>NC_088847.1:20165489-20900489 GCF_904066995.2 Poecilia reticulata | reverse complement strand
CCAGAGATGGAAAGGCGGCGTAATTAAACTCTGGAAAACTGGACAGGCTAAATGAATGAAGGAGGAAAAGAAAAATTGAGTTAGAGGCAAAAGAGGGGGAGGTGGAGGGGGGGGGAAGGAGAGAGAGCAAGTGAGAGATCTGGGAGATTAAAACAAACAAGCCATCATCCATCCTGCCCTTCCGTCGTTGCTCGGCTCCACTTAAAGGTCGGCATGCTTTTCTTCCTCGGGTGTTGTCGGAAGGTAAAGGAACGGCGGCAACAGAGCGGGGAGGGGGAGGGAAGGAACAAAAAAAAAAATGGTTGGAGATTTATCTGTCCAGGCGAGAAAGAGTGGCAGCGGCGACGGCGCTTCAAAATTCTCCATCATCGCCACAGCGACCGGTCACCTGGCAACCGGGTACACAATGGCTGCCGTAGCCTTGGCAACAGCTTGGTCTCCGTCGGATGCGGCGAGACGGGGCTGGAGAGGCAGGTGGACAGATGGAGTGATATGGAGAGAAGTGTGAGATGGAGCGACGGAGGAAGAGGAGGAGGAGGGGGCAGGTGTAAACCGAGCGGATCACACCTCAACAGGTGCAGCCGGTCGGCCCAAATGTGAGCAGGGACATGATGAGAAATGCAACAAGCGACCGAACGGGAGGAGAGACCGCCACGACGCAGGGAGGACATGTTTTTATGTATGACATGTTTGTGTGAGAGGGTTTAAATGAAAGGCAAGAGCTGGCTCCCCTTTTTTCCGTTTTCCTTTTGTGCACACCTCGACTTTTTCTTCTATGGCTTTATTCCGGTTGGAGATGATCTCCCAGCCAGTCCGCATTTACATATGGAGCCCACATGGGCCGTAAAATGGGCTCCATATGGGATTGTCCACAGGTTAGATAATGGCCCCATTTTGAAGGCCTTTATAGGCTTAATGTAGGAAAACCGGGTAGAAGAGGGAGGCATGGATGTGTTGAGCAATTTGAACTGGTTTTAATGCCCATTAGAGACCAGGTAAAACTTCCATAAGGTGCTTAACTGGTTTTGCTGATATGGGTTTATTTATGAAACCCAAGTGGGGCCCATAAAAGTAGCCCAGGGCTACTTAGCACTCATTAAGCCTGCTCAAAATCTTAAAAGGACCCACACTCAGATCATTTAGAGAGATTTAAAGTGTACTTGAAGTGGAGTTCTACGGAGTTCCTATCAGCTGTCAGTATCTTAAATGCAGCAGCAGGTGCTCAGTGGTTTCAGTTTACATAAAGAGGTAAAAGTTCAGCATGGAGAGTTTAATATTCGACTGGTTTCATGCATCTACCAGAAACATGCATGTTAGCATGAGATTTGTTTATCAGAGAATAGTCTGTTAAAGTGGACTCCGGACTATTTGTGGTTCAGTATTCGTAAAATCACCTATTTGTGGATTTTTCTGTTGAACTTAACTCCAAATTATTCATGGAAATTTCACATTTTCGCTGATTTTTTTTTTTTTTTTTTTTTGCAGCACATATCTGAAATATTCAACAGGAAAATGCAACTTGGAGAGCTGAAATACAGAGGTGCAATGTGACCTGAGAGGAAGATGGCAACTTGTTACATTTACTTGAGTAAGTCTTTGTAAAATATGAACTTTTAGAATTTTTTTTTTCTGTTTTATTGTTACTTGAGCATCCCTACTATTACTGGGGTACAATTTCTGGATACTCTCACCTATTTGGAGTAATATCATTCAATAAAAAAATGACATATTTTAACCAAAAAGGAAGAGAAAAACTGTCTGTTTACAAGCTTTGTTGATTTTATGCTATTTTCTATCTGAGCCTTTTGTGCCATATGGAGATCAAAACAGTATATATTGTCACTGGAAGTACTTTATCCTGCTCTAACATGCTATTTACACTGTGTAAATCTTTTGTTGAATAAAAAATGTGAAATTTTGAAGTACTAAGAGGGTTTCCTTTGTGCATACTAATGCATAATATGCTATATTTGGTGTTTGAACTATTGCAACAGGCAGTTATGAGTGTTTTAGAGGGTGTTTCAAGTATTCATGCAGTTTAACGCTTGGTTAGTTGGATCTTCTCATTTTTCTTGTGCTTTATCTGTAAGTTTGTTTTAACTGGATCTTTAAACCCGCCGACGTGGTACTTACTATGTCTTGTTTGCATTTGGGTCCAGTTCAAGCACAATTTATGACAGTCAGCTACACATTTATGAAACCAATTTTCTCTTTAGCTGCACCTCACAGGCTCCTATTGCGTCGTGAAGGCCACTGAAAAGAAGATAACTCATTTTTTATGTTCAGCAAACCAATCTGGGATTTGTTTGATGTTTGCGACATGATGTTTGTGGAAGTAGCCGTCTGAAGATTTAACCCTCTGGTCTTAAAAGTGTCCTTAGAAAATCAGCACCAGCTTAAATCATTGCTACAAAGCAATAGCAAAGGATCTACATCTTTCTATCAGAACTAATAAAGTCACCTTAAATTTCCTCACCAAACTGAGGCGACTGCTGCCGGTAAGATACTGACTGCTGATAGGAGCCCTACAGAAGCCCACTTCACATGTTGTCTTTAAATAACTCCACTGACTAATGTATTCACCAGATTTTATTTTTGTCCACCGGATCAAAGTTGATGCTGATTATTAATACTGCAAAACTCCCACCCGTGCATTGGCACAAATTGCGAGGCAGCAAACCTAAAATAGCCAAGCAGGGAAGCATGAGTAAACCAGCGCTTCTGCCCACAAATACTCATTACGCAATACCTAAAATAGCGGTGGGGGGTTTCAATGACATTTTACATTTATTAGTTGACATTTCAGACTTCTTGAGGCCTCGGAGGCTCAAACTTTCCAGAAATGAACTCGTATGTGCATACAAGTGCTTGTATCAGTGTGTATCTTTCTGTGTGTGTGTGTGTGTGTGCGTGCGCGTGTGTGTGTACTGTAGCCAATAAGCCCATTAGCCCCAGGTTAAGTGATTTACAGCTTCGGCTTTAAGCCCCTCTTGCAATCTCATCCCCAACACCCCTGTCTATCTGCTCCTGCTATCTGCCTACTTTATCTAGCAGATTACACACACACACACACACGCACGCATGCACACACACCTGTCAGTCTGCAGACACTCTGCTTGATTCGAGCTCGTGGCGTACAAAAAGCAAACACAAGACGGGAAACGTCCTGATCACACGTATCGAGGATGTGTACACACACCTTTACGCGGCTCCTCATTAGATCGTGTTGTGCTCCTGGAGCCAAGCACAAAGGAGATGTTTCATCTGCTCTGTATGTTTGTTCTCATTGTGGATTCTCTTTGATACGAGCGTCCTCATCAATGCATCCAATAGCTCCACGTACAGTCTGGCTCTCTCTCTCTCTGTGTGTTTCGGGGAGGAACTGAAGGAGATGTACAATAGGCAGAAGAAGAGCGCGCACATGTGCACACGGTGAACCTAATAAACTTCACAGCTGCTCTCTCACACTGCCTCTTTTTACGAGCAGCGTCCAACCTCCAAGACAAAAGGAAACGGAGAAAGCAGCTCTAAAGATTGGATAAAAGCAGCCGAAGGAAGTACTAAATGATTGCTGCTCTCCTGCTCTTCAAACCTCTCCTCCTCCTCCTCCTCCTCCTTTTGGGTTTTTTATTCCCTTTTTCCCCCCCGAAAGAATAAAGGGAGAAACCAACAGCGGCAGCGACACAGACAGCGGCACGGGCATCGTCATAATGGGGTGGCCAAAGCGTTGCCACGACAACACAAGGGGAAGCGAGAAGAGGTAGAGTAGGTGGCAATAAAGGAAAAAAGGAAAACAAGATGGAGGTTGTTATTTACCTGTGGCTCTGCTGCCTCTTCGTCTCGCCGATGATAAATCGTGCCAGCCAGGCTGACTGTGGGGAAGTTAAAGCTACATTAAGCCACATCAGGGTTCATGAATCAATCAGAATTACAACCTAATTAAAATCAATCCGAGGAGTGAGCACCTCTCTTTTCCAGGAAACTATTTTTCTTTCCTTTTTCTCTCACAATGAAAAAAGATTTCTGGAGATTCAGAATTTAGAGAGGGATTGAAAATCCACCTGCCTTCCCACAGATCTCTGTTTTTTTAACGCTTCGATCTTTCATGTCAAACAAATGCTGTTGTCAAAAAATGATTTATTTTTTAAAGTGGAGGTGGGGGGGAAGTGATACAAGCAAATCTGGTGTACTACTTGGAGAGTTGTTCCTTAAACCTCCAAACTGGTCGTGCAACAGGTGGAAACCTCTGCAGCCGAGTGTTTATGATGATCGCTGCAGAGTTTCACATCACTGTGGAGGAACTTTGGCCCATTTTTCCCTGCAGTTGTTTTATAATTCAGCCACACTGGAGGTTTTCTTACAAAAACAGACTTTTTAAGGTCACGCCGTGGCCTCTCCATCCGCTCTGAGTCTGCGCTGTGGCCAGGCCACTCGTAGACGTTCATTTGTCTTTTGAGCCATTCAGAGGTGATTTGCTGGTGCGCTTTAAATCACCGTTCTGCTGCAGAAGTGCTCTTGAGCTCAAGGTCATGAACTGATGGCCTCGGCACATGATCAATGCACGGTCCTTCAGTTTGAAGCAACTGAGATAAAAAAAAACAACAAAAAAAACCACAGCTCTGTAATTAAATATGACATGACAGGTTATTGCGTTCATCACGCTGCATGTATTCAAGAGTGTAGGATAAACTTTTAGCTCAGATTAAATAACTTGTTGATATGAAAGTGAGGCTTAAAGGAGAACTATTTATTTATTGTCACATTCAATTATGAAAAGGCTGCACATGTCAAACATGACTTTGATTTGAAATTGTCTTCTGTCTCTTTAAGAAGCATCTGCTCTTTCTAACATGTCACCTTCAGCACGTCATCACAGCAATGTTTCTCTGTTTACAGCAGCTCTTGAGAGCGTCGGACTGAGAAGCAGCACTGGTGATGAGCTCAGCAGATGCACAGCCCCACCAGGTGTTTGCTGACTGCTGCTGCCGCTAGTCTGGAGGAGCTGGTTGCGTCAGAGGGGAGCTCTGTGAGACACAGCTCTCAGGAGGTACTTTGTGGCAAATGGCTGCCAGGAGAGATGAAAAAATCAAAACAACACTCCAGGTATGTTTTTGATGAGGGGATAACATAACGTCACATAAAAAAACTGTTTATTTTAAATGTCTAATCTTTAAATGTTTCCTGGCGTAAACGTAAATGTGACCTGCAGCCCGATGGAACAAGTCGTAGTGATGCTGGAGAGAAAAGAAGTGGGATGTTGGCACTTTCTGACCCAACGTTATTCTGATTCATCGCTTCCCTTAAGCCCTAAATTAAAGGGCTGTTTCACAGGTTTATTAAAAGGAACATTTGGTTGCTCAGAATGTCTGAATTCTGCATAGAAATTCTTTAAAAATACACTCTGAGCTTCATTAAATCTAAATATGATGTGTAAATATGGTATGATTTAGTAAAAGAAAACATTTGTTACGTTACTAAAACAAAACCAAGTCTTTTCTGCACTCCTGAGCAGCTTTAGATGACTAACGGCCTCGGAGTTCATCACCATAAACAAAACAAAATATTCCCTCAAAAAAAACAAAAAAAAAATCTGGATTCCCCCCCCCCCGCTGGCTGTTTTGGCTGAAGGTGAAAGCCAAGATTGCTTCACGTGTTGCAACCTGTTCCCTCTGCTGATTTATCTGACGATGATGTCAATCAGCAGGGTAACGTTGAAGTCAGGAGTGCCTGAGTCATTGCACCACTCGGTTGGCGGCGGCTGACAGGCGAGGTAAAAATGGAGCAGCATCCAGCTCGACACAGGAGGAACGTCTTCGGCGCCGAGTTAGGAGTGTTGTCATATTTTAATAAGATCTTGTCAGGGACGATCGGCTCACAGCTATCATGAAACAACCAGAGTAAATAGACCAAAGGTGGATTTGAATGATGCCAATTTACCCAGCTTATCAAAGAGCAGCTTCACAACGGCAGACTGAGGCAGACGCACACGTTAGCTGCAGCTTCACTCCATAAATAGACGCTGCTAAAGTGTGCAGGAGTGACGCTGGGAAAACTTAACCAGTTTGCCGCATACGAGCAAACCCAAATGAAACACCGTTAGTCGGTTTGTAGGCGTGATGGAATAATGGAAATAAGAGCACAGAGAATACAAGGAAAGGTTCAGGAAATAACATTTTACAGATCCTTTCAGTGCTTTGGTACAGTAAACAATTAGAATAATGAATAATAAGGAAGGAGATGAAACTCATGACGGACATTTATATTTTATTATGTGCACATAACCCTGTGGCAGATCATTTTCACAACATTTTTGTCACCTTTTAACATGATATGTATCATGTAAAATGAAATCGAAAACAAAACAAACAAACAAAAAAAACCCTGCAGAAACCTGGTTGCAGAAGTGTGAAGGTCCTTAAATGAATACAGCGTTGAAGCACCTTTTGATTCCATTTCAGCATTCATTCTTCGTCAGGAGGAGTCTCTGAGCTTCCCACAACTTCACTTGGCGATATTTCCTCTCTGGAAATATTAGCAATATTGGAAAAGTGTGTTGGACGTCTCAGACTGTGAGGACATGTCTGATCCGCAGCCCTCTTTAGGAGACTCTTCTGATGTTCAGTCAGATTTAGTTTGAGTCCAAACCTTTCATTTCCTCTGCTGTAATGCTGAGAAATAAACCCCCATCTTTAAATCCTCAGCTTTCTAACAAAAAGTTGGACAATCTGGTCTCTGGACATAAACAATGGCTGAAAACGATAATCGTGAAACGATGAAAGAAGTGCATCACATCACAATCCCATCACTCATGGCCAAACAGAAGTTGCACTCATTGCTCCACAAAAGGCCATTACTGTTAGTTATGCTCATTTTTTTATTAGCTTTCTTCATGTTGCTATGACAATATCTTGTGATGACGCCGTCGGCTCTCCTTGCTGAAAAACTCTAAATTTGATCCACAGATAAATCCACTACTGTAAGCGGTTCAGTGCTGCGTGACGCCTGCGCTCTGCTGCGCATTCGGCTTGCTTTGGGTTGTCAACGCTCAAAAAGACGTGTCAGAAGTTAATTAGTGGAATGAATGACTGGTAAAAAAAAAAAAAATTATAAAAATAAAAAGGTGTTTAGCATCAATCCTTGCTATGTGAACGTAGCCTCCATAGAGAACGATTGTAAGTTCTATACTAGAAAGATAAAATAATCCCATGAGGAATCAGGAACCCAGTAGAGATGCATGGATACTAACTTTGTGTGGCTTGACCACACGAAGGTCCTCTGTTGGAAGCTGAATATTGGACCAAAGCGCTGCAATAGCCTCGTCGATGTCTGGACTGCAGTAGAGCTCAAAGGAAACCTGTTAAAGAAAATCAGAAAGAGTAGCGAGTCAAATTTCCGCGCCAGTGATGGAAAGAAACTGATAGCAATTACATCTAGTTATCGCTGCTGTTTGGGCTTTGAGAATTGGCTGCGCAAATAAAAATAAAAATAAAAATAAAAAGCTGGGATAATGAAACACTCAAAGGTCCAGCAGCCATCCCTGCACTGAAAGTCACAGACACCAATTTCAGCCTGCGCTGTCCCGTTCCTTGTGGCTTATTCGCCAATAAGAAACCGCTGACATATAAAGTCAGAAATAAGCCTTTGGCTCAAGCTTTGGGCTTTAAAAACCCTGTCCTCTGACACAGAAAACAGGTTGCATCAGCTCACAGCTGTCCGAGGAAGGATTTAGATCCTTGCCAGCTTACACCGGGGGTAACTCACAGAGAGCATGTGGTGGACAGGACTTGTGTGTGCTTGCCTATTGTAAGTCTGTGCATGGATCAAATACCCTGGGCTGTGTTGACGGAAACAAACAGGAGATGAACACGGTGTCTGAATGTCAAGTCGAGCCTGTCAGAGGGTCAGAGCAGTCAATGATTGAGCTGCTGGAGTCAATGAAGGGAGGAGGAGGAGGAAGGAGACGCTGCGTTGGAGAGGGACGGTGTGGGTGTGCGGAAAGAAAGGAAGGGAAAGAATGAAGGAACGCAGGGAGGTGTAAACATTCTGCATGCATGCATGTTTGCCCTGGATTGGAGGAATGAGCCGTACGGGGAGCCGGGGAGTGAGACAGAAGGGAGTGCAAGAGGGAGGCAGATGGAGCTGGTTAAATCCTTGTCCTGAGTATTGTACCAATTGCAGCGGAGAGGCAGAGACAATAGCTGAGCGGTCTCCCGTCGCTTCCATAAACAAGATAAATTGATGATACTCCCCCGCCCACTAACATCGACGGTTTGCTTTTATTGCCTTTCAAGAAGTGGGAATGGAAACCTTCTGAAGGAGAACAAAGAGAAGCCCTGGGATAAGCGCACCTCCTCCACTCTCCGAGGGTTTCTCCAAGGCATCATGGATGAGTGGCAGCATTTGATGGCATTGTCTCATGTGAATAGTTTGGATTAGGAAAAAGTTATTTTCCGACTCTCGGTGCAGTGTTGCCGAGCCCAAAACTACAATAAATGTGATTCAATCAGTCAAGGTTTAAGAAATCGTTTCTTTACAAAAAAAAAATGATTTGAACATTTAGGTATGTCTACCATCACAGGACCTCTCTGAAGAAGTCTCAGGATGTTTCTCTCCTGTGGTTGACAGAGTAATGTGACAGAAATGTTTTAGAAACAACGTGACTGTTCAGATATCAACCAGTTAACAGAAAGGTTAAAGAATACCACAGCTTAGACAGTAAGTCACCCATTTCCTGAGACATACCCAGCCCCGCCTGTTCATGCATATGTTTTGTTGAACATGACTTCAAATTATTCTAGGAAAATTTACCCATTAGTGAATTTCCCAAAGAGAATATTTAAAATATTCAAAGGAAAAGCATCTTGATAAACTGAAATACCTAGCAGCAGCGCTAGATGACGCGCTGTTGGATTGGCTGCAATAGCATTTGCAGAGCAGCCAATCTGGGAGCAGCATTTATTTTCCTCGCCACTGATTGGCTTTTTTTCTCCCAAAAGCAGAGATAAGCAAGCCTCTCACCTTATGTGGACGGCTGCGTCTTTGGTAGGTTTGCAGCTGTGCGATGCTCTTTGCCTTTTTCAGATGATGGATTAAATCGTGATCCAAAAGACGATCAGGCTCGTTTTATAACCTAAACCTTCTTTAAGCATCTCCACGGCGATCTTCATGATGTTCATTAATGTTCCTTAACAAACCTCCAGACAAGTTGGATTCATACACATGGGTAGACTTTGTTGAATACACTTAAGGGTTTCTGAGGACTTGATTTAGGGGCATGAGAGTAAAGGGGTTGAATACAAATGTATGCCACGCTTTTCTTAAACTTCAAAACTGTGCACTACTTTTCTCGCCTGTCACTTTAATTCCCCTGAAGCTCCATTAGTTTGTGGCTGTAACTTGACAAACTGTGGAAGCAGGTGGAACTAATTTTGCAACGCATCCTGTCTGCAATAATGAAAAAATAAATAAATAAAACATCCAAGAATGCGACTGAATTTCCATCCACCGCTCTGACTTTAAGATATGCTAATTCACACAAGACGTGATCTAGAAAAATTAGGCCCTCCAATATCTTTCATACATTAGTTGACATTTAGAAAGTGACATTTTCGCTGTGATAAATCCAAACAGCAAAAACATGTTTATTAGAGTTTGTCTCTGTCTCCTGTGGTATTTATTCGGAGCTTGTCTACTTGTTGACGCAGTGTTGTTAGCGGTGATCTATGCTGCCTTCACTGCAGTCAGTGATTTACTATGAGCTCTAACTCTGTCACAGGCAGGGCAGCAGAGGGGAGGAGGACAGGGGGGGCGGGGCGGGGGGGTCACATTAAATGGCTGTCTGACCACCATCCATCTACCCGCCCAATCAATGACGCCATTCAAACCAATGCTGTCCGCTGAATGCTGGCCCGTGTGTCATGTCGGGATGGAAATGATAAAGAATTCCTGGTTTGACCAGAGAGAGAGAGCGAGCCAAGCCGCTTTACAAACATTAACGCCACATTTGGAAGCCATCTGAATTGATTTAATACTTTAAAACATCTGCTGGACTAAAACAACAACAACACTGAGTTGATAATTAAAGCTGAATGCAGCAGCGATGGGTGGATGGATGGAAAGAGTGGATGAAACGCTGTCGTTCTGGTACTTTCAGAAAGCGTTTCTGCATTTTATAAGGAAAACACAAGTGTTTGCATTCATATGGAGACATTGCTTAATGTGTTTGATATGTTATTATTATATTTTATAACCTTCTTTTGTGTCTTTAATCGCCTGTTTGTCTCCAAACTTGTGTCGGTAACTGATGTAAATCTAAAACCAAACGGTTTGTTAGAAAAAAAAACAAAGTTTGAAAAGCAGATCTAGACAACATGTCAATGAGATGTGACCATTTGTTAGTTTTACCTGCTCTACGCACTGTACAATGGCTGCTGTGTTTTGTTGTTGACCTACCCTTCAGAAACCACTTGCTGCATTCTTGTTGGTTGTGCTGGAGGCTTTACTTCTGCTTTTCAAAGGTGTACGGTTGTAGAACTGCCCATCTGTTTGCAGCCATTTTCACCTGAGCGTAAACGTTGAAGTTGGGGGGGGCGTGGCCAGAAGCAGCTTATTTGGATTTAAAGTGACAAGACGCCCTAAAAAAGCTCATTCTGCAAGGAGCTCAAAACAGGCAAAACTGACCAGACTGAAAAATCACTGTCTAAGAATTATTTTATTCAAGGAATGTAATGAACATTTTTTTTTTATAGTACATAGATCTATCCTTATTTATTAAAAAAAAAAAGTATAATAGGGATAATGTGTAAAACTGTATAGAGTGGACAGAAATAAAAATAGATTCCGGTCTGTGCTGGAATGACTCCACCGCAAAAAACTTGAATGCATTTGAAAAAGAAAACTTTGGAGCAAAAAATCCAGATATACACCTGCACTGTTATTTAATTAAACGTTTCTTAGTGAATGTGACATGTTTTGTTTTGTTTTTTTGTGGCCATCAACCAGCCTCTAGTCTAGAATAATTCTGACGTAAGCTCTGACCACTTCTTTTTGACAGAATTGGCAGACCTCACTGAAACGGGGTTTGGCTATTGGCAGAGACCAAGCTTCCAAGCACAGTCCACAATTTTCCAATAATGCTGAGGTCATGGCTGCTTTTGAAACGTAATGCCAGCCTGGTTTATCTATTTCCAAAACAGACTGTTTTGGATGATTTTCCCATCAGAGCACCCAATTGTGTCCATGTTTTAACCATCTGTTTGGGAGGAACTCCTACTTTGCTGTCATTTCATTCCTCTTGTGGAGTCATTGGTGTGTGGAAACAATAATTGTGGCGTGATAGCTCTAACCATAACACATGTATCCAGAAGGTTCTCGGTATCTGTGGGTACTTGGAAATACCGGTGGAGCTTGAAGGTGCTGATTTCGAAGCAGCGGCTTCTTGAATCGCCGGGGGGACAGTGATACTGCTGTTGTTCTAGTATCGTCAAACCCTGAGACTCTGCGGCTCCTTGACTATTTCTGAACATCAGAACCAATTCCCCCTGCATGTATGAGTCACAGTTTCAAATATATGACGGAAACTTGGACGGAACCGGTTGCTCCGTTGGGGCTATGATCCCAAATACACATCAAAGCGTCTGGGATGGCCCTGACTTCAACCCTGTTAGAGACGACGCTTAAAGGATGGGTTCAACCCAGGAAACAGGCCCGTTTCAGCAAAGAGCACACAAAGACAAGGACTGTTCACGTCTAAAAAAAAAAACAGTAGACTAAAAATGATACATTAAAAACACCTTTTTGACTTAGAAATACACACCGACCGCAGCATTTACACGACCCATGCGGAGTCAGACGCCTTTAAAATGCTTCCCTCATCTCGTATTCCCTCTACAGTGACTTCTAACTTTTGTCAAGTCTAACTCAGGTTTGCAGCCTTGATGTCCTTGTGTCAGAAATGAATCCTTCTCTTCAGATTTGTGCGTCTGGCGGAGAAGCGCATGCCCAGAATTCCTAACAAATAATCTATTGGTGCGGAGACGGCCCAGCGGGGGGGGAAGCCACTCGCATTCATTGAAATAACCGGTGGAGGTCTGAGCCGGGCTCATATAGGAGACATAAGCAGGCAGCTGATGAATGAGTCTGCGGTTTAATGAAGTGTGTTTGCTACAGGGGAGATCAGTGGTTAAGGGACAGAAATCCCTTGACGATTTGCAGCGATCACAGAGGGACAGACGAGGGCGGGGGCGGAGATTTAAAACCAGAAGTGGTGAAAAATAATGAAAGGAAACCAAAATGGGGTCATTCGTTTCGTCCGCGATGCCTAAAATAAATATAATATTTGAAGGCCATTAAAGTCCCACAGATGCATGGATGAACACCCGGCTCCGTCCGCTGAAGCTCTCGTTTTTAGTTTATAGCCGGTCAGTTTGAGAGTTTTTCTTCACAAGGTCGTTTTCATAAACATTTCGTTCTCGCGCGACCATTAACTTCCCACAATGCAATAAATCAAACACACACACACACACACACACACACACACACACACACACACACACACACACACACACACACACACACACACACACACACACACACACACACACATCCATCACTCCGGGTGAGTCAGACTGACAAATCACGCCTCCAACTGCAGGTCATTTTCATTAATGCAGCCACATCATGTTTTTAACTGTGACGAATGAAGAAACAAAGGGCTGACAAAACAAAGCAGCACGTTTGAAAAACTTTGTTTTTGAAATTAAGCTTGTATTTCACACACAGTCTTGGTGAAAAAAAAAAAAAAAAAAAGACGAAAAAGGAAAAAAAAAAAATGTTCCCCTAATGAAAGTCTGCATTTTTAAACAGATGGTGTTTCTATGGTATTATACCATATAATATAAGTCTAGAAATGCATGAAAAACTGCAGAAAATATTTCAAATTGTTCCTGTAAAGTTTAATGAAGAATAAAGAAACACACTCACATTTATTCCCATCTAACATGACTGAAATCGCACCAGTTATACCTCAGATCCATAAAGCAGCCCATTGACCGCAGCGGCGTGTTGCCCGGGTGACGGTTTAAAGAGATCCACTGTATGGAAAACCTTCTGCAACTGGAAAACTTTTCAAAGCCAACGTTAAAATTCTCTTATCTGGCAAATGAACCCAAAGTCGGATGGCTAAAGAACGGACTGTTATAATCCTTTGGTGTTTTGGTTTTGGATAATATTCAGCTCATTTATCTCTATTCATTACTGCAGAAAAAATATTGTCATATTAGTTTGTTCTTGTGCTCAGTTCTTTGTGCATTTTGATTTATTATTCCCTCTGATTTGATCTGGTTGCTTTATTATTTTCCACCCCTGCCTTGGTATTTAAGCTCCAGAGTTTTTCATTGTTCGTTGCTGTTTTCTTCTGTTACTCTGCCTTATTCTTTGCCCAAACTCAACCTTCTGTTCATCTTGTTCTGGTTTTTAAAGTTTTCAGTTTTAATGTGACGTCATTCCAAGTTCCTTTCTGCGTTTTGTTCCTGCAAACCGTTGACAAAAGACCAGACTAGAGCGAATCAAACGGAATATGGATTAAGATCGGGACTTCCGGAATGATGTTGTTTGGACAGATGAGTTGAGGATTACATTTTTAGGACATGCTTGGTGATGTTTTCAGACAAAATGCAGGATCTTTGGAAATTACCCTCAAGTGTAAGGCATGGATGTGGCGGCATCGTGAATTATCCGTACGAAATACATAAGGTGCAGCAGAAACAAACCCAGCAGCATGGAGAAGGTTCAAAACACCTCAATAAATCCACAGACCGAACTCAAATTCACAACACGCATCTTTACATTTTTATTTGTGAAAAGTGCATCCTTTCGGTCGAGCATCCTCATCTATCAGATACAATTCAAGTAAAAGCTGTTCAAGTCTGTAAAGCTTCGAGGCGTCGGATGCTTCTGCGAGGGCAGAGAGGTTTGAAAAATCAAAAGCATCCAAGACGTTTCTCTGCGTGACGCTAAACGGCCGATTAAATCATCAACCAGAGAGACCTGTCAGGGTAGATTCAGACATGTGCCGGCCAATCATGTGACCTCCTACTGGAATATATTTGAATGCACTCGAGCAGACATTTATGAGGCCAAATAGGGGTTGGATTGTGGCTCTGATGAGGTCCATCAGCACATGTTAGCAATCTGCATTCAGGCACAATGCTTACTGATTACTAATCAGAGGCGTCAGGCAACAGGCAGCCAGCAGCTCGGGCTATCACGACGACAAACACTGTGATTGCAAGCGAAGGAAGGAAGGAGAGCGAGCACAACACACATAACCTATGAGTTTGTGCGCGGCGGGAAAAAAAAAAGAAGCATGCACACACTCCCGGTCGCCCTTTCTCTCGGCGCTCGAACGGTCCCAGAAGTGCAGACGCAGCGGTGCAGACCTTTAACGGGCTCCAATCAGCGGCAGTGCCACGCAGAGATGAGAGGACCACACCTCGCTCTGAAAACAACCGAAATCAGTTTAAGGACACGCATTACCACTGGCCTTCCATGTCTGCCTCACCACCTTCCTCCCCCCTTTTCATTTTCATCCCCTACTCCACCTTTTTTTTTTTTTTTTTTTAGTTTTCACCGTGCACCACCTGAGCTCTTCAAGGTTGCTGCCACAATTTAGGTCATTCAGAACTCGGCCCCGTTTTCTCCGACGCACTCCCCCCCCCACCGTATTACCTGACACTGCCAGGTGGGAGTGACTCCATTACCGAGTTGAACTTTGACCCCCTGAAAAGAGAGAGGCTGTGTGTGTGGGAGAGAGAAGGTGAGCAACTGAAATGAGGCCAGTCTAAATGTTGGTGTGCCAATGAGCCAACACTTTTCTTGAAATGTATGTGTGCGCGCGTGTGTGGGCGTGTGTGTGTGTGTGTGTGTGTCTCTAATGACACCTCTGGCCATTATTAAGTCCACTTTATTCTCTGGTCTCTGGCATATTTTCCACTCTCCATATGTTCATATTTTTCTCTGGAGCTCGGCTCCATAACAAAGCTCACCAAGCATCTGATTAGTGTTCAAGAAATCCAGGAGCGGTTCTAACTTTGGGACCCGGCTTACGTAAACTTTAAAGCCCACGCACTAAGACAGTGGACAGAGCAGCAATCTGAGCAAGAAAAACAACATTTTAAAACGGAAAGGGGAGAAGCTGTGGAGTCATCATAGGCATTTATGTAATATTAATTTTTGCACCCTCATTGATTTATTTGAACCTTTCATTTCCAAGGAGAGCTAATCTGAAAATAATAAACCCTAACAGTGAGAAAAACAGGCCCATAAAACAAATTCCTCCAGGTAAAAGCCGATTATTCTGCTGTTGAATCTTGTTTTGTGCTTCTGGTGCCTCAAGCTGCAGCTTTACTTGTAATGAGCCATAGCACTGTTTCTAGGACTGCATTCACACCGGCCATGTTGGTCCGCTTTAATCAAACTCCAATTTGTTTTCCTAGGAAGTCCAGGTCATTTGGGGTAATATGTATTCGACCTCTGATCCGTCTATTGGTTTGATTAGAGATAACTCTGGTGCTCTTTGAATGTTTATGTATTGATAACCAAGCGAACCAGAAACCGCTGCTAAAGCAGGAAGCGGACTATAGTGAGGAGCATTCTGGGTAAATACAACCAAAACAAACATGTGAGCCTAGTGCTGGCTGAAGAAACGGCTCGTGATCTTTTACCAAAGACAAAACTGAAATCCTACAACCGCTAAAATCTGATGCCACTCTATTTTTACTCACATTTCATGGATATAAGGACTTTAACTGTGTGTTCAGATTCTTGATATCATTTCGGTCACAGAGTCATTTCCTCCGTTTGACTGATCGGGAGGATCAATCGTTACGCGGTCGATATGTCTTCTGTCTTTAAACTCAAATTAACCGTAGCAGCAAACGGCTTCAATAGCACTGTGAGTCAATAGCACTGTGAGCTGTTTGGCATCAGCAGGGAAGGTTGTTTATTATGCATCTCATGCTCTCAACAATGTTGCTCAACATGGCTTTTAATTTTATGGAACGATTGATAATAAACTGTAGTCGTCTATCAGTCCACATTTGTATGTTATAGATTGGATCTGAGTCAATCCATCGCTAAGGTTTCATCTCACACCTGCATCCCGTTAGCTAATCAGTCCAAGTCTTTTGTTCAGCTTTCAGTATTTAAACCCTTCTCCTGGTTCCTCCTGTTAAATCCTGACTGGTCTCCATGTTTTGTTTTTGTTGTTGTTGTTAGTTTTTTCATTCTTTATTAACTTTTAAATCTCAGCCTGCTGCATTTGGGTCCAACATCCACACACGTCATGACATAGAGGGACCGTGTCAATATCAGCAAATTCAAGGATGACAGAAATTGTTCCTGGACAAACCAAACAAAATGAAGGAAATCAACTTTATGGTCTGCCAAGGCAAACAGTTGGGCCACAATGAAAAGATATGATGGGAGGAGTTAAGGCTAGCCTTTCAGAAACGGCTAAGCCAAGCAAGGTGGTGGCAGCATTGTGCTGTGGTAATGTTTCTTTGCTCAAAACCGACAGCTGGATGATCTTAACTTGGACAGAATTGGGCGATCCAACAGGAAAATGATGCGAAAAGCAAAATTGGGTTTGGAGTTGATTAACAGGGTGACGCCTAGCAACTGGAATCACCTCCCTAATGCCCTGATGTCAACTCTGTGTAAAATCTGTGGACTATGACTCATATCCAGATCTGTAAAAAGGAAACCATTAAAATTAAATTACTTCTACCAATTCTGCCAAAAGGAATGGTTGAATATATTACTAGCATTATGATAAAGGCTTGCTAATCACTAGAAAAGGGGGGTGACGTCCTCAGGGTGCAACTTGGAAACCAACATTCAACATCATGTTAATGGAGGTGTATGAATATATTTTAGCCTCTTTTTTTTTACCCTTTACAAGAGAAAATCTCCAAGATGAACCCAAATGTTTAAGTAAAGTGAAATAAATTCATGACCTCCATGCACACAGCTGGCTGATGTTTCTGCATGGTGAGCATTTACAGTATTATACAGGAGAAGTTTGGCATTTTGAATCAAAACTTTTCTGTCGAGGCAACAAATTAGTTCCTTTAATCAGTGTTTGGTAATAAACCTCGTAATGATTTGTTCCTGGAGGATCATGATGTCAATTTGAACTTTTTCGCAAAAAAACACAGTAATTTTTTTTTCTTTTATTAAGGGCCTAATTAGAAGAGTAGAAATAATGAAGGTGCCACCGATGTTTGATCTATAAGAAAAACTCACAGGTGGTTGTGACCGGTATGAAACACAACGGATCGGAGAGAAACAAAACGCAGCACACTTCTGACAGTTTCCTATAATTACGCGTCGTGACCTCAAACCTCACACGGGTTTTCACAAAAACAGCAAAACTGGGTTTATTAAAGTCTCCAAACCGCCCCTGTAATTATGTGAACACATTAATCAGAGGAACTGAAGCAGGGCCGTGCAGAGACCACTAAAGGGGCAGGTGCTCAGCAACAAAAAAAGGGCCCATCTTACCGCATTCTAGGACAGAATATGAACAAAGCCTCTCAACTTTCAGAATTTAATAAACAATGATAAATTACAAAAATGTGACATGTACAATCAAAGCTAACGAACATCTCCATATAGAGCATACAAATACTGTATACATATGTAAGATATTTTATTAGTAATTTCTTTCTGCAGGTCTATTTTGTTATAAGAAAGTATTGCAATATTCAAACCTGCAATTTAGCAAGATATGTAAATCAGAGCTGGACCACCAGACATATTTAGTCTTTACAGAATTACATTATTAAAAATATAAACAAGGGCACAATGCAACCTTTTAGTGGACTGTAATCTATAAAAAAAAAGATCTGCCTGTTTGCTGCAGTGGAGATGAAGACGGTCCATTCAGGAAAGCAGAGCTGCATCAAACTTTAACGTGGAACTGCAGAAAAAAACAAAAGCAAATATTTAATTGTTAATGCATGTCACCATGAGAAAAGCCTACTGAGTTTTTACAACACAACAAAAGATTTCTGATGTGTGCAAATAAATGTTTATGTTTGGTAAAAATGAGTTAATTAATTTTAAAAAGTCTTTTAAACAAAACCTTTTTTTTTAAAGGAATCTAGCTAACTATGAATATGGTTGTCACCCGAGTTCTGAGTTTATTATATGAATCGCAAACAATATATTAAAAATTAATTAATATGCTGAAGTGGACCTCGGTGAACTTGAGTTTGACACCCCTGGTCTATTGTTTACATTTCCGCACCGTACAGAACAAATGTCGTTTACAACCCATCAACTATGGAGCGGCAGCACCATTTCTTAGGGATCATTCTTTATTCTTTTTTCTTATGCTAACATGTAAAATTATTAAACCAAAAGTATTTTTGGTTTAATAGCAATAGCGCTTGTCCAAGCAGGCAAAATTTCTTTAAAAAGAGCAGCAGCAAATGTTTGTAAGTTACATTTAATTTTATTTTTAGGATATTTTTAAGTCAAGTATGATTCAAAATTTTAAATGATGAAAAATTCTTAAATTAATGTTTGTAATATACCATTGTCAATCCAAACTTAATATTTAAAGATTAAAATCCCTGTTTTAATCCAAAGCCTCCTGAAATATACCCTTCTGAAGTTCGTCATGGCGCCTTGAATGATTCAGTGATGCAGTTGCAAAGGGTTAATAGTTTAAGTCATGCAGAACTGATTTGACCGTTTCCATAGCAACCATCAGAAGCAAGACATTCCCCCAGAACTACAGTGAGCTCATTGTCTATGACCTCATCATCTATGACATAGATCAAAGAACATCTGAGGTTATGAATGCTTGAATCTCAAAACAGGAGGTCATATCCAAGAATCTCTTTGACTTATAGCTCTGCGTGTTTTTGTGATTTTAGAATGGCACAGGTTGTAGCAACCGTGTTCTTTCCTTTGACTTTTGGTGCTGGGTATTTGATTACCACCGGAGTGAGGAAAATCTTTAATAAGATTCTTCCAGGAGTGACTTTTGATATTAGTAGCCACAGGGATGAGTCAATTGAATATGATGAGTTCGATGCTTATCTCTTCAACCCTTCCCCGACAGCCAAGCTAACTTCCCCGGCTGGGGAAGTTTGCAGAGCAGAGGTTGTTGGATTTGAATCCTCAACCTCTGCTCTGACAGAAGCAACGCTGGAAGACCGGTCCCTGGAGAGGGCAGTCGTAGGGGAAGATTGGGACAATCTTCCACAAACGTCCTCGGCTGAGGACGTTTGCCCTAAAAAGAGACCGGACTTTGAAACGTTGACTCCTGTCCTGGCCAAAAGGGCAAAGGATGAAGATATTTACGGCATTCGAGCTCCAAATAAATCCAAATACGCCGCATGCCCAACTTGCGAAGACAGGGCTAAGTACAACCCACACCTTTTGGATGATGATGATAATTGCTGCTCAATTTCTTAACTCAAGAACTTGAGCAAGATTTAGTCGTCGTCCCCGTGTTAAATTTGAGGCGGACTGATTTAAAATAGGATGCCGGATTTAGCTTCGGGGCTGCACAGTGGCACAGTTGCTAGAACTGTTGCCCTGCAGCAAGAAGGTTGTGGGTTCGATTCACGGCCCTTGTCTTTCTGCATGTTCTCCCAGTGCATGGTGGGTTTTCTCCGGGTACTCCGGTTTCTCCCACAGTCCAAAAAAAATTACTGTCAGGTTAATTGGCCTCTCCAAATTGCCCCTAGGTGTGTGTGTAGGCTGCACAGTGGCACAGTTGGTAGAGCTGTTGCCCTGCAGCAAGAAGGTTGTGGGTTCGATTCACGGCTCCGGTGTTTCTGCATGTTCTCCCTGTGCATAGTGGGTTTTCTCCGGGTACTCCGGTTTCCTCCCAGTCCAAAAACATAACTGTCAGGTTAATTGGCCTCTCCAAATTTCCCCTATGTGTGTGTGTACATGGTTGTTTGTCTCTGTGTAGCCCTGCGACAGACTGGCGACCTGTCCAGGGTGACCCCGCCTCTTGCCCTAAACGTTAGCTGGAGATTGGCACCAGCAACCCTCCTGACCCCACTAAGGGACAAAGGGTGTTGATGGATGGATGGATGGATGGATGGATGGATGGATGGACGGACTGACGGACGGACGGACGGATGGATGGATGGATGGATGGATGGATAACCAAACTCATTGATGGTTTTAAGTAGTTGAGGGATTGAGGACTTCAGATTAAACATCATTAAAATAATGTCATCTGCAAATAGTCCAATTTTAGAGTCAATACTTATTATTCTGCATGTTTTGATTGTTCCTTATGGCAAAACCCAATGGTTCAATTGCCAGAATAAAGAGGAGGAGTGAGAGGGGACACGCTTAACGTGTTCCCCTAGCTAGATTAAATGAATCAGATATAATATTATTCGTTATAACTGAGGCTGTGGGTTTATTATAAATTATTTTAATCCAGGTTATGAAATAACTACCCAAGCCAAATTGAGATCAAACATTGTATAGATAATTATGTTCCACTCTGTCGAATGCTTTTTCTGCATCAAGTGAAAGTAAAGCTGTATCGGGATGTTCATATTTAGCTTGCCGCCCCTTTATGAATCCGTTCTGATCAGGTTCAGAAAGAAATGGTAAAAATTTCTCAAGCCCAAGTGCTAGTACTTTAGATATTATGTTAGAATTTAAAATAGAGATTGGTCGAATAGATTTGCATCTGGTGGGAGGTTTTCCAGGTTTAGGTAGTACTGTTATGATTGCATTTAGTAGAGAAGGAGGTAATTCTTTAAGGGTATAACTTTCTGCAAGCGTATTATAGAGGGGCTGTAGTAGTCTGTTTTTAAATATTTTATAAAGGTCCAAAGGGATCCCATCCGGACCGGGTGTTTTCCCTGATTTAAATTTATCTACTGCACTTGAAAGTTCATCTATAGATATCGAGATATTCAGCTCTGATTTAACCGTTTCACTAAGTGTGGGGATATTTAGAGTTAAAAAATGAATCTAGTGATATTTGTGTTATGTGTCCTTTAGATGTATATAATTTTGAGTAATAATCTTTAAAGAGATCATTAATTTTTAGAGGATCAGAAGTATTTTCATTATGCGCCAGAAGCTTTCCTGCCTTTTCTCCTTGATCGTAGTACGATTGTTTCAGCTTGAATATCTCTGATGAAGCTTTGGTAGTAGATAGTTTGTTATATTTTGCCCTTAATATTAGCAGTTTTTGCTGATTTTCTTTAGAATCCTTTAAAGAGACTGAGCTCGAGATAAATGTAATTTGTTCTTCAAGTTTTACCATCTCCATGAAGTTTCTATACGTCTTATTTCTGGTGTAACTTATCGTTTGACCCCATATAAAAGCCTCAGGGGCGGATCTAGAAAAATATTTATGGGGTGGCGAGAGGGGGTGGCAGGGATTTTTTCAGGGGTGGCAGCATATGCCAGTATGTGTGTGTGTCCAATCCAGTAATACATATCAATTAGCAGGAGTATGAAAGACGTAAAAATAATGAACTATACTATATTAAGAAATTATATGTAATCCTCTGTGCTACATGAATGCAAGTTAAAACATTTGCAACAAGTTAATTAAGTCCAATGTTAGGTCTGTGTAAGGTAAACGTGAGAGTGAGACATTCTCTGTGTAAGGTAAACGTGAGAGTGAGACATTCTCACTCTCACGTTTACCTTACACAGACCTAACATTGGACTTAATTAACTTGTTGCAAATGTTTTAACTTGCATTCATGTAGCACAGAGGATTACATATAATTTCTTAATATAGTATAGTTCATTATTTTTACGTCTTTCATACTCCTGCTAATTGATATGTATTACTGGATTGGACAGCGCCTATTAGTCACCTGTGATTCATTGAGTTGTGTCCAGAAAACCATTTTATCCCAATGCAGGACGAGCAGAAATCTGTCACAAAAATATTTGTAGCGCCATCACTTATTAACAGATTTAAGTTGTATTAAACACAACTTAAAATGGAGAGAACTGATGTTTGATAAATTCTCTGCGACAGGCCTGTGCAGAGACCACTAAAGGGGCAGGTGCTCAACAAAAAAAGTGCACATCTAACCGCATTCTAGGACATAATATGAACAAAGCCCCTCAGCTTTCAGAGTTTAATAAACAATGATAAATTACAAAAATGTGAGATATACAATCAAAGCTAACAGACATCTCCATATAGAGCATACAAATATACATATGTAAGATATTTTATTAGTAATTTCTTTCTGCAGGTCTATTTTGTTATAGTATTACAATATTCAACCCGCAATTTAGCAAGATATGTAAATCAGAGCTGGACCACCAGACATATTTTGTCTTTACAGAATTACACTATTAAAAATATAAACAAGGGCACAATGCAACTTTTTAGTGACTAATCTATAAAACAAAGAGCTGCCTGTTTGCTGCAGTGGAGATGAAGATGGTCCATTCAGCAAAGCAGAGCTGCATCAAACTTTAACGTGGAACTGCAGAAAAAAACAAAAGCAAATATTGAATTGTTAATGCATGTCACCATGAGAAAAGCCTACTGAGTTTTGCTTAAAAAAAACTTTTTTAAACATTTAAATCACATTTGTCTCATGAAGTGCATTTTTTTTGCAAAACAAACTTATTTTGCATGTCAGAAATCTTTTGTTAATATTCTAAGTTTTTGTTGGAGTCAAAGTTTTGCTTGTGATTCTCATATGACGTCTTGGGCAGGGCCTAAAATCACAACAAAAGATTTCTGATGTGTGCAAATAAAAGTTTATGTTTGGCAAATAACTAAGTTCACAAGACAAAAATTAGTTATTTAATTTAAAAAAGTTTTTTAAACAAAACGATTAAAAAAAAAAAGAAATCATTACAATTCCATAAGTTTTGATTACAATTTTATTTTACTTAACTGAGGTTAGTTTTTTGTTTCCATTGAATAATTGGGAAACAAATTTAACTTCATACTCTGAGAACCAGACCCTAAACTTAAAGTCTGGGTTGAGTTTTTTTCCCCTTCATTAATGTCCCTTTTATTACATTCATTATATCTATCATGGTAATTCAGGGTGAGTTATTTTTAATTCTAAATGAATATCCTTGTTGGACTTTTATTTACGTGTTATTCTCCTTCAAGATACATTTACCTAATGCCAGAATAAATGAAATGTACATTATGTAGTAAAGGAAATTAGAAGATCGGACATATATCCATTATGGAGATGATCGGTTTTGGATGGGCGATGTGCCCTTATTGCATAAGCGATACTGAAGAATGACTGATATCATTAACAATACAGGGAAGAAGCTTTTTAGTTATCTAGCTTTGCTAGCAAAGTTGTTAGCTAGCAGCTAGCTAATATCACAGCAACAGCCTAATGTCTGTATGATAAAAAAATACTGAATGATAGATAAGAACAGTTTCTCCTCACCTGGCTGTCTCCTCCTGCTCAGTAGTTCTTCAGAGAAAGGCAGAGGCCTGTTAGTGTCTGTTGTATTTCATTACCTCTCTGCTTAAACCGCGACTCCGAGCTGAAGCAGAAACGATACTTCAACGATTTCCGTCATCTGACAAGTAGCAAGTCTACTCCACTTTATTCACCAAAAACGTTTTTTTTTTTTATTCACCAAAAACTGTTCTGTAATCTGGAACGTTCGCTACGTTGAACTCCAGTTAGGCGCCTTATCTCACTGCGCGAGAGGCAACTGCGTCATGCGTCACGGGCAAAAGGTCAAAGGTAACAAGGTGACAGGAGGGCTTATTATGTTGTACAAAAATAATAAAAATAATTTTAGTACATGTTATGTGTCAGAAGAGGGCTTAGAAAATAATAATACCAAAAAAAATTAAAATTAAAATTGACCAAAAGGGCACTTTGGGGCAAGGAGCAAAAAGGGCAGGTGCTCAAGCCCCCCCAGACTCCCCCTCTGCACGTGCCTGAACTGAAGAGACGGCAAGCCTCAGGTTGAGACGCAGTTGGGGAAACTCGGAAAAGAACACCCTGCTGCGTCTTTAGCTGCCAAAGCAACACAATAACGTTCCCAGTTTGGTGCGGACGGAAGATTCTTGCCAAAATCTGGTGTCTTCCTCTGTTTAACAGCGCAGCCTCTCAGAGGAGCCCACCATCACACAGGAAAGACAAGAAGGGAACCGAGGGGAGTTTTTGCTAATGTGCATCCAGGAGAGCTGGGGAGTTTCTGCTCCTCTCTCTCTCTCTCTCTCACCCTGCCTTTTGTAATGAAGCAGCAGCCGACTCCCGGTGCAAGCTCCCCGTCGCAGCAGAGCAACCCCCCCCTCCTGTTTTCCAAACGTGGCCTCCCGCCCTCGCCAAGGATGCTGAGGCGGCCGGAAAAGAGGGAGTGGGGTGTCCTATCTGTCTGAGGAAGTGCTAATAAGTGAGAGCGTCTGCCAGGAGAGAGACCCTGCGCACGTATAGGTGGGCTTTCATTATGCATTCAGCACCTGTGGACATGCGGCCACTTTGGGAGGGAAGCCTGAAGGAGAGATTTGACTGAGGTAGAAGAAATGGTGGATCAGTCGCTGTGGTAATTGGGCTCTCCTGACGTTATCTTTCAAAAGTGTCTGAAGCTCCCATAATGGCGTGTTCTTCTTGGTGGCTCTGGCTCTTTCTGTGTGAGTGTGTGTGTTATTTCAGCATATGCCTCCAGATGCAAGCCCTGCTAATTTAAAATGCACCGCTTCTTAGTAATGCAAGCACTGTTTTGTGTGTGTGTGCATGCAGACACGTGAAAGCAGATCTACTTAACAGTTAAGACAAATCTGCTGCATTAATAATTAATACCTTGTGTCTCATATGGAGGTCCCACACACACACACACACACGCACACACACAGAGCCTCCTTATGACAGACATGCTTTATTCACAAAAATATATAAACTGAAACATTTTTTTTTTATCTGTATGCTGATACATTTAGTCATTTTCTGTGAGGTTGACTCTTAAATACAAAGAAGTCATTTTCAGTAACCTTTGACCTTCCCAAGTTTTGTCAACTTTTAACTAAAAAGTTAAATGTATAAAAGTGAAAGAAGTTCAATGCAGTGCAGCAACTGCACACATCATGAGACTAAGCTGTCAAACTGCATTAAGAGAATCCGTATAACATTTTTTCTCCACGTCTATTTAACGTACTTGAAGTCTGGACTTTGACTAGGCCAACACATGTACACTTTGATATAAACCACTCCATTAAAACTCTTGCTGTATGTTTTGGATCGTTGTCCTGCTGGAAAGTGAACTTCTTTCCCCGCCTCACATCTTTGCAACCTGACCCAAAAGAAACGTAAAAGTCAAGTCTGTTTGACCTGAAATGATGCTTATTTAACCTCTTCATTATTGTTTATGTTTTGTATCTTTGGTCTTCTTTTTATTCAACTTCTTTGGATTCAAAACGAAGTGATTTTTTTTTTTTTTTGCGCCAACCATTTTACGACAACAGACTAGAATAGTGAAGCTTAAAAATACAAATAATATGTAGACATTGTAAATTCATTTAAAAGCGATCAAATATTGAATAGAAAAAAATAAAATAAGAGTAAACTTACAGATTTTCACAGAGTTGGACAAGTTTTGTGTAAGATCACGTCTAAATACGAGAAAGTCTGAGTATTTGAAAGAAACAGATGAAGAAATGAGGACTGACTGGAGACGTTTTTCCACAGCACTCTGCTCCCGTTCTGAACAAACCATGTTTAATGGATTCACAATTTGCTTGTGTAACAGCAGCCCTGTCCTGTAATGTATTGTTCAATACTCTGGTGTAACTACGTTCAAGACCAGCATGCGTGCAGCTTGCCTATTACTGCAAAGTGGCTAAGTGGTTTCCTACCACAGTTGAATATGTGTCCTAGTTGTTAGAAGAGAGAAATGAAAGACTAAAGCAAAAGAGCTTTAAAAAAGAAAATGGCACTTTAAAAGATTACAAGAAAATCTGTTTTCCTGGGAGAGAAATATAAAGAAATTACAGATGACGGAAAGCTGGAACACCATTTGTTTCTTTTTTTTTGTTTGTTTTTTAAGATGAAGAAGTGCCGCCTGTTTTTATCAGAGTTACATCGAAAGCAGATCTTCTTGCACTGAGGTATCAGCGTAAACTATTTTGGCCCAGCTTCCACAGAATAGGTGGTGTTTAGTGTTTTGCCTTCACGGTTCTTCGCAGACTGAGGCTGTACTGCTTGTTTTCAAGCCTCGTAGGCCACGCCCACTTTTGGAGAGCACCAAAAAAATAAAATTAAATGCCCACACTGTGGGTTTACAAACATGTTTTTCTTATTTTAATATATTAAATAATCTATATTATCCAACCACGAGGCCTCGATTGACATAATTTCCTTCTGGATTTCGGTGGTTTTTTGGTGCCGTCTTCTTCTGTGTGTCTTTTTTCTTTTTACTCCAAACTTTGATGCTGGTATTTGACTAAATGTAACGTTTATTTCTTGTTTCACAATTGGTTATTGTATTCTGTTTTTATGGTGTAAAGCATTTAGAACTGCCCTTGTTGCTGAAATGTGCTAGGCAACATGAAATTGACTTATTATTGGTACCAGTTGTGCAGTTTTTCTGGGTTCTTCAACTCTTTTGAGTGCGTTTTCCTGTCGTTGAAAATGCAAAGCTCCCACGGTACCAGTAAAAGTATTCATAAGACTTTGTTGTGTTTGGTGACTTTACCTCTACCGCCCTCTTTCTCCATATTCTGCTCTCTCCTCGGCTCTGTCCAAGCCTGCCGTCTCTGCTTTTCCCCCTAAGTATACAGCAACCAGTCCAAAAATCACATCCGCTTGCATATTCCCCACCATTTGCATATATACCCTCAGACAGAAACGCAGATGCTCCACACTTTCACCGCCATCCGTCTCCTTCCCTCTGTGTTTGAAATGAGTTGAGTTGACATTTTGCTGGTCTCCCTCGCTCTGCACCTCAGTTATTTCCCAACTGACTCTCTCTGCTATCTTCCTTTTCTCTACCCTCCCCTCCTTTCTCCCTTTATCTCTGCTCTCCTACACAAGATGATGTGACTGAATCACCTCCATTTTGCAGTCCTGACCTCAATGCATAGTTTTGACCTCTGTGTATCTGAAAAGTTTGTCCGGTGGCAGATTTTCTGCTACCTATGTCTTCCTGTTAATGCCAGTCCATCACTCCGGCTGTAGTGTCTCTGCTTCTTCCCATCGATGATGACCACTGATCAATCCATTCATTCACTGACCTTTACAGACACAGACTATTAGTCTGGCGTCAGCACACAGAGAGGAGCTCGATAGTTCTCATCTAATGATTGCATATGACATAAAAAGAAATGGAGAGCAAGGTTCAACTGCGGTCTTTTCACAGCCAGTAGCATGGCATCCAATAGGCGAGTGCGGCAGGCATGTTCATCTTTAAATCCGATCATTATTCAAAGCTGGCCTTAGAACTGTAGCCGAATGGAAATTCCTCAGAAGCAGCATTAGACAAGGTCCACTGCACCCCACGACACGAAATCCACTGATTCAAAGAGCGATAATCATTGTAATAATTAATTCATGCACACTTGAAGAATATCTGATTAAAATGTTCCTTTACAGCTCTGTTGAAAGAATGAGGGACACTCTTCAAACAGTCTCACCGGACGGTAAATCCATTTCACTCTTTTTATTTATTTATTTTTTTTGGGCAGAAATATTTTCTCCACCTTTAGACATGATCTGGTTCAAATACAGTAGGCTGCTCAAAACGGTTCCACCAGTTCTGCAGAGGTTGAGTGTTTTATTTATTTGGAGACTCTCTGATTTTCTAATTCTACGCTCCATTTGTTTTTGCCATTAGCTCAGTCTACTTTGGTCGTTTTTGTTTTCTTTCCCATAAGCTACACCTGGCTCACCGTCGCTTTGCTTCTTTTCTGGACAGTCATTTACAGGTCCTTCTCAAAAAATTAGCATATTGTGATAAAGTTCATTATTTTCCATAATGTAATGACAAAAATTAAACTGTCATATATTTTAGATTCATTGCACACCAACTGATTTATTTCAGGTATTTTATTGGTTTAATACTGATGATTGCGGCATACAGCTCATAAAAACCCAAAATCCGTCTCAAAATATTTGCATATTTCATCCGACCAATAAAAGAAATGTGTTTTAATACCAACAAAGTCAACCTTCAAATAATTATGTTCAGTTATGCACTCAATACTTGGTCAGGAATCCTTTTGCAGCCTTAAATGCGGCATGGAGGCAATCAGCCTGTGGCTCTGCTGAGGTGTTGTGGAGGCCCAGGATGCTTCGATGGCCTTAAGCTCATCCAGAGTTTTGGGTCTTTCGTCTCTCAACTTTCTCTTCACAATATCCCACAGATTCTCTGTGGGGTTCAGGTCAGGAGAGTTGGCAGGTCAACAGTAACACCATGGTCAGTAATATCAGTGGTTTTGGCTCTGTGAGCAGGTGCCAGGTTGTGCTGAAAAATGAAATCTTCATCTCCATAAAGCTTTTCAGCAGATGGAAGCATGAAGTGCTCCAAAACCTCCTGATAGCTGTTGCATTGACCCTGCCCTTGATAAAACACAGTGGACCAACACCAGCAGCTCCTCTGACCATCACTGACTGGGTACTTGACACTGGACTTCTGGCCTTTTGGCATTTCCTTCTCCCCAGTTTTCCTCCAGATTCTGGCACCTTGATTTCCGGACGACATGCAAAATTTGCTTTCATCCGAAAAAACTACTTTGAACCACTGAGCAACAGTCCAGTGCTGCTTCTCTGTAGCCCAGGTCAGGCGCTTCTGCTGCTGTTTCTGGTTCAACAGTGGCTTGACCTTTGACCTGGGGAATGCAGCACCTGTAGTCCATTTCCTGCACATGCCTGTGCAATGTGGCTCTGGATGTTTCTACTCCAGACTCAGTCCACTGCTTCCCCCAAGGTCTGGAATAGGTCCTTCTCCACCATCTTCCTCAGGGTCCGGTCACCTCTTCTTGTTGTGCAGCGTTTTCTGCCACACTTTTTCCTTCCCACTGAGGTGTCTTGATACAGCACTCTGCAAACAGCCTATTCGTTCAGAAATGTCTTTCTGTGTCTCACCCTCTTGCTTGAGGGCATCAGTGATGACCTTCTGGACAGCAGTCAGGTCGGCAGTCTGACCCATGATTGCAGTTTTGAGTAATGAACCAGGCTGGGAGTTTTTAAAAGCCTCAGGAATCTTTTGCAGGTGTTTAGAGTTACTTTGTTGATTCAGATGATGAGGTTAACTGCTCGTTCAGAGAACCTTTTCATGATATGCTAATTTTTTGAGACAGGGATTTTGGGTTTTTATGAGATGTATGCCAAAATCATCAGTATTAAAACAATAAAAGACCTGAAATATTTCAGTTGATGTGCAATGAATCTAAAATATATGACAGTTTAATTTTTATCATTACATTATGGAAAATAATGAACTTTATCACAATATGCTAATTTTTTGAGAAGGACCTGTACAGAGCTACTGCTGTCATTTCCAACGATGCGTTCATTGCTAGCATTTCAGTCCCAGATCGTCTGTGTTTCTTTCCTCGATGGAGCCGTTGGTTGAGGTGTCAGAGCTCCTTGTGTTTCCTCTGATTTTGTTACCTGTAAATTACTTTTTGTTCAGTGCTGTTTGGCTGCGTGTTTCCAACTGAAAAGTGCCACTAATGGAGGTAATCCTTCAACCTTGTGTCCTCTTAGCTTTTCTTTTACATAAATGTGCTTAGTGCAGTCCCCCCATGTTTAGCTGTGTTTCTTTTCTGAATATATTTATATATTAACTCTATGTGCGCAGACATTCATTCCATAGAAAGTACTCATGAGGGTGCTTCTGTACATAGTGTTTTCTTTTCTGTTTTTCATTGACAGAGATGTTTCTGACATGGTTTCCTGCCTGTCTTTAGCTATACTTGTTTTCTGCAAAGGCCATTGACAGATCTATTGCTTCCAAGTTTACTCATGTTTTTTCTTTACTATAGAAATTATTCCTGGCTTAATGTTTCAATTTTCAGCCGTTTGACATCCCTTGAGCAACAAAAGGAGATATTGCTGCCATTAAGCTTGTGTACTTATTTTGAACTCAAAGTCTTGCTAGCAAAGAAACCGTGTCTAGCTTGGTCTCTTTTTTCTCTTTCCTGAAGAACGCACTCCTCATCTACGAGCAGCTAATGTTGCCATTTCCTCTCATTACTCTTTTGAAAGTACGTGAAGGAAGCAGATCTGGCATTTGGCACCGTTTCTCAGTAGGAAGCTGCGTATTCAACAGTGCTTTGAAAATCTACAATTTTCTTAATGACTGATTAAAACAAGCTTCAGTATCCAACTATTAGTTTATCAGTTCTTCTACTCAGCTTGAGATTTAAATATACAACATTTTACTTAAAAATAAGAACGGTAAGAAAGCCAGTTAATAACTTGTCACTAATCTATCGATAAAGAAGACGTTTGCATAAGGCTGTGTCTTAAGAAAAGATGTTTTAAGAGCTTAAGGTAAGGAAGGGAAAAGGTCCAGGTTGAAGAAAGGCTAAATTAATTTTCCTTTAAGAAAACAGTTATAATGGCCTCTTACATAAAAGTGTAAACATAGATTTATCCTAAAACAGACGATGTTTCCGTCTTCACAATTTCTGCGTCTGAATCTCCCTAATTTCCTAATTTCTTCTTGCTTCGCTGCTCTCTGAATGCTTAGGAGCTGCGGCCTGTTTTCCGTGAGCGGATCTGTAACCACTGGTCTTTTACAGAGCATAGGTGTGAGAACTATAAAAACAAAGCAATTAGTCCAAATTGCTGCCTCCTTTCCGACAATCTGATCTCAGCTTGGCAGAGCATGAACCCAAGCTTGTTCCGCAGAGCAGCAACTTTCTTATAAACTCTGACAACGCTGCAGCCTCCCGCGCAGACAGGAACTATTGTACGGAGGTGTTTATTTGTCCTTTATGAGTTAACTGCACTCAAATAGCCAGTAAATAGAGGTTTATTTTTCTGATTTACTGCTTTATGCTCCAGCTGGTGCAGCCTGCTATCACTTCCTCCAGTCACCGCCTCCCTCTCAGGAAGTCTTGCCTCAGTCCTTAATTTCAGTCTCTTCCACTTTGTGGAGATGCCTTTTGAGAGTGACTTTATTTTAAATACTATTTCACCTTCCATATTGATGACAAAATTCATTATCTGTCCATTTATCACTTTATAGCTTGTGTTTCTTTGCTCTAGCCTGACCGGTTTTTGACCAGTCCTTATATCGCTCATCAAGATGCAGGCCTGCGTATGACTGAATGAATAATTTGTAGAAAACTTGCTGCCAGTGTCGAAATCAAATATCAGCAAACAGCCAAAAACGTAATGTTTTCAAAAGGTTCTTTTCATTTTTATTCTGACTACAGGAACAAAAGATGGAGTAAAAAAAAAAGTCTACTCATTGCAACCAAGTGAAAACCTACTATTACAAAGGGCTAAGAAGCTGTTTTATTTATTTATTTTTGTCCTTCTTAGCTGCAGTGAATGGTAAAATGTTAAGCTATAAAGAAACCGTCAAAAAAGTTAAAGTACAGAGCTAAATTTATGGTCTAAACCCACAGGTCTCAAACCCTGCGGCATGAACTCAGGCTGTCTTTAGAGGTGTCAGAAAAGGTTGTGTGGAGCAAAACTAAACATGCTCCAGGAACGGTTTGAGGGGAACGACAACAGGTTTGAGGTGTCCCACTGACCTCCAGTTCCCCAACTCTCCGTCAAACAGAGCAGGGACGTCAAACTCCAGTCCTCGAGGCGCGACGTCCTGCAGCATGTTGGTGTGCCTCAAGTTCACTACATCTGAATCTCCTCCTCATACACTCAGGTTCTACAGAGTAAGGACTTGATTATGCCTCAGGTGTTGACGCGGAAACAAACTTAAAAGTATCAGGACAGCGTGCGTCTCTGGGACGTTCTGGGCAAAACATTTGGAGCCACAGAGGCCCGACCTTGCAACTTCGAGGACTCAATAGTTCTGCCGCCGACATCTTGGTGGAAGATGCCCAAACTCATCATCAGGATTCATGGGTGGTCATAATGTTATGCCTGATTGGTGTGTATTCATTTAGCCTGGGGGTTCTCCAGTATGAGCTGGAACCTGTCTCAAAGGAGAGAGACCTATATGTCTCTCAAAGAAAACTCAGTCATTTGTCGTTAGCTAGTGAGCTAGCATTAGCATAGCCAGGTGAAGTGACATTATGGAGGGTTTTGCCATCTTTTCTTTTCAGGTGATATCTGCTTAAATGACATTATACGTTGAGAGAAGGATGGACAAACAGATTTAAATGAGTTAAACGTTTTGCAATCGCAGGTTTAGTTCAGCTCATGATGCTAGCAGTAGCTTCAACCAGCCGGTTCGCTCCCGGTGTCCTTCTTTTTTGCATCCCTGTTGGCTTCCTGTCCGTAACGTGTTTTATCACAAACCCTTCAGCCTTTTGTCTCCTTCAATCTAGTTTGGTGTGTTTGCTCCTCGGCTTGTTTGTTTCCGTCTGTTTGCATTCTGCCTCTCTTACTCTCTGCTGACCTTTGCTTCCTGTCCTTTTGCTCATCCGTCTTCCACGCCGTCTCCTTTACCTCCACTCCGGTCTGTCCCATTCCAATTTACTTCCTATATATCTGCGGCATCCAGTCGCACACATTCACACACACATGCCGACACCCCCACTCTGCCGGGGATGAAGTAAAACACAAGTCCTGCTATGAGTCAGTCAGGTGTAGGTGCCCTTGTGTGTGTGTGTGTGTGTGTGTGTGTGTGTGTGTGTGTGTGTGTGTGTGTGTGTGTGTGTGTGTGTGTGTGTGTGTGTGTGTGTGTGTGTGTGTGTGCGTGTGTGTGTGTGTTTGTCCGTGCATGGTTGTGTATCCATTGTTAATTAACCCACCTTCACCCGGCTCAGCCCCCTCAGGAGAGGTTGTGCGCTGAGCTCGCTCCCCGAGCTCCTGCCGGCTAATCCACACCTGCGTCTCCCACGCACACAATCAACACGCAGAGATCACGCGGTGAGCTCTTTAAGGTGCGAAAGATACGCGGCTCGTGTAAATTCAGCCTTGTACCAGAACACAAAAGCATATCAGTGGTGCAACACCTGTGCAACGGTGATTGTTGCTTTTATCCGAGTGTGATATCATGCAGACACACACACACGCACGGACGCATGCATGCACACACACCTGGGAGGATTTCAGACTCACACATTAACGGCGACATTACTGCACACCCGAATCACGCGGAAAACATGGAGAGAACCAACATGGCACTTGATGTCTGGCTCTCGTTGCTGCAGCGTGCAGTGCCAGTGGGGGGCGGAGAGTTTTGTGTGTGTGTGTGTGTGTGTGTGTGTTTGGGGGGGGCTCTGAAACGTGCAGCTTCACAATTTGCCAGAGACAACTACTGTGTTTCATGATGACACACAGACTCACTGAGGACTGGGTCTGAGTTACAGCGTTCACCCCTCTCTGTGTGGATACCAGACACTAGCTGCCAATATAAATGCCAACACCGATGCCAGCTAATGTGTGTGTGTGTGTGTGTGTGTGTGTGTGTGTGTTTTGGAGACAGAGGAAAGTTGCCAGCTACATGCACACGCAAGTGGCGGGTGTTTGTTGAGCAAACAAGTCGACCGGCGTGCGCACGTACAGGCCGACTGCAGTGTCACAGTCACACAGATGAATGTGCTAAAAAACACAAATATCCAAAAACGTGGCTTTATGTGCAGAAGCTAATTGTCTCTCTGGTGCATTATGGGCTTTCCCCCCCCGCTCGTCTGTTCTCTTCCTGTTTAAATTGAGATACTGTGTGTGAGAGAGGGTGTGTTGCCATTTCAATCCCCTCACTTGGACGGCCACTGAAAAGCCTGTCCTGAAAGAAGGCCTGCTGTTGATGTGATTGTTTTATGGCCGCTTCCATATTTGGTCAGATATAATATTCCATTCTAACATTTCTCCTGCCAGAAGCTTTGACCAAACACCACCACCACCACCCTCCATCATTCAGGAATGCCTGAAAACCTAAACACAGCTTGAGTTTATACCGCCGGCCTCGCAAAGCGCCCGTTAATACACTTGAGAATTATTCTAAAACAAATACCTTTCAATCGTCAAGGTCAGAAGACTATGAAAACATGCGACTCCTCAGCGCGGCGTGGGTCCTCGTGGTGGGGACGCTGAGCATTATGAGCCCGGCTGGCAGCGAAGTATTTTATGGAGCCCATATTAGGGTTGGACGCCGGTCAGGATGTTTGGCCTGCCTAAATCCAGCGACAGGACAATAGAGCCAACATCGTCAAAGAGGGCTAAACGCGCCTCAAAAGTAGATTTTGCTGAGACATTGCTCTCTCTCTTTCTGTTCCTCGCTCTGCAGCGGATTTGTGTGTTCGTTTTAGAGCTTTGCCAGCACAAGTGAGAAGTGGGAATAAAGGGAGTAGTTTTGCTGCCAATGACAGTCCAGGGAAATGTCTGAAACAGCCAGCTTTATGTGCACTGGTCTGTGGGAATCTGTCCTCCTGTTAAGACCGCAGTGACAAAAATCAGGAGGCCAGAACTTAATGAAGAGACTGCAAATGTGGGTAGTTAGAAAAGTACAAGAGCCATAAAATAACCGCTGCATTTTGGAAGGAAGTAAACCAACAGTGACGGAAAACACCCGCTTTTCACTCCGACTATTCCACAGTTTTCTTTATAAGGCCCTCCCTCCCTTTTTATTTTATTTATTTATTTTTTGTTACATGCTTTCGTTTCTCTCCACTAACAACCAGGACAGGTATTGAAGTGTGGAAGGAAGCACTTAGCCACTTTGCCGTAATAGGCAGGCCGCTCTGGTGCTGGTCTTTAACGTAGTTACAACAGAATATTGAGAAATACATTAGAGAGCGGCGCTGCTGGGATGCAACTGTGACTGCATTATTCTTAACTGGTTTTCTCGAAACTGTAGGCCACTTTAGAGATCGCGGTCGTCCATCATTTCTTGATATTTTTCTCAAGTAATGGTCATGAACAATTGTTCTCCGTGGTTTCTAAATGACTCTTGTGGACGTCGGTTGTGTTTTCACATATTTTTAGTGTGGTAAATGATCAAGAATCCATACAAAAATAAAGGACAGAAAAAGCCAGAGTTGGTCATGAACCAGCATTGTGTGTGCCACAAGGTGAAAAGCAGCTCATACCCTGGAGAGGTGGCCTGGCATTTAGCATAAAACGCCAGACAAACCATGGCCATTAACATACCTACTGCCAATTAGCTTATCTTGGGAAAGTTAGAGCAAAGCTGAGAAAGAAAAAAAACATCAAGGTTCCAGCTAAAAAGCAGCTTACACCAGGCCTTTTATCATGGCTAACAAGGTAAGCTTTAAAACCAATTTCCATTTAGTAAAGATAAGCTGAGCGTTTTATCTTAAACGGCATTCTAGCTTCGGTTTTACGAAGGTAAACTCTTCACATAGGCAGCAGCTCCAGTTTTGGCTCAGTGTTTACAGGGCTCTCTCATTGGATGCCAGCAGTAAAAACGGAGTTACCCTGGCCCTCTCCACACAGCCATTACATCAACGAGTGCACCGTCTGAATGCACTGAATAGTGAATAGGATCCAGCGGCAGATAATACGGCAGAGGGGAATGGAAACAGGGTATAATGCATGTTCACTTCAAATCGTCTTTCTTTCCTTTTCAACATCACCCCTCCCCTGGGCTCCCCACCTCTCCCTCCTTCCCCGCACGCCCTCTGCTTCATATCTTCCTTTCATTACCTGGAGAGGAAGTGGTGGAGGGGAGGGGGGGAGAGAGGAGGAGCTGAGATTGAAGGTAGTTAGTGGTTGCCGAAGTTGAAGGGGTGTGCGTTGGTGGGGTGAGGCGGGGTGGTGACAAAAAGGGAGGTAAGAGTGAGCAAGGTTGGTGAGGGTTGGTGAGGGTTGCCTTGGCAACGGGGAGCGGGGGTCCTCGTTAGCCCAGCAGGTGCTAATAGAGATAACAAGGGGGCGCCGAGGGGGGGGGAGACGAGGCAGGTTGGGGGAGGAAGGAAACAAGACCAGAAACCATATTTACCTAACCTTGCATCCTTCATTTCCTCCTCTTGGACCTGAAGTCATTCCCTCTGTTTTTTTTCTTCCCCCTTTCACTCCTCTGTTTCTGTCTCTCACTTTTTTTTTTCTTTTTTTAAAAACCGCCTTTCCACTTTAACCGTCTCTTTCCATTTCAACTAGATTGCTTTGCACTCATTTCAACAACTACCGGCTCTCTCTCGTCTTCTCTTCTCTTTGCTGTCTTTCTCCCTCTCGCCGTCTCTCCATTTCCACTTTTCTTTCGACAATCCATTTCTGCCTTCCTCATCAAGCCTTCTCCTTCACCCCCGTCCTCCGTCCATCCCCACAATACTTCGAGACGGATAGAAAATAAAGTCCTCCAGCCAGCTCTCCAGATGGGGAAAAAAAGACCATACAGACAAAAAAATAAAAGCAAAGGGAACAAGGAGGGCAAGGAGAGAGAGAGCGAAAAGGACGTTCAAATCAATACTTGTGTTTGTCAGTTTGTATTTTCCACCCCTCTACGCCGTTTTTTTTCCCCGAGTCTCCTGCTGAGCACACACTCGGAAACCTCCTGGTTTGTTGCCTGCTCCGTTTCTCCCCGAGTTCCTTCTCCTTCAGTCGTCCCCGCCGCTTCGCCGTCTCTGGACGAAGCCTCTTCACGAGGCATTTTTGCAAAACGTACACATTCATTTCATGCATTTCCAGTTCATACAACCCACTGCTAATTAAAATACAAGTGCCCAAGGCCGGGCCACTTACCGGCACAAAGACAACTCAGGAACCCTGCTCTACCACTTCACATCAGTGCAGCCAGGCATGCTCAGAGAGGCAGAGTGCTCCACTATACTCATAAATTCTCAATAGGCAATAATGAAAATGTCTGACATGACACAGAATATACCTTTTTATTCAGACTGTGCAAAATAAATGATCGGCTCCGTCGTCTGTGATTTACATCCAGCGTGACAGACGTAACGGGGCAGAACCCGCGTAAATGTTTCATCTGTAACCACAAGCAAACCGTAACCTCAGCGACAAAATTCAATCACTCAATTCAGAAGGTCAAAGGAGAAGAAGGTTTTTAAGAGTCAGCCATTTTAAAGACAATAAGAAACGTTCTGCGAAGCTGTCAAGCTATTGACTGCCCGTCCAAAGCTTAAGCTGACTTATTTCCTCGGGCTAGGAGTAATTAGCTTCTCCTCCTCTTGTTTTATTTCCAGCTTTGTTTAGCATTTAAGGCAGAGAACGGGAGGAAGGATATCGACGCCAGAAGTAGCGGGACTCCATGATTTATACGTTGCAGCAGAGTTGGTGCTCATTTAGTTGATTTGGCTTTTTCCCCTCCTGTTGTCCTTGGGTCAAAATGACCGAGATTTGTATGTGTTTTCCCTATACACAGAAAATGAGGACAACAGGAGGGTTAAGGCGACGGAGACTCAGTCGAAGATCCGACCCAGCAAAGATCCACATGCTGTCACAATCTGAGGAAGCTTTTGGTGGTGCCTGTCGGTTACGTGTTTTAGTTTACTGCGTTTTCCGTGTCCTGCTCAGGAATTTTTATCTCGGTGTTTGTTTTGTTTTTGGTGTTTAATCCTCAAGTCAGTTTTCCTGGTTCCTATTTAAATCTCTCCGGTTCCTGACCCAACTCAGCTGCATCTTGCTGCTAGTCAGAAACCAAACAGCAGACATTTTCAAAAATATAGACAACGGAGATTTAAAAAAAAATAAAAAATTAGCAAGGGTGTAAAAACAAAGAATGGAAGAGGAGCTGACAGAGAATAAGAAAAATCCTGGAGCTTCGTTTGACAGATGTCCTCTTTTATCTACTTATTGTGAATCAGACACTTTGTAATATATAGTTATGTATTGACTAAAAACTCACTTTAATTTCATCCATTTACAGACAACACACTATTCAAATACACACTCTTCCCAGAGCTGAAAGTTGAAGCTAGTGCTAATTTTAGCATTAGCATGCTAACAGAAATGCTCAAAGCTAGTTATTGGGGATTGAAAACAAATTAAAAAATGCTCAAGTAAGTTAATCAGCTCATAGGTGTTTACTATGAAAAGCATATTGGGGATTATTCTGAAAACAAGTAATAAACCAATATTTAAAAGCAGGGATCCAATGCAAGAAAAGTTGAAATTAGTCCTAAAAATAAGTAAAAGTGAAAATAAAAATAAAATTAAATATGAAGTTGTTAGTATGTGGTGTTGTTACTGAGATAATTATCCATGAAAAATAGAACGGAGACCCAAAAAAACAATTTTAGACAATAACATGCTTAATTAACTTCTGTAACCATAGGTTACCCTACAATAACAACACACATACACCTACATACACACACACACACTGTATGATTTAAGATTCTGTGTTCTGTGTATTAGGTTCCTTTAATTACTCAGTATTTTCATATACAGAAATATTTGACGTAGTTTTGGTAAAGAACAACTAAAAGTGCACTTTAAAGACATTTCATCTCCAGATCATAACGCTCGGCCATACTTAAGACATTTTCTCTGCAATGACTTGCACCATCACATGTAAAATTCACCAACAGTTGTCTCATCTTGCAGATTACAGGCTAAAACGATTCTTCCTTTTCTGATAGCCTTTAAATCAAATGTTGCTACACAAAGTCTCCTGGTGTTGCCCAGAGGGTCAGCGCACCATCTTTTGTAGAAAGACTGTGCGGTTAGTTGAAAGAGCTGAACTCTGTGTTTGTTGCTTTCTGACAGAAGATGTTGAAAGGGTCTAAAATGTCAAAGAGGTCCAATCGCTATCCACCACTTAGCCTACCACTTTGCTGCAACCCTCTGTTTTGAAAAGGAAAGTGTCTCTTTTCATTTGGGATCAAGGAACAGTGGACATCTAACAGGAGGACGGAGAAAAAGAGGAATTGGAACGAGGAGGGCTGAAACAGGCGATGTCAGCCGAGGATCCAGCGTATCAGGACCTTCATCGGGTTTTAAGATTATTTAAAGCTGCATAAAGTGCACAGATGGAAACAGTAACTACAGCTGTGGTCCATCACGCACAGACCAGGCCAAACTGGAGCAGCTGTGTTTGAAGAATTAAGTATTATATAATTTTTCGATCTCTTAAAGTCATCATAACTCATGATTGCTCCTCTACCGCGCTTGGTAGTTGGCGTGGAGATGTTTGTGCTAATATGCTGAGTTTTGATTATAAATGAATGTCAAAGCTTTTCTCCCATCTGTTGCTCCAAAGGTCCAGTAGGTCACACTGAGCCGAAGGACTTCCTACTGGAAAACATTCCACATGATCCATATTTGTTTAATTGTTTTCTAAATTTACTGTCATGAACTTTAAGCAGCCTGAACCGGTTTCCTAATTTGCGACGTAGACAACTGGGCTTTTTAAACGTACACAGTCTTATTTAATAAATTAGAATATGTGTTCCGATGAGGTTCGCTTGTCAGATTAAAAATGGCTTTTCAAAGCAAACATAAAGCAGATATTAAACATACTTTTCATAAAGTCTATATTTCTGTATTAAAAGTGATTTTTTTAAATTCTTCCAATATGATATTCTAATCCTGGATGTTGTGTTTTTATAAGAAGAAAATCATCATTATTAACAGAATTGAACACAACACTTTGTGTGTGATTAATTTATTCAGTGTTTCACTTTGTGAACTGAGTTACTAAAATAAAGTTTTCAATAATATTCCACTTATTAAGGGAACGCCACACCCTTCATCCCAACGGACCCATTCCAATCCAGAATCAAGCTCTGCACATGGCAGGACTTTATGTTCTGCAAAACCTTCTTCTTCCTTTTGCCATTTTCACATGGAAGAAACATAAACCCACATTTGTACCAAACATTAACATTTGACACCAGTCCTGTTCTACCAAACCCAGACTGCGTCCACTGCCAGACATCTCTGCAGACAAAGACGTCTCCATTCCTGCAGCGGTGGAGAGTGTTTCGCACCAGGACATCTGTGCTTTCCACTGAACTTGGTGATGCAGCTGCGCAGTCATAGGCAGTTTGTGAAGGCTGCAGGTCTGTAACTACAGAAAGTCAGCGATCGTTCTAATCGCTCCCATTATTTCCACTTTACTATGAGTTGACTGGAAAATTTAATAGAGAGGAAATTTCACGATTAGACTATGACTTGCTGCGTTTGGGGCATCATGTCATGGTGCCACGAGCTCCTCAGAGCAACCCATTCCTCCGTAAATGGTCGTAGAGGAGTTCATGCTTCAGTTTTACTCACCTGTTGGTTGGTGAATGCTTTGTCCAAAAATCGTGTTTGCAAAAACTCAAGACCGAAACAGAGGGTGCTCTTTTATTTTTCTTAACGGCAGCGTGTTGTGATTAAAGAGGCGAGGAGGCAGGGAAAGGCTTTTGTCGGAACAGAAACACGGAACCAAATTGGCACAAATGTTCCGTGGCTGTTTACGTGTCGGACAGAATCGGCCGATCCAAACGAAGAATAATTAGAAATGGAACCGCTCCATTCCCTGATCTCATTGTGTGATGGATAAGCAGCAACAAAGACCCTGAAACAAATTTGCACAGAACATCTGCCACCGCACAGATCTCTGTTTAGATTTTTTTTTTACCGTTGTTTGTGTCGGTGTCTGTCCTGCCTTCGTCGTAGAAACACACAGATATGTTGCCAGCACCCTATATACAGAACCTACCAGAACACCGACTGTCAGCCTGTCAGGAACCACACAATTTGGAACGAGTGGAATGTCTTCCGACCCCATTAAAGTTTTATCAGGCCCCCCTTCACTTTAACATACACTTCTGCTGACTGTACGTTTCCCTCAGAGGACGGGAAACCTGGTTGCGTGTTTCATTCTTCTTGAGTTATAGTCGGCACAGAGTTAATTACTCACTTAAGGAAGAGATAACGTCAGAACCACAGAGAAATCCAATCCACAAATTAATAAAAAGCATTCTAAACATGTCTGAATGGAGACTTTTTTTTTTTTTGTCTGGGACTGTGAAGGACACATTCATCAGGACAAACACAGCAATTATAGAAGGCCTGTTTAAAACACTAAACCATGAAGAGGATCTAAATAAAACTTTTCGGCGCGTTTCCGTGAAGGCTGCAACGCAAATCTCTGCGGATTCAGATGCTTTTACTCCACTCCAGTGTGTGGCGGATAATAGAGTGCCACCAAATGGCATATTACTCTTCCATTGGATATGCATGCGAGATAGAGGACACATAAGGAGGCGCAGTGATGCACAAACCAATCAAGGACAATGAACCGAGCACAGAAATATGCAAGGACCCACACGCTTTTGTGCAGAGAAACCTGAATGAGTAAACCAGAGATCCAAAGGACTACCTCAAGGACTATCTCTCTTTTTCTCTTTTGTCTGCTTGTCCCTCTGATTTTCTCATCTCCTACTTTTTTTTTCTTCTTCTCCCCAACAAAAAAAAAAAAAAAAACAAAAAAAACAAACCAGGTGTGCGGCTGGCACTCCCTCCTCCCTCAGCCTGTCACCTCGGGGATGAGGGGATGAGTGAGAGCTACGGAGAGGAAAGGGAAGAAAGTTGGATGAGAGGAAAGGAAATTCCCAGCAGAGAGAAAGGGGAGTACAGACATTCCTGGGGTGTGAATTGTTACAACTCCTCCCTTTCATTCCGCCCTCGTGGAACAGAGTCCAAAATGCCTCCGGGCAGATATGACCCTGAAACTGAAACACACACACACACACGCGCAGAGACATATGAACAGCATTCATCTGCTCCTGAAAGAGCTGGATAAAGACATCATCTGTCATGGTTGTCAGCTTAAGTCTCCTGCCCCTCAATAACAACACCAACATGTACATGTCTGCCTGCGTGTGTGCAAGAGCCCGCCCTCAATAAAACAGAGGCTAGCTTAAAAAAAAGTGTGTGTGTGTGTGTGTGTGTGTGTGGTGTGTGTGTGTGTGTGTGTGTGTGTGTGGGTGTGTGTGTGTGTGTGGGAGGGTGTTACAAAGGAAAGCCCCCTCACACACCCCAACCTCCAGTAAATCACATGGACAAACAGATTCATCCTTCGCTCTCATCTCTCTGTAATGGCAGGATGGAGACGTCATCTGTCACACTCGGCTGTCAACTATCCAAACACGCCCGCCCACCTGTCCACGCACACACACACACACGCATACACACAGCCTAAACATATGCACATACGCTGTAATATTTCTATCTGTAAACACACCAATTACCTGACAGCAGCATGGGGTCCTGAGGAAATTGCAGCTTCATTATCATGTCGGTTATTCTGTTAACCTGCATGTCAGAGTTTCTGCAAAAGCAGCCAGGCAGTCACCATTTCAGGTTGACAGGACGACCGTACGTGTGTGCTGAGGAGGGCCGTCAGACTAAATACATTTATCAAGTAGGAAAATAAAACATATAAACTCAACAGGGACGGTTGTGCATGAACCAATGAATTCCAGATCTCAGAGGGATCTGTGTAGAGGAATGAGCAAGACGTGTAAACCGCCTCGGTTATTTGGCTTCAGACGTTTGTTTTAGCGGGTGAAGAAATGTTTGCGAACTCAAGGTTGCACTTTCCTCCAATTTTGGATCTACAAGCAGAAGGAAGACCTGCCTCAATCATGTCACGCTTCTGGGCCGGACCAAGTTTACCCTCGTTTAAATGAGGCGTGAGTTTGGGACAAAACCTGCTCTAATGGATGTTTATTTATGTAAGCCACCTCCAAAGCATAACCGCTCATTCTCCAATACTAAAACTGATTCCATTACACAGGTTGCTCCACAAATAAGCACTGGGAAAAAGCTCATAGGAATATTTGTAGCAGCAGATCAAAAAGGGAAACGAGCAACTGGTGTCACAGCTGGTACTGCAAAAAATAAATAAAAAAAAATAGGCCAGGGAACTGATCCTGTCCTATAACGAGGACTGGATGATAGTTTTGCATGTAGTTTTCCAGTCAGATAAATTGTCTAAACTGCTAATTGAACAGATTCTTAATAAACGAACTTTGTAGAGAAGATCTGACTGTGTTGCTCTGCTTGGTTTGGGGGTGAAGGAGATGGTGAGAGGGAGAAAAACTCCTGTCTATGGATCTATCAGAAGTATATTTTTAGAGTTTTTTATGGGCATACCCTGACTTTGTATTCCACTTGTGCCTTGGGGAGAAAAAAAGCTCTGTAAAAGATCAAAATATTAGATAAATAACATCTTTTCTTCAGCTTAATATAGATGCATTATTTCCCTCTGCCCTCACAATCCAGACATATTCATGTTTTTAACCACCTAAATGTCAGTTTTGATGGGTATAGTGCCACTCTATTAAAAAAAAAATCTAAATAAATGCATATTTTTAATAATGGATTATTAATGTTTGAGTCTTTTATTGACACATAAACTTTGTTCAAATTCTTGAAGGTCTGAACAAAATAATTAAAAGAAAACAATATTAAAAAAACCCCTAAAAGTCAAAAGATAATGATGTATCAAACTTAAATAAAAAGGTTTTGGTATTGGCAATATGGTTTCTGTATTTACTTATCAGATCAGATCAGATCTGCTTTCCCATACATTACTTTTTACAGATAAGTTCTAAAGTGCTAATTTACTGTTTTATAAACTTTCATTTGATTAAACTTTTAATCAGCAATGCATCTCACTTACCTCTTTGAAAGTTTGTTTCATGATGAATATAGCACGAGTATTGGTAATACTACTAACACTCAACAGTTGAAGTAGCATTGATTAGCATTAGCCAACTGGCTAAAAAACACAGATGTATTCATTTAGTCTTTTCTGACAAACAGCATTCATCCTTAGATATCCAGTTGCTGCAGCTAAAGTAGCCAAAGTTGTAAGAGCATCTTTTAATTGGCAGGACTACAAAATCAAAACACTGTCTTTTCTTTAAAAAAACAGTCTGATCCATAATCTAGCAAATAAATCAAATCAAATTCCTCAGTTTTTTGTGTCCAAAGCAGTAATTTTGACTGGCATAATTTCTGAAGCTCATTAATTTCTGAGTTAAACCTCGTTAGTTTACTAGTTTTTTTTTTTCATGGTTTTTGTGTGACTTTTCTTGGCAGGAAGCAGTTGCCAGGCGACAAGAGCTGTGTCCAAAATGTCTTCATTTGTCAGTCACTCCTTACAAATTTTAGCTGTAAAATGTAATTTTGCACGCCTAAAGCTGTCATTGTAATTTTACATAATCACTGCTAAATACCAGGCTGCACACTGACTCATGAACTGTATCATGTCTTTAGCGAGATTTGATGGGGGGGACGGGTCAGCTGCCGAGCTGGAAAATGGTCACGCCTTTTTAGGTCAGCCATCTCTAAAAAACCGTTACATCATCAGTACCTGCTGTGGTCAACATCACTGTGAGATGGAGAATCTTTAGAAAAGGCTAGAAAGATGATACTGCTAAATAGGTTTTAACATTCTAAAAAAAATGTATGTGCAAATTTTAAAGATCCAAAACTTTAGTAAAACTCATAGATGATATGTAGAATGGGTGGAAAATGTAAGATTTTATTCCGATTAAGAAATTCAGTAAAACTGAGGTCGATGTATGTGTGAGTAATTGTGAGTAGAGGTTTTTTGCTACTTAATTTCAACTTCTCTAAACAGGGGGAGGGGGGTGGGAACTTTTAAATGTATATTTTAAAATTACAGAAATAAAAATGGAATAGGAAAACAATTTCCATTTATTTCCATTTGTATATTCAAAAGTGTTTCCACCGATTGTTCGAGCCGTGGGATTTCCTCTGGAGAAAAATGTTTTTCCTTTCTGCTCACACTGCAGTCGCCAGCATCTGCTTCGCACAGTCATAATGTGCACAACAACGAATCAAATACTGTGTCACAAAATGGTTCATCGTATCATTAAAGTATATAGCTCATAACAGCACACATACATCGGTATCTTACACCACTGACTTTAATTGCAGAAATAAATGTGTTTCTGAAGTGAAGATGAAATCAAGTCAATGGAGAAAACATTTTCAGCTAATGGCTTCCAGAAACTGTATCCGTAGCGGAGGTCTGCAAATGATTTTCTCACACAGGGAGGCTTTGCAAAATACGACATTTAAGACTCCCCACCAAAATGCTAGTTATGCCTGTCTGTTTTAATAGTCCCAACACAAAATATACATTAATATGCATTAATGGTGAGGGTGGAAACCGTCTTGGAACGACAGAACCTAATTTCTGCAGTCTTTTTTTAGCTACACACTTGATGTTACAGCCAATCAGCACCAAGGACAAAGAACGCCACTCCTCGATTGGCTGCTTTGCAAACGCCAGCCAGTAGCGTGTCAAGTAGCATCTATTGTTTTATTTGATTTATGTTTTTGGCATTTGATCTCTAGTGATGAATTCCAGGTCAGAAGTAATGTGAAGATAAAATTAAGATACTTTAACTTAAATCTACTAAGGATACAAATAATTTTGGGATTTACTCTTAAGAGCTTACACAATGAGTCCAAACTACTGAGTCTCATCTGATTTTTGCTGCTATTTGTGAATTTCTCATTTGAAAACATTCCCGTCTATTGTTCGTCTTGGTTTGACTGATTTGATGCCGAAAGCAGCTGGATTCCCTCAGTATAGATCAGACCAATCACTCTTTGGCCATGAAAAACAAAAAGAAACCCTCTAGTGATGCCAGTTAGCCTGCATGACCTCTTTGCTCAAAGTGACGTCGGCTCAGAAAGCGTTCAGTCAAGAGTGTCACCATGCATTAGGAACACAGAGGCATGCTTAGATGTGAGAAACAAAAGGATAAATTGGGTTATGCTACAAAAAAAACCTGGGAAAACATAGAGAAGAAAACATCAGGAATGTATTAGACATACATTCACAGAAATAAACCTTTCCCAGTGTTGATTTGGACCATGAAAGACCCAATAAAAGCAGGCCCACAGCATCACAGGTCCTCCACCAGCCTGGTTTGTCCCACTTTCTGTTGGTGAAAACTTTTTAGTTAGGGGCGGCGGGAAGGGAAAAAGAAAAATGAAGTAGAAAAAAAGAAAAAAAATTGTTATTGCTCAGAATGGAGATTGCAGCTTTCTTGTTGCCATTTCCTGACCCATCAAAAACCGTCGCATTACGTGAATCAGTCGATCTTTATTCATAGAGCAGTTTTCATGCTCAGCTGGGGGCCAATAAACAAAAGGCAATGATAAACAAATATCAGCAAAGACGAAACAAAGAATAAAGAATGAGCCAAACATAAAAAAAGAAGTTGTTTAGTCAACAGAGGTTGTTTGGTTTGAAGCTACATAAATGTATAAAGCATAAATAAATTAAATATTAATTTAAAAAAAACAGTTTGGAATAAGTACATGTATTAGGGGTAAACTAAAATCCAAATTTAACACAAAGAACTAAGAAACTTTAAAAAAAACTAAATTAATTCAATTAGTTTAAATCAACATAAAGTAAGAAAAAAGTGTGATTCTAAATAATCATAAATAGTAAACATTGTCCAGAAGCCAAAACAAAAAAATTAATTAATAATGCTTTAAAAAATAAACAGTAATAGTCTCTGTTGCCCTTAGGTTGTGCTCTCCCGTTTATCAATTTTGAGGAGTGTTTTGGGAGTAAAGGAGTCCTAAAGTAAAAATAATATTCGTTCATTAAAAGTTTCTAGCATCTCAAAAATAATTAGGAGTTAAAAGAATTGGATTGATAAAAACAGTAAGTTTGCCACCAGTGATGAATAGATTAGAATCATTTTCCCAACTAACTTCATCCCACAAAAATAAACCAGATTGAACTGAATAAAGGTGCAAAATTTATCAGATTATTATTATTATTATTATTTTTCAGCCTGAGATAAATCTGCTGTAATACACGATCATTAATCACCATGGATACCATTTCATGTGGACCACCGTGTACATGAAGTGAAGAAGAAGAAAAAAAGGAAAATAAGTCATTTTTTCAGTTTTAAATATGTTTCTTGTTAAAGTGTGTAAATACAATAAAAACAACCAGGCAGGAAAATGGCCTCCATACTACAGATACCATAAAATACAGCACTGCCTCCAGCTACACACACACACACACACACACACACACACACACACACACACACACACACACACACACACACACACACAGGAGGACGTGTTTGTGAATTCACCATGTGTCCAGTAAGTGCTGATAATGAAGCTGTCTGTGGTGATCAATAGAGATCAGCCGCCGTCACTTCTCGCCGCTCCGGCCCCTCGCCGCTCTTATCTCAGTCCTTCCCCTCCATTCTCCGCCACTCGCTCTCACTTCCCGGCCTGATTTGTGGCTCCCACATCATCGCTCACTCTTCTCCTCTATCCAATCTCCAGCATCATCACCATCACCATCATCGTCGCGGGCCTGAAAATATGTGCCTCTGAAAAGTTTCCCATCGTGCCGAATGTAGCATAAAAACTATCCAACTCGGAAACAACTCGGTGTGAAGAGTTGGTGTGGTTTAACAAGTTTTTATGTTTCCGCAGAAGGAGGTGTTGCCATGTTGAGGCTGGTTTGTACAAATGGGCATCCAGGCCAAATGTAGGACTTAGAATATACTAAAAAAGTCTATTTATTTCCCCAAATCAACTCAAAAACTTAAAAAAAAAAAGACATTTTATTTATTTCATTTCATTTTGATGATTATATCTCAGATAATTAAAACCCAAGGAGTTATTGGGAAAATGAACAAACAGCTGAGCAACTCGGTGCAGTGACAGCATAACTAGTATTTCTCTGTCCTTTTCTTATCACCTGGTCGATGCCGGCCTCTAAAAACTCTCTCCTCCCTCCTTCTCTCCACATATTTTTGCCTTTGTCGAACTTCAGATGACAGACGGTCTTCCCGGCAGACACATTTTCTCAGCGTCTCTTCATGAACAGACTTCATTTTTGTGACCTTGTAAAGTTTGACAGGCATAAAAATACGATTCCTGAAATCTGACTGTCTGCCTGCCGCTACCCGCGCTCTGCGAGGCAGAATCGGGAGGCGGGGGGAAAGAACCAGTTCTTTGGGTGATAGAAGCAGTCATTTCAAAAGCTGACTCGAAGTCATGTGTTGTTCTTTCGCTCAACTTTGCATTTGCAAGACAAAAAATAAAAAAATGCAGGGAAACAGCATCTCAAGCATGCTAACCATTATGAGTTTTCCTAACTTCTGTGCCAGTTTCCCTTGCTTCTTTTATTTGGTTGATCGTAACTCGTGCTGGCGTTTGGTCCGGCTAATTGGAACAGAGCAGAGTCAAATGGGGTCCGCTGGGTCTGCAGCACTTCGTCCAATCTCTGCAATATTTTCTCTAACGTTGATGAATGCATCGTTCTCTGGATTAATAAGAGTTTTACCACAAGAAGCTAAAGGTAGAAAACGCATCACTGCTGGGCCTGCATCTGCAGCCTCTCGGTATAGATTTAATACTTAAACATTAGAAGCTGAACTCAAATAACACATAATTTCACACTAGAGCTACCTTTGGCTATAATTGCAGCCCCAAGTCTTCTAGTTTGCCTCTACCAGATTTGCGCATGTCCACAAAAATCTAGCAATTAATGATTAAAAACCAGGAGCTTGAATACAAGGAAACCAGATTGACTCATTAGGGAGAATGTGGATCAGCTGTGGAAGAAGGAAATCAGGAAAACTAAGGAACGAATCTATTTGTTTAGAGTTGCACTCTAAAAAGAAAATAGTTGAACTTCTATAGGTAACAAGCAATTCACTTAAGTTTATCCAACTGAATTTATTAAGTTTATCCAATTCAATATATTGTAATCATCCAACTCAATTTGTTAATTTATTTTTAACAAATTTATTAAGATTACAGATTACAGATCTGTAATCCACTTCCTCTCCACCTTCTCCAGATCGTCCTTCCCGGCACTCCGTGAAGGAGCTCGGCTGATTGCCTCGGCCGATGGCTGCGAGGTGGAGAGGGGAAGATGATCGGCTGCGTCGGGAGAAAGTGGGCCGAGTGTTGCTCTTTTTTTTCTCGCACCCCCTCCTGCAAATTTTAGATTTAGGGGGGTTTCAGATGTTCACTTCGCTGCTGCAGCAGCAGCTGCTGCAGAAAGAGCGAACAGGGAACAGGAGAGGGAAAATAAACCAACACTTAAACCCGGAGTTTGCACAAGTTCTGTTTGTAGCAGACAGCGGAGCTGTTTGAGATGGTGTCAGAGGGCTTAGAGGTTTTATTAGATCCAGATCTCAGTCCTACTCCTGTTTCTTTGTATTCCTTCAAAAATAGCAGCAGCTTTGACTCCAGTTACCCCTGGTTACATAATCATTACTAACGAGCCAATTAAGCGAGGGAGTAATGACCAAACAAAACCGCTAAATGACAATTTTGCTATCTCATCCATTATGACTACAGTCCTTTTATCTCATGTAGCAATAATTATGCCATCACGGTATATAGGCGATGTTAATTTCCTTTCATATTAAAAGTAATTTCAGGAATCCATCTGAAGACCACCTACTTGTTGCTCACATCATGACTCACGGTTCAAAGCCACTCAGGCACTGAATGAAACCGCCAGTGATGTTGTTCTTTCCTCCTTTTCCCGTCTGCAAAACGGACGTGATGCGCGGTGACCCTGTTCAGACCCGCCATTAAAACGGAAGACAGACTAAACCCCGACTTATTAAAACCCGTCTTGAGTGATCCGATCTCGGTTAATTAACTGAGACTGATTACATTTTTTTTTGGAGACCTGAGTTCATATTCAACATCCACACACAGGCCTAATGAGTGCAGGACGTGTGGAATGAATGAATGAATGAATGAATGAATGAATGAATGAATGAATGAATGAATGAATCACTAAAGTCGAATCTGTCTGACATGACGAAACATCATCTCTTATTTTAACAGGAGCTGTATGGGGATCCATAAGCAGCTGCTTTTTTTATTTTTTTACAATGGTGGGTGTTTATTTTTATCTCTCATATAAAAGATTGGATTTCTCTAAATTCAATCCAAAAGTAAAAAAAAAAGAAAACAAATTGTTATCATGTGTGCCAACTGATGTGAAGAGAGATGCTTTTATCCGTTTATGTTTCATTCTCATTCAGTTGTTGGCATGACTTAAAAATCCTTTATTGTCAAAAAACAATAATGTTGGCTGATGTTGCTGCTGCCACATTACCATCTCCTCTCCGTGTTGATCCAGTCGGCTGGCCGCTCACTCTGTGGTCCCGTGTTAACAGATCAGCCTCAGATTGATGCCTACTGGACTGTTGTTGAGGACAACAGAGGAAATAAAAGAGAGCCCTGCTAATGTCTCCCCTCCCTCTCAGGTTTTCTACTCTCCTCTCTCTTTTTTAACCGTCTTCCCCCCGCTGTCCTTTCAGTCTTTTAGCCGCTGTGATTTGTGGAGGCAGACAGCAGCGATTGGGGAGGAGGCAACTTCAGGGTAGACTTCTGCTAAAGGAGGAGAAGAAAAAAGATGGGACGGAAGGAGAGGCGGGCAGGGACAGAGGGCACACGGCTTGGTAAATAAAGGGATGCGAGTTGGAGAGCAAGCCGGACACGCTGTGCCAACATGTGTGTGTGTGCGTGTGCGTGTGTGTGTGTGTACACGGCCGGGTGTTTGTGCAGAGTCGGTAAATCTGCACGCCGCAGCCTGTGAGAGCTGTGCTGTGAATCCCCTCTCACAGATGGACTGTTGCAAACACACAGCAGCGCTCATTCATATTAATGAGCCAAATCTATACGATGAAAATTTAATGCCAACAATTTGTGACTCGCCGCCAAGTGAATATCAAAGTGCACAATTAGAGGAGGATCAGGGATGCAGGAGCGTGTGGGCTGGGTGCAGATGTGTGGCGAGTGGAAGGAAAATCCACCACGAAATGGTCTTGGTAAGGCGCAAGACTCAGTTTTCAGCAAGATGTGTCCTCTCCAGGTAGCATGGTAACAAGATGCAATCCTATTTTGCAAAAATAATGCTGTAAATTATTTGTTTTTCTTTGGTCAAAGCATAAGCAAAGTTTTTTTTAAAAATACTTTTAATTAAGGATTTTATTTGCATAGAAAGAAAAGGAACTGTGTAATTTAGGGTGTGAGAGTCCTTGAAGAAACACTGTGAGAGAAGATTCACAGCTATCCACATTTAGATAATTTACCCCTTGGAGGCCACAAAGACACAAAAACTGTGACAAATTCATGGTAAGGAATCACTCAAAGGTCTTTTGTTTCCGCTCTTTGTTCTTGAACAGGCAGCTGGCAAACTGGCACCACCCATTAGGTTGGAGTGTTGTGAGAGAAACGCTGCGGACCGACCGGTTCAGGAGCTTAAAATGGGTTCATGTCGGTGCGTGTAGTTCCTTTCCAAAAAAATTGACGTCTTGCACAATGCACAGGATGATTAGAAAATGACTCAATTATGGTTTATTTTTTTGGCGTGTCCTGTCCAGTGCTGCAGCATTGTCTGAGTGCAAAGGCCCAACAGATTTAGTTTCATAAGTGGAGCATTATAGCATTTGCTCCATATCACCCTGGCATAGTTGCTCCATGTCAAAAAATTGCTTGAGAAATTGGTTTGCATTTATTTCAAATGCAGAGATGTAAAAGAAAGACAAAAGAATAAAAGAAATGAAGTGAAGTGGAGCAAAAAGTTACGAGGCAAAGAGGTAGGTATGAATGGATGGGAGAAAGATCAAGATAATACAAGACAAACACCCTAAAAATCTGCTTCTATACCTACAGAAAGAGGAAAAAGAAACAGAAACGAGAAACCACGGCGACAAACAACACCAGCAGGTATGAGAAGTAAATCACAAGATTCAGGAATGACGTGCTTTGTTCATTTTGTGCCTACCACCAGGTGGTACATGTGAATAATACTGAGTGTAGAGAGGAGAAGAAGAAGAAGAGATCAGGAATACCTGATGTTGCTCTGCAGCTGAATACAATCTGTGAAGAAGAAGAGTTCTCTGTCTACTCATGCTTCTAACTCGGCCTGCCTTCCAAACATAACAGTACAGATGACACCAAAGATTAGAAATCTTTGGCAACAATGTGCATCTGTGCAACTTCACCTTAACAACGCAATCAAGACAAACGTGGAGCATAGAGATGCGACAGGAACTTGGCCGCCTGTAAACCCCCCTGGATGACAAAATATTCTAGAATATTCAGCAAGTCAACGACCCCAAACGCAGCAGCAAAATCTGCAAAACAATGGCTGAGAAAGTAAAAAGAGTTCATGTGTTGCAGCGGCCCAGCCAAAGCCCAGCCTCATGTTGAGGTCTGGGACCGAAGAGAGCTTTGCTGTAACAAATCTCTGGAAGCCTTTATAAACTGAAGCAGTGCTGTAAAAGAAATGGGCAGCAAAAATATGAGAGAGCGATAAAGTCACAGAGAAATGACAACTGAGGGATTGCTGCTAATGATTTGTTCTTTCTGTTGGGTGTTTTGATGAAGGATGGACTTTAATAAATGCCCTAAGACATAAAACCCTTAAAATGAAAAGTGTACTTTCCTTCCCAGGCCTGCATCAGGTGTGTGTGTGTGTTTGCTAGTGGATAGTATTGTGTTGGATTTCATAAAATTTTCTCGCGTCTGAGCAAAGAGTCACTGAGTCGCTATTTCCCTCCCAACAACAGCACCAAAAATAAACTGTCAGGAAGTTGTTCAGATGAAGGAATATGAAGTGAAATTACTGTGTGTGTGTGTGTGTGTGTGTGTGTGTGTGTGGGGGTGTGTGTGTGTGTGTGTGTGTGCGTGTGTGTGAGTGAGGTTTTTTTTTTTTACAGGTGTGTGTAAGCCTTCCACCTGTGTTTGTTCTTCCCAGTGTGTCACACCGCGGCACGCTTATGCAGCTATTTGGCAGTGACGGCTGCTCCCATGTCAAAACACACACACACACACACATACGCACACCTGATACCCAATCCAATATCAGTCTAAACGAGACGAGTGGACCGCGCCGCACTCCTCGTCACTGTCACCGCAGCGTTAGGAAGCGCTCGGAGAATAGGAGTGTGGGATTGAAGGAGAGAGGAAGAAGGGAGGCCAGGAGAGTGGATGCTGCTCATTGGCAGCGTTATTCCCCCTGCAGAAAATGGCTGCCTCCATTAAGTCACTAATGATCCCTGGATTGTGCCGTGCCGGAGTCAGAGAGAGGCACCGAAATGTCTGAGCTGGAGGGAGGAGGGGAATGATGCAGAGAAGAGGTGAAATTATGAAGTGAGTGGATATAAAAAAAAACAAAGAAGTAGAAGGAGAAAGAGGAGATGGAAAGGAAGGAAGCAGTGAGATGAAGAATTTCCTCTCAGAGATGAACAAAATGGTGGTATTAGCAGAATCCATCCATCCATCCAGCCAGGTAATGATATCTTCTGTAGTTTAATAGCAAACTTGTACATTTAGATTTCCACAAGTAACTTAAAACCCTCTAAATCTGAATCTGGATCTCACTTTTACTTGGACGAAGTATCAGAACCTCGACATCAGCATTCACCCCGTCACGTAGTCCAATGAGCGTGACATGACTGGACATGAATCCTGTCTCTGGGCACAAGAAACATGCACTCCGTCTCAAATCCACTGTAAAATGTAACCAGATTTACCATGTAGACTCTCATCAGGACGTGGACTAGAAAAGCGCCCATAATGATTACAAGGAAACCTTTTCGAAAAGGCAGAGGTGTCACTACAACTTCCTCTTTGAGACGCAAAACTTTAAAGGTTATCTGCTTCAACTTGAATGAGTTGCAAGAACTCACCTGTGTTTTTCCAACTCCAACCCAAAATAGCCTTAAATTAATCTCCGTCTATCCATGCCTCAGTAAGCGCCGAGAAGGCACAGACCCGTCCTCGAGCCAATCACCGCAGAGACCTGCTTACCGAGGAGCGGGTAAATGCCGCAGCAAGTTGTTTGATTTGAATTTGAATTTTAAAACATCTCCCCCCATTACGTTTTCCATTATTTAATCAATTATTCATGAAATCTACAAATGAGCAAGGGTGCTCTTATGCTGAGCAAACACTTGGACAGTACCAAACACCGTTTCTCCTTCGGTACATCAGCCTCGTCCTCGAGTGTCTCCAAAGGGCACTCAGACGAAGAAGAGGGGACAGGAAGGAGACGGGAGCAGGGAACACAAAGACGCTAAAAGAAATAGTTGCAGGAGCGAGAGGGGAAGCAGGAAAGGGTGGCAGATGGAGGATGGTGACAAAGGGGGCAACTGGGATGGGCAGAAGGAAGGAGGGGATACAGACAGACGATAGGACAGAGGGCAAACCGAGCTGAAGCAAGCAGGGCCAACCAAGCAGCATCTGTGATCAATAATATGCACACAGCGTTTAGGCTCCATCACAAAACTCTCTGACTTCCTGTTTCCACTGCCGTTTGCTTTCTAGAAGAACTGAAGTGCAGGGGGCAGTTTATGCCTCTCAGCCTCAAAGTGAGGCAGTCAGAGCCCCATATGAGTGACTTATGTAAGGGTTAGCTGACTTTATGGCTTGAGGGTTGTGTGTAGCAATAGTCTGACAATTTATTTTACAAAAACAGAACAGCAGTAAAGCAGTGCCTTATGTCTTTTCTTGCTAGTACCGGACATTGAAAGAGTTGTGGTGAAAAGCACGGCACAATGAATCTCTGAACCTCAGCCGGGAGTGGGGTTTTTTTTTTCTTTGCAGCATAGCCGTTCATTCATCTCCTTAATCGAACTCTAGTTTGTTCATCAAGAAAGTCTGGTTCACTTAGGAAGGCAAGTGGACCGAGGACTGCTCCAAAAGCAGGAAGTGAACTATAGCAACCAAAACAAACGCAGGAGCCTAACGCTACAGGGGGGAAATGGTTGTGTTCTTTTATAAAAGACAAAAGAGAAACATACAGCGGCAAAAATCTGATAAGACTAAATTTTTGTTTACGTTTTGTGAAGGAGGAAGTTTCGCTCTCGTCTTCTGAAGAAGCTTTTGTGTCATTTTCTTCAGTAGTTCTTGGTTCAGCGCCACCACAGGCAAGTAGGTAAATAGGTTTTCCAATTAGTTTGGCTCATCTGACACAGTGTAGTGTAAAAGTGAACCACACCACAGATGTAGAAATGTTGGTCCCCAATTGAACCTTTATTTCCAGGTAGAATATGTATTTTATCTACCAAAACACTGGTAGGTAATCTACAGTGGTAGTTTAATTTTCTCAGCTTTAATTTAATTCGTATTTTTTAGAAATGGGATGAGAATAAGCTACAGCCACGTTTATGATGTTGTTTATCCGCATCAGGACAGTTCGGTTTAGTGGACATGACTCAATGCGTAGTAATGGCGCCTGTAGATGCACAGGCTAGCGCTGCTAATAGGCCCAGTTCTATATATCGACGGGTTTAAACCTTTAGAACCGTAAACTTCTGAGTTATACTCCTTCTTGATTAATGATTCATAAACAGACATAGCTCAGAGAGAGGCTCACATCTGGAGGCTTAGGAAGGGAAAGATAATCTAGATTAGCAGATGAGAGCAGGTCTTTTGTATCACTACATTTCATAGCAAAGTTGAACTCTTTGGGGGAAGAAGACCCTGTGCTAAGATCCAAAAGAAATCTGTCGTTTTCCGATTTTCCCATCGCTCTGTCTCCAGCCCGGTTCTGCCAAGATAAAGACGGAGACGTAATGAGAAACTGTACAACACCGTGTCGTCCATCTGAGCCCCTGTTGCTTTGGTCAGCACACATTTTAAGCAAAGCCAAATAGATACTCTGATAAAATAAAGGAGAGGACAAGGGGGGCCTGGAGGATATTGAAAAAGCAACAAATGACCTTCTCAAAGTTGCATCTCCCCTCCCCTGCCTTGCCGTCTCCCTGTTTCCCACTCACTCACCCTCTAATGGTTATTTACCTTGCTGGAAAGGGCTTTGCTTTCTCACCAGAGGGATCGACAACGGGGCGTGAGCGAAAGCGGGGCAGCCTGCTTTTGGAGGACGGTGAAGGAGAGGCAAGAGAAGGAGGAATACATCACTTGGTGTCGGTCTCCCCGGCGACACCGAGCGCGCTTTCTGCTCTCCTTTATGGCTGTAGTAGAAGTGAAGGTTTGGAAAGAATTACATGTCAATATTTGTTCCCGCTGACTGGCTGGGTTGAAACAGATACTTTTCACGTTCTTGTTGTTTTTCCCCCACCCACTCAAGACAATTCGAGAGCTCTGGCTTTATTTGGGGTCGCGGGGGGAACTTTAGAGGGTCACACAGAAAAAGCCAGAAATGACGCGATAGTGAACAAGGTGACCAAGGGATGGAAAGGAGCATTAGTGATGCTGACAAATAGTGATTTTAAAGCTGCAGAAGGAGAGAAAGCAGAGTGGACATTTCCCATAGCAAGTCATCGAAATACAAACAATGACTGGAGTCATCGTCCAGGGCCTCTGGTCCTCCGTCTCATTGACTGCAGGCCGTATCGTCTGGACGAGCGGTTATTGCTCTTGAACCACAGCCTGTTCCTGCCTGGAAACGGCATCGTCTGAGCACTTTTGTTTTTACTGTATTCAGCGAGGAGAGTGGCAAGAAGAAGAAGAAGAAGAAGAAGAAGAAGAAGAAGAAGAAGAAGAAGAAGAAGAAGAAGAAATGCCTTCTGACACCATGCGGCTCTTTGTCTCATATTTTCAGGACTAAATTGTGACAAGGTTTACTTTCTAATATTTGCTTTCCTGATGTCAACAATGCTTCTCCAACAACAGGATTTAGAAAATGACATTACAGCACCTTGTTAAAAGGATCCACAACGAGTTGAACATGTTACAGTTTTCCTGTTAGACTGAAAGTTTTTTTTATACATAAAAACTTAGAGTTACATTTCTTTATTGTACCGAACGTTACTTATTGTGTCATTTACCTGGGAAGCTCAAACACCATGGGAATGTCCGTATGATAATGTTTTTAAATGTATAAAAACAAAAAATGTTCAAGTATTTTTAATGTGTTGGTTTTACATCTGGAGCAAATGTTTATTGTTCAAACTGTATTCCTTAAACATTATGAAAGTCTAAATTACTATTTTTGTGTTAGGATTAATATTTTTGTAGTGTTCTGCAATATTTATTTATAAAAAATTTATTTGGCAAGGTTCAAAAAATGCAAAAATTATTATATTTTATCACTAGTAATTCAGGCAGGGTAAAAGCTACAATAGAGCCGACACCAGGATGTCGTTCTTTGACATCTTACTTTTACAGAAGTACTGAAAGTTTGCACTTTTAGTACTTTTAGTGACAAAAAACATATTTTTGTGTGTTTTTGTCAGGCGTGAATTAATTTTACCCCCTCGAGGGTGTAAGATATTAAGAAAATGGATTATCCGTCCGTAGAAAATAAAATGGGGAAAGTGGTTCCAAAATGTCACCTGCATCTGCTTGGTATGGTGCCACTTAAGATTTAGAAATATGGCACTTTGTTTATCCTACTACCTTTTTAACAAGGTTCCCGTTACAGTCATGGTTTGAGTTCATTTAAACGCGTCACAATAAGGATTTTGATAATGAAACTAAGCGTTTCAAGACTTTATTGGGAGACCAAAACCTGAACTCACACTGAACCAATGAGTGTTTACAGAGCTGAGACTGATTACTGAGCAGGTGAGGAGATTAACAGATGAGAAGCAGCTGTGGGAATGTTTGAAACTAATTCAGGAAAGGAAGTGCAAACTTAGAGAGCTCTGTCCTCAGCAGTAGCATGATATTGTCAGGATACCCAGAGAAAGAGGTTGTAAATGTCCAGTTCCCGTCACCAGCTGATTTCTTGTTGCCATTCTTTGCTTCAACAAAAATCCAACCTGACCCAGACGATGTCGACTCTCAAAAAGAGACGAGTTTGGATTGATTAAATTGATTAAATTGAAAGCTAACGGGAAGTGGAAAGACCCGGTTTGTTTCCAGGTAGCTCCAGCTCTACCACCATGACCGATTGCTTCCTTTTTCACCCGAGAAGCATCGTGTACCTCTGCCGACGACAACAAAACACGATGGTTACGAGACAAAAGCAATGCTTCCTGGGTTCCCGTATACCAGAATGAGCGTTGGCAAATCTTTTCACAATTTGCCAAAAGCTAACGACGAAGAACAAAAGGTCAAATCTGTGCCACGCTTTTTCCACTTCCATCAAAACATAAAAAACAAGCAACAAACTTTATCTGTACTCGTAATTACTCGATCTCAGATAATTTAATATGCATCCTTCTTTCCTGTGATGCCTTTCCCACCAAGTCAGAGTTTCGCTCTAATTTAATTCTGAGCATTATTTCTGGAGACAATCGAACTTAATGGGCCTCCATGCTGGGAGGCAAGACGAGCCTCGTGAATTAGAATCCAGACTGCAATCACTTAAATGGTACCTGTGGACTCCGAGCTTCAGAGTACAAGTCTAAAAACAAAATCACATTTAATAACAGGAACAAGGTTTCCTAATGAGGTAAAGATGGTTTGTTTTTTTTCCTGAAATTTTAATTAGAAACGTTTGCGATGTCTAAACGCGTCGACGAGGAAATAGAGTAACTCGGTACGCGTCCTTGGATTATTCATACGTATTTTATATGGGAATGGTCACCTGAGGTCAGTCAAGTCCTGCAACAGAAAGTGAGTTATTGTGATACTTATTTCACACCTTTTTGCTCTGAATGAGTGCTAATTCTTTTTTTTCCATCCACGGCTCTAATTAACCTTTATTGAAATTTTTTTGTTAATTCCAATCCAACAATCAAATGCTTTTGTTGCCAGAAGAATACAGCTGCCTCGCTGCCAATCAACATCATTGACAATCAGCATTATTGTCGCTTGATTTGAACGAGAGTCGACTTAAGAACACTTTTTAGTGGCTGATGAAGGCGATCGGAAGATTTGTGAAGAGAAAATCACGTTTGATCAACCTGAATGTGAGGGAAGTTTTCTTAATTCGGAGGCCTTGGGATGTGTTTTTGTTTTATTGTTCTGTAGTTGGTCTGCGGTTCCACTTTTGATGACTGCAGCACCACGAGGCGACTGAAATGTGTGGAAGAGTATTTTTATATAAATCTTGCACAGAGAGCAGTCGCACCAGTTTTTTGAAAGAATGGGATGATGCTTGTCACCAATTTTATCCTAAATATCTGTTATTTAGAGTTCTAGTATTTAGTTTGCCAAAGAAAGAATGAGTATACTTTGATTATATCACAGTGAAAAAAATGAACAATTCACTGATTAACTTGATTAAGATCCAGAACATCTTATTCTTATCACATTTCCTTAATCTTGATGTTGCACCCTTAAAAAGTCAAAACTCAAATTAGCTTTTGTGCAACTTTATTGAACAAAATCCACGGTTCGAGCACACAACGTGTGTAGTTTTCTCTTTCTCCGTAAGCAGGTCATGAGCTTTCAGCTCCCATCATGCATTGCTACATTTTTAAAGGGATATTATCATGACAGAAATTTATGAAATAAAAAAATAAAATTGTTTGTGCACATATTTAACCATAAACCAATTGAATTGTTCTAAATAAATACTAAATCAAATAAATGCTTGCCCAATGTGATCCATATACCTATTAATATCACATTCGTAACATGTTTTCAGGGCTCTACGTTGACATGTTGCTACAACATCCAAGAATACAACCTTGGAGAGTTTATAAACATTTACCATATTAAATTAACCCATTAAAAAGAAAGCGTATAAAAATTCATTATGATTTTTTGACAGCTGTTTCTACAGGAATCAGCCTTGAAGCAACCAGGTTGGCCTGTGGGTGGATGGTTTGGTAGATGACGCAATGGATGGATGGACAAACCATAATTGGAGAGCCGGATTTTTTTTTTCTCAGGATTTTTAAAGATTTTAACTTTGAACTCTGGTGGGGAAAAAAACAACTATTTGTGAAAAAGTCCTTTCATTTTTAAGCTGCAGTCCAACCTTTTTCTCTTTCATCCACTAGAGGGTCAAGATGAAGTGGTTCCCTGTGATTATATCTCCAGTGTGTGAGTCAGAGCGATCGGTCATGGTCTCACTGTCTGTGTCCTGAAAGCCCTTCTTTCTAGGACAGGGTGCCCTTTTCCAAATCGTGTAACCTTCACGTTATGAGAGGTGAATAGTTGTGCAACCCACTGTACTCGCTTTAAACGCTCACTTCAAAACACAACTCCAGGGGCTTCATTTGAGTATGGACACCACTTCACAGCCAACATCTGACCTTTAAAGCCTCAGATGTTTTTCTCTCCTCTCACATCTTTGCTGTTGCATATGCACATTGCCCCCACCCCCCCCCAACAGATTTAGACTGCAGACTTTAAAAGAAATGTTTCTAGTTTCTGTTTATTAAAACCAATTCAAATATGTATTTGTTTCACAATGAGACATTTCAATGACTGACCTTTATGAGAAGCCATTATGAAGTCTGTCCTTGCTGACGATGCTTTTAAAGTAAAACGTTGCTTCATCTGCCACAGGGTCATGTTTGTTGGATTAACATACGACCCAAAGTAAAGACTTTCTTGGACTTTTTCTGCACACTATTTTGTATTTGCGGTGAAACATAATGAAACAAAAGTAAAATAGATTGATGGGAAAATAAGTGTAATGAACTTCCACTGTATGTTCTAAGCAGAGAGTTTGTGTTTAATACAGCCAATGTGTTTTAACACTTTCATGCATGAATTATGATCCCTTGTGTCAGGATTAATATATATATATATATATATAATTTTTTTTTTCTTAAGGCATTAAAAAAAGGTAGAAAAAAAATTGTAAAAAAGATATATATTTTTTTAGGTGATCAATTGTAATTTTCTCCAAATACAAAGTTGTTATTTGAAAAATACATCAGTAGTGTTGTTCTTTAGTGGTTGATCTGATGTCATATTTTTTTTACCTGCAGGATTCGTCTACAGTAGAAGGAGGGACCGGGTCGGTCGCCATGCTTTTTTGTCTGTCGGCCATATTGGATTTAACAAAAATAATTTCTTGCATTTTCAGCTGATGGCCAGTAGTTGATAGTGTATTTTATGATGCACTAGTGTCCACTTCAGTGGTCTGTGTGCATTTATGACATAAAAATCCACAAGAAGCACAAGAGAATGGCTTTTAGAAAGCTGTCCGCTGTAGTGACCACTAGGAATGAAAAGGTTAAATTCTGGGTGCTTGAGGTCATTAAGGGCTAAATCAGGTAAAAACATCCATCCATGTATACCACTGTAACTGTTATCTCATTCGTCTTCAAAGAGTCGCTGTAGATGTCGACGCTGTGGGCAGGAAGGCTCTCTGGTAGCAGTCAGACTCGCAGTGAATCTGAAGAAACCCCTGACTGAAGACTGTAGCTGTACGATGGCCTCATGACTGTCGTGATGTCTGGGCAGCAGAGACGATACTCCACAGTAACACGTCCAGGACGACTCCTTCAGCTCTTAGCAAGCACCGCTAATTCACCTCTGAGTCGCTGGAGTTGGGGACATTTGATCCGTTACGATCAGTGGAGACACGATGAGATGGGAAAACATGTCCTTCATCTAACGGAGATGTGCGTTAACCTTCAAACCTTTCTGACCCGAGTCATGTAGCTGCAAGAGAAGTTTTACTTCTGAACTTTTAAAAAACATTTTAAAAAAAAAGAAAGAAAGATGCGTAAACGGTTTTCTCCCTGTCGTTATTCATGCATTTAGCAAACAAAATTAATTTTGGTAATCCTAATTGACATAAAACAGAAAAAAGTTCAGCTTAATTTAATATCAGTGGGAGAAGGAAAAAACTATATATGTCTTTTTTTTCTAAAGTGAATGTTAATATATGGTTCCGACTGTATGACCACTTGATTACTTTACTTCACATATGGCTGATGTAGATGCTGTTTCAAGTTGCATTTTAATTTTTTTTTTTCTACAGGTTTTCATTTTTCCCCTCAGTAGTTGCATCTGTTCAGGATAATTGGACAACAGTAATCTTGTGCACCAAGCACTCACTGTTCAATATTCCCATATGGAGACTAATGCACCAGTTAAAAGTTGTTTTCTCATGAGAAAGAAACTGTAATCACAAGAAAGAATCTTTTTTTTGTGTTTGTTTTGGGTTTTTTTTTTTCTATGAAGGAATCAGGTTGACCTCTGCATCTCTGCCAGGGTTTTTTTTTCTTTTTTGGAGGAAATAACCGTTGCTGGCTTATCACCCCCGTCCTAGAGAGATTGTACGCCACCAAGTCCAGGCAGCCATACGATTTTAATCTGTTCCTGATAGGGATCGTGCCAAGAAAAAAGAGAAGAAAACGCTGTTAATATTACAGCAGGCTGGAGCAATCACATAATATTACAGCGGCAACGAAAAGAGCAATCATCAAAAGCGTATTGGGGGTATAAAAAAAAAAAAAAGCAAAGAAAAAAATTCATAAACAAAGATGCAAAGGTGTCTTATTACAGATCTTCAGGGAGGACAATGGATTTACAGCAGCAGTGTGTGACTGTCTTCTAAATACTGGCAGCATGGAGGCACTGAAGAAAACATCTGCCAACGAGGCTTTGATAGAGGAGCTACTACTGACCCCGGAAAGGTGAAAGAAACTCCAAATCAGACAGACACATGGACAACACATGGATTAAAAAACCTGCGCCAAAATCGCAATCTAACGCAGGCCAGAGAGCATTCCTTTGCATAAAATGTGCTTATATTTAGCAGAAGGTGAACTTTTAACCAGAGATCCAGTCTGAGTTCAAAAATCATTACGCTGTTTTTTTAATTTTTTGTTTTGTTTTTGGTGGGGAGTTGAACTTCAAATGCAGAACAATGAGCAAATACTTAAAAAAAAGAGTCGGGGAAATTACACGTGAACTTCTTCACCCCGTCTGGTAAGCAGATTATTCTGAGACTCTTGGCTCAAAGATTCGTCCCTTTCACACACAAATGGAAAAACTGGCAATAAAACATTGTTTCTCGTCAAATTGTTCAGATTTGGTGGCTTGGTCGTAGACGCAGCCATTTCCTCTGGAACCAACATTTTCTTTTTTTGAAGAAGAAGAAGAAAGTGTTTGTTTTTCTGCTGTCGTGAATAGTTAAGTTACAACAATTACCTAAATGTTTTACATCTAAGTGCTCCAGCAGATTTCACAATTATCTTATTTATTAAACAAAGATGAAGCCAAAATGATGGAATAAAGCGTTTTCCGTATGACGTTTTCTTTTCTCACCTCATTTCCTCTCTAAATGAGTTTATTCGGGTTTACAGACCTTTGTTTCTACACAGGCCTTTTTAGGAAAAGATTAACCCATTTCAGTGAATTATGAACATGAATCTTCTCATTAAAACTCTGGATAGTAAAAAAAAATCTAACTCACCTCAATAAGATATTAAGTATAATACTCTGAGTTAGGAAATGTGACAGATTATTCAGATACTTGCACACAAAGTGCTTCCAGCCCCTTCAAAAGACTTTAAGTTACAGTTACAATCACATATTGTGGGAGGGGTCAGGATTGCAAAATGCGGTTCAGGAAAAGTTTCCTTGGTCCGTTTGAGCATCAAACTGTGAAACGTTTTCAACAGAATGAAGAAATGTCACATCATGAAGTGATTTTCTAAAACGGCTTAAACAATGGCTCAAAACAGAATTCAATTTTTATATTATCATCTTTGAATTAAACAGTTTTCTTGTATTAATAGGGTGAGACCAGCTTTTTATCATTTCTACCACTATTGACCTTTTTTTTGTAAATATCTTGTGTGTCAATTTCCTTTTCTTTATTATTATTTTTTTTACCATCATCCTTGCCGGGGACTTCAGGTGAAAATTGGCCCCAGTGGCTAAATCTGTTCACATGGCATTTTTAATGTACTCATGTTGATTAATATGCATTGTGAAATAAATTCACTCATTTTAGCAGAGCAGGACCGAGTTAAAAACTAATTCTTGCTTTAGCAGAATTGGCACATACACTTTTTTATTTAACTTTTATTTTTCCAGGATTAAAAACCCATTAAGATTTAAACCCCCACCCAAAACCGCGTAGTTAAAATAAAATGTCAAGCTGTAAAAAAACAAGTACATGTCATTGAATCGGGCTCAGGAGTTTTTAGCTTAGCTTCGTCTCTGTCACTGTGTCTGTATGTGAAAATCTTCAAACTGAAAGAAGGCAAGTGAAATCTGAGTTATCAGTTTTTACTACAGGAAATGGGTGTAAAAAATGTGTTTTTTTGTTGTCTGGGTGAAGTGACCCTCAAGCCATAAGGTCCCTCGTCGTACTCCGGCTAATGAATTTATTGTCAGGATTGCTGCAAAGTTCAGGTGCCACATCACAGATGACTGATTACACCAGACTGATGAACCTACAAAGACAAAGCGCTCTTGAAACGTATCACCTGCAGAATGAGACTGATTGGCAGGCTTATTAAGAAGCTCAGGTGCGTGGTGGCGCTGTCCTTAATGAACGGGTCTGAAGGGGTGTCAGATGCCCATCAGGGGCACAAAGGAGGGCTGACAAGGCTTGGCCGTCCCATCAGTCATAGGGCGGCAGGGGGTCAGAGGTGACCCTGGCACCCCATCTGGCTCAGACTACACAGAAAGGAGAGACGGCGGCGGGGGGGCTGCTGGTTTACTGAAAATTGTGATGGAAGTGGTGTCATTTCTGGCTTTATAAAGATGAATGCAGCCTGGCGAAAGCACCAAAAGAAGAAGAAAAAAAATCAGAGAAAAGGCAGGTGGATATGAACATATGCTTCGTCTATAATCTCTGCGGTGTAAGAAAAGCAATCTACACATGTATCCACTTGTGCAAACAGACACGTCCCCTCGCAGAAGGTTGGGGTCATGGGTGATCTGTCACCCGGCGCACCTCGATCATAACAGATGGGCGCAGTCACTCCGGTGCACGCGTCCACGCGCGCGCGCACGCTGGAGTCCCAGCGAGGCTGGCAAGGTCCTGACCTGTGTGATCAGGCCTGCAGACCAGGCAGGCATATGGGCCAGGAACCCCCCACCCCACCCCCCTCACCCCCCGGGGGCACTGAGTCGGAGACGGAACGGATTGGCACCGTTAGAGAATAAACACGCATAATTTACCCAGCTTTTAAGCCCACACATCTGTTTTTACACTTCAAATATTGTTTTTATTTTTTTTGTTTTTTTGTTTCTCTTACTCCCAAGATAAGCTCTTTCCTGTCAGTATCTGCCTCTTTGTTTGTTGCACGCTGTCATTGTTCCCTTTAACAGAGGAATATCAGCAATAATCTGACTGCTGTTGCTCTGGTAAAAGCCTGACCAGAGGAAGGATGTACATAGGTAGGCATGGCTGAGTCTGAATGGACAGAGGCTGGCTCGCACGCCGCAAACTGTGATATTTATATTCCACATCAGTGACTTTAATTCCTTCGTGCTAATTTTATGCAGCCACTTTGTTTTTTGCCACAGGGTTGTAAAACTGGCAGATGGCGTAAAACAACCGGAGCCCGTTCCTCCCTGAACTCGTCTCTTACTTAACATATAAGGACGCGTTTCGATCGCCTTGCGAAAATGATTCGCAGCCCTTTGAACTTTTTCCCGTGTTGTCATGTTGTCACATTGCGAAACTTAAATGTGTTTTGTTATATATTGTTTTCAGCTGTTTTCTTTGGAAACATGTTGTGGGTTTTTTGGGGGGGTTTTTTGCCTCCGTCCAGCTGGTTGTACTGAAAAAAAATCTGACGCAACCAAACTGGCATTGGATTTCACCTTCATTGTAAAGAGAGTTGATTTTTGTGTGAATTAATCTCGGTGGGAATGCTGAGAAGTCCTCAGAGGCTTTTCTGAAGAACATCAGTAAACAAAAAGCATCATGAAGACAGAGGAGGCAGGTTTGGTAGAAAGTTGAGGGGAACAATAAAGCAGGCTTGAGTTATAAAATGATATCCAAAGCTGTAGCTGTTGCAAGTCATTTGTATATAAATACTTTGTGGTTGAATATGGGGTCATTTCTCTTTTTTATTAGTTTTGTATTTAACATTTCTCGTGTTTTTATGATTGTTGTTGCCTCAGAAGTGAGCGCTCCTACATGTTTTTCGTTCGTAACAGTAAAAAGTTACTGCATCGTTTTGTCTCTTCTTCTTCTTCCCTTTTTCACCTGATTCACGGGTTTTTCGGAGCCACGTTCAAACACAGATGCCTGTTTAATTATACCTGAAGCTCAAGTTTGGCTGACCACTACAAGGAGGGGGATGCCTGCTTTGTGTTGTCAGACGGGTCGTATTAAAGCGAGCAACACCCATCAAGACCAATTAAAAGGACAACATGAACATCTGGCTACTTGGAAGCAACGTATGAAGAAGTGGGGAAACTTTTGCACAACTCTGTGGCTGCTGCCCAGAAGATAACTGCTTCTTCTGGTAGGAGAAATCACAGCCCGTTGCTGTTAGTGTTGCAATCTTAGCTTTCCTGTTCCACGTTTCACGTGCAGACCCGTCAGTCATAGCGGTGCGCTTGGCAGAAAGAGATGAAGCTCCCAGTTTCCCTCTGCTGATAAAACCGTGTTTTTTCAAAACGGCTCTTTATGGAGGTGGAGATGAGCCCAGAGCCGGTCTGAGCGAGTCCAAGCCGAGTTCCCTTCTCTTGCTCTTGTTGTTTTGGAGGAATGTGCGTCAGTCTTTCTTGACTCGTTTGATTAATCCTCCCGTTGGCGCCGCCCGGATTCTCGGTGTAGCTCAGCGAGAATTCGCATCGTGAGTCTCGGATCCCCCTCGCCTTCTGCAGCGTTCACTTTATTTGGTTTCATTTGTAAGCTGAATCCCCCCCCCGAGTGCCTCCTGCCCAGATTGTTTTTAAAGAATGAACCTGCCCCGCGTTCTGCTGATCAATTCCACATCAGCAGCCTTCACCTGTAATTTCTCCTCTCTTATCAGCAGAGATTAGCCTTCTCCCCACATTTATAATCCGTCTCTTCATCTTTTCTCTCTCACACAAACGCGCATTTCTCATTACAGGCGACGTACACGCAGCCCATCAGCTTTACTTCAAATCTCTTCATTTAATTCCAGCTCCGTGAGCACGGCCTGCATACAGAAGCGGCTCATTGGGCGCGACGCCGCCACAGGCAGGCACACGTCGCCCGCTGCCAGGCCTAAATGAAGATATAAACACTCCTGGCCGCCGCGTACGTTCAAGGGTGCCACTTAATGCTACAGCGGGATCTAATGTGGATGGACGCCGTGTGATTTAGAGAGACCTCCAATAACAAACACATCCACCAAGGCTAACGGTGACTGACACGCAGGGATTTTTAACATGCTACAAAGACAACAAGCAAGTCGCGAAGGTGGACCTTTTCCCATAAAAAACGTCGCTCTGCATTCAGCGTTTACATATGGGACCCATACGGTTTAAAGGCAGAAGAAATGGGCCCCAGGAGGGATTACATAACATGCCCATGTTTAATTTCCTATATTTATTAGGAGGGTTGAGTTGCAGTCATACTGACCATTCAAAGTGCTGCTACCTCAGGGGTCTGCAGCCTGGTTCTCTATGCACAGTGTTTCTTAGTTTTGGCTCAGAATGATAAAGAACAAAGTCATGTTTTTAAATGTGGATCCATCTGCAAATTTATGTTTTAGCAATTTTCCTTTTTTACACAACAGAATGACACGACCAGTAATAATTTACTTGTACTAAAGATCTTTCTCAAATAATTTACTGGTAGTAAATTATTACAACCAGTAAATTACTACCAGAGCTGTATATATATATTTTATATACAGTTAAAACCTTCATATTGTTGTTTCTAAATGAACATAAACTTGTTTTCTTTGCATAGTTTGAGGTCTAGAAGCACTGCATCTTTTTCGCTATTTTGACTATTTCTCATTTTCTGCAAATAAATATTATATTTCTGCTCGGAATTTCAGAGATTTGTTTGTATAGAATAAACGAACAATGTTAATTTTACTTAAAAATATACCTATAAATACTAAAAGAAACTGATTATTTTAAGTGGGCTCTTAATTTTTTTTTCCAGAGCTGTAGATACAGATACCACATCCCTGAAATAATATCCATCCTCTGTCAATGTTGTTGCCCCCCCCTCCCCGCACCCCCCCCCCCACGTCTCTTTTAGGACGTAAAATCAACAAGTCTTTTATATTACACAAAAACTAGAAGTTGTCTCTTTTCAAAGGTCATGTAACATTAGTTGGATTGTAAAGGTTGCAGTCTCCTGTACTAGAACCTTGTTGCACTCAAATCAGTTCAATAAATTCATGAGCTGACATGCAGATCAGCGGACAGCTTGGGGTGAAGAGACTTTTCCTCCTGTCAGCTGAAATCGAAGCAACGTCTTCCCAACTGCAAGTTGACTTCTGTAACCACTGATCCACGACGACTTGAGTAAAAAAGTGACATCTTCATCGATTTCAAACCCTCCTGTTTGGGATCCAGCCAGGACCTCCATGGTTTGGATTTAATTAAACCAAACCGGGTCCCATTCAAAAGGTTTCGGATCTTTTGCTGCCTTTAACCAGGTTTCTGTGTTCAGGTCCTTCCATCTTCACATCAAGTCTGACCAGCTTCCCTGTTAGATGTTGCAAAACACTTGAGACTTCCACTTCACAGTTATTCCATGCTGTGTGTTGGTCTCTCACATAAGATGTCATGATCGTGTTTCTGTGTGTTTATTTTTAGAGTTTTTTTTGTGTTCAGTTTGCTTCCTGTGTCTGTGGCTTCCCCATTGATTGTCTCCCAGGTGTGTCTCGTTCCCTTGATTACCCCGTGTGTATTTAGTCTCACCTGTTGTCTGTGTTCTTCTTCGGGTCCTGGCCTATTGTCGTATGTGTGTCGATCACTGTCTCTGTTTCTGTATAGTCGTCTTAGTTTTCCAGTTGTACTGTTAAGTCCTGGTTTACTCGGCTCCGTTTTCAGTCATCGTGTCAGTGCTACCGGTAACTAGCCGTGTGCTGTTGTCTACCTACTGCCGTGCTGCCTGTCCTGGACTGTTTGAGCATTATCATCATTAAAACTCATCATTTTCAACATAACCTGGGTCTCAGCGTCTCTCCTCACCAACAACCACCACCAATTATGACATAAGATCTTTCTCAAATACTTTATTTTCAGGTCCTTACGCTTTTTAAAATAAAAATGTAAAGATAAATTTCATTTCAACGTATGCTAAGAGGTGGAGGGACGACTTAAAAAGAACAGCAAACACATTGACATTACCACTATTTCAAAAATCTGTTTTTAACCCTTTCCTGCATAGTGGTCACTACAGTGGACAGCTAAAAGACATTTTCTTGTGTTATAAATGCACACAGACCACTGAAGTGGACACTAATGCATCATAAAATACACTATCAACTACTGGCCATCAGCTGCAAATGCAAGAAATTATTTTTGTTAAATTCAATATGGCCGACAGACAATAAAGCATGCCGACCGACCCGGTCCTTCTTGCAGGTAAAAAAAATATTGTGACAGCAGATAACCCTTAAAGAACAATACTACTGATGTATTTTTTCAAATAACAACTTTGTATTCGTCGAAAATTACAATTGATCACCTAAAACAAAATTAATAAAAATATACATTTTTACAATTTTTTTTTATGCCTTAAGAAAATAAAAAAATGGGGAAAAAAATCCTGACACAATTCATGCATGAAAGTGTTGAATTTTTTTTTCTTTGCCTCCATTTATCCATGCTCTCAAAAATAAAATACTGAAAATGGTCGAGAAGAACTACGAAATATGTGTTGATGATAAAATATTCCTTTATTTTCCCCACCTACTGCCACGGCGTGTTTGAAAACATGCACCGACACATATAACCTCACATTTATTGTGACTTGGAGTATTATTTTCTACCGCTTCCGAGCTCTCGACCTTCCTGCGCCCGTGCGCGCGCGCCGTCAGCCTCCTTTTGTTCCCGCCGTCCTGCCTCTCTCGGGGTCTGTCGCCATTTTCTCCATCTGCGGTGGGGTGGGGGAGCGCCGATCATCGTTTTTGACAGACGAGCTTTAATTAGCCCACAGCAAACAATTAACACAACAGCAAAGAGACATTTCAATGCAAATCGCATCCTGTGCTGCAACAATATCACTGCATACATTTGCCTTTAATTAGGGAAACCCTCCGTTTTGGTTGGGTCTGTGCGTTCATGTGCATGCAATTAAATATGCATCTCGTCTTAATAATACAATCTGTTGACCTGATGCCCGAAACTAAACCTGCAGGAAGTAAAGTCAAATTTTCTATATGTCGATTGTGTTTTTCTGAATGCGTTGTTGAGCACCTTCAGGGTTAGGTGCCTCATCTCCATCCAGCAAGCATGAGAGGATGTTGGCGAACGGTGTCGCTAGCTTCCAGGAATAGCGCATAACGACACCAGTTGCTCTGTATGCAAAAATACACCCCATCTAAAATAGCAATTACACGTTTAAGAGCAGGACAAAACATTCCAGGCGGCAGGAATTAAGTCGTATTAGCCCATCTGTCATTTATTGGCTGTCAGAGTCCAGGCGACTCTGATGGGCAAACTGGTTTGGAGAGGCTCTCCATATGGATCCCAAAGTCACTGATTGTAATGCCGGACGCAAGCATCAGCTGCATGATATGATGTCTGGGTGACAGTTTAAAGGCAGACAAGTGGCATTGATCCTTGAACGACCCGGCTTGCAGTTAATTGACACACAGTGAGGAACCATTCTTGAGTAAATCTCTGCCACAGGGCATTTAAACCAGAATGATCAAATATCCCGTGTGGACCAGAGAGAGAGAGAGAAAGAGAACAGTGCTGGAGTGTGATTTTTCACTTTCACTCTGGCATCGAATGAAAAATGGTGTGTTTGACACAAAAAATAATTTGTCATCTTTGTACCGTGACTCTGTTTATTCATCTGCCATGAAGCAGATGGATCAACCTCCAGAAGAAATACAAGCCTTTCTTGTTTCTCATCTTCCATGCGGAGAACAGATTTATCAGTCTTTTACGGTTTGGCCTCTCCTTTTAGATACCAGTGAAGAGGTCGGGAGCCCAAATCCTAACACCCTTACTTCACCCCAACCACATGTTGATGTGTCTAGGAAAGACTTTGAACGCCACATTATGTAGGTGTAGGAATACAGATCCCTTCACGCAAACGTTGGCATCTGGGAACTGAATATCCTGATCAACAAACCAGCTTGAGACGATTTTGAGCACTTCAGAATCAGTTACTACTTACAGTGGACCCCAAGTGTTTGCAGGGATTGGAGACCACAGTGGCATTTGCTAATATCCACAAATACTTGAGACCCTCTGAAAATGTTAGTAACTGTCTAATTTAGTCATTCAGACACCAAATATACCTTAATATCCATTAATATGCATAGTGGGAACCATCTTTATACAACTGGGATACAGCCAATCAGTGCTGAGATTGGATGGTCTGCCAATGCCAGCCAATAACACGTCAAGTGGCATTAGGTGTTTCAGCTTCCCAAGCTGCATTTTTCCGTTTAATATTTTAAACATGGTTTATGAGTCTGATAAAATAAAGCAGAAATGTGAGGAAAGATGTCGGCTGTTTAGAACAGTGGAGGATTTGTGATGCTGTTGGCTGGTTTCTCTCCCAAAGGCCACGGGAATGTTGTTGGAGTGAGTAGCATTAATTACTTTCTAAAATATTGGGGCATTTGTTCAAGAATTGGGTAGACTCTGCCAAAAAATACTAAAAGCATATTTTCAGTGTGTCTTTCAGCAGGATGCCGAACTGAAACATAAGGCTGAATTAACACAGAAAGGGTTCAAACTCAAGTTTCTTCCATGGTCATACGAGACCAGAGACTATAGAAAGCCTGTGAGATGAGATGATTAGTAACTTGAAACAATCTAAAGAAGTTAACTTGAAGTGCAAGAGCACTTTGAGTGGCCTATGTGATATCGGTCTCTTCAATGTGGGCGTCAAGTGAAGAAAAACACTTCTACCAACCACAACATGGCCTTGACTGCTGAAAGAAATGTGTAGAACTTCAGGAAAGTACTCCAAGTATCCAAGCATCAATATTTCTACACAAGCGGCTGATAGGGGTCAAGGCAAAAAAAAAAAAAAAGCTGTATAAATACAGTCGGGTGTAACACATCCGCATCACCAGAGCCTGACTGGAACCAGTTTGGATTTTTGTCCAAACAAGATTAAACAGGGGAGTGTTGACATGCGTTTATGAATTATTTGAGGCTTGCACACATGCAAACACTCCTATAATGACTTAGTGTATAAATCTGCCATAGTGCCGGTGCATATGCAGATGTTTATTTGGGAAAGTTTGCCTCGGGGGAGGAAACAAAACAGCTCAGACGTGTGTAATTATCGAAAATCTTGAATGTGATTCAGATAAATAAATATATCAGTGATGCTGCACAGAGAAAAACCCTTTTTCATGTGAGGATTTTATGATATTCCCTTTTGAACCGAGCCTGCATTGTCTCCATCTGGATCCCCGAGTCCCCAAATGGATTTTGCATTGTCAAAATTACCACTATGATTTTAGCCCATATTGACTTCGTCCCTGTAAGAGCTAAAATTACCCTCCTCTTTCCCTTTTCTGTCTCTCCTCCTTTTCAGTCTGTGCTTTTCATGGCATCTCCATTTTGGCCCTGTTCTCCTATTTTATCCCCCCCCCACCCCTTCCTCCCGCTCTTCTTCTCTTCCTCCATTCTCTGGAGTAATTGCATTGATAGTGAACAGTGCTGCTAATTAATTATGCAGCAGCCGAAAATTGAGGTGAGAGCGAGGGATGAGAGGAGAGATGAGGCTCGTGCCAAATGGTCTGTAGTGGAGAGAGGGAAGGCAGGGAAACGGTGCGTGTTTGAGGGAAGGACAGATGGTGAGATGAACCAAAGGAAACGTGCAAAAAAAAAAACTTAAAGAGAGATGAGGGGTTGAAGAACATCACAGGTGAGACACTGTCCTCCTAACAAAGGAATCTGGTCTAAACAAGAGAAGATCAACACCGCTGAGGTTAATGTTCTTCTGGAGGAAGAGAGTCCTTAACCTGAAATACTCCAATCTGCCAAAAAATATTGGGTCATCTCTTCAGATCAGCGAATTAAGGTGTGTCAATCACTTCCAAGGCCATGGGTGTGTAAAAGCACCTATACATGCAGACTGCTTCAATGAACATCTGTGAACAATACTCAGATGTTCAGGGTTTTTCTGCGACGCCGCCGTTGCAACAAGTCCATCGGTGGTCACCAGCTTTCTGCAGAGTCGATAGGTAAAGACCTCTAGACTCCATGTTGTCTTCAGATTAGCCCAGGAACAGGAAGGTCCATGTAGTGATGAAGAGCACTCTGTTTCTCTCCAGTGCCAAATCGTGCCTCATTGTCTGGGCTTGGCAGTCGCCAGGAGAACAATGCTTGCCTGACTGCGTGAGTTGAATGTAAAAGACGGTTGAGTGTGCAGAACTTGACTCCTCTGCACAGAGTTGTGATCTCAGCTTTGGCGGGACATCTAAGCTGACCCAGAGTGGAGACTCACCAGCGTCTGACCTCACAAATTCGCTTTTGGAGGAGCGATCGAGAAACCCCGGAAAGCTAAATACATCGGCTTTTAGCTGTTGTGTCCGTTCCTACTTCCTTTATGTACCATATACAAACATTTGGCCTTAAATAGATTTCCAATGAGATCAAGTGGCGTGTCAAAATCGACCTTAATGGATTTTCAAAATGTCCCACGTCTGGTTCACTTTTATGGAAGGTTGATAAGAAACATCCTCTGACAAGGGGCTCAATTTTGTACCTGCAAAAGTTGAATGTGAAACGCCCAAAATGGCAGAAGTACTAAATTGTGAAGGGACGTATTCAACGTTACCCACTTTTGATGCAATTTTTTAAATAGAGTCCAGCCCAAATTTGTCGCTGGTGCTGAACGTGTGCACCAACAGAGTGATATTTCAGAGGGTAGCACCAAATCAATGAAGAGTCGGATCAAGAAGAAGAAAAAGCAAATCAACACTGTTACCTGTTTAAAAGAAACCTGATTGTTTCCCAGTGTGGATATTTTTTTTCTATTTGGAACAATGTGACAGAAACTGCATTGATATTGTAGTGAGAATGAACTTTAATCTACCTTTTTAGGTATTTCCTTTTCCACTTTTGAGGAAACCGTGTGTAAACCAGCCCATTATACAAATACAGTTTGTATTTTCACTGCAGGAGTCTGCAGTGAAAATACAAACTGTACAAAAAATATGTGGAGGTGCAGCTCTGGTCTGTCCAGAGCTGGGAAAGGCCTGAAGGGAAGATCCAGGAGTAGGAGGAACACAGACCTTGTGACAAGGCATCAGAGAAGACGACGTCCTGCTAGGAAATGTCGGCTGAAAACTGCAGGGTTGCCAATAACTGTGGAGCGTTTTATTCAGTTCCCCCCACTGGTTGTGAAATGACTTTTGAAACCACATCAAACCCTAATAAGTCTTTAATACAGCTGTTGATTATTGTGCATGTTTTCTCCATACATTGCAAAGAAAAAAACTAAAAAACATTTGGTTTCTGAAATTTTCATTAAGAATGAATGATTGCTGTTGTTATAATCTAAGTTTGTCGTTTGTAGGTTTGGATATCGTCTCATTTTTTTAAAAATTTGATGGTTTGATCTTGTTAGCTTTTGTTTAGTTTTAGTCCTGCGTTCGACCCAAATGACCTTTCCTTCCCTTTATTTACGTCGGTACCTTTTCCCAGCTCCTCTCTTGGACCAGGTCTGTTCAACTGGGCTTTACATTTTGCTGCCATCTAGCAGGATATTAAAAGTTTGAGTTGCTCTTCACCTGCTGCCTCCAGCCTGTCAGTTCCTCCTCCTCCTCCTCCTTCACCACGTTTCCTGACAGGTCACCCTCACAGCGTGTCAAAGCTGCAGCTCTACTCCTATGCAGTGTTGCCTGACAGCCACCGATCACAGAAGTTAAAGACAACGTCTCTACTGTGATTTCTGGCTATTTTTTACGTGCATGAACGTTTTGTCACAAAGCCCCACGGCCTTCAGATGCACACTGAGCGTAGCGTGCAGCTTCCCTCAGCTGCTGACACGGCAAAAAAAAAAAAGAAAAAAAAGGGAGACATGGGCGATTCTGTAGCAGAGAAGAGACGTATAAGGTAGAGATCAGGATTTTTTTGCACTGAAAGACAATCAAAACCTCAACATAATTATTGTTTAGATTCAAGAAGAATTTAAATAATCATAGATTCATAAAATAGATTCAGGAAATGACCTAAAACGAGAAAAGGTTTGTCTGATAATATCTTTAAAAACTTATTTCCCTTAGTGAGAGCGATGGATGGCACTATGCTAGCTTACAGACCATGAGCCAGTTTTTATTTTCAAATATAGTCATATTTGATCAAAAATTGTATACCAGCAGCTTAATGTGGCAGCAGAAACAGTCTAATATCCAGGTCTGAAGCTGGAATGTTAAAACAGTTGAAAAGTTTTCAACTGTGATTGAATTAATTTTGCAGAACGAGCTCATTTTGGAGGATGTTAATTATTCAGTTCTGATTTATTTATTACTGTCTTGCATGTTAGAGCAACGATGCCAGAGGAAATATCTCTGTCCAAGAATCACAAAGCCAGTTTTGTCAAAAAAAAAAAAAAAACATAATCAGTGTCTCTGTTGATTCAGCGTCACCTAGTTTGACTCTCAGATACAAGGAATATTTCAGTCTGTCCTACTGGATACGTTTCTCTCCCTTTATTCTCTACAGGTATTAGAACTTACATACATTAATTCTAAACATTATTAAAATTACATTACACCTTTTTTTCCCCCATGCGCCTCATATTCTTTATTGCATTTTAACACTTTACACCTCACATCAGACATTTCCTCTCTCCTTTAAATCCCCAAAGCGCTCCTCCTCCTCCTCTTCCCCCTCCTCCTCCTCCTCCCTTCCCTCCTGCTGTTTCCTCCGTCTCTGCCGCCCTCTCCAGCTGAAGTGCTGGCTCGACTAATTAAAAGCCTTAATCAGGATTCATAATTAGCTCTAATCAGTTCCTTTTACATCATTCCCTTGCATTGCGCCTTCGCTGGTGGTGAGGGGCCGAGAAGCTTATGAAATAATTTAGGCAACTTAATGTGTCCAAATGTGGAGCCGGGATTATAGCTTTAGTGGGGAAAAGGGATGAAAAAAGAAGAAAAGGGAAAGGCCGTGATTGGGAGCGGGTGGCTGATTGCTTCCCCTTCCGACCAACCGCCTTCTTTGATACTCCAAATTTATCCACTTGCACTTTCCCTTTGCTTCTTTTCTCAACATATTTGTGTGCAGCTCCTTTATGGCGCACTAAAGCCGACTTACCTTGAGGGATAAAAAGGCCGCAACACACTCCTACTGTCTTTACTGACCTTCCATCCACCAGCTAATTATTTGTTAGAATGAAAGCTCAATGCAATATTATCCACCAAAAACCCCAGCTGAGCCTTGTCTGTCTGTCGGGTTTTTTTTTTATTTCACTTGTCTGTACGGTGCTAAGACCACATAACTCCCTCCTTCTTGTTTTCTTTTGCTCTTTTTGCCACAGTTAGATGTTTCACATCACCAAGCAAGTGTCAGGATCAAACGAAGATGGGGTTCGTAAATACAAAATGGAGTTTTCAAATTATGTTTTTTATTTATTAAGGAAGAAAAGCTGTCCGAACCAACCTCGCTCTGTATGTAAAAACATAATGAGCCGCCTTGTTCAGCCATAAATGGCCAATCATTGACCATGTTTTTCAGAAGCTGTCAGGTTCACTATAGAGTCAAACCTACAGAGTAAAAACAATAGAATCTCCAAAAGCAACACATCATGAGGAATTACAAGAACTCAGGAGAGAAAAGCATCTGTTAGGAAAAGATTGACTTCTAAGGCTTTTAAACTCCAACGGGTTACAATAAGAGTCTTGACCCACCGATGTAGGAAACAAAGGACAACGGTGAACCTTCCCGAGTGGTTAGCTTATCAAAGTCATCCCAAAATTATGAACGATTCATCCAGGAGGTCAGAAGAACGGATAAAGAACTACAGGCCTCGTCTGCATCGTCCAGCTCACTTAACATGATTCGAAACCTCTGCTGACCAAAAACAACTCATTCCATGTTGTCTCTAAATGTAAATAATGGCTCTCACTCTGGTTCATTGGAGTCACGAAGCTTTAGAAGTGACTTTGCATCCTTCCAGGAGTGACTTGATGTCCATCCATCCATTTTCTCCAGCTAGCGTTCTGGGCGAGAGGCGGGTCACCCTGGACAGGTCGCCAGTCTGTCACAGGGCAACACAGAGACACACAACCATGCACACACACACCTAGGGACAATTTGGAGAGGCCAATTAACCTGACAGTCATGTTTTTGGATTGTGGGAGGAAACTGGAGTACCCGGAGAAAACCCACGCATGCACAGGGAGAACATGCAAACTCCATGCAGAAAGACCGGGGCCGGGAATCGAACCCAGAACCTTCTTGTTGCAAGGCAACAGCTCTACCAACTGCACCACTGTGCAGCCCGTGACTTGATGTCTTAACTTTTTTTTGTCAAAGCCTAAAAAAAAGATATATTTTTACATTTCCTTCATGATTTAACGGAGGGGGAAGAATTTTTTCACATAAGGGCAAGTTATTTTGGACAGATGTTTTTCCTATAATAAATACAAACAGACTGATTTCTCTATTTATCCAGGTCGTGTTACTCTAGATGGCCTAAAACAATTAACAAAAATACACAAAAAAAAACTGTAGAAACCCAAAGGGAACCGATCCTTTCTCACAACAGACCCAAAAATCGTGGCCTCGTTCTTCTGCGTCAACCTCCTACTGTCTGATTGTGAAAACTGTATAAGAAAAAGAAAAAATATTAAATAGAAAATATAGAAAAAAGCAGCGTGCAACAGATTTAAGTACGGTTTTCATTCTGCCCTCTTTGTCTGTGCTGTCAGACGCAGACCGTTTAAAATACACACTCCAGGTGCCTAAGTACGTTCTCATGCTGCTGTATGCATTTCCAATCTTAATTATAATGCAAGGACTTCCCAGCAAGTCTTACAGAAACCTGCCAAACTTTGACTGGTATTGTTCTGTGTGAGACTTTCTGTAGTCTTTGTCTGTGCCGCAAGAGCAGTTTCATAAAAAATATCCCTCTTAATGTTTGCACCTACGGTCGACATTGAACAAAGCTAGCTCCTATACATCTCTGTCTAGAAACTACATGCTCAGTTTTATTGAAAAAAAAAAAAAAAGATTCCCATCATAAGTTTTTTTTTAGTCAATATCAGAATAGGTGCTGAATCGTCAAAATGAAACATTTTCTAAGTCAAACTGACTCAAGTTTTTTCTCTTATTTTCCTGCCTCTGGTGACACTTTCCCCATATGTTTTCCGAAATTACAATATCATGTTAACAAAAACCCTCCACAGGATTAACTTCTAGCGCGGCGCCTACTTCCTCTGCTCCTCCGCTCCGGTTTTAGCTGCCTTCGGAACAGTTGGAATCTGGAGGGGGAAAAAAAAAAAAGCAGCTTGAAACACACTTTCAGCGTGGTTGCTATTCTAACCCTCTTTGTCTGTGCTGTCAGAAGCCGACCATTTAAAAACACACACCGGGTGCCCAACCACACGCTCATGCTGAGGTACACACACATGTAATCACAATTATAATGACAGTGATTTTCCTGCAAGCCATACGGAAATCTGTCAGAATTATGACTTGCATTGTTCTGTCGGAGCTATTAGGCCCATAATGGAGTGGTTACCTTAACAACCGTAAAATCAAGCAAAGTAGGACGGGAGGATGGCCGCTCCAGGGGTTGAAGAAAATTCAGCTTACAGTAAAATACGAAAAAATAAAAATAGAAACAGTGCAAATGCATGGCTTTATATACAAAATATAAACACATAAACTATTTATCAGTTTTCCACTTGTAGCTTTTGCTGGTACTTCATTGCTAGGCCAATGTAAAGACATATCAGACAAACAACCATTTGCACACACCTGAGGTAATGTATTGATTTTGAATGTGGGTGGAAAAAAGAGTACCCTAAGAAAACCCACCCACACCTGAGTACTGTTTAACAAACAGCATCTGATTTTTTTTAAGCAAAATTCAACAAAGTTTTCATAGATAAACAACTAGATTAAATAACCATAAGCAGAGGAAGAAGTTTTTGGTGGCTAATGTTCACAGCTAACCAAAAGCGACTTTCATGAATAAAGTTTGTGCTCTTATTAGCTGCTATTTTCAGGACAAGAAAAAACTTGTTTGCTTTTAGTTTCCATTTATCCTAGCTAGCATTAGCATTTCTGGGTTTAGACTGTGGAATAAAACATGAATGCTCAAGACAGCACATAACCACACAAAGCCAGCATTTTCATATAGGAAACATATTCTTCAAAAACTCAACCGAGATTTTCAGGTAAATGACAAGAAGAAATAAGGCTGAACAGTTTGAGCAGGAAGCTGCGTTTGGTGGCTAACTGTATTAGCTACCTCACCGAAATGTTATTCTGGCAGCTGCAAAGAACAATGTAGCTTATGTGTTTACAAGCATCTATTTTTATAAGCATCTAGTGCAGCTGTAGAAAGTGACAAAAAGTATAAAAACAACAAAAACACAAAGCAAAATCTGACCTCCACTTGTTATATACAGTACCAACATTAGCATAGGAACATAGCTAGCTGCGATAGAAGCACAAACAACTTGAGCTACTCACAAAAGGGGTAATTTACATTTTTTCTTTAATTAAATAATTATTGTATAGTTTTTTTCCCCAACATTCACTGTTCCTGTTCCACAATAAAAGTCCCATGGTCCCAGTATCAATGGCAGGTTAATCAATACCATCCTGTTCATGACAGTTGTAGGAAAAATATTATTTTCTAGGATATTTCTAGATTATTTACTGTGATCTTCAACAGCATCACATTCTACTAATTTGTCCAGACCTCTTAGTGCCAAAAGTAACAACAATTCTGCCTTTAAAAAACCACATAAAACACTGTGGAATAGCTCCTATCTGATTCATTTTCGTAATCTGCGTCTATCTTCAGCTAACCCCTTTTCAGCGGCTCACCTTACAGCTAAATTGTTGCCAAATGTGTTGCCTAAAAGGCATGATTCTTAAATTTAACCACACATTTAAAAAAAATAAATAAATACCAGCCAATTTTAGTATTTAGCCGTTTTGAGCTCTCACCTCGTATCACTTTGTTCCACCTCTTCTTCAACCTCCTTTAAAACTGCTTTCATAAATTGACAATTACTCATATTTCATGTAAGCGGTTCAGAATGACATTTGCTGTCAGCATCTATTATTTCTGCAGCTGTTGCGCCAGAACGAATCTCTGACTTTTGCCAGAGGCTTTGACCGCATGCCAGGAAGTAACACCCTGAGAAACAGAAAGACGTTGCTGTTTGTACAACTGTCAGCGCTGTCTGCAGCATGTACACGTCCCAGGTTAGCAGATGGGTGAAGCACTGATCTCAAATGAGTAATAGTTTTCACTACAGAGGCCAAGAAGAGGTTGCTGTTGTACACTTTACATTTAAAAAACACAAGATCTTATGAAGTTTTTTTGTTGTAAAAGTTCTAGTTCCGCTGGCAGGTTATTTTTTTATCACCATCCATCCATTTTCTTTACACCGTTGTCCCTTAATGGCGTCGGGAGGGTTGCTGGTGCCGATCTCCAGCTAACGTTTCGGGCGAGAGGCGGGGTCACCCTGGACAGGTCGCCAGTCTGTCGCAGGGCAACACAGAGACACACAGGACAAACAGCCATGCACACACACACTCACAATTATACTCGCAATTTGGAGAGGCCAATTAACCTGACAGTCATGTTTTTGGACTGTGGGAGGAAACCGGAGTACCTGGAGAAAACCCACGCATGCACAGGGAGAACATGGAAACTCCATGCAGAAAGACCGGGAATCGAACCCAGAACCTCCTTGCTGCAAGGCAACAGCTCTACCAACTGCGCATATGTTGTTATAGTGAAATAATCTGCAAGTGGAACTATTACTTTTTTTAATCAATATTAAAGAAGCATTGACTTAAAACAAGCTCCTGTATCTTGCTGAAAAGCTACTTGTAAGTCAGGTTGGTCTTATTTCAAATGTAATGGGATATTTGCACCAGAAACTAGAGAAAAATGCTCGGTAAGATTTAGTGTTTTTTAGCAGTGCAGCATTTGTTCTGTTTCTTCCGCACTCCGATCAGAGTATCTCTCGTTATGGGGACGTGCTCATGCAATTTTACCTTGAAGCTTTCTCACAGCCTCCATAAGAGGAGTCAATTAACGGATCGAGTGTTTATCACGGGCAAGAACAAAATATGACATTTTTTGTTTAATCATCCCTCCTTGTTTTGGCTCTTGCAGATTGCACTTTAACATCCTTGAATAACAGAGAACCAAATGTCTCCTTTCACTCTTCAGTGTTAAATTTCACCTCCTCTTTTCTGGACTTTATTCAACTTTTAAATAGCAACAACTAATCCTTCAGTCACGTCTGTATAAAAGAGATTAAATCTTCTTAAATGGCACTTACACTAAATTAAATTAGCCTAATAGCTAATTCATCAATCCTTCCGAAATTTATTTTAAATGCTAGACATGAACCTCTGGTGAATATATTATTTTCTCTACAAGTTTTTAAAAATAATAGAGGTAGATGGAGCCTGTGGTTTAGACCTGGATAAGTAATGTCCAATCAGGGACACTTAAAGGGACACCAGAGGCGATCAGGTAAAATATAATTTGTGGAAATGACACCGATTACAGCGTCTGGAAAATATTCAGCATGTTTGGACATGTAGATATTCAGTCTAAATTTTAGCAACACTTAGAATTTATATAATCAAACAAGAAATGACACTTTAAAATCTTGTGTAAAGTAATTTTTAAAAGAATTACACTTTTGGACATTCCCACATTTGTTCCTGTGTAAAATGTCTAAAATCACAAATAGGTGACAAAACAGAAGCTCTGACTTAGTGATAAAATCTGAATTCAGCCGATAAACACAGAAGAACATGAACTGATCGACCCAGTTGAGGAAGGAGTCACTGCCAAACACACTGCCAGGCCAGGTGTACCTTCTACGAAGAGAATAGAAGTGTACTTAATGGCAGCAATAAATGAAATTTGTTGATATCAAGGTTAAGTTTTGGTGTTTGCCGCTGCTTATGACACATAATAAGAACAAATCTGTGTAAAGAACAGGATATCTAATGTCATCCGTAATTGTTTAACAAAGATGACTATTGGGATTGTTGGAGTTTAACTTGACAACGTTTAAGATGGCGACAGAAAAGGAGAGTTAGACCTGATCTTATCTGCCTGAGTCGCAGAGCACTGGGAACATGTTCCACCTGGGGGGTTGCTGCAGGCCTGAATGTAGGGGAGAAAAGTTGAGCACACATGAGAAAAATACTGAGATGAGGTTGGAAAATTCGCCTTATTCAGTTAGTTTGTCCTTTATGCTCATGTAAACTTTTAGTTGACGATGTCGGCTGGAAAGTTCATGATAATAGAAGAAGTAACAAAACACAAACTAGGGTATTTAAAATCATCTCATGAGTTTAGAAACGCCAACGGTTCATTGTTTTATGAGCCGTTGGTGTTGGAGCTGGAGTGCTGCCCCCCTGTGGAGGTAAAACAATTTGCGGTTCTGGTTTTCGTAACTCTTGGACGTACCGGTACCAGTTTTCTCTTGTTCACTTTATAAGAAGACATACACGCGGAATTCAAAACATTTTTCTACTCTTGCTTTCATGTTTAATTATTAATAAATGTAAATTATTACTTGAAAAAAAATGCAGGATATCTTTCACAGATTTAGCAAAATTTGTTCGTTCTGAAGTGTGAAAAAAAAACCTGCAAAAAGACAAGAGATCTGCGAGGAAGTAAATGCATTTTGATTCACTGCATGGAAGTTTAGATGCAGAAATGCCTCCTTAAAAGCCAAGGAACAACTTATTCTCCGAGTTCTGTAGGATTCTTCAGGAATGTCCCAGAGGAGAAGGCGTCCCCCCGTTAAAGTCCAGTAAATCGTTTATTACTGGTCGTAATGAACTAAATGTACAGACTGGCATCAGAACAACCTGTCATTAAATGAGCTCCACAATTCAAATTTCCTTTTAATAAATGCATGAAGCTGCACCTGTGGCCACTTTTGAATTACAGTGAAGTCATATTTACAAGCCTCTCTCCGTCTGAGTCTTCTGAATTCACACTGGGTTCGGCTGAAACTAATGTAATTTTGATGAATGCCAGCTGAATTAATATATTCTTGGTAGGGATTTTTTTTTTTCCCCTCCCCTCCTCCGAATGCGCACGCTTTGACTAAATGCCATAAAATGTCATTTCTTTATTACAATATTACATCATCAAAAATGTTTGTAGTGCTTTTGAGAAAGTACAGGCCCAAAGTGGGGCTATCAGCGAAAGGTCAGAAGCGTACGAAAGCCGGCTGCAGCGCTAATGATTGGTCCAAAAGGTGGATGTGAATGTGCTGTGGATGCAGAAGAGTCCACACCACGACTTTTCTGGAGTCTAAAAGCTTTTGTTGATCCAGAGGAGCATTTTTAGTAGATTTCATAAGCAATATGGTGTCTGAGCAGTCATTTTGAGAAGGTATTAAATGACCTTTGACCCGGAGGAACATTAGCAGCGAAATAATACCTCAACTTGACCCTCGACATTTACAGCAGCTTATGTCTCCCAGCTGAAAGAGGCAGCCTCGGCATTTGACTCTCTGCTCTGGCGACGGCAGCAGAGTTTTTTCTACTTCCTTTTCCCACCACTTACCAAACCCGACTCTGCAAATCCAGCGTGAAGGGGGATGCGTGCGGGCGAACAACAAGCGCTCGCTCGTTCGTTCGTTACGCTGATGAATTACATTTGAAATTCTTCACTGATCTGCGTAAAGTGTTGAGGAAAATTCTCCGTCTTTCAGCTGCATCTTGATTTTTCCGAAACCGATGCCGTTGATTCGCTTAATGCAGAATTATTAAACCAGTGATTCTGCATTTGCTGTTGCACCTTCCACATTAAGCGGTGTTCAGTTTAAAAGCAACCTTAAACTATTTATTTCTACCTCTAAGCTTCAGTGTCTTGCAATTTTCATCAGTAGCTCTAAAGGCTTATTTGTCTTTCAAAGGTTTTTGTTGTACTTTGGCTGCTTTTTACTCATTTCTTATCACGGTTTTTCACAGGAACCTCTCTAATAAAGACGGAAAAATACACTAAGGACCTGAAAGATGCATTATTCTTAAACTGATCATCAAAATTTTCCCATTTTTTGACATTCTAGCCACAAACTGTGATGTATGTGGAAGAACGGCAAGAAGAGAAGAGAGCAGATTCTTAGCAGTCAATAACTAAAACTTCAACACCGATATTCAACTTTATTCAACTTACAGAACAGGCAAGTACGTTATCATTTTAGTATTCATCTGGAAACATTCGCATAGAGGAAGTGAAGCACATATATATAAATCTTGTATATAAATCTTGAGCACATCATGATTTGTCACAAGTTTTTCACAGCATATTTCATTGGGTAGTTCCTTGTTGTAATAATAATAGAATAATAATGTAAGATAACACTGTGTTCAATCATAAAAAAGTATTTTACATTTAGCCTCTACAGTAGATACTCAATCAGTGTAAGCTCTAAACACAAGTTTAGAAAGTTGCATAAAACCACAAAACACTTTGCTGAAATCAGTGTTATCACTTTTGTGAATTGCATAAGAAACGAAGCCCGGATAAACAAATATCTTGTTATAATCTTCTTTTTTTTAACTTCACGAAACGTTTGGAAAGCCCTTTCGTAGACTCAGCACTTGGTTTACCTGTTACGCTATAAAGCTTATCTAATTAATTCGTAGGTCAGGGTTGACGGGCGATAAAAGAGAAAACATTTCTCTGAAATAAGTAGCTGAAGTCCAGGAAAAACTTCATAAAAAGCCAGAGGAACAATCCGTAGGGATCGCATTTAAAGATTACAGGAAACTCCGGTACCTTGGAAACTGAGCATAAAGAAATTAGAGATGACTCCAGAGTTTTGTGTTTTAACCTTTTACCCTTCTCTCCTGAGCCCCGCTTCCCCTCTTCCCCACATTATTCCGGCTTCCTCAAACCGCGTGCCCTCCAGCAGCGTTGCAACCAGCATCCCATGAGGCCGAGTGGCAGCCTGATCGACAGCCTACCTCCACCTGACTCCGTCTCCTCCGTCCCCTCCTCTCCGTCTTAAAAATGTTTCCACCAATTTCCCCTTCCACCCACCCGCCCACCCAACCACGTCCCCGCACCCTCGGATGACTCAACGCGCTCCTGCCCCGCGGCTGTCGCCTATCAGTCAATCTCAGTCACAGAGGCTCACACAAAGAGGCGATCCATGAGATACATGCGAACAGTAACCGCTGTGAAGGACTGGAACGACAGCTTCAGCCCTCGGGGAGAGGCTGAACCTCTGCGAGCGGCTCTGACTGCACCTCCATGCATGTGTGCGCGCACATGTAGATGCGGTTATGTCTATAAATATGTATGGTAATGCACAGAGAGGGGTTGTGAATAAAACATGCAACAGGCGAGGGCTCCCTGTATGGGTGTTAATCTCTGGGGCTGTGATTGTGAGGACTCCACAACGTCCTGTTCAAATGTCGCAGCGTTCTGCAGGTCATGCTGAAGGTGGAGTGAAGCAGGAATGACGAGAACAATTCATATTTTTTCGTGTGAGGAAGTGGCTTTCAAACCGCCAAAGCTATTAAAGCGGGCCAAAAAACCCTAAAACTGTAAAATTATGTTATGACATTATTTTTGTACCTACTAGAGAACAAACTGAGGATTCGATATTGCATTTAAACAAAACCAGTCGTCATTGTTTTGAAGAAGAAGCGTGTAGAAGTCATTGTGCAACTTAAGGGTTTTTTGTTGTGTCGCGTAGCGGAAGCAGTGGCGGAGCTAGACTTTGATTGTTGACGGGCCCCAAGGGGGCTCCAGACTGTGAGAATGATAACTAACACAGTACGAGTTCTTTTAAATGAAGAAATGAGCGAAGGAACATGTGAAGGTAGGAAGAAACAAAAGAAGAAACAACAGAAAAAAGGAATGAGCAAAGAGACAGATGGGCGAACTAAGGAAGGAAAACACTAAAGAGGAAAGGAACGATTGAATGAAGGAATGAACAAAGAAAGAAAAAACAGAATGAAGGAGTGAAGGAAGGAGTGAGTGAACAAAAGGAGGAACAAAGGAAGGAAGGAGGAACAAACGAATGACAGAACAAAGGAGGGATTAAGCAAAAGACGGAATGAATAAGCAAAAGAACAAATAAATTATTGGAGGAAGGAAGAAAGGAGTAAAGGATGGAATAAAGGAAGGAAAGCAAAAATGGAAGGAAGGAAGAAAGGAATCAATCAGTCAAGTTTATTTGTGCAGCTCATTTTAGCACCAAGGTGATTCAAAGTGCTTTACATAATAAAGACGGAAAATTACAAAGTTATGAAGAAAACACCATACAGTCAATAACCGAACAAACATTACATTTTGGTGAGAGCCACCAAAACCACACACATCAAATATGTTGGCCAGTGTTTCATTTATTATGGTTCAGAAGCAACTCTAAGCAGGTGGGTTTGATTTAAAGGAACATCCATCCATCCATCCATCCATCCATCCATCCATCCATCCATGGTCTTACCAACACGTTGTGCTGCAGACATCTCCCTAGCTCTCCTGCCTCCCTCCCCGTCTCTGTTCCAGCCTATCAGACATGACGGTACCAGCTGGCTGCAGGCGAACTCCCAGCCAGAGGACAGCAGCAGTGTGCTTGTGTACGTGGACGGGGGTGTGAGGGGATGTCGGCATGTCTGTCTTCTGAAGGTGTGTGTCCTCGGCTCTGACAGTTCGGGGTGGGATGAGAGCGCCAAGCGTTGAGTCAGGGAGGCGGAGTCTGAGCCTGAGTGATCCGAGTCACAGGTGTGAGCCGGTTTACTCGGGGCGGGGCTCAGAGCAATATTTAATTCCTATAAAGATAGCTGTCAACACTTGCTCGAAGCAGCTGTGTACTCTTGTGGGCGCTTGGCATTTGCTTCTCCGTCTGACTCAGCGAGCGCATTAAAAGCCACTTATTTGCCTTTCTTGATGTGTGGATGTACTCCCTGAGAGCCCCGTACCCTTTCCTTTGTGCTTTTCACAGAACTTCTGGTAATTTATCGAAGTGTCTAATGAGAAAAAGGGGAGAGAGACCACACTTTGCTTCCACACAGAGAAAATCAAATAGCACTAGTCCTTTCTGTCCTGGCAGCTCTGTGCGCTTTCACAGGACTTTGGGAAACATTTAGAGCTTATTTAAAACATTTGAGATGAACGGTAGATCCGTTCGTGGTTTTGGTTTTGGTCGGCATGTTCACCTCGACAACGGTTGCTCCCCACTTTTCATACGCTGCCCGTCTTTTCTACCAAACAACAATGGAGACGAACACATAATTCCCTTTTCCCATCTGCCAGGCTGCAGACCATACAGTACGGAGGTAAATTGGGGCCAAAACGTTTCAAATGGAAGAAATAAAATCCAACTTTAGAAGATATTTGAAAATTCAAATTCAAAAATACTTTATTAGCCTCAAGGGGAAATTAAATATAAAATACATAAAATTAAGAATATAAAAGTTGGACCATATCGGTACCAAAGGTTAGGAATTTTTTTTAAAAAGAGGACATTTTTAAATGCAAGATTATTTTTTTTAATTATTGAAGTTCAACACTTCATAGTATCAGAATAGCTCTTTTGAACATGAATGCAAAAAATTATTTTTACAAAGTGTGATGGTAGAAATGACTAACTGAAAAACTATTTAGAACCACAACAAAAAAGGATCTCAACTTTCATATATTTAGAACTAAATATTCAATATATTATTACAACCACCCAGTGAACATTTACTATTCCTCTTTTCTGTTTAATTCCTTCTCAGGAGTCTGTCAGTATATCTGTGTTAGAATCGCTGGATGTTGGCCTCTCAACAAGACACATTAAATGATTGATCTGACCTCAGCAGACAAATAACACTAATTGTGGCACTAGATTTTATTTCAGGGTATCAAAGTGAAATCTATATCCACACATTTCAGATTTTATTAGTGAACTTGTAGTACCAATTCCCAATATTGCACCACTTTGTGTCAATCTATCGCATGAAATAAAGAAATTTTTCCTCACAAGCATATCAGACTTTCTTATAATCTTTTAAAGTTAATTTCTTCATTGGACTTTACATCTTTGATCCCCTTGAAAGCAAAAAAATATATAAAATCTTGGGTTGGGCTTAGAGGTTTTACACAGCACTCCGGAAATGAAGTAGTGAAGCATTTGATGCTTTCAAGTGAAATTTGGTGTAAGAAGCATGGGATTGCATTGTGAAGCAAAATGTGTGTATTTTTCAAATAATAAATTATAAGCCGTTAGCAGAATAAAGCCAACGCCGCAGTCGGAGTGAATCAGTGAGAAAGGGAGCTGAACATGTGGAGAGTAGATGACTGGAGGCGACTTGGCAGGGACTGTGAGGACTTCTGCAGCGAGGCGCTGATTCTGCTGCCGAGCCCTTGAGCCAGGGGCATTAAAACTCAACAGCAGCCAAGAACAATGGCTAACAGCCCCACAAATGGACAACATGTGAGCTGAATTACAATCTCCAGCGCCTCAGACACTAACATCTGGAGCCGCGAACCCAAATCGAGGGCTCAAGGGCTCGGGCTAGGTGTTGGAAAAGCGAGGCGTACGGCTATACGGCGCGGCGCAGGTGAGCCCCCTGGAGGCGTGGCGAGGGGGTGAGACGGGCAGATGCACCGGCGGTGAGAGTGCAACCTGACAATCTGCTGACTGAGACGCTCCTCTCATTCCGACCCCGGCTCCCCAGGGACTCGTTTATCTGCAGGAGTGAGCCTGGCTTTTTTTTTTTTTTGAATCACCTACGCTGTAATGTGTGTCGCAGCTCATTACTGACAAGACTCGCCGTGATACGATCCCAGGGGGTCTCGGGAGGAGGAAGGTGACTCATCTCATGGGGGTTACAGGCTCACTGAAACCACCGCGTATCTATCTGCCTGTCAGCAAAGCTTCGATCACGTTAAAATATGGAAAAGTGTGCGATTTCTGCTTCTTGTAGTTTGTAAAAAGCCTAATTAAGAGTGAATTAAGAGTGAATTAAGAGCGACGGCGGGTTTCATTTCAATGGCCACATTTTGGCCTGCTGACTGCCAGAGCTCAAAGAAACCTCTGAAATAGAACCTAAAGGATCTCAACACATTGTGCTCCAAACTAAAAAAAGATGAACAGACTCGCATCTATCAGTCTGAAATGGCTCATAAGGCCATTTGTAAAGCTTTTGAATTCCTATGAACCACAGTGAGACACATGGAGAAAACATGGAACTGTTATGATTCTCAGATGTTTGGACTTGCAGTTTTTGTTATTTTCAGTTTTGACCATTTCTTTATTGTTTGTTTTTCTCACGTCTAGACATTTTAATTCATTCCTTGTGCTAGCTTAGTTATTCTCGTTGCTTATATTCTGGATTGATCTCAGTAGGTTAGTATTTATTTTTGTTCTCCCTTTGGTTCTGTTTCTGTTTGTCTTCTCCCCAGACCTCGGCCTACCCTTCTGTAACTCGTCCACAACGCTAACTTCCTCATTTTCCCCAACCTGCTCCATCCCCAGCTGCATCCATTCACCTGTAATTAGCTCTTCTGGTCGTTTTGTCACTTCCACTCCCTCCTCAGTATATGTATTAGCTTCCTGTTTCCACTTGTTCTCCACTGGTTCCTTCCATTACTACCAGGCTATTTTACGCTACCAGTGTTATTTTTGATCTGCTACCTTCCTGCCTCAGTTTTCTACTAATGAATTCTTTTATAATGTTGATTCAAGGTTCCCGTCTGCATTGTGGCTCTTTCTTAAATCCACACCTCACAACAGGAACAGTGGTAATCCTTCCCAGGAGAAGCCGGCCTACCAAAATCACTCCAAGAGTGACCAGTTATCCGTGAGGCAACAGAAGAACCCAGAACATTTAGAGCAGAAATCATTGGTCATGATTCAACAATGAGACAGAAGAAGCAAAAAAAAAAAAATGTAATTCATGGGAGAGCTCCCAGGTGAAAAGTGACATTGACATCTCAAATTTGCCAAAAAAAATAAATAAATAAACATTTTGATGATCCCAAAAAGCATTTGGGAAAAATATTTGTATATTTTTAGAAGGCGTTTTTCCTGTTCTATTCCATTTCCTGTTAAAACTAACAAAAACACCTCAGGAAAAGAACACAAAACAAAGTGTGATGGTCTGGGATTATTTGGAACAGGTTGTTTTTCCCCTGCTTAGCACTAGAAGAACCTTAACAAGATGACTAAATATGAGTCTGTACATCCTGACTGTGAATTACCGTACATCTTTGAAAAACAGAAGATCTTTAACCTCCACCAAGAAGAATGCAGTGAGTTGTTTCTGAAATGTAAGTCAACAACAAAACACTTGTCTTCTGCAGCAGCCATTGTACAGCATACATAAGGGTAAAACAAGCTGACCAAACATGCTGGAGCTCCGCTTGGGTTGCTAGGTAACAGGCTGGGCTTTGTTGGGGTAGAGGTGCAGCGCCTGGTGATTCATGACGCTTTCTGAAACAGCTCTTTTTCGAGACACCAAAAAACACTTGCTGCCAAAAAACAGCTGGGTGGGTTTTTTTTTTTAAGCGCTTGGGCTGATTTCAGCAGTAGAAACCCAAATAGATGGAAGTACAAAAAAAATGCAAAATGTGAATTTTGCACAACATGTCCCCTTTAACATGTGCCTAGTGTTTAGTGAAACCTGAAGAAATCTGTCTGGAGGCTCATACTTCATAACAGGTCCATAATTTATGTGTTTGCGAATGTGTTTGAGTAACTGATGGCCGCCCATCAGCCGGAGCTCTATTGATTTGGCTGGGCTGAATAATTGGTTGGGTCTACAAGCTGTCATGTTTGGCCTGATTGCAGAGCATCGGTGGTCTGTGCAGCTATCATCTTCCATATCCCTCTCTGATCCATCTCCGGCCTCCTCAGCCTAACTCCAGCTGTATCGATTACAGCTCAGCGTGGCTTTAAATTTGGACAATAATCTACCGTTTCAAAGTGCTGTTGTTACAACCTATTTGCTCTCCACGCCTTGTTTTGTTTAGGGGGGAATTTTGGAAAGTACAAAAAAAAAAAAAAACGAGGAGAAGAAAGCAGAATGAGGTCGTCTGGAAGGGTCGAAGCAGACATGAAGCGGGCTTACCCTAGTTTTTCTTGACAGAGGGCGGCAGTTTCTGCAGAATATTTAACATGTGTAAGAGGTCCTCTGGAAATTTTATCACATGAACTTAAACCTGGAGCTGAAATGAGGGACTTCTGGGAGGCTATAGCATGCCAGAATATATCAAGATCTGATGTAACAGTTGCCAAAAAAGGCACAAATTCAAATTGCACAGCCAACCAAAGGCATTGCAGAGGATTTTCACATTTTGGCTCATTGCAACTACAAACCTTCATGTTGTTTTATATTGGAATTTTATTACTAAAACCAGCACAAAGTTGCACATACTAGAGAAATTAGATGTGATTTTCTAGTTAGATTTACTAAATACAACCTGGAAACTGTGGTGTGCATTTGTATTCAGCTCCCTGTCCTCTGATAACTGCTGCTCTGTGAAGGCCTGAGAACATTAGAACACAAACAGAATCAAGGAACACCGCAGGCAGGTCAGGGAGAAAATTGTGGAGAAGTTTAAAGCAGGGCCATATTATAAAACAACATCCCACCCACAAAAACTGACAGAGTGGATCTAGAGAGCAGCAGTCACAGAAGCAGCCATGGAGAGTTGAGGAAATCTGTTGATTTAGCAACTTTTAGTTGTGGAACTCATTCTCAGATGAGATCGAAAGTATTTCTTGGGCTATAAGGCGCTGGGTTTGGCTAAAAAAACAAAAACGCTGCACATCACCGTCAACACACTGTCCCCACGGTGAAACATGGTGATGGCAGCATCATGCTGTGGGGATGTTTGATATCTGCAAGGGGAACTTACTCCCAGTTCCCGTAGTTCAACATGCAGCCAGAGGTGAAATCATTTTTACATGGTAAATATTTAGCTAACATTAACTAACTTAACAATAAAGGAGCTAATATATTTTACATTTATGGGGTATTTTTAATCATATTGGATGCTTTTGTATAAAATAAATATGAATTAATTTGCAATTATTTACTGTAATTATATTAGATGGAAAAAGCTAAAAGGTTAACATGTTGGCACAATGGGGATTGTGTCCCAAATGTCAAATCCCTGGCAAATTTAGGTTTAAAATAATCTTAATTTTCCCAGCTGTTTCAAATTCGTTTTTAACCTTTCCTTTTAAATAAGGCTAAATATATTTTATCTTTAAAAAAAGGGATACCTGCCTATTTTTTGAACAGAAATCAACGTTGATGTTGATAGTAATAATAATAACTAAATCTGCAAAAGGTATGAATCATTTTGGATCTAGATTGTGTCCAATATCTGAGCAGGTCAGATGTTGCTCAGGGCCCCGTTCTGCGTTGGACCGGCCCTGTCAAATTAGGACCAGCTCCCCACCAGTGGCACTGATTGCAAATTGCGTCATGTTTGCAAGTTAATATTCATAAGCACCGAGGTGTGTGTCACGTTTAGTGGCCAGAAAGAAGAAAAAAGAAGAAAAAAAAACTCTTCCAGGACTGCTGAGGCGAAGCAAGGAGAAGATCAGTAGCGACCCCGATTGAATAAATAGGAGAACTGCAGCCTCCTCCTCAGGTTTATTACGTGAGCAAAGTTTAGTTTTAAAATGTATCGGAAAAAAATATTTATTCATTTCATTCACTATCGACTTATCGCTTTAAATCGTGCATCATATAGATGTTGTAGCCTTACTCGTTCAGTTTGCCATTAAAGTGACAATTTACACTAAACAACGGGAAAACTTACATTTGCAACAAGTTGGAAACCGCGTCGACTTTTCTTCAGCTTCAGACTCGGTCTGGCACGCGCTCACTGCGGTCCGCTCAGCCTGGGAAGTTTCGGGAAAAGCAGGGGGGAAAACATCCCATCCTCCTCTCTTTCCTGCCACGTCTGAGCCTCCGGTTCGGTCCCACTTCCTCTGGAGGCTCAGGTGGAAAGAAAGAAGAGCAGCGGGGAGAGACGAGTGAATTAATTAACGGTAAATATGAACAAATCGAGCCATTCTCCTCTGTTTCCTCTCTGTTTGTAGTCAGGAGTTTTTGTTTTTTTTTGTCTTTGGAAATCAGAACAGAGTAGGCAGAACCAGACGGCAGATGTTTCCCGTCTCCTCACAATCAATAACTCGGGGTTTTATTTCCTCTTTTCCCCCCCAACACCCCTCAACAACATGAATGCTTTTTAGTGTATCAATTTCACCCGCTTGTTCAGTTTGAAAAGCTTTTTCTTCTTCTTCTTTTTGCAACTTCATCAAACTTAATTGTCGTACTTTGATTTTTTTTTTTTTTTTTTTTTTGTGGCGCTGCAGGAGAGATAATTGTCAAGCGGGGATGAATTTACAAAAAAAAAAAAAAATCCAGCTCCGCGGGAGCGCTTTGCGCATGTAGAAGTTTGAACAGCGAAGAGGGAACCCTCAGGCTGTTTATAGAGCTTTATCTCAAATATTAACAGCGAGCTAAAGTAGCTGCTCAAAGGGACGCCGGTTTGCGTGAACAATAGAGCTTCACTCTTCTGCTTGCATTGTAACTCAGAGGGGTGCATTCCTCTCATCCTCCACGTAATGCACACACACGCACACACACACGCACACACACATAGAGCACCGAGTATTCTTTACCCCTGGAAGCTTTTCAGATGTTTGTCATGTTGCAGCCATAAACTTCTTCTGGGTTTCTTTCAACAATGGCTTCCTTTTAGTACCCTTTCAAAGCCCCAGACTCGTGGAGGGCGCTGTTAATGAAATAACAGTTGTGTTTTGGACAGACTCTACCCATGAGGCTCTCTGTAGAGCTACTCCAGAGTTACGACGGGTCTCTTCAATGCCTCTCTGATTATTTCCTGAAGGTCACAAGCCAAAAAAACGTGTTGATCTTCAAATAAAGTTGTTTCTTGGAGTGCTCTGGGCAGTTTATGTGGCATTAAATCCTTCCTGATAAGAAATACAAGTCCAGGCTCTAATTGCTACTCCAGAGTTACCCTTCTCCTTCTATAATTAATGCTCTCTTTTCCTGTCAGATAAGGTGGACGGACATGTTTTTGTAGGTTTGCAGCATTTTTCTAAAGTCCTCACACTGACTCCTAGAGTAGCTTAGAGAACAGACTTTAATACATTCTTTTGTTTTTATAAAATCATTTAACGGGTCAGTAACGCCTGCTGGTGTTGTATCCGCCCTCCAGGACTCCCCAGAACCAAACATGGAGGAGCAACGCACAGTTTTTATGCTCCACCAAGCTGGAATAAACTTCCAGAAAACTGCGAAACAGCCGAAACAAGCCCAACCGTTTAGAGTTGCCTCCACGTGCCTTTGAATTGGGGCTGGACAATCAGGCAATAACAACATATATTGCAATGGACACATGATCAATGTTAGTAGAAAACGTCTGCTAGAATATTTGATCTTCAATAATTCCATTGCCCCAGAACAGCACGGCATTCTGGGGGACGTAGGCAGACGAAAGGCTGTAGCTGCTCTACAGCCACCTGGGTGAGGTCGGTGGGGTCAACTCACTCGGTCGCTCTCTCTTTGGTTACCTAGCAACAATATCAGATTCAATATCAGAATATCAGGTATCAGATTGAAAGGGGCTGAATACTAAAGTATACATTAGTATTCTTTCCGGTTCATAATTCTGCAGCCTCAGACTCCCTTATCGTTTTGTGATCTGCTGCAGGCCCGCCATGCTGCTCAGACTCGCTGTTTGCCTCCTGGTTTCTCTGCGCGTCCTCCTGGTGCAGAGCGGCGCCGCTACATCGTCAAAGAGCCCCGCCGCCTCAGTGAGCCCCTCTCCTCCTCCTCTTGTGAACGACCCGAGCTGGCCTCTGGGCGTGCGCCTCTACCAGGCCCTGCGCTCTGACCCCGGCTCTGTGAACACGCTTTTCTCCCCTCTCCTCTTGGCGTCCTCGCTTGAGGCGCTGTCCGAAGGCTCGGCGGGCAAAACTGCCGAGCAGATTCAAGAACTTCTCAAGCCTCCGTCCGGGTCCAAAGAGGCGGTCGGGGACCTTCTCTCCGTGGCGTTGAAGAGCTTCGTTAAAGCTAACGGGACTAGCTTCCAGGTCCACACATCCTCTGGGGTGTTCACCAAGCAGGCTGCCGTCGGTCAGGCTTTCGCGAAGAAGATCCAGAGCAGGTTCAGGCTGCAGCACTGGACGCTGGGGAAGGGGGACGCCAAGGCTGACCTGAGGCAGCTGCGTGAGTGGGCTGAGGCTGCGCTCGGTGGGAAGGAAGGGGCTCCTCTGGAGGCAGAAATCAAGGCTAAAGCCGGAGCCATGGTCCTGACAAACGCTCTTCACTTCAAAGGTTTGTGGTAAAGCAAGAGTAGTGAGCTGAGTTTTGATTGGGTTGGTCCTCTTTCAACCTTTTGCCCACACCTCAACCCTACCAGTTCCTGTTGCATGTTCACAGTGGGGTGCAGGTGTGTCCCAGTTTGTTTTGCCATCTTGACAAGTAGGGCAATCTGTTTCTTAAAACAAAATAGTTTGTGGGGGGAAAGTACCAAAGAAGAGGTAGAAGCAACTAACACAGGATCAAATGTCTTTCATTCACAATAGCTGAGTTTCCATCAAGGATTTTTTTAATACGCATTTTTAAATATCAGTAGAAAAGGTTGATGGAATATTGAAATAACGCCGTCATTCGTATCACTTGATAAAAATTGTGAAAAATGATCTTTTCTCTTAAATTGATAACTAGTTGTGCCACATTTGGCAGCAACAGATGCCATTAAGACTTTCCAAAACCAGCCAGTGAATCTTTTAAATCAGGATTTTGGCTCATTCTCCTATGCGGGATTGATTTAATCCAGCCATAGTGGCCTATTCAAAGTCCAGGCAGATGTCCAGTTGAGAATCTCTGACAAGATTTGAAAATTGACGTTCAGATTTTTCTCTGTTTGGTCCGATGGGGCAAAACATTTCTGTTTCTGGACTGGGTGAACTTGTACGGACATTCAGCTGTAATTGAAATCCTTTTTCGACAAAGTGTCGACTTGGAGACGCTGGATACAAACGCACACCTCAATTATCAATTTATTTGAAAGAAATTAATAGTTTAAAGAAATTTATTGCTACACTATACTTTGTGTTGCTCTATTATATAAAATCCCGGTGAAACACATTGAAATTTGTGGTTGAAACGTGACATGTCCAATGTTTTTGACTGGTTTTCAGCCCTAATTGACCAAAACTGTAAATGCGAGGTAGATGGTTGTGTGTGTTGTGATGTGTAAGGGTGAATCCCGTCTGGAGGAAGGCTCCAGCTCCCCTGCAAGGATAAGTGTGTATAGAAAATGCATGGATGAATCTGGGCGAACCTCCAGTTACATAATTGTTTGGATAAAATAGACATGAAACACTGGAGCGTCTCTGCACCGAGCAGAGTCATGTTGAATTATCCAATCTGTTCGTTCTGGACCCGTTTGCCGCGCTGAATGGAGGAGGAAAAAAAAAACCCCAAAAAAAACCTTGCATGTGAACATGGCACCATTTTTCTCCTGCTCAGACAGCAACATACCCTCTGCAGGCTGCATGCCAGCATGGCCACCTGCGCTCAGAGTGCGCGTCCTTGATGCATTGGACTCCAGCTGGTGGACGCTGCGGATAAAGGATGATTCTGGGGTCCGTCGCTGAGAGCGAATCCATCTTTCATTGGCGTTTGCGGTGTTGGTGTGGGTGAGGGGGGGGTGATACGTCGTCTTAAATAATTGAGTAACAAGTGCCCGGACCCTCTGCCTCGCCGTCATGCCTAACATCTGCGCTCGGAGCGCTCCAAGCCTGTCGCGGCGCAGCTCGGCTCTGTTCTTTTGTGGCAGGCTGCAGTGGTGGGGAAGTTGTCATTGTTTCAGGCTCCAATCCAGTCCGTCAGAACCTCCATCTGTGATTTAATAGCTGCATTCCCAAAACATATCCATCTAATCCTTATCAGCACTACTCCACTGTGGCAGCGGAGATGCGTCATTAGAGGTGAAATGTTCCTTTCAGAAACAGGGGAGCTGTGGGAGTTTTCTCTGCTCGCCAAACCAAACGGGCTCATTGTCCGTTTTCATGACGACCTTAAAGGATTTCGAATGTGTCAATGCAACTCCTCCTGTTTTCCACTCTCCAGAAAATCTGATAACGTGTTAAATATATCCTTCAGTTACATTTGTTCTCATTGTGCCGTCCCTCCTTGTTTTTCTTGCTTTTGTCGTTATTTATCAGACGCCTTATCTCCCCCGCCCTCCTCCTCATCCTCCTCCGTCCCCCGTTTGCGTCTTTATCTGCGTCTATCTGCCGCTGTTCCCCCCCTGCAGGTATTCTCTTTCTTTTTATTAGGTAGCGGCAGCTGAAGTGGGGACAGGTTGAGAACCCCCTCCAAAAACAACATTCTCTAAACAAAGTGAGCATTGATAAGCAACTTAATTAATTTTTCTTTGTTTGAGGATTCGACTCTATTATGAAATTAGTTTTTTTTTTTCTCTACGCAGCAACTCTCGTTGGTTCATTAATTTTGTGGTTGGAAATGTATAAATTAGATTATTCAGACCATGACGGCACACAAAGTAGATTACAGAAAATTGGATTCCTATAGTGTTGATTCGCAATTTAGAGGTGGTCGATAGTTTGCTTCTCGCCCCTACTCGCTGCTTTTATTTATTTGTTTTTGATTTCAGGCTCCTAAATTAGTGATGGCAGTGATTGGGCATTGTCCTCTGACAAGGTGCCAGCTTTCCTTTAGGTAAAAAATAATCGTTAGTGGATTGCAGTTCAGGGTAGACGTACGACGGTTGCCATGGCGTTAACTGTGAAGATGCAGCAATAAAGTTTTATTTACGCAGTAAAAATGCCGGCGTTGAGTTAACACCCAAAAGTGTCTATATGTGTCCAAGTCAGCTGGTGTTAAAGTAACACTTTTGAAAGTGTTAAAAGTTTGACACCCATTTTTTTGTTAAATTAACATTGGTCTATAACACTGAAATGGGTTTAAGAAAAGTTCAACTTTCCTTTTCTGTGTATTGATTTGAATATTTTCCACTGGATTTGATTGATATTGACCCCTTGTGGGTCAATTATTTCCCTTTTTATCACCACATTATGTTTTGTGATCAACACTACACTGGTGTTACTTTTAATATATTTTAACACCAGCACCGTTGTAAATGTTAATGTGACACTCTGTATTGTTGAATTTGACACCAGCTGACTTGGACACATATAGACACTTTTGGTTGTTAATTCAACACTGACATTTCTACTGTGTAGGTTCTTTCCAACTTTTCTAAACTCGCAATAAGAATCGCTCAATTTTCGAACCCTTTTGATAGATCTGTATCTAGAGTTTGAGTTTATTAGAAATCACATAAATACTGGGAACATACGCTGAAATATGTGATGCATAAATGTGGATAATCATAGTTCACTGATTCTTTTTTTTATTGTGTTAAAAACAACTAACTATAAGAAGACTGTACAACTTTAGAAAATATAGATTCCGGTTTTAGCAGTCTTTTATATTTTCTTTGACTTCATATTTAGACATCCATTTGATATCGAGACAGCTTTTTTTATTTGTTCTTTAGTCAGTAGCATCTTCTACACTGAAGAGGAGCTGCTGCTTAGCAGTTTAGCTACATTGTGTTCACTTATTGAGGGAACAAAGTCACATGTTTTTGAATGTTCACTTCCTAGATGAAGGATCAGGTCATTGGTTGGTGGTGAACTCTTTCTTTTTTTTAACTAAGAACCGAGATAGATGTGTAAACGGGCTGCAGACATTGGATAGGGTTAAATTAAGGAGCGAAACACTAAGAACAGCAAACTAAGGGACTTTGGCAGACATGGTTGAAAGGGAAATATCGGTGCTTTAGAAGCTCGTCTTGGGAGTTCTTGTACATGCTGGCTAATTAATTCAGGCTTTGTTTTGTTGGAGAGAAACACCGGTGACAGTGGAAGAAAAATAACACAGTGAAAGAAACAGGAGAGGCAAAGTTACACAAGGTAATGTGACAACATGGGGGGGAACAAGTCCCTGCATATTTATCCTCAAATAATAGCTCCTGAAAGCCCACTTTGCCACGCAATCAGACGTTGATGAGGAAGCAGAGAAAAAGTGCTCACTCTCCCTGATTTCAGTCTGGACTTTTGCTGAAAGTTGAAGCACAGTTTCCGTCTTGAGCTTTTATTCGCTCGTGTGCATAGATGTCAATAATTTTGTGCTTTTCAAGATTTACTTACAAATGAATTTCCAGGGTCAGATCATGAACCAGCAAAACATTTTAATTATTTTAAGAAATGAAAATAGGACACACACGTTTAAAATGAAAGTGCATTTTCGGAATGGGTCAGAGTTTTACATGCTGTACATAACATGGGACCAGGTGACCTTTTCATTCTATCCAGCAAATATGAATAGAGTTGGAAGTTTTAGTTTTGACCCGTCTGAACATATCAAACCTTTTTCCTTTTTACAGTTGGATAGTTGGGTCAAGTTTCAGTTTCCTCAGGTAAAGCTTTTAAGATTTTCACTGGAATGTTTTAGACTGAACAACATTATTTTTTCCCCCAAAATGTATCAATCCATTTTCCATATTTCCGCTTTTGCTTTCTTCAACAGAAATAATTTTTGTGAGTTTTTTTCCCTAAATATGTCTCACTTTGTCTTTTATTACTACCAAAAAGCTACCACCTCTTTGGAGGGCACAATTGATAGCATTATTTAAATATTGCTCAAACTAAAAAGTCGCGTTTTAGGATGTAAATTATGGAAATGGTCGTCTTTCTGGAAAATGAGATCTGGATTTCAATGGGGTTGTACCTGGTTAACTAAAGGTAAAAGTCTGGTAAGTGGTAAAGAGCTTCCAGTATGATCCTCAGTATGTGTAAAATCTGCATCATCAGGTATTGATGGTAAAGACGGCAACAACACGAGGATGTGTGGTTTTGGTCTCATTTAAACTCAGCAATGCTCTGCAATGGGTGAATGTTGACGTCCAAAAGGTTACAATTAGTTAAAAAAAAAATTTCTTGTTTTAAAATGAGCAGTAACATTCTGGTTTTCTCCTGGACTATTAAAAATGAAATAAGATGAAGGGTTATATAAAAATACCCTTTTAAAAATGAGGCTTTTTCAGATAATTATGTTAGTCGTTATTATGAAAATGTTTCTTTCCTCCATCGTCTTCCTCTTTTTTTGCTTAGTCTTATTGAAAAGGACAAGAATTGTATAAAAAAGGTCAAAGCAACCCACATAGTAAAAAGAAACTTTTCTCAATTGTTTTCATTGTTGGAACATTCTGTAGTTGTCTGAAGTTTTTTTTTTCCACAAAGAACCCAAAGGAGGCAGCTTAGTTTTTATTCTCAGTCTTTTTTTTTTAAGGGCCTCAATCTGTAAAATGTCACCTTGCGTACGTTTTGCCTCCAAATCAGATCAATCATCCGACAATGGGAACAAAACATGATGCTTCACACTCCTTTCAATCTGAGCCTTTGATCACGATAAGTTATCAAACTGTCTCACTGGTCGTTTTTGGACCTCTTCTCTCCCGCAGCATTGTGTGCTGAGAGTGGAGATTTTTCCAAAAGATTAATCAGTAATGAGTCATCATTTGTTGTTGCCAAAGCCAGTCTACAGTGTCATTCACAAAGGCCCAAATGGTCGTAATTTCGTCAACCTACACACACACACACACACACACACACACTGTGATGGTCCAGCGGCTTTGAGAGTGTGTTTTGAGGTTATTACAGCAGTAATTCCACTGCTCTCAGCCCCTCTTAAACTGACAGCTGTCATGGGGGGGAGTAAGCAGGGCCAAGTGGGACGTGTCGGACAATGAGCGGTACACAGTGGCCTTCTGGACTCTATAACAGCCTCTGCAAAACTCAGCAGCTTTGGGAGAGGTTTACATTGTTTAATTGGCAGTAAATGATCGATAATTCATGCTCTGCGTCGCTGCATGTGCCTTTCGAGTGCCTTTGATCATTTACCACAACTTTCGATGCTTGATGATGGTCGTGTGTTCAGGGCTGTGGTAGAGGGAGCTGAGCGAGGAGAACGCCGATCGCCGCACCTTCTTGGGGAAGAAATACACCAAAGTGACTATGATGCACAGATCAGGTAAAGAAATGAAAGATGAAAACACGCAGCCGGCTGCTTTTCGTTGCTAAATAACCGAAAGTAAGAGAGATTCAGCTCCTGTAAGGTCCAATCTGTTTCCCACCCATTTGTCATGGTGCACCTTATGATTTATTAAGCATGCTCTTTATGTTTTATAGATTGTCTTCAAACAACAACAAGGCAGAGTGAATTTGTGCCATTAAGGCAGTGAAAGACGTCAGAAAGATGCATCGTGCTCATTTTAATGCTATTTTTTCACTATGTCGTCTTCAATTTGAGAGGAACTTAGTTCACTCTGTGGCTCCAGCTTGAACGTCTGGCTTCCTGTTGGAGTTCAGCTGAGTCGAACGACCCAAACTCGAGTGGCTGTAAAAAAAAAAAAAACATGCCTGCTGAGAGCTTTAGCACTGAAGTAGTAAAATATAAAATGCTCCTGTCCTCAGTGCTGTGATCTCCTCTCTCCCCTCCTGCAGGTCGGTATCGCTTCCATGAAGACGTTGACAACATGGTGCAGGTTCTGGAGGTGCCTCTGTGGGGAGGCAGGGCCAGCCTTGTGCTCCTGCTGCCCTTTCATGTGGAAAATCTGGCCAGGCTGGACAAGCTGCTGACCCCAGCACTGCTGTCAAAGTGGCTGGAGAGAACCGCCGTTACCAGAGTGGCCCTCTCTCTGCCCAAGGCAAACATCAGCAGCTCACTCTGTCTGCAGGTCGGTGCGCCGATGTTAGCTGCATGACAGCTTTCACAGTTTTCTGACGGAGCAGTGCTGTTTATGAACATAAATGTTTCTATTTTGCACTTTTAACAAGCTTTGGTATGGGAATTATGCAAGAATTTTCATCAACGCTGACAGAGCTTCTGCATGTCGCAGCATGAACAAAAGTAATGTTATTTCTAGTTCATTTTTTGTCATATTTTAAAGCACTTACTTAAATTCAAGATGATTCCAGTATAGTTTGTCTCTGAGTAGCGATGCTCATGCTACAAAAGTTTTGATTTGTCCAAATTTTGGCTTAAATCCCAATATATATGCTAAAATTTCAGATGTGAAGGGAGGTGATGCAGGAGGGTTATTCTCCTCAGGTTGGAGTCATTTTATCTTCATCCTTAATAAATTAAATATCAAGATTTGTTAACATCTACTCTATAAACTTTTTGTTTTGTCTTTCAACTAAACTTAAAATGAATGACATTTTCACAAATTAGTGGACAGTAATGCCCTGCAAGTTATGTTTAAAATACATAATAGTACAGTGCCAGCACATATGCAAAAACAAAAACAAAGGTTTTATTAAAAGAACTAGCATAATTTGAAAGGATCTGAGAGTTAAAGTCAGAATTAAACAAATGAAATGTTGTATTTCTGTTTATGGAAGAAGTCTGTGAAACAATCTGTCTAAAGAATCCAAAGAGAGTAGATACATGTTTATTTTAATTTTTTTTCTTCAAATCGGACCACAAATTCAAAAATGGATTCCACACTATTACGATTTTAATTATTTTTCTTTCACAAATTGTACAGAAATGCTGTGCTCGTCCGACACTAACCACGCTTCCATTGCTTCTATTCGATTTAAGTGGGAAAGCAGCAGCAGCCAGGTGCTGCAAATCAAACGCATCTGATTATTTAATTGTGGCCGGATCTATAAATAAACGAGCTTCGGTTGTTTGCTGCTCTCTGCAAAATTCTTTACTTTTTCGGATTTAGATTTTCCAGACTCTGGTTTTGTTTGGGCATTTCTTAAACATTCTGAACATCTGAGTACTTATTAACCTTGAACCTGCTTGAAGAGCAATTTTTCATTATAGTTTCACAAATAATGAAAAATTGTGGCATTGAACCACTTCATCGCCTTTTGTTCCTTCTGGACTAACTTACTCTACATTCACACGACTGGCAGTTGCGACTCATATCCGACTTTTGTTTCTCACCTTTCTCAAATATTCAGTTTCAACTTTCGTTCTATAAACGTTGAACTGCAGCTGATGGTGACAAAGACTTGAGGAGCAAAAAAACAAAAAAAAGACAGACTGGAAGAATAGTTGGACCAGACGTATACAGATGACATGGAAGTAAAAGCTTTTCCCCAGAGGAAGGGCATGCTGACTGAAACCGATTACCATGTCCTCCTCGTGTGCACGCTGTAACCTCATCACGGACTAATGAAATCTGCTCTGCCCTCGTTTCTGGTTTGACAAACATCTCTGTAGAGCTACGCTGCCATGTTGCTCTGCTGGCCGTGCCCTGAAGAACAAGCTTTTGACATTAACATTGTCAGGACGCTCCGGGGGAGGAGGAAGAGGAGGAGGAGGAGGCTGTAATCTAGTGCTGAAGCCTGAAACAACTCCTTTTGACACGGCTATGGCCCTGCGTCAGAAAGCAGGAGGGGAAAAAACTCTGTGTTGCACATATATCCATTTGTTCCATGAAAGAGTTTGTCAGGCTGAAGGAAAAAAAAAAAAAGAAAGTTGTAATTCCTATGAATACATGAATCAGTGTTTTGATTATGTAGTCAAATTTGGCCTCTGATTTTCCGAGTCATCAGAAGGTGTGTTTGATGAATCGTGATGGAAAAAGGCTTCGGCAGGTTACCGCTATCCGGTTATGCCGAGGATTTAATAAATCTCTCGCAGGAATGGAGCTGTTCCTGCAGTTTTAATAAGATGCCAGACAAAAAACGACACAGCCTGACAGTGCTGCTGTTCTCCTACATGTTCAGTGCACTGCTGGTCAGCTGGCTGAACGAAGCCAACTACACATTTCTACAACTAGCAAGCAGTTAGCCAGAATACTTATCCAGCTAATATCTCTTAATTACATTAAGGTTAGAGTTAATCTGTGTTCGTACAACATGCAAATGTGAACCATGACAGGTTTTTATTTATTTCTTCATGGCTTTATAGCGGCCTAATTCTGATCTTTTCAACACCCAAAGGTCTGATTTGTGCCACTTGCATAATGTGGTAATAAATCAGATACTGAAATATTTTTACACTACTACAGTTTTAAAACAGTTTATAATCTGTGAATGCTCTTCTTAGTGAACAAGTACAAAAGCAAAACATTTGATTCTCAGTTACACCTCAGAAAACGTAGGTCTCTCAAACCCACTAGTGTCCACACGTTGCATTAAGTCGAGTAAATAGATGTCGTAGATAACTGCAACAACAAACATGTTAATGCAGTTACTACAGCAGCGTGAATTACAGCTGATCGTGTTTTACATTCAGAGATTTTTACCGTGTCGTGCGCTCTCGCCGCACCGTGAGATCCTCTAATCAGGCTGAGCTGCTCTGCCCTGCGGCCGGCGACAGCCCGCCATGTCTTCATTGACGGTTATTCTTCCAACTGGGTCTGGCAGATAATTGCTCATCACCGTTGGTTAATTCTGTTTACCACTCTGTCTGTCAGCGCTTGGGTCGGCCATAGCCCTGAGATTAGAGGGCAGCATCTGGACAAATAGATGGTTATTGTTATGTCTGTGTGTGTGCGTGTGTGCGTGTGTGTGTGTGTGTGTGTGCGTGTGTGTGTGTGTGTGTGTGTGTGTGTGTGTGTGTGTGTGTGTGTGCGTGTGTGTGGCCTTATATATGAGAGCAAACAAAATCAGCCTCCTTTGAGTCAGGTTGAGCAGATTCTCCCCATCCAGATGCACCCATTTCCTGCTTCGCCCTTGTCCTCTCCCTCCTATCAGTCCCAGGGATCTAAATCCTTTCCCTTTTTCTTTTTTTTGTGGGACTCACATGTTCCTCTAATATGCTATCACCGGGCAAGTGTATCTCAGCCCTTCTGACCTAAATGGAAGTGACATTCGGCAGGGAAGTGAGTGAGAGATGCGGAGGAGCGTGGTGGCAGTGGGGGTCAAAGATTGCTCAGGGACAAGGTGGAGAGCGTAACACCGAGCTATAAATAGTGGCTGAATTTAGGTTTCTCTTTTCTTTTTGTTTTTCCTCCGTTTTCCAATTTGCGGTGTTGTCCTCCGAAGGGCGCATTACGTCGGGGATCCGCGGTCGGAGACGAAGAGCCCTCTTAACAAGAGGTCAGCGATAAGCCACCCTTTTCCCTCAGTGATCCTCCTCTGACCAGGACACACACACACACTAATGGCCAACGCCGAGGCTGGATCTCCAGCCGGTGACTAAGACATATGAGTGCGCGCCACAGAGCTCACTCAATCACAGCTAATGAGGTCAAGAGGGCATCAAATATTTACAAGAGCTCCCTCCGCCGTGTACAGTGTCGAGGGGGCTGCTGTTTCGACGCGGCGTTGTTACGAATTAACCAGATGTGCTTCATTTGTGTAGCTGCTCGCTAAAAGCAAAAGCTCCCTTCTTTCACCTTTTTTTTTTTTTTTCTTTTTGTGCCGATATGGCCTTGAGGAATAAAAAACAAGCTGTTCCTGTGTGTACGCGAACGAGTTGAATGAGACACTGAGCGTATTGACCATGCAAAAGAGGTAAAAGCCCATGGAGATAATACACCGGTGGAGCTGATGAGATCCAATAAAGGAAGAGAGAGGCTTTGAAGTCTTAAGGGAGCCGTGAGAAATGGAGCTTTTTGTTTATTTCTCCCTCTGAGCCCGCATCATCAGCGGCTCCATGAAATGAAGCCGCGATGATGCCAGAGCCGCCGCGCGCTTTAAGCCACCCACTCAGGATGTTATGGGCAGCGCTGAATTAAGCAGAACGTGTCTGCATTTGTTCAAGGTGGCAGCGGCTTAGAGCAGCGTCTCCGGCTGGTTAGCGGGGAACCAGAAGGAGCCACAGGTGCGAGCCGTGGAGGCAGAGACAGTCTGTCTCGGGGTTTGTTGCCGTGATTGTTTTTCATTTGATTTGTAGAACTCTCTCCATGCCGACAAACTGCTAATTCCATCAGCTCTGTATATGTTCTTGCACCAAAACGCTACTTCATATTTGCTGCTTCTTCTTCTTAAACACCCCGGAATAATAAACCCCAGGAAACTGAGACTGAAGACAAATATGCAGATCAGACTGATAGCACAGTTCATGGGGCCTGGAGTAATAACGGCAGTAAGAATGATGGTCGAGATTTGTGGTTTAAAAGGTGCCCACGGTAAAGCTAATCTTCTAATGGCATCAGTTGTAGATTCGGGCATCTGGCTGTTAATCATCATATGACATCATGGGAGCATATTTCAACACAAAGCAACGTCAGAACTTTAGGGAATGTGCTGAGTTTATTCAAACTCTCAAAAAAATTAGCACATTCTTATAAAGAATCAGCTCAATTTTATGTGTTTTTTGAAAAAACGTCTTTTCCGCTATGGAAATGACATTGTTTTTCATGCTTGATCTTCGGTCTTCTCTTTAGTGATGCTGCTGCCAGCGTGTTGTGGGTCACCTGACTCAGAGCAGCACACGTTCCCGATGCCGTTCCGAAATTAGGAATATCACTTGGCAAAACACTGATCGTATGGTCTTCTCTTGACATTTAAAAGGTTGTTGCAGTTGTAAAAGCTGCACAAAGGTGCAAAACAGAAATGTAGCACAAATGGATGTTTTTTTTGTTTGTTTGTTTTTTTTTACAGGTTTGTGCCTGGTCCCACCCAAGTCATTTTCTGACCAATGGGAGCAATGATCGTCACCCACATGGTTTTGTATGCTAATTATAGTTTGCTTGCAAGAAAGCACAATGTGAAAGCAAACTGCTACACCAAACCACAAACATAAAGTCTGATTTTGGTCCAAACTAAACAACCAAAGGACTTTTCTGGTGTCAATATATTTTTAAGTCTCTAAAGTCTGAGTCAAGTTGAGTTTTAAGTCTTGTACCAACTAAGTACCAACTAAGCCTTTACTCTAAGTCCAGTATTGAGACTTCAAAGACCAAGTCTGAGTTACATCTCAAGTCTGAATTCATTACGTGTCTCAAGTCTTCAGCCAGTGGCTCTGTGTCTAATCTTCAAAGCTGGAGATCAGGCCAACTCTCAAGTCTTTGAAAAGTGAGTCAACAATAAATGTCTCTAGTCTTTTAAGGTGTGATTTTAACATTTAGATTGGTCTTTCTCTTGGTCCCTGGACCGCTTGAGATCTGTGGGCGCCCCCTAGTGGTCAGCAAGGTACTGCATGTAAATGGACCGCTCATTTACCTTGACGTGAGCTCAAAGTGCGACGTGCACACTTAGCTTTCCAAAGGATTGTGTTTAAAAATAATGATGAATAAGTAGCTTAAGACCGGGTCACTCAAGAGAAAAGCTGGATGATACCGGTGGAAAGAAAACAACACCAAGACTTCTCATATGATCTGAGAAATTCATGTCTGCAAGGATATTTTTCAGTTTCCCTGGGTGAGTTGCAGATCTTTAATTGTTGTTAGAACACAATGTTGTGTTTTTGTGGCGGCAATTTCAGTCCGAGTGTTGTTAAGTGGGTCAAATGGTCCTCGGCCTGGAAAACGTTTGAGGAACACTGGTTTAGATGGAAGTGCCACAGTAACAATTGGCATGAAGGCCTGGATTCATCCCACCAAACAAATATTATGGCATCAAAATCATAAATCCTGGACAGTGTGGTGTTCTCAGAAACCTCGGGAGCAATTTATTAACAGGTTTCTCATCGGCGAGACTCGAGGACATGGAAAAGTTTTTAATCTCAGCTGGAAGACAACAAGTATTCACGTTTGTTAAGATCTATTTAATTCAAATAAAGGTTTTGAAGAAGAAGGAAAAAAACCCAGCTACAGCAAAAACATTTGATTAATATAAAAAGTTTTAAGGTTGTTCTGTTGCAGCAGAACTAATCCCATTAAAAGTTTCCTCTGCTGGAGATATGCAACCGGAGCTTATTTTTCTCCTGGTTTTGCCCCTGATAACTAGTTTTGTGTCTTTTATGCGGACTAATTGTTTTTACTCTGTTGAAGGCTTTTGTTAATGGACTTTGTCTGTTCAGCACAATTTTGAAAAATTATCTCTAAAATTGTGATGGCTTTATAGAAACTTTTAAAATTTAGCCTTACTTTCATAAACTCTGGGTCTTTATGCAATTTACCGTCTTTTTTTCCCCCATTGCTTCCTCACTCAATATCTCCTTGAAATCTCTTTTTTTTAGGTTTGATTGCCTTTTCTCAGATATTTGTACAAAGAATTAGCAAGAGATTTTTTATTTTTTTTTGACGGATGTCAGTTTTTATTTTGAGCTGGGAGTTTTTGCCAGATTAACTTGGAAACAAACAAAAAAATGCTTAATTATGCCCTTGGGGAAAATTTCCACTTTCACTGCTGCCATTCCAACAAAAAAGAAAAAAAAAACAATAAAATGTAATATGCAGTTTGTGGATATAAAACTTTACAAAAGACAATTAAAAAAAACCCAAAAGAAACAAATGGGGCCGCGAATAAACTAATTATGTGTGAAATTCTCAGCTTACCTTTGTTTTTTTTTTTTGTTTTTTTTCACTTTAATTTCTCTGACAGGATACACCAGCTGTCTGTTGGTGGAAACAGTCATTACCTTGTAATTCTTAGGTTTTGATCTTGGCGTCTTTTCCCAGTTCGCATCCCGTAGTTTTGCACGCAGCAATGGGAAAAAAAAAAGATCATCTCTGTTTGATGCGTTTCTTTTTCGCCGAGCCGTAACTAAGACTCGCTTTTGCAATCTGCAGTGATTCCTCACAGATCCTCCATCACACCCCAGGTGCCCCCAAACTGCCCATTTCGACAACCCTCGCACGTTAATAAATACACAAAGCTACTTAGTTTGTCCAACCATTAAGGTGAAATAATGTGATGGTGGGGTGGCGGGTTGCTTCTTCAGGCCTGGTTAGCGTTCGCGGCGCCGCGTGCCGAAGAGGCCGTGCAGATGTTCACAGGAGGAGGAAGAAACCGGCAGCTGACAGCTCCTCCAGCTCCTCCAGCTCCTCCAGCTCCCACTCGCAGACAAATGTCTGGCGGATGCTGTGTGTGGGGGCATCAGCAGTCCTCCCAGAGCGCCTCCATCTAAGATTCATGCGGAGCGCCGAAGAGAAAGGGCAGCCAAAGAGCACCTCCCAGAGGTTTTCCCTCCCAAAAATAATGCAGTGCCACACCTCTGCAGGGCTTCTCTTACATCTCGTCCCCCGTGCCGCTTCTTGATCCCTTCGGTTTCACATTTCACCGCTTTCAAAAACAATTAAGCACTTTTTTTTTTTTGCTTTTGTGCTTTTGCTGGAATGTGAGAGATTATCAGATTAGACGACCTTGTCGTTTCAAGTTGATTTGTGCTGTTTTATATGATAAAAAAAATAGTAATAATTAAAGAAATTCAGCAAAGCTGTCTCTGGATTTAGTGGATTTATTTATTTTTTTTGGTAAAATTGACCAGTGACCAACAGATTCAGCACGGTAAAGTTCTGTCTGTAATTTACGTGATCGATTTTACTTTTAAGTAACTCACTTTGCTGAAAAGTAGAAAAAAAAGTCGACACACTGATTGCATAGCAGGTGACTAAATGTGGTTGATTTTTCACCTTTAACAAAAATTGACCGATGGCCGAAAGGTCCTGCAATTTTGCACAAATATTGTGGACTATTACTATAATTTAGAAAAGCGACGGAAATATTTCCAGAGTGGATAACGACTGAGCTTTTATAGCTCCCCTCAAACACAACAACAGTCAAAAGCAGCACTGACCATGCAGCGCTCTAAACGTATTTATCTGGAATGAAGTTTAGTTTAATGTCATTTTGTTTCTACTTAATGTCGTTTAAGGCCTGAATGAGACAATATGTCAAGAGCTGATCCTCATAAAGAGCAAAGACGGGCTTATTTTATGTCATAGTGGATTTTGAAATAAACATGAAGGACCTTGGTTCCGACGCCTCTTTATCCTGCTCTATAGGAGCTTGTTTTAAATCAATAATTCCTTAATATGAATGAAAAAGAACTACTGGCAGATTATTTGAGAGAAGAAAATATCTTGTTATGAGTGAAATGATCTGCCAAACCTTTACTTTTTTATCAATATTAAAGAATTGACTGCTGCTATATCTTGTTGAAAAGTTACTTTGTAAGTCAGTTTTGTCTTAATTCAAGTGGGCTGAAATATTTGCTCTACAAACTAGACACAAATGACTGATTTTGTGTTTTTGCAGTGTGTGAACTTGGACTGTATTACTGTATTGTTTATGAATATGTTGGTAATTTTCACTTTCAGTTTTAATGGCTGAAATGTTTCAACACTAAACTTGGCAAGGAGAAAAAAAGGCAACTACACAGACTCCGATAAGGAAGCTACATTTGGTCAATGTTTTTGGTAGAATAAAAATCTCCAACTGTTGGTAACTAAGCTTTTAATGCTGCTCAATTACTGCACAACTAGACGATCTCAAATTTTTGATGATTTTTACTTTGAGTCCAGCTAGAGGAAGTGTTTTTAAAACAAAACGTGCATGGGCGGTGCTAGACAGGGGCAAACGGGGGCCAGTGTCCCTAGTTTTCTGTATATTATTTTGTTGTCTGGCATTTAAAAGTATTACTTTACTTTTAAGGTAATACTTTAAAATTGAGGTAATGTAAAAATATTATTTAATTTTGAACGTGGTAGATGGATTGCTTTGACATAATCCTTGTAAAGAATGGTGAATATAAATGCACTGGTGAGTTTTTTTTATCATCTTGGCAAAAATGAACAGAACAAATTTTAAAAAGTTTTAACTTTGGTTTTAAACTTTTGTGATTCACGACTGGATTACAAAAGATTCAGAACTCAAAATATCAGTTTAATTATTTTTAGTTTCTTCTAAATCCTCAGTTTTTTATGCTTTTGTGTGTGTTTTCTGTCCATAAATACAACCTTTTAGAGAAAATATTAATAAAAAATAAATAAATCTCCAGTGTTTTACTATTTTCGACCAGAAATGTTTAAAATATTCATGGGAACCAGGAAATGAGCTATCAGAAAACCTTGAAGAATAGGCAAAAAACAAAAAAAAGCAATCCAAGCCGTTCCGCACGCGCCGTCATTTGTCTTGGACAATTCGAGCAAAACCGTCTGTTTCCTCCAACAATAAGAAAGCTTGAAACGGCGAGCGAAAAGTTGCTAGAGCACAGAGTAACTGCGACGGCAAGCCTGTCACAGAAGAATGAGGTGAGGAGGAAAAATACCGAGTTAGGAACAAAAAAAGGGGGATAAAGTACAGGCGGAGGGTCAGATGAAGGATGGGCGACGCCAGGCGAGTGGCGGAGCAGCAGAGGAAGACAGTGATGTAGTGGTGGCGGGGGAAAGGAAAGAGGAAAAGTGGAGTAATAATGGATGAACACAATAGAAGTGCATTAGAGCTCGAGGTGGCACTTGAGTTTCTGTGGAAGGATGGTTTGTATTAGGGACACATCTGAATATCCCTGTAATTCTCCATCCAGGGTCTTTTCTCTTCTTTTTTTTTTCTGCGAGTAGTTTTGCAGAAAAGCAGATAATTTGTATAGATTATCTCCAAAATCTGTCCTGACAACGTCGTGGAGGCACAGAAAATGTTCCCATCCAGATGATTTAAGAGAGATCTCCGGTTTACTCAGCCGAAGTCTAAAACGTGCCAGAAAATCACGTTGTCACCCTCCCGTCTCCGCGTCAGCCTCTTTCTCCACACATGGGTCCGCGCGGCCACACATGCACCCCCCTCCCCATCCCACCGCCACGCCCCACCCACCCACGTGCTCTCCTGTGGCCCCCAGAGAAGCCTGTCACTGTGAGTGGCCTTCTGCCACTGGAGGATAAACTACCTGTCACGCCGGCGACTTTCTGTGGAATTCATATCAGAGGCAAAACAAAGGAGGTGCTGAGGTCACGGGGCATCACTCTTAAATTATTCATCCTCTGCTTCCTCCTTCCGTCTCCTCTCGGCCTGTCGCCTACTTTGTTCTGCCAGATCACAACAAGGGCAACTGTCAGTGTCCTCCCCGACTCCCGGGTTTTTTTTGGGTTTTTTTTGGATGCTAAGTCAATAAGCGGCACGCCGAAGCCCCACCCAGTCGGAAAAGTTGCTGTTTTGGGGAGGGTGCGTTGAGTTCAGGTTAATCACGTGACGAGGTTCAGGAGAAGGAGCACGTCTCCACTTCTGAATGTCACAGCATCATAAAAATTTCAAAACATTCTTTCCCTCCCACTCGTCGTTTGGTCTCCCTGAGTGCATAATTTATCAGCGTCTTGGCAGCTGCTTGTTTGCATACACTTTGCAGGACGTCTCCGAGTCGGATGGCCTGGAGATTCGGGGGTAAGCGATTTGAGAACGTGTAGATCATCGAATCCAGGCATCCTGAGGATTTAGCAACTGGACTGTAAATGAATAAAAGGAAGAAAAACAAAGTAGCAAAATTCCAATGGAGACGTAAGACTATGAGCTCTAAACTATTCATACCTCTGGTCAGTGGGTGGAGTAGTTCTCCTGCGATCAGGAGGTCGTGGTTTGATCCCAGCTTTCTCCTGTTGCATGTCGACGTGCCTCTGTGCAACGCACTTCACGCAAAGTTGCGCGTCGGTGTGTAAATGTTCTCATTTGTGAGGAAAAGTGTTTCAAGTTCAGTTCATTTGAAATCATTTCTGCTCAACCAATAATCTCTTTCTGAAACTTGTATATTAAAAGGTTTTAAACAATGTAAAGTTTGAAAATAATTTGTTTTTACTTACATCTCATTTTTTAAATGGCATGTTAAAACAGTTTTTACGCCTCTCAATGAAACGATCTTTATTGACAATGTAGCAACTAAAGCCACCTTTAGTGTGTGTTTACATGTCTCCACTGGTATTTTGATATATTGGATGTTTTGGTTTGTTCATCAAGCTAGCATTAGCTGACAAGCTATCTGTTTTAGCCTTATGTGTCCGTTCTATTCAACCTCAAAGTATATTTTCCTATATGTCTATTTTTCTAGCCATCCATCCATGATTAGGGGTTCCACTTCTTCCCCTTAATTAGTATTTTTTTTTGACAAAATGGCAAAATTAAGTGCAGGTTAAGCACTATGTTAAAGTTAGTAGTTTGCTGTTTTTTCAAAGGTAAGTTAATATAATTTAAGTGGATTTTAAGCACAACCTATTTTATTTTTTTTTGCAGATAATATTCGTTTTAGTCTGAGTGACAGCTAGACCTAAAAGTGAATATATTTTGTTGTGGCTAAAAAACAAAGTCAGATGAATCAACACTTTAGTCTTTATTTGGAAATTCTGGTTACCGAGCATAATTAAAATCATACTAATTTCTATGGAGACAATATGTTAGATGCCAAGGGAGGACATCAAAGTCAATGTGATGCCTCTTCTTCTATGTCCGTGTCCAACATGCTCCGATAACTCTGTTCACTTTTGTTTTCGTCCAACTCCAGAAACAGCTGACTTCTCTGGGTTTGAGCGACGCCTGGGACCAGAAGGCGGCCGACTTCTCCGGGATGTCCGACAAGAGCAAAGGGAAGCTTCACCTCGGTGGCGCCCTCCACTGGGCCTCCTTAGAGCTCGGTCCCACAGCTGGCAAAGAGGACGCAGATCTAGAGGAGGAGAACACGGAGCGACCCAAGCTGTTCTACGCCGACCATCCGTTCATCATCTTTGTTCGAGACGACACCACCGGAGCCCTGCTGCTGATGGGCGCTTTGGACAGCGTCGAGGGAGAGCTCCTGCATGATGAATTGTAGCATCCCTTTCTACTTCCTGTCTTTTCTCGTTTCCTCCACCGGTCCCTCTCTGAGACAGCTTGCTGGTTTCTGAGTGCAGACATTGTCATTCACCGCGCCGCTCTTTCACATCGCGCTGTCATCCGCTGACACCGCCATAGTCTTTTGGCTGACTGGCACTGACACCGCCGTATCCGACATTTACACTGTCACACACTCAGAGCTACACCTACACTGCATGTATAAATGATAACTCTGTACAAGACATTACTGAAGTTGACGGATGCAGGATAAACCTCCAACTCAAGAGAAAATCGAAGGCATCTCTTTGCCAAAATCTGCCCCCCCACGCAGAAACCTTCAGAGACTGATCAAGTCAACAGACGCGACAAACAAGACCACAGCAGCAAAGAGCCGCCATGCTGACACACAGAGGAGCGCTTAAAGAGACACAGCATTCGAACAGAAGCCCTCTTTGTCCAGAAAACACCAGGACAGGATGAGGAGTGACACCGCGGCTGCTCTGGGCTGCCGGAGACCCGGGGCAGCGTCCTCTGAGGGTCAACAGGGGAAGATTGATGGTCCACCCAAGTGCTTATTGATGAGCCAGATAATGCTAATGACCATAATGCGTTGGAGAGTGTGTCAACAACATGGAAAGGATGGGCAAACCTTTTAATCTCTTAAATCCATCGCTGATCCATGATGCCATTTTATCACTTGAATCGAACTTGACTGACGTCGCTCGGCCTAAATGTAACAAAGCCACGTTAATTGATTTCAAGAGGTCAGTGAGTTATTGACGGATGCAATTTTTTAAGAATAAATAATCTAAAATCAATAATGATGTTGTGATTTTAGTCTTTATGGTTGAATCACTTTGTACTCAGAAGTGGGAATTCCTCATAGCAAGTAGGAAAAAATAAACAGAACAGCTCCTGAAAGTTGGAATTCAGAAATGAAAAGTCGATCAAACCCAAAGTAGCTGCGGTGTTGTTCAGGTGCGTAGAAGTGAACGCAACAGTTGGATTAGGAACAGGTCCAATCGGACTCTAGAGTGGCTTGTTCCTTGATGCAACACAGTTGCACAGCTAGCAGGCGTGTGCTGCAAGCTTTGAGCCATATGCCTTCCTGTTCCCAGATTTGAGTTGCATTGTGGGATGCCGTACAATAAATATATTCTCAAAATGGTTTGGTGTACCACTCAGATGCTGTGGAGAAACGTACAAATGAATAAAAACAAATGAATGACTAAATTCTGCGTGTTTCCCACTAACTCAGATTCAGTGGTGGGAAGTAACGAAGTACAAGTACTTCGTTACTGTACTTAAGTACAATTTTCGTGTATCTGTACTTTACTTAAGTAGATTTAATAATGGGTACTTTCTACTTTTACTCCACTACATTTTACAGTAAGTATCTGTACTTTCTACTTCACTACATTTCTACAAAGTGTCGCGTTACTCGTTACATCCAAGTCGCGTTGAGCTTTTTTTCCGTTAAAATGTGAAGTTCAGGGATTTAAGGTGGCGCCGTAAAATCCGAGCAATAACGTGACTTAGTGTCTGTTGTCACCCATCGGCTCCACCTTTACTCGCACGCGGAGCTCTAACACATGCGCAGTGGTTTCCTCTGAGAGTCAGTAATATAATAGCGCTGCATAAATCATAAGATATGGCGACATGTAAAATCAGCAGCGCTTCGCTTTCACAGACGGTGGGGACTTCGTCCAATTTTTAACGTCACTTGGAAGGAAAGCTTAAAGAAAGGTAAGCTCCGTGGACGTGATGCTAGCAAAGCTAGCTGTATTTACTGAAACACATGTTGCATCTGCGATGAAAAAAAGTTGTCACTCATGCGCTAAATTATTGTGTGGAGGTGTTGGCTGAGGTGTTGCATATATGGGACAACGCTGTGACCAAAGTGCAATATAGAAATATGACATTCAGGAACGATCCGATTCTTCTGGACGGATCTTGACCAAGTTCTATAGTGCTGAAGCCTCACTGAGAGCCGTTCTTTGTTCTTGTAATGCTCTGCGTACACTGCAGTAGCTATTTTATTTCATTAAAATATCTTTATATTTAATTGGCGAATAAATAAAACAAGAACGTAGGAACACAGAGCATGCTCATTGCTCTTTGTTTTCGTCACCTGTCATGGTGGCAGATGTTGCAGCAGGAGGGAGGATGAGAACAGTCACGGTGCTCCTCCTGCTTGGTTACTTCTTGCTTATTGGGCCTTGGACAGTGTTCATAGTTGAGCGTTGTTAATTGCTATGTTTAATGGTGCAATTTCTGACATTGGCAATATGGGCAACCACCCAGGGTGTTATTTTTTTTAGGGATGGCAGGAGACCTCTGTGTATTGTGGCACAGAGATGAAAGCAAAACAGAATGAAGAAGAGTTTGAATTGTCACTGGTTAAATTTATTTCAGCTATAAGTATTTAATATCTAGGTGTTTTTATGGGAAAGTGAATCTTTCAGATCAATTTGAGAAGCAATTTTGATAGGTGCACTTAATTTTATTGTCATGTAGCACGGGGTGCTGGTTTTGATTTGGTCTTGGGTTCAGTGGTCCAAACTACAACTCTGCTATGTGGCTCCTTGGTTCCAGGTCCTCCTCTGCCAGTTGGATTTCTTTCAAAATAAATGTGTGGCAAAAAAAGTGAAGTTCATGCTATGTTAGGACAGGAGACCAGATGTTTCCATCCCTGAAATTATGATGCATAGAATCACATATCTAAGTCTAAACTATGTTACAGAGTAAACTCAATAAAAACATGCTTTATCTGTGGCATTGTTCATTAAAATGGCACATTACTGATGTATTAAAATTAAATACGATTGGTACACTTAATGATATTAGCGATTAGGCAATGCATTCAGCAAGTACTTTTACTTTTAATACTTAAGTATTTTTAAAAGCCAGTACTTTTTTACTTTTACTTAAGTAAAATGTTAATGTGGTACTTTGACTTTTACTTAAGTACATTTTTGACTGTGTATTTGTACTTTTACTTAAGTAAATTTTTTGAGTACTTTCTCCACCACTGCTCAGATTACAGCATCTACTTCCTGTATTTACATTCTGCTTCCCCACCATCTGACCAATAAACAAGACTACATTTTGGTTCACTTGAAGTTTTCTTTATGTGAAAAGAACTGGAGAAGTTACAAGAGAGTGTGGCTCTTAAAATGCCCCAAAGGTCATCACTATCACTACCCTGTTTGTCGACGTCGTCCTGAAATGCTGTTAGTTACTCCAGACGTAACAGGATACAGACCTTCCAAATAGTTTCACTTTTATCTCGTGGTTATAAGCAACAGTTTTCAAAATCAAGATGTTTTTTTGTTTGCTTTGGCAAACCTGAAGCTAACCTTTGTTTTCTTCTATCCTTGAACTTTTCCGCGGATGTGAGTTTTGCTCAGTCTCTCATTTCACTCTTAAACCATGAACGCCGACTCTATTTCAGGCCAGAAAACCTGCTGCGCTTCAGTTGTGGTTTTTAATCTTTTGTTGCCTCCTGGATGAGGAGGTCACTGTGATTGGCCTGCCATTCCTGGGAAGGTTCATGACTCTCCCATGTTTCCTCCGTTTGTGGGTAATGACTCTCACAGCGGATTGAAACATGTTGAGTCTGCTTCATGTTCTCAGACAGGTTCCATTAAAAAGTGATGTCTTGATTCTACGAGTCAGATGTGGGTGCAACTGGTGGAATTTAACTTCACCATCCAAAAGTATGGATATTCAAACTAATACTCATATTATTAAGGCAGCTGCTTTTTCACATATAGGGGCGTATTGGTTCGGACTGACACCATCATTTAAAAGTTGCATTTTATAATTGTTTGATCTAAACAAAAAAGCAAAAGTGTGACAGAAAAGCAAAAAGTACGAGTGAATTTGTAAGGACAACTATATTTTCACAGCAGTGTTTCGAAACCAGGCTTAAGACCAGGACGGCCACAGGGTCATAGCAGAATAACAGATAAAGTAGCAAAACAGCTACCAGGAGAATGGAAGAAAGCATCAGTGAATACACAAAACATACACCAAAAACATGAACTGATGCTAAAACTCCATCCAGGTCTCTCTTGTTGTCAGTGCAGCTCAGAAAGTGCACTTTAAAAGGAGAAATCCACAAAAACATGCTCTTAGTTCTCAGCGTGAATGTAAATGCTCCAAAGCGGTCGGCTGTCTCTGCTTTTTTTTCACTCAAGTCAGCAAGTCCTCGCTGCGGTTGAACGCAACAAACATCTGTTCCCATCCACTTCAGGCCGGCTCTTTCTCCTGACCCATCTTGAGCTTTTACCAGCGGCAAGGTGAAAATGGAGGGTCCCCCTTAGCATCTCTATCGGCAAGCTGACCCTCAGTGGAGTCACTTCTATGATTTTTCTTCTAAAGGCCAAGTGCTGCGCTGTAATTGGGATGACTGTGCTCTGAGTGCTCTTCCTGCTGTCTTACGCTTTCTTTCTTTCTTTCTTTCTTTCTTTCTTTCTTTCTTTCTTTCTTTCTTTCTTTCTTTCTTTCTTTCTTTCTTTCTTTCTTTCTTTCTTTCTTTCTTTCTTTCTTTCTTTCTTTCTTTCTTTCTTTCTTTCTTTCTTTCTTTCTTTCTTTCTTTCTTTCTTTCTTTCTTTCTTTCTTTCTTTCTTTCTTTCTTTTCTACCTCCTCAGTCATTTGGCCTGACCAAAAGGTGAACCCATCGCAGAGGGCAAGGAGGCAGACGGGAAGTTCACGTTCCCGCTTTACGTTATGTTTTATTTAAGAACACGGATTAAACATTGAAGCGTGATTTTATTTTTTCATGCGAGAGGGAAACTGCAGTTGGTGTTGGTGTCAAGTCATCACAAGAAATTAATATTGATGTTAATTTACTGTAAAAAAAAAAAAAAAAAAAACTGAATAAACTCCCATAAGGAAAAGACAAACAGAAACAAGTATGATTGGTAGAGTTGAATCTTAAATCACCTCGTAATCCTGAGCAAATCCAGATATGGTTTGTAAAGTGACATGATGTAGTCCACTGCAAGCATCAGATATGTGGGCAAATACGCAATTTAATTATCAATCTTTTCATGATCCTCCGAGATCAAATAAACTCTCCTTATGCTAATTAATGCCGTGTTTGATTTGTTCTCAGATCTGGGAATTGCCTTCCTTCCCACCAGAGTTGAGCAATGTTCGAGGCAGAAAGCCGATGGGATTTAAAACATGTTGTGGCGACAACTAAAAGTTAACAAAACAAGCCAAAAACAATGCTCTGTATTTCTCATAATTTTATGAGCTGCAACACCAAGGGGGAAAAATTTTTTAACAAAAATACACAACACGATGTATATTTTTGTACGCCTTTGATTTATTGTGCCCTGTGACAGACTGGCGACCTGTCCAGGGTGACCCCGCCTCTCGCCCCGAGCATTAACTGGAGATAGGCACCAGGACCCCCCGACCCCACTAAGGGACAAGGGTGTAAGAAAATGGATGGATGGATGGATGGATGGATGGATGGATGGATGGATGGATGGATGGATTTATTGTGATACAAAAGGTCAGAACTATTTTTTTGTTTTTTTGTGCAACCTTTAAAGTGATTTATATTCACCATTGAACTCGGAGCTGCATGGAGACGTCCCAATTTCTACTATTATATTCTTTAAGTAAAACACTGAAAACAATAAGAACCCAAAGGTTTGTATTTAAGAAGTCAATCAGTTTAGGCTGCACATGCAATATAATGTCAGTAAACATTGTAGCAACTATGACTTGTGACAAACGAACACATAACTCAGCCAAGTATTTGATTTAGATTTTTTTTGCAGACACTGGAAACAGTTTATCCAATTACTGTAAAAAAAAAAAAAAGAAGAGATTTCCATCTGAACTGAATGGTTTTGTTGAAAAAGTTGCATCTGTCTACATCTGCTGTTTAGACAATTAAACAGTGGTGAATTCTTAACGACTTACCCAACACATCTTAATGTTCATCTGAGACATTTTCTGCTGCATTAAACCACAAGCATCAGTAATTACAATACTGGTAATGTAATTATTTAATGAGATAATATTTAACGTAGCTCAAGAAATTATTTGCTGTAATAGCATCGCTTATAGTGACATTGGCATAAAGATAAATGTCTCGTAGACTTTCACATTACTATAACTGTTAGCTCTGTGGGTGAAATAGAAAATTGTGAATCTTTTTCTGCTTTTTCAAATCATAGAGGTTCACTATATGGAGTTTTCACAAAATTCAAGAATAAAATGAGTTCTTATGATCTATACCTGTCTGTACATGCAGTAAACAGTGTTGAAAGTTGTGCCAGGAATAAAAGAAATGAACTTAAAACTACTGCAAATGTTATTTTTCATACTGTCTTGCTTAAAGTCTGTATGTTTTGTAACGCACATTGATATGGAGCATCACTGATGACACTAATTTAAAAAAAAAACATTTTTATGTAAATAGCTATCAAGTGTAAAAGTAGCAACAGCGTAAAAGACTGAAATATTATATCACAAACATTGCTTAATGCTCGAAAGCAAACCTTTAAAGGGAATATCAAAACACCGGGATTAAACCAACGCAGGCCTAAATACCAAATATATTGGGATATTTTACTTCCTCCTCAGGTAGGCTGCTGCCCAGCACTGCGAATTGATTTTTTTTTTTTTTTACCTTGCCTTTTCCTTGCAAGTCGCATTATGTTTGGCTACCTGTGAGTCGATGTAGACATGCGTGTGTTTGTCAGTGTTCTGACCTGAATAAAATGTGAAGGCGAGCCAGCTGGGAGCTGGTGTTCGAATAGGCAGGATTGATGTGCTCACAGCAGACAGCCTCAGATCCGTCATCGGCCTGTCTAAATCGAGCACACGGCTTTATGCATTGTGGAGTGTACCTGCCGCATTGTGCCCTTTTTACCGGTCTGAGCGGCGCAGGAGGCCTCTGTGGAGAAAACGGCGCGGCAACGCTCGCTGTTGCTAAGCAGAGCCGTACAAAAGGGGGCTAATTTGGGTAAAAGCCGGAACACTGGAGTGTTTGAAAAGACTTTGTTGAATGCTGCGAATCAGACAGACCAGCTGTGCGTCTAGACGGCGTTCCTTACAGTAGCAGCAGAGCAGGACAGACGCAGCCGATATTTACCTTTCGTGGAAGTGCGCATCTTTTTCTGGCTTTTGTTTCCGGGCTTTCAAGGCATCTGGGGGGAAAAACTGCACAAATGTCCTACGTGTGCGCAGACAGATGGACAGTCAGACTGAAATGTTGTTCTTTAAATAAAACACTGAACACAGTGAGGATGCCGAAAGCAAACAGCGTTTTAAAAGGGGAGGCAAAAAGGGGGCGCGTTTGCTTTTCTCCCTTTTAAATATATATTTTTTTCTCAATTATTCATTTGTGTAAATGGAGGAAACATCTTAACTGTGGTTGCTTGGAAGCATTTGGTGAGTGTTTCGACAAAGTTTGTGCTGCGCTTCAAAGTCTTGTCATGAGTTGCCTCAAAAATTGAATAACTGATGTTGGTTCAGGGCTTTAAATCTACTTCCATGCACCCTTGAGGCCCAGCGTCAGCCAACCCCAGCTGGGCTGGGAATGAAAAAACTAGAAACGGCCTCATGTCTTTAATTCATAGCTGTGGGAGGAGATAGCAGTGGCATTTCTCACATTGCCAGTAAATCATCACATTTTGGACATACATGCTGCGACGTGAATGCAAAGATGGACAGCAACGTGTTATTGTTTTTCCATCATCTCTAAATTCCTTACATTTGACCTTTGAGAAAGCAGGTTTTTTTTGTAATTCATTCAAAGTGGTCTTGATCCATACTTAACACTTAGAAGAAAAGTAAGAATGTTCTCTACTTATGCACAATTTAAAACAACAAGAACATAGTTTCCAGACTGATTTCTGTTCATTGCTATAGATTCAGTTGACTTTCGTGCAAATCTCTACAATCCTACTCACTCCTGTGATCGTAGTGTTGATTTTGGGGTGAACATTTGCATAACTGTGAAATATCCCTTACCTGGGGTGTGTCGCAACGACACTTGTGGACGTGTCCATGCCTGTCTATTTAAATATCTATGCATGTCGTCGTTGGACATTAAAAAACAATTTTATATGGTAACTTTACCAAACTTAAGAATGCAACTGGTAGATTTCATGTGACCCGTTTCCTTTCATGGCACAGATCCAGCTACTAAGCATAGTTCAGAGGGAGAAGTTTAATATTAACCCGCATCATTTGTTCCAAATAGATGTTTGGGAGGATATCCCAAATGTTATGTCCCAGTTTCAGCCACTTAACTGCAACAGTCAGCGTTAGATGAAAATAAACTGGTTAGGATCTTCAGCGAAAAACAAACCATAACCACCACGACACAGGGCGAGCATAAACTGATAACGATTGGGACAACAGTGGCGCCATCCACGGTGAAGCCAGCTTAACATCAACGATGTCAACCAAGAAAGAAGCAGTGGTTCTAAAATCACCACTTTAGTATGACGGACAAATCTGGAGAAAAGTTTTGTGAGCAGATTGATGTGATTTATCTAATAAAAGCACCAATTGTAAAACAAGTGAACATGGATGTCATAAATACTTCACCTTGTGTTGAAGCTTTGAAGCAGTTCAGTGTTTTTTTTTTTTTAGAATAAATCATTAAATGACAAAACTAATAAAATATTCAAGTCGGTATCGACTGTATGCAGACCTCTAATTGGATTTCCTTGGTCTTCATTATTTTATGACCTCAGACATATTTGTTTTGTTGGGGTTTTTTTTATATACAAACCTTCATGTTTTCAATAAGAAGTGAACCATTCTGGTGTAAAATAAACTTTCTCTGCTCCACTAATTGCTGAAACCTAAAAACAGAGTGCTTGATGAGTTTGGTTTATTAAAAATATTAATAAAGGTTAAGCATCGCATTGATATTTCCCATCTACGCAAGCAGATAGTTAATATGCCAGAAGCAGAGACTTCGCTGGAGCCAATATTAATGTTATTGATCACTGTCAACTGGTGTCTTGTCTTTTTTCTTTCCAGCAACAGTATATAGTTTTTCATTAGCCTCCCATCTCCTCTTTTCTGCTCCCCAATAACCCGTCTCCTTTATTGCACACAGTCCTTAGAAAGTGACATGTTGGGAAACGGAATCAAGGTTTCAATAAAGTGCGGACCGCTGCGGGCCCTGACAAGTGAGGTGGACGGAGAACAGAAGGAGATTCAAGGAGGACATATCAGTTCAAGAGAGATAAATAGTTCATGAAGCTGTTGACTCCACCATTTTATTACTTTTGTCTATGATTTTTTTCCACCTGCCTGCAGCTCTTACTGCCCACAAATTATTCATTGAGCGCCCCGCCGGGCTCCAGCTGCCAATCCCAGAATTAGGAGTTGAAAGGGAGGAAAGAATAAATCTAAAGGTGATTTCTTTTTTTTTTTCTAAAGCACTCAGGTGTTTGCATACCTGGCAGAACCTTGATCATCAGCAGAAGCCGTGAATGCATTCAGAGAAGTCTGCATACTACTCTAATTAACGGCCACATTTTCCAGTTTCAATGTTGCGCTGCTGCTCTGAGGATTATTTTTAAGGCGTTTTACATACTTATCCAGAGATGGATATAATTGCTGAAGGTACAGCATTTCATGTCAAGATGCTGAAAGAACACCATGTTTTCAGACGGGAAGCGCTCATTAGTCATTGTCGGTTTCTTGTCGTAGGTGTTGAGGTTTACTTGAACTAAACCTTGAAGTTTAAAACACCAGACTTTTCTCTCTGGTAGGAGTCAAGCAATGAGATCCTGTATGTAGGTTAAAATAGATGCAAGTTTTACATCCAAAAAGATCCTTTATTCACTCTTGCTGACAACAGATTATGTCTGCTTCGATTAATAATGAAAGCAAATCGTCAGTTTTTTTTAAAACTATTGTTAAAAGCTCTCAAAGCACCTTCACAGTAAAGGACGAGCCTATAGCAAAACAAACGTGTGAACTCTTTGTCGTCTTCTCAGCCACTGCCCAGGTTTTAGCGGCGCCTTGATTAGACTCTGTAACTTCTTCCAATATGTTTCACTGCAGGTATGAGATGCAATAAAGCCTGATCTGGATAATATGGAGAGCAGGTTGAGATTACTGCCACCTGCTCGGTGAAGCCACACAGTCACTCTGCTCTCATCAGTTTGAACCGATGCAATTAATTACTCCTTTCTGCCTGGGAACACACTGCTGGCATTTACATGTGCTGACCCATAATCCCTCCTTCTGCACCGCCGTGTGTTTGCGTGTCCGTGTCGCTCTGGAAATGAACAGCTGCAGAGCGTGGACACAGATCAGGCCCGGACCTCCGATCTCCCCCCCCTCGCCAGCAATTGCACGTTCTGCTGTTACCTGCCTGGTGGCGTTATTCGACGAGGCAGCTCCCTGCATGATCTGTGCAGGGATTGTGCTTGGGTAATATTGGAGGAGGTTTAGGTGCCACCTGTTACTGTGGTGAAATTACAGCTGAGAAATGAGGCCAGGTGGGCGTGGGTGGGGAGGTGGGGCGCTGGAGTGAGACTGCAGCCTTCTCTAATTATGATATACAGTGTTATAATAATATTTGGGTGTGATTGTTCAAACCTTATTGCCTTATGCCACCGCCGTGTGGAAAATCTAACGTGAGATCTCACCAGACTGAAGTTATCCTCCAAAAAAGATTTTAAAAAATAAATAAAAAAATCCTCACCATTTATATTTCTTTTACTTCTAAGATTTGAAAGCAATCAATTTTAATAGTTCAAATGAAAACGTCAGATAAAAGCCGTACTGCGTGAAGAAACCAATGAAAGAGCGGTGGGCGGAGCCAACATACCGGGTATTTACGGCCAACATACGGGATATTTACGGCAAAATACAACAACCGAAGAACGGCGAGAAAGACGACATTTCCGGCCAAAACGGGAGACTTGACAGGTATGTAAATACTGTCTCTGACCGTACAACATGTTGAACTTTAAAGCCGGTTCTACAGAGATAAGCAGAGAACCACACTGCAGCTAATATTCAGATAGCTGAGCTTAAATGTATGCATTCACACTGGCATGCATCAGTTCAGGCTGCTGGTGTAATAGTGTGTTGACATGCTTTACATCACATCCTCCTCATTTAGTTTTCCATATGTAGCCGGGGCATATTGTCCCGCCCGAATGTGTGCTGCTGCGCCCTCTTCCTCTTGCCCATATATGGAAGACGCTGTGGCGGAGCGCAGCTGGCTTGTTAGGGAGACAGGTAATCGGCATTTACATTTAAAAGCGGGTAGATCGCTGAGGAGATCAGATGCAGGCTGATGACTCGTACAGAGGTATGTTTAACATTGATCGTGAGGTGGGTTTAGCATTTATGTCTGATTCTGCCATTGATGGTTATAGGAAACGCACTTAGTGACGTCGAGCGCCGTTTACTGGTTTCACTTTAGAGAAGGTACGAACCGTTTCTTATTTTTCTGGCTGCTTAATGTTCTTGTCTAACCTGATTTCTTTTGTGTGTAGGTTGGCCTGCTACTGTTTCAGTTTTTGATTTGTTTCAGTTTTTGATTTGTTTCAATTTCATTTCTTTGTTTTACTTTTGTTACTTTAGATGGTTATTGTTGATTTAAAAGAACTTTTCTTGTTTTGCTTTTGTTTAGGGAAAGGGAGTTTTTATTGTAGCCTCCTGGCTTGTTTTAAACTGGGACCTATGCTGTCCCTGGGTCCTAGGCTGTTTTATTTAGATTGAGACTAGTGGAAGGGGAGTTTTTTCCTTTTCTTTGTATACACAAGGAATTGTTGTGAGTGTGCTTTTGTTGGGGAACACTCGGGTGCATTTAGTTGGATTTGTGTTTTCTTTATTATTCCTCCCCCAAACAGTCTAATTTTATTTAATCGGGTTTTAAATATTTTTTAGCTTTAAGGATCTCAGGACCAGCATAGACTCCCACTTTTAGAGTGGTCATTTGGTAAATAAAATAAAGTGACTATTTATTTTTGCTCAACTTTGTGAATTCAATAAACTGTTTGTAATCTGCAGTAGTGCCTCTGTCCATGTTTACAAACTTATCTGTGTGATCTGGTGAAAAGAGGGCTTAGAGCGGTACCCAAGGTCACAATCTGGCGTTGTTGGCAGGATCTTGTAAGACACTGGCACATGCTTGCAGGGGTTTGTTTTATTGAGTTGAGTAGGGCTAGGTAGGAGTATTTTTTTTTATTTAATTTTTTTTCTTTAACTGAAACGGTAGCAGGTTCGGCGGGGGACACGGAGTCTGATCGTTCCGTGGTGGAACGTGAGAGGAACACTACGCTAGGAACCATGGAGGAGCAACTTCAGGAGCTGAAGGACATGATGCACCACCTTCAGGTGGAGAACCAAGAACTTAAGGAAAAGTTTATGGCTGATCAAGACTCTTTACCATCTACCTCTAGTGGTGTGAGAGGGAAGTGTCCCCAACCTGTCTCTGCAGCGGAAGTACCTGTGATGGAGCGGCTCTTTTACATCCCAAGGGAACGTAAATGCCCTGTTTTTAGAGGTAATGTTGGGATCGGGGTTATGGATTGGATGGAGGAGGTCCGATCCAGTGTACGGGCCAGACATCTATCTCTTCTAGACCAAGCCTATTTTGTGTTTGATCACCTGGAAGGTGAAGCCAAAGAGGAGATACGATATAGACCCCGGGCAGACAGAGAGGACCCTGAACGCATTTTTGCCATTTTGCAAGAACTGTATGGTTGCTCCAAGTCTTATGTAACTTTGCAGGAAGATTTTTTTTCTAGAAGACAGGAAGAGGGTGAATCATTAGTTTTCTCATGCACTGTTTTGTTTAATGGAAAAGATTACTGCCAATGCACCAAATGCTGTTGTTAATGATGCTGTGCTTTTGAGAGATCAGTTTGCTGAACATGTTCTTGATCCTACCTTACGTAGGGAACTGAAAAAGCTCATTAGAGAAAACCCAGAGTTTACACTTTTGGACATTAGGAGGGAAGCAATTAGGTGGGAACAGGAAGAACAACCAGCTGAAGTCAGAAAAAGAAGCTATTCTGTACCATCATATTGTGCCTTACACAGATCCCAAAGTAGTAAACCCGATTTAGAAGTTGCTTCAAGGGCTTCTGATTTGTCAGAAATGAAGGAAATGCTGTTAAAGCAACAGGAACAGATCAATCTGCTCTCTCAAAATGTATTGTTGTTGCAATCCACCTCAAGGTTTCCGCACCCGAACAGAACAGCCCCTATTATTTGCAGGCGCTGCCAGAAACCTGGTCATATAGCCAGAAACTGTAACCAACTGAGGGTGAACACTGCCCCGCAGCATAGGTCCCAGTTTTGGGTGCAGCGGCGGCGGCTTCCCGGTCCTCGGGGAGTGCCGGAGGGCTGGCCGGTCCCTCCTGCACGTCCGAGGACGTCTCCGTCTCCGGCGCGGACGACTGGGACGTCTCCGTCACAGACGACGGGGTCGGCTCCGTGGAGTGCGTGCTGTACGAGCACGCCGTGACCTCCGTCGTCTCAGACGCACAGGAGGACGCGGGTCGGTCGCTCCCGAGGGAACCGATGTTTCCCTCCGAGGAGTCGGAGGGATGCTGAAGCGCCATGCTCCTAGTCCTCTTTCTCGGACTCTCCTCCTCCTCCGACTCCTCAGTCTCAGACTCCTCAACCGCCGCCGCTCTCTTCTTTCTTGGAGTCTCCTCCGACTCCTCCGACTCCTGAACGGACGACTCCTCAACCTGAACGGACGACGACGACGCTGCTGCTGCTGCTGCAGGACCCGTCGACGGCGTAGTACTTCTCCGCCGTCGACACGTCGTGGCACATGACGGAACTGACCACCATGCGCTGCTCTGCCGGGAGGTGATCCCTCGCCTTGTAGGTAGCGATGGACGTCCTTATGTCCGTCACCGTCGGGGTGCCGGGCAAGCCCAAGTGGGCCCATGTCTTCTGCATGGGCAACAGGAGATGTTTCACTCTCCTGTTGCCCTCCGAAAACACAAGCAGGTCCGTGTTGGGCTGGAGTCCGGCACGGACGGCGATCCACCGCTCCACCCACCCGAACTCCTCCGGGGTCATAAACACCTGGGCCGAGCCAAAGGCTCGGTTGGTCTTGTGCTCCTTGACGTTGATGAGGAAGCCCTCGTCCAGCTCCTCATCCCTCGCACTCCTGGCCTCGGCGACCTCCAGAACCGTCATGTTCTGGAGGACGCCCGTCCTGTGTCCGTAGACACAGGAGATGTAGAGGGAGAGGAGCGAGTAGAACTTCCTCACGTAATCCCAGGTGACACCCTTCTCCAAGTGGTCGAGGACGCGGAGGATCTCCTCCTTGCACCTGGCCCGGCAAGCGCGGAGGTGACGCCTGGGGACCAGGTGCCGGAGCTTTGACCTCTTCACAAGGATTTGCCGGACGGCCACCCGTCGTCCGAGGCCGGACAACGCCGAGCACAGGGCCCTGTGCACGGCCACCAGGGTGCGCTTCGACACCCGGGAGGTGGGCGGAGGGGTTTCTCGGAAGAAGCGGAGGAACTCCAACACGTTGACATGGTAGTGCTTGATTGTGGTGACCGCCTTGCCGCACCTCCGCAGGTGTTCCGACCATTCGTAGATCCTGCGCACGTTGTTCAACGGCGACCAAGTCGAGGACCACCTCCCGCCGTTTGCCAGGAAGGTGACAAACTGGTGGATCCTGGCAAGCTTGGAGGTCTGGTTCTCCTTTTGCTTCCTCCCGTAGCTGGAGCCCTTGAGGTGATCCCAAAAGGACTCCATGTACCGGACGACTGCCGGCGGGAGGAAGCGGAATCGAGCCAGGGCTCCACCAGTTCGGCTGCCGCCTGCCTCCTGGTTGGGCGGGAGGTCCTCCTCCTCGGAGGTCTCCGGCTGGGTGGCGGGTGGAGGGATGCCCGCGGACTGAAGCTGCTGCTCCAGGTACTTCACCCGGTTCGCCTGCTTCTTCAAGGTCTTGGCCTGGACCCTGAGCCTCCTTGCCTGCCGCTGCAGCTGACCCTGCAGCACCTGGCAATTGGCGCAAACGGCCGGCTCGCAGGGCGCTCCCTCCCTCATGTCCTCCCCCCCAGGCACGGGTGGCCATGGGCCATTTATTGGCCTCAAGACCAAACCAAGTTTTGGCGATAGATTTCACCTTGCTGGAACCATCACAAGATGGTAAGGAAAATGTTCTCATCATGACTGATGTGTTTTCAAAATTTACCCAGGCTGTAGCAACCAAAGACCAGAGGGCCTCTACTGTTGCTAAAGTTCTTGTACAGGACTGGTTCTACAGGTTTGGTGTTCCAGCAAGATTACACTCTGATCAGGGCCGGAATTTTGAAAGCGCATTGATCCACCAGTTGTGTGAGCTGTATGGAGTGCAGAAGACTCGTACCACCCCGTACCATCCTGAAGGTAACGGCCAATGTGAAAGATTTAATCGAACATTGCATGATTTGCTGCGAATTCTACCTATCGAGAAGAAGGGACAGTGGCCTCAGTATTTGCCTCAAGTTTTGTATTCCTACAACACCACAGTCCATCAGGCCACGGGTGAGTCTCCTTACCTTCTGATGTTTGGCCAAGAGCCATGTTTACCTGTCGACTTTCTCCTCGGAAGGGTTCCAGAGATCCGAGAGGGGCGGGTGGAGGACTGGGTACGGGAGCATAGGCACAGACTCCAGGTCGCCTTTGATGGTGCTCAAGATCGCCTGAAAATGGCTGCTGACCGTCGGAAGGAGCGTCATGATGCTGGAGGCCTGACCACTGAATTGTCTGAAAATGAACTGGTCTATGTTAGAGATCACAGTAATAAAGGGAGGAGTAAGATTCAGGATGTATGGAATCCCATCATCCATACTGTGATTAAAGCTCCAACTCCTGGAGGTTCTGTGTACACTGTGGCACCCCTGGATAACCGTCAAGAGGTTGAGGACAGTCCACCGTTTGATGTTGAAACCAGTTCCTGTGGGACTCTTGCCTCAAGAGCCCAGGAGAGCCAAGGACATATCCAACACTAGGGAAGAGGATGTGGACTGTTACGGCCCAAGGCCTTTTCCTCTGGGTCTCTAACATCCATGTCTTTAATTGGTGCTGATTGGAAGTGGAGGCAGCTGGCCAGTGTCTCCAGATCCACCTTAAGACTCACTACTTCCTCTGACTGATCAGCTCTTTTCTTTCTGTCTCCCTGCCACTCTCTCCCTTTGTCCCTTTCTTTCCCAACCAGTTATGACTTTTGTTAAATAAATTCCTTTTTAAGTTATTCCATGCATTGCTTCCCTTTCATTTGTTATGGTTTAAGAGCCAGACCATAACAAATTGGGGGCTCGTTCAAATTTATGTTAGTTTTGTTGAGTTAGTTAAGTGGTAAACATTGTTTGTTAATTTAACTGGGAAGCTAGCGTGGAAATCTTGAGTTTAGTTTTGGGAAAATTATTTGTTTTTTTTGGTTTTTTTTTTCCTCTCTCGTCTCTGGTTTGGCGTAAGTTGCCTGATTTCGTCCTTTCTGATGAGCTCATTGGTAAGTCTTAATTGTTGACTGATTTGTGCAATTCATTATGTCTCATCTGAACTGATTCCCCTGTAGGCCTCAGCGTGTCTCCCCTTTGGGATTCATGTGCTCAAAAACAGTAGTGTGGGATCATATGGTTGGAGCAGTTGTCTCGGGGGCACGGCCATAGTGTTGGGGGGGTTGCCAATTTTCTGGTCGCCTTTTCCACTCTATTGGTATTAAGTGCATAAATACCCACCGTCCCTGATCTCTGAAGACTAGGGTTGAGCTAGAAAGTTTCTGATAGGCAGTTAGAGGGGAGGTTTGGGTTGATTGGTTTTGTGTTGCACAGATTGTCAGCAATTAAAAGTTTGAAACACTGTTTTGTGATTAAGACTTTAGTCATGTCTGTGGAAGACTTTAATAAATCTCCATCGGCAGGATTTTTGGAGCAGTGTTCTAGAGAACAACTAGTAAAAATTGCTGAACACTATAAAATAAGTGTCGGTGATAAAAGGTTGAAAGACAATGTTAAAGCAATTTTAAGGGAGAATTTAATTGAGATGGGTGTTTTGTCGTCACCTTCCAGACCTGACGATTTGGGTGCTCAGGTTGTAAGTCTGACGTTTTGGATTTTGAACAACAAAAGAGATGTTAAGGTTAAGAATGGAAGTGGGGAAAGAAAGGGAGTTGGCTTTAGAGAGGGTAAAACAGCGAGAAGATTTGGATGAGGAGCTTGGATAGGAAAAAATGAGACGGGAAATTGAATTGGCAAGAATAAATTTGGAAAGTGAGAAATTAAATCTGGTGAAAGATGGCAAATTGTCTGCGGAATCTTGTGTTGGGGAGTCAAAATGCACACCCTCTGATGTATTAAATGACTTGCGTTTGGTGCCTAAGTTCAGTGAAAAGGATGTTGATACTTTTTTCACTTTGTTTGAAAGGGTTGCACACACAAGAGATTGGTCTGATTCAGACCGCATAATTTTGCTTCAGTGTGTTTTGGTTGGTCGTGCTCAGGAAGCGTTTTCTATGTTGAGCTTGAATGATGGCCAAGATTATGCCAAGGTTAAAGCTGCAATATTGAAAGCATATGAATTAGTCCCTGAAGCATACAGACAAAAGTTTAGAAACTGGAAAAAAGGTGACAAAACTTATGTGGAGTTTGCAAGAGATTTGGAAATTCATTTCAACCGATGGTGCACTTCCTCTGAGGTTAAGACACTTGGTGATCTCTGTAATTTAATGGTTTTGGAACAATTTAAAAACTGTTTCTCATAATATTGCAGTGTACATTAATGAACAGAAGGTTAAAACTGTGTCAGAAGCTGCAGTCTTGGCTGATGATTTTGTCTTGACACATAAAGATGCAAGTGGAGAGCACGCAGAGAGCACACATTCTGGAGGTTCTTTTTTTGGATCGCAGTAACCATGATCTGGACAAAATTTGTAATTATTGTCACAGAAAAGGTCATTGGAAAAAAGACTGTGCTTTGCTGAAATCCAGAAATAAAAATGGAACTCGGGTTAAACCAGCAGCGTTTGCTGCATCAGTTTCTGTGAATGTTCCTCACAAAATGGCTGAAGTGTCATCTTCTGAGAAACCTGACTTGAGTTTTTACAAACCATTTCTGTTGGAGGGACATGTTTCTTTGGTTGGGAGTGACGTTAAGATGCCAGTTACAATCTTAAGAGATACTGGTGCATACGATTCATTCATTTTGGCATCCGTTTTACCTTTTTCAGATGAGTCTGACACTGGATTATCTATACCTGTGTTGGGTATGGGCATGTCTGTGTTTTGTGTTCCAGTACATAAACTTGTGCTCCATTCAGAGTTGTTTGAAGGAGAAGTAAGAATGGGTGTGAGACCAGCTCTGCCTGTGATGGGTGTTACAGTTATACTGGGAAACAATATAGCTGGAGGGAAAGTCTGGCCTGATCAACCAGAGTCTCCAGTTGTTGTTTCAGTACCTTTGATCAGCAGTGGTCCTGATGAAAATGAAAAATCACACCCTGACATTTTTCAAGCAGTGATGTGACTGGTTTTGTGGAGATGTTGACTCGCTTTTGGTTGATGCCCTTTTGGTGTTGCTGGCTGTGAGACGGCAGTAACTTTGAGTATGGTGCTGGACCATGCTAAGGGTCATCGTGTTGTGGGTGTCGCTCTCCATAATTTGTTGGTCACTTGCTTTGTTACCTGTCTAATAGTCACTTCAAGGTACCAGTTGTTGTGTATGGATGGGATCGGAGAGAATCTAAGTTTTGTTTCATTTCAGCTGGTCTGAGATATTAGTGTACTTAATTTTGTTTTTCTCTATTTCCAGATGTTAATGCACAGGTTGCCCAGGGTTCCAGTGGGGACCCTGTCTTGAAGAGGGGGGGTGTTACGGCCCAAGGCCTTTTCCTCTGGGTCTCTAACATCCATGTCTTTAATTGGTGCTGATTGGAAGTGGAGGCAGCTGGCCAGTGTCTCCAGATCCACCTTAAGACTCACTACTTCCTCTGACTGATCAGCTCTTTTCTTTCTGTCTCCCTGCCACTCTCTCCCTTTGTCCCTTTCTTTCCCAACCAGTTATGACTTTTGTTAAATAAATTCCTTTTTAAGTTATTCCATGCATTGCTTCCCTTTCATTTGTTATGGTTTAAGAGCCAGACCATAACAGGACGAAGAGCTGGATTTTGTCTATGTGGTAACTCGGTCAACGGGTGTGAAGGAATCGGCCTTTACAGTTCAGAAGGCCGAAAATCAATGTACTCTCCCTGTCCTTTCTCCATCTGCCCCTACAGTTGCTCTTCAAGAGACTGGAGAAAGTTTGGGACCCCTCCGAAGGACAACAAGGAGAACGGCCGGTCATCATTCAAACTCCCATCACCTTCCAGAGAGGCCAAGATCTAGGGCAGAGGGGGCTACAGTCTCTCGGATCACTAGTGCTGGCAGCAGCGCGACTGACATTTTTCGACCATGGTGTTAGAAAATCTGTATATTGACGGGACGTCAATACAAAAAGCTGGGGTAGATTGTAGCCGGGGCATATTGTCCCGCCCGAATGTGTGCTGCTGCGCCCTCTTCCTCTTGCCCATATATGGAAGACGCTGTGGCGGAGCGCAGCTGGCTTGTTAGGGAGACAGGTAATCGGCATTTACATTTAAAAGCGGGTAGATCGCTGAGGAGATCAGATGCAGGCTGATGACTCGTACAGAGGTATGTTTAACATTGATCGTGAGGTGGGTTTAGAATTTATGTCTGATTCTGCCATTGATGGTTATAGGAAACGCACTTAGTGACGTCGAGCGCCGTTTACTGGTTTCACTTTAGAGAAGGTACGAACCGTTTCTTATTTTTCTGGCTGCTTAATGTTCTTGTCTAACCTGATTTCTTTTGTGTGTAGGTTGGCCTGCTACTGTTTCAGTTTTTGATTTGTTTCAGTTTTTGATTTGTTTCAATTTCATTTCTTTGTTTTACTTTTGTTACTTTAGATGGTTATTGTTGATTTAAAAGAACTTTTCTTGTTTTGCTTTTGTTTAGGGAAAGGGAGTTTTTATTGTAGCCTCCTGGCTTGTTTTAAACTGGGACCTATGCTGTCCCTGGGTCCTAGGCTGTTTTATTTAGATTGAGACTAGTGGAAGGGGAGTTTTTTCCTTTTCTTTGTATACACCAGGAATTGTTGTGAGTGTGCTTTTGTTGGGGAACACTCGGGTGCATTTAGTTGGATTTGTGTTTTCTTTATTATTCCTCCCCCAAACAGTCTATAATTTTATTTAATCGGGTTTTAAATATTTTTTAGCTTTAAGGATCTCAGGACCAGCATAGACTCCCACTTTTAGAGTGGTCATTTGGTAAATAAAATAAAGTGACTATTTATTTTTGCTCAACTTTGTGAATTCAATAAACTGTTTGTAATCTGCAGTAGTGCCTCTGTCCATGTTTACAAACTTATCTGTGTGATCTGGTAAAAAGAGGGCTTAGAGCGGTACCCAAGGTCACAATCTGGCGTTGTTGGCAGGATCTTGTAAGACACTGGCACATGCTTGCAGGGGTTTGTTTTATTGAGTTGAGTAGGGCTAGGTAGGAGTATTTTTTTTTATTTAATTTTTTTTCTTTAACTGAAACGGTAGCAGGTTCGGCGGGGGACACGGAGTCTGATCGTTCCGTGGTGGAACGTGAGAGGAACACTACGCTAGGAACCATGGAGGAGCAACTTCAGGAGCTGAAGGACATGATGCACCACCTTCAGGTGGAGAACCAAGAACTTAAGGAAAAGTTTATGGCTGATCAAGACTCTTTACCATCTACCTCTAGTGGTGTGAGAGGGAAGTGTCCCCAACCTGTCTCTGCAGCGGAAGTACCTGTGATGGAGCGGCTCTTTTACATCCCAAGGGAACGTAAATGCCCTGTTTTTAGAGGTAATGTTGGGATCGGGGTTATGGATTGGATGGAGGAGGTCCGATCCAGTGTACGGGCCAGACATCTATCTCTTCTAGACCAAGCCTATTTTGTGTTTGATCACCTGGAAGGTGAAGCCAAAGAGGAGATACGATATAGACCCCGGGCAGACAGAGAGGACCCTGAACGCATTTTTGCCATTTTGCAAGAACTGTATGGTTGCTCCAAGTCTTATGTAACTTTGCAGGAAGATTTTTTTTCTAGAAGACAGGAAGAGGGTGAATCATTAGAGTTTTCTCATGCACTGTTTTGTTTAATGGAAAAGATTACTGCCAATGCACCAAATGCTGTTGTTAATGATGCTGTGCTTTTGAGAGATCAGTTTGCTGAACATGTTCTTGATCCTACCTTACGTAGGGAACTGAAAAAGCTCATTAGAGAAAACCCAGAGTTTACACTTTTGGACATTAGGAGGGAAGCAATTAGGTGGGAACAGGAAGAACAACCAGCTGAAGTCAGAAAAAGAAGCTATTCTGTACCATCATATTGTGCCTTACACAGATCCCAAAGTAGTAAACCCGATTTAGAAGTTGCTTCAAGGGCTTCTGATTTGTCAGAAATGAAGGAAATGCTGTTAAAGCAACAGGAACAGATCAATCTGCTCTCTCAAAATGTATTGTTGTTGCAATCCACCTCAAGGTTTCCGCACCCGAACAGAACAGCCCCTATTATTTGCAGGCGCTGCCAGAAACCTGGTCATATAGCCAGAAACTGTAACCAACTGAGGGTGAACACTGCCCCGCAGCATAGGTCCCACTTTTGGGTGCAGCGGCGGCGGCGGCGGCTTCCCGGTCCTCGGGGAGTGCCGGAGGGCTGGCCGGTCCCTCCTGCACGTCCGAGGACGTCTCCGTCTCCGGCGCGGACGACTGGGTCGTCTCCGTCACAGACGACGGGGTCGGCTCCGTGGAGTGCGTGCTGTACGAGCACGCCGTGACCTCCGTCGTCTCAGACGCACAGGAGGACGCGGGTCGGTCGCTCCCGAGGGAACCGACGTTTCCCTCCGAGGAGTCGGAGGGATGCTGAAGCGCCATGCTCCTAGTCCTCTTTCTCGGACTCTCCTCCTCCTCCGACTCCTCAGTCTCAGACTCCTCAACCGCCGCCGCTCTCTTCTTTCTTGGAGTCTCCTCCGACTCCTCCGACTCCTGAACGGACGACTCCTCAACCTGAACGGACGACGACGCTGCTGCTGCTGCTGCTGCTGCAGCCTCCGCCACCACCGCTCCCTTTTGGGAAGATTTCCCCCAGCTCTTCCTGGGGTCCGTGAGGCCGTCAAACACCTTCCTTATGGCGGCGAGCTGGCTGCACGACCCGTCGACGGCGTAGTACTTCTCCGCCGTCGACACGTCGTGGCACATGACGGAACTGACCACCATGCGCTGCTCTGCCGGGAGGTGATCCCTCGCCTTGTAGGTAGCGATGGACGTCCTTATGTCAGTCACCGTCGGGGTGCCGGGCAAGCCCAAGTGGGCCCATGTCTTCTGCATGGGCAACAGGAGATGTTTCACTCTCCTGTTGCCCTCCGAAAACACAAGCAGGTCCGTGTTGGGCTGGAGTCCGGCACGGACGGCGATCCACCGCTCCACCCACCCGAACTCCTCCGGGGTCATAAACACCTGGGCCGAGCCAAAGGCTCGGTTGGTCTTGTGCTCCTTGACGTTGATGAGGAAGCCCTCGTCCAGCTCCTCATCCCTCGCACTCCTGGCCTCGGCGACCTCCAGAACCGTCATGTTCTGGAGGATGCCCATCCTGTGTCCATAGACACAGGAGATGTAGAGGGAGAGGAGCGAGTAGAACTTCCTCACGTAATCCCAGGTGACACCCTTCTCCAAGTGGTCGAGGATGCGGAGGATCTCCTCCTTGCACCTGGCCCGGCAAGCGCGGAGGTGACGCCTGGGGACCAGGTGCCGGAGCTTTGACCTCTTCACAAGGATTTGCCGGACGGCCACCCGTCGTCCGAGGCTGGACAACGCCGAGCACAGGGCCCTGTGCACGGCCACCAGGGTGCGCTTCGACACCCGGGAGGTGGGCGGAGGGGTCTCTCGGAAGAAGCGGAGGAACTCCAACACGTTGACATGGTAGTGCTTGATTGTGGTGACCGCCTTGCCGCACCTCCGCAGGTGTTCCGACCATTCGTAGATCCTGCGCACGTTGTTCAACGGCGACCAAGTCGAGGACCACCTCCCGCCGTTTGCCAGGAAGGTGACAAACTGGTGGATCCTGGCAAGCTTGGAGGTCTGGTTCTCCTTTTGCTTCCTCCCGTAGCTGGAGCCCTTGAGGTGATCCCAAAAGGACTCCATGTACCGGACGACTGCCGGCGGGAGGAAGCGGAATCGAGCCAGGGCTCCACCAGTTCGGCTGCCGCCTGCCTTCTGGTTGGGCGGGAGGTCCTCCTGGTCCTCCTCCTCGGAGGTCTCCGGCTGGGTGGCGGGTGGAGGGATGCCCGCGGACTGAAGCTGCTGCTCCAGGTACTTCACCCGGTTCGCCTGCTTCTTCAAGGTCTTGGCCTGGACCCTGAGCCTCCTTGCCTGCCGCTGCAGCTGACCCTGCAGCACCTGGCAATTGGCGCAAACAGCCGGCTCGCAGGGCGCTCCCTCCCTCATGTCCTCCCCCCCAGGCACGGGTGGCCATGGGCCATTTATTGGCCTCAAGACCAAACCAAGTTTTGGCGATAGATTTCACCTTGCTGGAACCATCACAAGATGGTAAGGAAAATGTTCTCATCATGACTGATGTGTTTTCAAAATTTACCCAGGCTGTAGCTCTAACCCTAACCAAAGACCAGAGGGCCTCTACTGTTGCTAAAGTTCTTGTACAGGACTGGTTCTACAGGTTTGGTGTTCCAGCAAGATTACACTCTGATCAGGGCCGGAATTTTGAAAGCGCATTGATCCACCAGTTGTGTGAGCTGTATGGAGTGCAGAAGACTCGTACCACCCCGTACCATCCTGAAGGTAACGGCCAATGTGAAGGATTTAATCGAACATTGCATGATTTGCTGCAAACTCTACCTATCGAGAAGAAGGGACAGTGGCCTCAGTATTTGCCTCAAGTTTTGTATTCCTACAACACCACAGTCCATCAGGCCACGGGTGAGTCTCCTTACCTTCTGATGTTTGGCCAAGAGCCATGTTTACCTGTCGACTTTCTCCTTGGAAGGGTTCCAGAGATCCCAGAGGGGCGGGTGGAGGACTGGGTACGGGAGCATAGGCACAGACTCCAGGTCGCCTTTGATGGTGCTCAAGATCGCCTGAAAATGGCTGCTGACCGTCGGAAGGAGCGTCATGATGCTGGAGGCCTGACCACTGAATTGTCTGAAAATGAACTGGTCTATGTTAGAGATCACAGTAATAAAGGGAGGAGTAAGATTCAGGATGTATGGAATCCCATCATCCATACTGTGATTAAAGCTCCAACTCCTGGAGGTTCTGTGTACACTGTGGCACCCCTGGATAACCGTCAGAGGTTGAGGACAGTCCACCGTTTGATGTTGAAACCAGTTCCTGTGGGACTCTTGCCTCAAGAGCCCAGGAGAGCCAAGGACATATCCAACACTAGGGAAGAGGATGTGGACGAAGAGCTGGATTTTGTCTATGTGGTAACTTGGTCAACGGGTGTGGAGGAATCGGCCTTTACAGTTCAGAAGGCCGAAAATCAATGTACTCTCCCTGTCCTTTCTCCATCTGCCCCTACAGTTGCTCTTCAAGAGACTGGAGAAAGTTTGGGACCCCTCCGAAGGACAACAAGGAGAACTGCCGGTCATCATTCAAACCCCCATCACCTTCCAGAGAGGCCAAGATCTAGGGCAGAGGGGGCTACAGTCTCTCGGATCACTAGTGCTGGCAGCAGCGCGACTGACATTTTTCGACCATGGTGTTAGAAAATCTGTATATTGACGGGACGTCAATACAAAAAGCTGGGGTAGATTGTAGCCGGGGCATATTGTCCCGCCCGAATGTGTGCTGCTGCGCCCTCTTCCTCTTGCCCATATATGGAAGACGCTGTGGCGGAGCGCAGCTGGCTTGTTAGGGAGACAGGTAATCGGCATTTACATTTAAAAGCGGGTAGATCGCTGAGGAGATCAGATGCAGGCTGATGACTCGTACAGAGGTATGTTTAACATTGATCGTGAGGTGGGTTTAGAATTTGTCTGATTCTGCCATTGATGGTTATAGGAAACGCACTTAGTGACGTCGAGCGCCGTTTACTGGTTTCACTTTAGAGAAGGTACGAACCGTTTCTTATTTTTCTGGCTGCTTAATGTTCTTGTCTAACCTGATTTCTTTTGTGTGTAGGTTGGCCTGCTACTGTTTCAGTTTTTGATTTGTTTCAATTTCATTTCTTTGTTTTACTTTTGTTACTTTAGATGGTTATTGTTGATTTAAAAGAACTTTTCTTGTTTTGCTTTTGTTTAGGGAAAGGGAGTTTTTATTGTAGCCTCCTGGCTTGTTTTAAACTGGGACCTATGCTGTCCCTGGGTCCTAGGCTGTTTTATTTAGATTGAGACTAGTGGAAGGGGAGTTTTTTCCTTTTCTTTGTATACACCAGGAATTGTTGTGAGTGTGCTTTTGTTGGGGAACACTCGGGTGCATTTAGTTGGATTTGTGTTTTCTTTATTATTCCTCCCCCAAACAGTCTAATTTTATTTAATCGGGTTTTAAATATTTTTTAGCTTTAAGGATCTCAGGACCAGCATAGACTCCCACTTTTAGAGTGGTCATTTGGTAAATAAAATAAAGTGACTATTTATTTTTGCTCAACTTTGTGAATTCAATAAACTGTTTGTAATCTGCAGTAGTGCCTCTGTCCATGTTTACAAACTTATCTGTGTGATCTGGTAAAAAGAGGGCTTAGAGCGGTACCCAAGGTCACACATAAATTAATTTCCCCGTATAAATTCTGAAGCTGTAATTTGCTTGTCTGTTTGGTCAAGTTTCAGTCGAAAACATCTGTTTTGAAGTTTTTTTTAAAAAAAGAATTCGTTAATTAGACAGTCGTCTGTATTCATGCTCTTATTTTGAAATGAGTGAAGACACAGCAGTTCTATTTCCTCTCCTCGCATTCTGTGTTTTTTCCTCCCAGAGAGCTGTCATTTGAAACATACAGTAAGAACATAAAGCATGGGTAGAGGAGAACAAGATACAAACATATCTAAGGGCTTTACAGAATGTAAAGTATAATGTCTTTCAATGGCAGATATAATTTGAACTGAAGTTGGCGCTTTAGCGTTAGCTTCCACTCAATATAATTTTGACGTAGTTTCTTAGCATTAGCTGAACTAGTGTTTATGGTTAGGGCTTTAGGGTTAGCACAACTAGTTAGCAGTGTCCGTCACTGAGCAGATCTATGTCCTGTACACAACCTCTTGATACGTAATTTCATATTGTAAATGTAATTTAAACCCCAACCAATTTGCAGTTTTTTGCGGGGAAATTGAATAGTTTGACAAATGTCACTGCTTAAGCTTAGACAGGATGCATGGGTAGAATAAGGCATATGGTGAAACTAATAAATACATCCTTGAATTACATATCTTTGAGTTTCAAATGTATGAAAAATCTATTTGGAAATTATTAATAGATTTAATAATCAAACAATTAGGAATCACTAATATACTGATTAATTAACTAACAAGATTTAAATGATTGTGAAATTTAACAATGTACTTAAAGGGGGTAGTTGGAGAATGAACATTCAGGTTTTCTTTAGCTGATTAAAGGTTTAATTTATCAAACATTGCTCTGAGAGGCAGAACTTCTGGTTTGCATGCAGAATTGAGATTTCTAAATACCTGACTGGTGTCTAAAGGGAAAGTTTGGAAGAATTCATAATCACAATCCCAACAGAGGAAGGCAACAGGTGTCAGAAACCAGTCTTATCATGACAGGATAGAGAGTACCTCCATTTTTTCTTTTTAAAGATCTTTAGGCCCTTGTGGCCTTTATTGGGCAGTAATTTGACAGGAAAGAGGAGAGAGAAAGAGAGAGAAGCAAATGACCCGAGACCAGGAACTGAACTCAGGACAACTGCGTGGAAGACTATAGCCTCTGCACATGATGTGTCTGCTCTCCCAACTGAGTCATCCGCTCAGAGTACCTCCATTTTGGGTCGGATCCTGTTGACTTTGCCAGAAGCAGGCTGGGCTTCTTGCTCCAGGTTCCATCAGGTCGCTCTGGGCCTGGAAAGAATCGTCAGCAGTGGGTCACACAGACACTGCCTGCCCTGGGACTCTTTCTCTGGGAGGCTGTTGGTTGTGCAGCTCCTGCTCTGTGCACCAACTCTTCACCACTCTGCTGCACACTTCACTGACTCAGCTCTCAGACACAAGTCAGAGTTTTGTGCCATGTCTACATTAGATAGCCATTAGGAAAACTAGACTCTCATTTTTTTTAGAACCCTGTGTTTACCTTGGCACAGGGAGCACATAATATGCCGGATAGGGAATATTACTGTCTGGAACAGTGGATTACTTAAGGTATTAAACCTGCACTGAAAAAATACAAGCTTAATGTAGCAGAGAAAGAGAGAATTATTTATGACTTTAAAGTGCACTTGTACGTCAATAAATGTTTTAAACATTATATTATAACTTTATAGTCATTTTGGACAATCTCATTAGCACAGTCCGCAGAGTTAAAAGAAGATTTTGCTCAATCTAATGTAACTCAGTCATTTTCACCATTGTTGGTCAGATGGTCAGATTATTTATTGTTTAGATTGTTTACATTTCAGGGGAATGATTTAAATATTTTTTTCCTTTTCTGTATTGAACTCTGAAACTGGGAACGTAACCCAGGACGAACGCGTGAAGAAATCCAGCCTCACGATGCTCCAACGACTGAGCCGCCCAGCGCAGCATTGGCAGCGTTGAGTCCATAGTGTACTGCAGAAAAGAGGCAGTTCTGAAGTAAAGTTTATTTAAGTGCCTTTTTCAGACAAAATCATCAGAAAACACGATACGGAAAACCAATAAAATAACTATTAAAACTAAGTGCAGATAAAAAAAAACAGCAAACAAAGACAATGAAAGTAAACAGAAAGCCTGTTTTAACACATTTATTGCTGCTTTCTGAAACACAAGTCCACAAAGGAAGGCTGTTCTACCATCTTCATGTCACAAACTGTTTGGTCCCCTTTGTTCTTAAATCTGCCTCACTTAAATGAAGATGCTGAGCAGCAGTTTGTTTTGAGAGATGATTAGAAAATTAAGATCTGGACATTTAGGGTGAATTCACACCAGCACTGGTTAGTCCGCTTTAACTGAACTCTGGTTCGTTTGCCCAGAAAGTCAGGTTTGATTGGGGTGGTGTGAATATGCGACCAAACTCTGAGGCGGACCAAGAAGCGAACTTGGTCTCGATTCGGTTGAACGAACTCTGGCGCAGTTTGAGTTATGTGAATGCCAAGCAGACCAGCGACCGCTCCAGATGCAGGACGACTAGCACACAGTTGCAGGGCACCAGCCCTTGAGAACTGGAATTTTATACCAGTTTTTTCAGCTCTATGCTAATTTTCTGCAAACAATACGAAGACAGAAACGAGAGTATTTGGGGCTCCATACTACACTGTACTGAGGATAGGTTTTGAAAGCTTGGGATTTTGTTTTATTTTCTAACCTTGCTTCTCCTCTCCTGCTTTATGATCTTCGCTGTATTTTATTGAAGAAGCTGAACACAAATTATTTGCTAAAAAAAATAATAAATTGGTTCCATTTTGTGTTGGGTTGTCACATAAAATGAAATCCATTGACATTTGAGGTTGTAACATCCAAAAAAATTTTAAAATCTGAAGTGTGGTTACATACAGAAATAGCTGCAGGCACAAACGTGACCGAACCCCAGTGAGACATGATCTTGAGCCTTTAATGAAAGACTCGTGCCCCATTGAGCCTTATAATGAAAGCTCTGACACTGAAAAACCCCAGGAGGGGAGCATTAATCCCTGTGAGTAGCTGCTAGCTGTTTTGAATAGCAGCAGAAAATATTTTTATGGCCATATTTTTATGAAGTTCTGCACAAACGGAGAAAGGTGCTCCGGCGCCTTTGTTCCGGCTCTGTATGAAGGCTTGTCCAGTGAGTCTGATTCCTGTTCGGCTTTCATCCTGACTAATGGAAATGTCAAAAAACACAGTAGAGGACCTGGCCTGCCCATTCCACTCAGATGGCAAAAGATGTGAAACAGAGATAGGAGGCGAGTCGTGTGAAACAAACACACACCTCAGACACACAGGCAGCCCTCTGCAGCTGATAAGAGCTTTTGTAGGTTTTGGTAATGATGTCCCTGAATACCAACCGCGCTCCGTATAAAGAGGCCCGCAGGAATTAATACAAATGTCTGTCGTTTTATGGCTGCAGTCGCTTTCAGTTTTCTGACATTACAAAAGAGAATCAATGAATGCCACAATTTAATTATGTCTTTCATGAAGTCCCTGCTTTTTGGAATTCTGCATCTTGAACTCAGTCCCGCTCTTTGTCTCCCCCCACCCACACTCTGTCCCCTTTCTGCGTCCTTCAATTTTCTCTTTTTCATTATCTCCACACATTTCCATTATCCTCACCCCCCGCACCACCCCTTTCTCATCCATGTGTCCAACATTTCCTATTCTGGTCTCATTCCCTGTCCTTTATGTCTTCAAGCCCGCCCAACTTTCATTCTCATGCTCGCTCCCATTAATTTCTCCTCTGCTTCAGGTCTTTACTCTGACAGGTGGCGCAGCAGCTGGCCAGCTATGTCCGTGTGTCAGAGGCGGTAATCACAGAGGAGATGTTTGATGCAGTGCTGCAGGTTGGTGAGGTGCAGGGCCAACCCACCCAGGGCTGAGCAAAATGACAATGTTTGCTTGACCTCTCGGCTGAACCCAAACCCTGCTGGGGAAAAGAGCATCGGGGACAGCTGCCGACTGCACAGTCTGATGCAGGTACACGGCCAGTGTTCTTCCATACTGCAAATACGTTCTACACCAACGTACTGTTGAGTTAGGTTTACTTATTTTAAACATATTTACAGAGTTTTTGTTCTTTTTGGTAAAACTGGAGCCGTGATTTGGTACCTAGGACATGATGTTGATCAAACTTCCTCCCTAACATGATGTTTTACCCCCCAGATGGCCGAACGTCAAAGTGATGAAAGGGTTGAACTGATTTGTGTTGTTTTTGCTTCTTACACAGAACATGTACAGTCAGGCTAGATTATGAGGTGGTTGACGAATGCAAATGCACAGCAAACTTGGCGCAAACTCCAAAACACACAAACACAAATGCAACACAAAACGCTGCAACCACAGGAAATAGAAGCAAATGGCAAAATTAAGATACTGCAAACTCGCTCCACAAAATGGAAATGCTCCAGACCACTAGGGGGAGTCAAGAGTAGATATTACCTACTCTTTCTTTCTACAGCTTTCTTTTAGACATCCCATTAGATCATGACATCCCATCTTTACTGAGTGTCTGGTCACAAATGATTTGGTGGTTGACTCCCTCTAGTGGTCTGGAGACCCAGGGTGTACCACCACCTCACACCCTGGATCTCAACTTAGCTGCTGGTCCTAGCAGCTGAATAAATCTCATCCTCAAGGTCTGTGGAGACTCCAGGTAAATCTTGGAGACTCCAGGTGAATCAGCACCAGATCAGATTGATCTTAATCCACGAAGGTGTGGTAGTGAGGGCTTTCACTGTCCAGAATTCATGTCCGGACGTAGCTGATGTGAATTCTGCATCTCTATCAAACTCTTAGTTGGAGTCGGGACCAAACAGTCCAGAAAATAAAAGGAAAGTTTCAAGTTGCTGGTAACAATAACAAAAGAAAAGAAACCCAATCACTCTGTCCCTTGTTCTTCTCTGGTTTGTATCACACTCTGCTTCTATTTCTGTTTGAAATCTTTCTTGTCTAACTCTCAAATCTGCCCAGAAACAGAGTGAATATCCTTTAGTCTTTGTTGAGGAACAGTTCCACAACCGAATGTTTGTGACTCTTTGTCCAGCACAGTTGAGTTTTCACTCAAGGCTCAACACATGCGGTCAGAATCCTGGTGCTTGAGTGTGTTCGTGTGTGTGTGAGTGTGTTTTCATAGAGGATCTCTGCTGGATGGCGTGGGCTACCTGCTGCACACTGCACACCTGTCTGCAATCTCTTCATCAGTGTGCTGGGGCTTTTTAAGGAGCTGCAGGATGACTACTCTTTACTCGACCGTTAACCTCACTGGTTGTATGAAGCCGTTTGACCTTTGTGTGCTTTTCCTTGAAACTTTGAAGTATTTCTCTTGATTCTTTGTTTTAGTTTTTTGGCTCTTTGTGCTTGTAGTTTAAATAATTCTCTGATGACTTTGGACACCACCAGCAAACCTTCATCAGCCTGCCTGCTCTCCTGCCGTCCACACAGACCACCTTCGTCCCTTTGGGATCGCTCTTCATCACTCTGTCAGAATCAGTCCACCTCCCTTGATGTTAAATCATCTGTCATTTTCCTCCAACTTCAGATTTATTCACAACTTTGTGTTGGTCTCTCACTGACGTTTACAGTTTTACTGCGACAAAACGAGGTATGAAACTGTTTGTAGCCCTCAATACAGGTGAAACGTGTTGCCTAAACTTTGCTGGGCAGCCAAACAACTGTTTAATTCTCTAGGTCATCTTGAGTTTTTGTACATTAATCTGGAAAATAAAGTTGCTTGGGATCAGAGTTTGAAACAAATTGTTTTCAGTCATTATTCCAGCCTTCATTATTCCATTGTGTTTCCAATCTCCACATAGTTTTCCTCCTCTCTCTTGGCTCTTTAGCAACAAAACGTCTTAGCAACAATCTTTCTTAACAGCAGCACTTTTAATCAGTTTCACCAAAGCTGCCTGGAAATTACCCTGTCATTTGTGCAAAGCGTTTCCTCTTGAAGAAGAAAGTGCCTCACAATAAAGGTTATGGCGCTTCGCTCGCTGACAGAATATCATTTTGACAGCCAACCGCTGATCTTCTTCAAGTGGAACAACAAACACATCCAGGATTTGGACTTGTTCTTTTAATGTCGCAGCCAAAGAGATGTTTGTTGTTGTTCGAGAAAGCCGGGAGACGCCGACGGATTGGCTGAATCGAGCGGGCACCCGGGGGGCAATCAAAACGGCGCTCTGGTGCGTTGTGATGGTTCAATTCTCATGCTAATTGTTTCAGTCAGTGTACAAAACGCAGTTGCTTTTTAAGGGGACGCCACGTACGCTCACGCTCTGAGCTGGTAGTAAACAGACTTGCATACCTCCCCTCTACCTGACACGGCCTCGTGTTTCCTGGATAATCAGACAAAGATTGGATAATCCTGACAGAAATCCTTTTCATTCCTACAACCTCCCTTGCAAATTGTCATTTTGCAATATCGCTTTCAGTCGATACTCTAGCAATCAAATGCATTTCAGGGATGTGAAATTACTGAACTTTAAAAGCAGGCCAGCAGAGTAAAAACATTTGTTTTTTCTTTCTTTCTTTCTTTTTAAACACCTTCCAGATCTGCTCACAATGATCTCAGAGCTGCGACGGCTGCACAGGGAGGGCTGCGGCAGGAAATGTAAATGGAGAACACAAGTCACATTATAGCTCCTGGGTAAACAGATTTCTTTCCCACGTCAGACTGAGTGGTCGCAATCATGCAAAACATTTATTTCGCTTGGAGCGGGGCTGCACCTCAATCACTCTGTCTTCATCCATTCACTTCAAGATCCCAAAGGTCAGCACACACTGTCACGTTCACGTATGTAAAGCACAAGCAGGTGTGAGAGGAAAAGAACGCCCAGCTGGTTGCAGAAACAACGTGTGTTTTCTGCTGCAGAGGTTTCCAGCGGTGTGGCGCTTCGGTTGTTTACCTTTTTTTGGCTTATTATTTATTTGATCTTCAAGAGTTGCCTTGTTTACCGCCTGCATTTGAAATGCAGCTATTTCATTGACTATGTACTTGCAAGATTTGACATTTCGAAAATGAATTTGCTCAACGGGAACACGGAAATAAAAACTAGTTTTTTGATAAGTTTTGTCACTAGGATGAGGTGTTTTTTTATGTTGTTTTTTTTTAGCTGTTTTACATATTGGTTTATTTTGTAAAACTGCAATTGAAACACTTTTTTGCATCACACGAGTTACATGATCAACAACAAGATGTTGCTCTGGCACAAACCGTGAAGATGTCAGGAAGTAGTTGGAGGATCAAGTCACTTTTGTAAGCCCAAGTCCCACAAATGTCATATTAGTTTCCTGCTATGCAGAATCCAATGTGACTGTTGGAAGCCAATACAATCAAATCTCATTGAACCAGACAGTTATTCTCAATTCATCAATGCAGTTAAATTCAGTTGGTCACATGACTTCTAATGCCTGAAACTTTTATCAGCGGACGCTCAGCCAATTGCTTCGACCCTTTGACTTTGCAGCAGGGCGACGGAAGTTTATCTCTATTTCAGCAACAAGTCAATTCAAAGAGCTTTCCATGAGGAAAACCATAAAACACTAAACAAGCAAGAAGCTTTACATTGCAGTGGCATCACTGCAATGTAAGGGGAGCGGATGACTGCAGCTAATGAATTCTGTGACGACAGTGAAAAGAAACCTGCCACTCCACAAGCTCAAAACGTGTCAAAATGCAGTCCTGGTCCAAAGAAAACATTTGAAAGACGGTTGGAAAGCATAGTGGACAACAGATCCAGACCAGTTTAAAAAATAATAATAACCTCAGGCTGCTTGGAAGAAAAAGAAAAACGGGCCATGCTGTATTCTTACTTTCATACTTGGAAGCTTAAGTTTCTCTTGGCTTCAAATGTCTATTGGAGATTGAAAGTGCTGAGTACTTTGGATGTCTCATGCTGAGGTTTGTTTGAATGAACTCCAATGAATCTTAACAGCTTCTTTTTCTTTGGTCTTGTACAGTAGGGGTACAGAAACCTAAATCATTACATGTCCATTAGTACCCTTCTTCATCTTTGTGTGGAGCAGATTAGGCCAATTATTAATCTGGTTTTCTGAATGACATCCAGGTGGACGTTTCTGCCGCCGTGTGATGGATGTGCGTTTTCCCTATTTTCCAGCAGACATCGTGTTTAAGATGGAAGGCGACGCTGTGCTGTTTCTCCCATCTGAGGGCCAACAGCACAGCCCCGAGGAGGCCAGAGAGGATAAGAAGCCCGTTTAGAGAATCTGTTATGTTGGTGCCTTTGTCTTTCCATTCATCTCTCTGGGGAGGCTGCCAAAAAGGTCACACAGACTTTATCGTTTGATGAGTGATTCTCTGTTCAAAACACCACTGAAGCCCCAGCATCTGCTTCCTGACTCTGACTCCTAAGTGTTTTTATCTAATGAGGCACCAAACTCGCCACCTCTCACCTTCACATTTTCCACTGTTTTTAACATTCCTTTTTGGTCCTTGTACCTTTGCACTTCCACCGTCTCTCCTCCTCTTTCAACCTGTATTTTTTAACCTTTCCTGGTGTCCTGTTATTCACATCATTTCAGGTTTTTCTCACCTGCCTTATGCTGGTCTTGATTCTTTATTCACTACCCTTCCTTACCTTCTCCTCTCCCCCTTTGCTGACAAAGAGCTGCTGATTGCCTGGAGAATGATTAGGATAAGGGGTACACCTAGTCCCCGAAATTGGAAGCCTTTTGGAGAGGCTCCTGAGTTAGATTTTTCTCTACTTGCTTTATAAAAGCCGGAAGTCAAGCAGAATCAGAAAATAATGGGTGTTTTTTAAAAGCGAAAAGGGTGCATGAAGTCTGCATATGATCTGCAGAGCATGGACTCTCTGTAACACTGTTAGCATACGGTTACAGGCACAGAGTGGTACGGTCTGTTATGACTGCACAAACACATAAAAAGAAAATGGGATTTCCGTGCAAGTGCAATGCAAATGTTCTGCAAAACTGAAAGCCGGTTTCATAATTCATTGTTTGGCAAAAGTATTCAGACCTTTTAAGCGTTTTTACACTTTGTCACATTACAGCAGCAAACTTTAATGCATTCTATTGGAATTGGGATACACCAATTCATATCAATGTAGTTGGGGAGGTGAAAGAAACAAATTCATACCTCTGACAGATGTAGATTTAATATTATTTTCATTCAGCCGACTTTATCTCTGACTGGAAATGGAAAAAGACGTCTTTCAAGAAAGACAGGAAAATGTGAAAGGATTCATTTTTTAGGTTTTATTGAGATTTTATTGTAAATGCCATGTCAAAAAATTATTTATACCCTTCTCAATAATCACTGGAAAAACCTTTACTGACATTACACCAATCAAATCTGTTTCTTTTTTTTTAATATAACTGCCGATAAGCTTTTTACACGGTTTTACTGGTATTCTCATTATTCATGTTTAGTGATGAACTCTAAGTCTTTGAGATTGAAAGACCTTACTTTTTTCTGTCACCTCCTTCATAGATTTTCTGTCGAATTAAAGTTAGGACTATCTTAAACCTAAATCTGCCAGGGGTATAAGTAATAAACTGTACAAAGTTTACAAAATCTCTTTCACTTGATGAGTGAGTTTTATGGAGAAGGTTTCCACGTACTTTGCACATCGAGACACTGAAATGTTTACCAGTATTGCTCACATTCCAGTCCAGCTGGACATAAACATCAGTTTCCAAGTCTCTGATTTGATAAAAGGGATTTGAATAAAAATTTGTCGATTTTTATTATTGTAAAAGATTTTAAAAACGGGACATCATTTTCCTTCCACTTTACATCTCTGCAGTACTTCTCATCGGTCTATCACATAAAATCCCAACGAAATCCTTTGACGTTTACCTTTTTTAACGTAAAAAAGAAAATATGGAAAAATGTGATTACTTTTACACTGTTTGTGCGTAGAAATGCCTCCGCCATCATTCTTGTAAATGTACATACTAAAACCATCTGTGCTTTGACAGTTTTACAAACTACATGCAGAGTTTGCCTTCCAGCATTGTGGACCACTGCTTTAAAGTCATTACAGAAGCAATCTATGATGGATTGTACGCAAGCTGAGAGTAGCGAGGCCTTACCCACTGTGCCTTTACAACTCGGAGTTGGCTTAGCCAGCTAAACAATCCATAAAACACTGCAGGGCCGGTGCTGCCAAACAGCACCTGTTCGGATGAAGAATTTACTCTCCCTCTATGACTGATGACACTGGCTAATGCTCAAATCACGCACAATTACCTTTGTTTAAACAGGAGGGGATGCCAGCGTTTTGAAGTATGTGAAAGTATTTAGATGGGTATCAAGTGAAGAATGCTGGGTAACATTGCAGCACGTAGACAAGCTGGAGCCGTAACAGGCCGGAGGCCTGAAGCTCAGAGCGCCGTATCGGTTATTCCAGTCTGAGAAGTATACAGAGGTGGTTAATATTCAACATCCATCATTAAAGGTGGAGCAACTGTAAAGTACTGTGCAGCTGGTATGCGTATAGGAATAAACATGAATTGCATGAAATCATTTAGTGTCATTTACTCATATCTTTTACTATGTAGGAAGCAAGTGAAGCATGCAACCATCCGAATTTAAGAATTGCCTTTGATTGATCCTAAATGTTCCCCATCGGTCCCAAATGTTCAGGGTTTTCTTTTTCAATCTCCAAAGCATCCTCAACCAACCTGGTTCTGTTCTGTTTTGTCCTCTGGGTTTACTAAAGTATGTTTTGAGTTGAATTAAATTATGAGGCTGCATTCATGTTCATGACATAGCTCTACATCTTATTGCCCAAAAGTGATTACTTGTGTACCTCTACACTTTGAGTTATATTTAAATTTAAGACGATGTTTTATTTCCTCTCACCTTTCGATAAACCTTTGGTCAATGTTGAGTGCTGGATATGTCACTAAACTGGAGAAATTTAACCTGATTATCTGCTTCCTAAATTGTACTTTAGGTAGCCGTCTCTTTCAATGTCACTAAATATAATTTAGTAACAATAAAGATATCTGGATCAACTTAATCCAGATATCTCTCTGTGCCATTTTGGAAAAAGAAAATGTCTCCAATTGTTTTCTCCTTACAAAATTTAAATTTTATCTCTTCATCTACTCTATTCATATATGCAGCATGTATGTTCTAGTCTGTTTGTAAGTTAAATAGATTTAATAAATTTGATTTAATAGAAATGTTGACAGCTGTATTTCTAAGAGTTGTTAAAGTAAAGTAGCAACTTCTGTTTTATTTTGTGTAACCAATTTTTCAAAAAATACCCTATTTTTCGGACAATAAACCGCTACATTTTTCCTACTCTTTGAACCGTGCGGCTTGTAGCCCGGTGCGGCTTTTCTGTGGGTTTTTCTTCAGCCACCAGAGGGCGCTTTAGCAGGAGGTGAATCATTGGAAGTCAAAATTGGAAATCAAAGAAGAAAGTTCTAATTTTCATTTAGAACAAGTGTATGCTAACAGCAGGCACGACGGAGAATTTTCTTCAAACTCATATGATGCAGCTTTTAACTTGAAGGCCATCGATCTGGCAGTACAGGAGGGAAATGGAGCCGCTGCTCATAAGCTCAGCGTGAACGAATCCATGGTTTGGCGTTGGAGACGGAGGGCTGCGACCTTAATAAATCTGCCAGATTTATTATGAAAAACCGAGAGCAGCGGAGATACCAGCAGCTTATACCCCGGTGCGGCTTATATATGTTCATTTCCAGGTTTTTTTGTTGTTGTAGTTTTTTTCTTTCCATTTGTAAGTGCGGCTTATAGTATGGTGCGCTCTATAGTCCGGAAAAATCGGTAGCAAATGGTTTTCCTTCCTGCTAGTTCACACCTGAGTTCAGTTGTTCTAATTACTGGTGCCTGTTTAAAGGAAACTCAGTTGCTGCATCATTAGGTTTGTTTTCAGTTCTCCATTTCTCAGTCTACCTCTGCACTTTCACGCCACCAAACACGGCACAGAAACTCATTTTGACCGTATCCATTAGTGCAGTTTGAATTGTAGTTCGAGTAAACAGAGAGCGTTTTCATCAGCGCCTTCTTCCCACATCACAGACTGGACCAGCACTTCCATGTCACACTTTGCAAAATCCAAGATTACACATCTTCACTATAACAGTGTATGAGTTTGTAAATGGACTATGACATCAGCCTTCTGCTCAAGGGTTCCTAACTTAAGATTGAGCTGAAAGTATTGCCCTATTCATCCATATTGAATTGGATTAACTCCAAACACAAGAAGAGAGCTGACTCTGAAAGGTACCAGCATGTTTTCTGATTATTTTGATTGCATATATAACTGAAATATCTTGTCTTTAGGCTATTTTTTCATCACCAAAATGCAACCACAAACGAGACATCTAATAATAGGCCACTGCTGCTGTTATCCCATTTAACTTTCTTACCCGACACAAACTGTAATCCAATTTAAACCAGTTGATCAGATCTGCTTTTTGTCTCGTCTCAGTGCTGCTTGGAGCTCATCTTGGGTGTTCGACATCAGCGTAACAATACTGCGAGGTAGAGACCGCCGAACAAAAGGGGCCCCATCACTGTTTTCATTACCTCAGCTCCTCTCATTCCAGCAACCGAGAGCTCCGCACAGCAAGGTAAAATGTTTAACCTCAAATAATTATGTTCTGAACCCGCACTGTTACGATCATTTGTTGCCCCGGTGCACGACTTTTTGTTTTTTCTTTGACTCTTTCATGTGTGCCTTCATTTCAGCCTAATGCTCATCATCTTTTTCTCCATCCTGTCTTTCCTTCCCCCCCCTCCTTCTTTTTCCTCTCTGAAGATACATCAGAGGAGTACTGGCTCGCACAAAACACTTGGTGTAATTGTTTTCTATGTCTGGATGTGGTGTAATGATCTGACAGCAGGAAAATTGTTTGAAAGCATACTTTTAGCAGAATCAGTGTTGTGCGCAGAGTGGAGAAAGTTTGAGGTAATTTTAATCCTTAAAATCCTGCTTAAAAATGTGAAGAGCCAGTAGCATCACAATCACCAAACTAACAATTAACTGTAGATTTTCTACACTCGAGTCAACAATTGTCTAATATTACAGCTAAGACTAAACAACACTTTGGATTTAAGCATCACAATTCAGAGGATAGTCAGATAGCACTTCATTCCTAACAGTGTCATAATGTAACTTTAAAGTCATCAAGATTTTGTTTGTTTTTAAATCACTGCATAATCTTGCCCCGGCTTACCTCTCTGAGCTTCTTCACCCCTACGTACCTTATCGGTCACTCAGGTCAGCAGATCAGCTGCTCTTGGAGGTACCAAGATCCAGGAGGAAGCTCAGAGGGGACAGGGCTTTCTCTGTCATAGGTCCTAAGTTATGAAATGACTTGCCTTTGCAGGTCAGAGAGGCCCCTTCACTGTCCACTTTTAAAGTTCGTCTTAAAACCCATTTATTTTACTTGGCTTTTAACTCCTGCGGGATCTAGTTTTAGAGTGTATGTTTTTGTTTTTAAACTGTAAGAGTTTTTTTTTTTTTATTATGCTGTGTTTTAATGTACAGCACTTTGTATCAGCTGTGGTTGTTTTAAAGTGCTTTATAAATAAAGTTGGTATGGTATGGTATGGTATGGTATGGTATGGTATGGTATGGTATGGTATGGTATGGTATGGTATGGTATGGAAGAAATTATAGAGCCAAAGATTATGACTTTGCTTTAATACTACTGAATCAGAGAACATGGCCAATTCAGCGTTTAGAGTGTATTCACATCAGGAAAGTCCTTTGGTTCACCTTTTTGCTCCAGACCAAAAGCAGACATTTCTTGTTGTTGTTTGGTGTGGTTTGCTTTCCCACTGTACAGTTTGCAAGTGAACTACACTTTATAAACAACGCCATGTGGGTGACGATCTTTGCTCCGATTGGACAGAAAAACTGGGAGCTGGACAGAGCGCCCATCCAGAAAGAACAGAAACAAACATTTCTCGCTAAATATAACCAAATTTTAGTGCATCTTTTCTAGCAGTTGGATTATGTATGCACCTGCACAGACACTGAGGTAGCACAGTGTGCCTGCGGTTCATTTTTTGTAGCATCCTTGCAGTAGTAGTGTTAGTGTGACCGGTGGATTTCTGCGTTGTGTGTGTTGTGTGGTGATCAAACAAACCACAAGACATCAAGTCTGGATTTGGAGGCGGTCTCCGTTTATTTAATCTGTCAATCTGTCAATCGGGAGATATTAGCATTAGCACCTAGCATGTGCTCCAGTTCTCCAACCCGATCTCTCCCCAGTGGAACGAATAACAAAAGGGCCCTAACGTACCTGTCAATCGGGAGATATTAGCATTAGCACCTAGCATGTGCTCCAGTTCTCCAACCCGATCTATACAAAATAATAGTTAGCATGCATCAAATGATATAAAGGTGTAATAGCAACTCAAATGAAAATATCCAAACACTTATCATTAATACAGAAGGAAAAATAAACATTTGAACAATATAAATGAAAGGATTACAATAGATTATAAAACTTGCCTCTCCCCAGTGGAACGAATAACAAAAGGGGAGAGGAAATTAATAACTTAATATTTATAATAGTCCTGGAGGACCCTGAACAAAAGAAGAAGAAAATAAGGCGGAGTTGGAGGACCAAACCTCTTATAGTAGACACAGAGGAACACAGCAACAGTCAAGTAGAAGCAGACAAATACATAAAAGAACACATTTTGTGGAAATATAAAACTATTAATATAGACCCAGTTACATTAGCAAAACCTTTTGAGGTGGTAGTCTGATTGTTTTGTTTGCACTAAGGTTTGTTTTGGTGTATTTACACTTGTACAACATGGGGAAACAAATTCTGGTTTATTCAAAGCAGATCACATTTGCTTGGTGTGAATACACCCTAATATGAGAACCCAAACTGCAAGACTATTGAAGTGTTAAAGGTGTTATTATGCTTTATGGTTCATTTTTGTCTGTTTCATTGTCATTGGCACAACATTTGAGAATATACCGAGTTCAAAACAGTCTTAAAAACTGACACGACAAAGTAGTTGTTGCTATTCTCAAACTAATCATAAAAGCTATTATGTAGTAAATCAAGTTAGCAAGAATCTTCTCAAACTTTTTTGCTTCTTTTTTTAGAGATGCAATTTTAGCTCTTTGTCAAACTCTCATAAAAAGTTTAGTTTTTTTTGTTTGGTGCATTGATTACATGCTGGTTGTGGGGATAATTTCTGTTCCTCTAAGACGGACAAAAACCCTGCACAAAAAATCTATTTCAGATTAAAGCAAATATTTTAAAGCACTGATGTTTCTTTGTGCAGCAGTTATTTTTCTAACCACATAGTAACTATTGTTGGCTTGTTGCACGAAATCTGATGATTGTGGTTGAAATGATTTCAACTGAAAGGCTGATGTACGGTTTTGAAGCATTTATCAATGTCTTGGAGCTGGATTTAAGAGTCACATCAGGTTACTCATCTGTGTCTGTCCTGATGAGATGACATTTTTTAAAAGGTCTTTAATGATGCAACAGAAGGCTTTTCAGTGTCCTCTGAGCCTTGTTACGCCCTTATTTATTATTTCTGACACACAACTGGGGTGGGGAGCTATTTTTACAGTTCTTGCAAAAACCACTTAGAGAAAACTATGAATGTGTATAAGCACACCGCTACATGCATGTGTGAAGATCATGGAGGCGTTTTAGTAGACATGTCTGGTGTGCCTGCTCCCTTCTGAAAGGATCAGTGTTGTGGAGGTTGTTGACAACCTGATATATGGTGCTACATGCAGCTTTTCTGCCCTGTGCCACACCCTCAACCTGATTTCTCAAATGGTTTAAATTCATATGACCAGTAACTTTTAGAGATGTGCCGATCAGGTTTTTTCCTGCCGATACAGATACCGATCACATAATTATTTATTTTTATTTTTTATCATAAACATTACCGGTTACATTATGTGGAAAAAGGAACCATGAATTCACCTTAATTTAGACAAAAACTTGTTTTTAATAACTTTTTCCAAGAAGAAAACTAAACAAAACAGGCATTCTGCAAATTGTACTGCTATCGGTAATACTATCTTACTAAATAATGCAAAGAGCCAAAATAAAACCTCTCAACATTGCCAAAGAAATTCAAGTATAAAACTTAACATTCAAAGGCAAATACAGGATCCATTACAATAAACAATCCAGAGTTACTGAATGAAAACTTCCTGATAGCATGGCGGCTAGCTGATTACTAATAGTTCTGATTGGCTGTTTCTGACTGAGCGGAGTAATTATGCAGAGCAGGGAGGAGATCGATTATTTTTTCTGAGATTATCTGTCTCATGTTAGGACAGCGAAAGTTTTACGTATGTAAAATTTATTTTTTTTAGGTTAGATGCTGCAGCTTTAAGCAGAGGTTCAGTGTGAGAGTCACTACCAGGTGGAGCAGAAGCGGCGCTCCGTCTGTGAAATATTACTACCTGTAGCGCGTAGCAGCAGTTCAACAGCGAGAGCAGAACCAGTGTCTTACATCACAGCTCAAAAACTTAAATAATTTTCCGGGTTATTTGTTTAGCTTTCTGACCGTCATGCTAATAATCCGGGTGAGTGTTTGTAGCTGTGCGCTACTTTACCTGCTATCTGATCCTCCATGTCTTTTTTTACTGCAGTGAGCCTCGATGTAGCCAAACTCCGTCAAGTATTGCATTGTTTTTATGTCGTATTAGCTTTGTTGTGTTGATGCATTTTGACGTGCTTCAATTTTCCGCCGCAACACTCAAACTTCCCCATTCACTCAGTGCGTTATAGTTCCACATCGCTTAGGATTTGTTGCTGCACGTTTGCGCAGAGTGAAGGAAAGAGGAGACCAGTTGCACAGGCAGGCTGAGAAATGAGATGCAGGTGATCGATTTGTGTGCTCAGCAACAAGAGACCGTGATCGGCGATCACCGATCATACACTTTTTCACGGAAATCGGCCGATTATGATCGGTGGCCGATCGATCGGCACACCTCTAGTAACTTTTAAATGTTATGATCTAGATGTGCCCTTTTGTGGAAATGTGATTTACTGTATTACAGTATAAACACAAATTCAGCAACAATTATTACTACTTCTGCTTAAGCAACAGTTTATAGTCCTCATATCCAAAGAGGAATAGTTCACACATTTTTAAAAAATATTTTTAGTAGTTTTTAAATGCTTATAGAATATTATTAAGCTCAACAGGCATGCAGCTTGCTTAATTGTAGTTTTAATGGATGGGCGATACTTCTTCAGCTTTAGTGTTGTAAGTTGCTGGAGTTGTTACCCAAAGTTGAATTGGTCATTGTTGTGAGTTTGGAAGAAATGTAGTGCCTTTCCTTAAGCTAAGACACGTATAGCGGCAATATCTGCAGCAATATGTGGGGGAAGAGCATCGCTACCATCACATAGAAAATGTGATTTTTACAACAGTTGCTTATTAAAACCTCTACATGATTTTTTTACACATAGCTGGCCAGTGTCTGTGCTCTGAGTAGTTCATGCAGTCAGCTTCACTTTTAAGTTTCAAGCAACCAGCATGCAGAGGTTGGTGAAGCATATGGATAGTGTTGAATGAGATGAAGTACACATGTGCTTTGATGTGCTACCACAGACTTTTCAGCAAGTCTGTGGTAGCCAGACTTAATTGTCTATTCAAATTTTGTGTGCTGCAGATAGGAAGGCACTGCTGGAAAGTTTTTTTTTCTTATTGCATTTACTGAATGACAAATACACAACACTATGATGACCCTAAAGATATTTAGTGTATTTGTCACCAAAAAGTGATAATATTTGGACATTAACTGTGATTTTCATGACAACCCTCCCCCTTAAAAACCATAGTTTTGAAGCTCATTCTCTTGCCCAGCAAGGCCTCAAGCATCACAATTTCATGTTTTTGCTGCTTTGTGTTACTGTCTTTTTCCTCCCTCTTCCTCTCTTTTTGCATCGGGGAACACGGTGTCTGACTTAATATCGTTTTCCAATCACTGAAGGCTGCGGGGCAAGGACTTCTGACTGGTCTGTTTTGTTCCAGCTAATACCAAGGAGAGGGGAGAGGAAATAATAACCGCGGTGGTTCATAATAGCTGTAGTGATCATTCTGCAGTCATTTGCCTCCGGTGCACCGTAACCGCAAGCTGATGTTGTGTCTGTTTTGCTACTCTGCACTACACAGAGCTACACCACCGTTACAAGCTGTACAGCACCCTCTGCGTCCTCCTTGTCCATCTGAAAAATATTCATTGCCATCTGGTTGTTATCACAGGGGGCTGAAGCAAAAACAGAGAGCTGTGTAGAGTCTGATCAGTGGAAATTTAGCTCTAAAAACACACTTGTCTTCTGTAATTGGGATCCTTTCTGAAGAGCTGCAGATTCTGAGAAAACTGATTATGCACCAGCTTAGCAGAAGACCTGCAGAGCGTTTAGATTCAGGGACATATGTTGTCTCCATCTCTGCCCTCTTCTTCTCTCCTCTGCCCATCATGCGTTTTTTTTTCTTCTTGTTCCACGAACGAGCGGGAGGGGAAGGATCGGAGGGAGGAAATCATTATTAACTCATAAGCTGGTTAATGCTGTAGCACTCTCAACCTTCAACTCAAATGAGAATTTCCATCATTTACATATCAATTTAATTTCCTGTGTTTCCCTCTTCTTTCTGCCTGCTCCTTCATTAAAAGCAGCGATGGCAACATTTTCACCAGCCGGAGAGACATTACTGCACGTCTCACACATGGCCAGGTAAAGCCTGGATGTCTACGCCTACATAATGTGCCAACAGGAAGCATTGGCTCCACATTTTGTTACATAACAGACTTTATCAACGATAGATTGTGTATTGCATATAGACCCTTCAGAAATACTCAGTTGACACAAGAAATATTTGAAAGATTTTATACATTGCCTACATTTCCAGTTTAAGTATTCACACCTAGACTTGTCGCAATAATGATAAATGAGTTATTGTGATAAACGATAATATTGTTGTTTTGAGACAGTATTCCAATATTGATCATGTCATGACAATGCAAATTTACTCTCTCAGATATCAATAAACTAATAAAATTTGGTGAACAACGCAACACTGGAACTGGAAAATATTTACAACCGACTTACAACTTTCAACCAACAAGCCAAATAAAATGGATTGAGACATCTCATTGGAATGGAGATTATTGAGCTCATCTTAAGTAATTATGCGATTAACTAATTGCTTATTGCGACAGACTCATTCACACCTTTTCCAGATTACTGGGTTGGAGGATCCTCAGCAACAATCACATTCTCAAATCTTCTTGCATGACTTCAGAAGCTTAACATTGTCCGTCTTTTGTTACTTAGTTCCTTATTTTTTATTCATGCGAGGTATTCACATGGATTTTATTCCGGATTCTGGATGGATCACTCGACCCCAACTTCATCTTTGAACTATAATTTCTGTACAGCGGGTTTCCTTGAAAAATCTCTACAAGAAAACCTGCTGTTTTTTCTTGTTCCAAAATCTGTCTTTGCCCGTTTTTGTTTTTTTAATATTTTTTGTTGATGTCCAATAATCTTTAAGGCAAAATTAAAAGAGAGCCATATAAATTTTAAAATGGCACAAGTGCATTGCAAGAGATTAAGGCGCAGATGACAACTCACGCTGGGTTGAAAGCCAAAGAGAAAACGGGTTTTAAAGAGATGGAGCCTGCCAGACCTGCAGTGGCAGCTTATTCCACGTTTTAAGGAGACAAAAACCGCAAAGACATTGTGTCCTCTGGATTCGTAGTTTGTGCTTGGTACGGTCTAAGCATCTGGTCATATGATCTAAGAGCTCGTCATGGGATGAAAGGGTGAAGCAGCTCCCACAGTCAAAAATTTAATTTAAATGAATAATAAAACTGAATGGGATAATAAAACCAGTTATGTGCTCCCGAGTTACAAATGGTGCAGGAGCGTTTTGTACCAGCTTTAGACATGAGAGGAAGGCCTGGCTCAATCTAGTTAAAAGGGAGTAATGATAATCCAGGCGGGAGGTGATAAAAGCGTGGATCATTGTCTCTAGGTGGCATCTCTACAGGAGGGGCTTGATTTTTGACAGCTGTCTCAACGTTACTTGACTTTAAAGTAGTGAGGAGCGATTTCCATGTTGCACCTCTACCATGAACGCCTGATTGGTGTGTGATCGGTTGATCATATAGACCAGTGGTTCTTAACCTTTTTTGAGGTACCGACCCCCCCAGTTTCATATGCGCATTCACCGAACCCTTTTCATTCCCCCCCCAACCTCCCCCCCCACCCTCGGCACACAGAATACTTTGCGGTATTCTGATTTAGTAATGTAATTATATTAGCTGTGTTACCACCCCCACGCCACTAGAGGCAGTACCAACCCCGAAAAGATGCGACTAAGGAGCAGATTTAGAAGTACACCGAAAGCTACAGAATTTGGTAAAAAACGGTGAGTTTTGCTGAATTAAAGACACAAGTTCAAATCCATGCTGAGAGTGGAGCTCCTTCAATCAGGGCTCCTCCGCAGCTCTGATTGGCTAAGCAATGTAACGTGATCCTCTGCAGCAAGTGATGGCAAAGCGGGGCGCGTCATCACAAGTGTGTCTTTACCTCCGCGGCAGAGGCTCCGCCGAACCCCTGAGACGGACTCACCGAACCCCTGGGGTTCGATCGAACCCAGGTTAAGAACCACTGATGTAGACTGATGTGTTTACAGAGAGACACATTTAAAAGCTGTAGGCGATTGGCCCTGAAGGACTGGAGTTTGACAGCCAAGTTTTAAACAGTCTGATCCAGCAAATCTCTGGACATTACCCTTTGAGTTCATTGTTTCTGCTTCAACTAAAACATCTAAAGGATGATTAAATCAAACACACCCGACTTTAACTTTGAAATGTACCCGTTTTTCATGTTTTTAATGAATCTGAATTATCCATCCAGCCATCAATCATTATTGTGCATTTTTGTTAAAGAAATGATCGGATTTGTTTTAAAACGACAAAATCTGAAGAAAGGGTTTGAATACTTTGGCAGCATCTGCATACCTTGTGTCACATGCACACTCCGGTGCACACAGAGGCAGAAGCTTTGCAGGCAGAGCAGCTCCGTGGCCCGCTGTAGCTCTGTCAGGCTTAAACCAGTGATCAGAGAAATGAAAGGGATGCTGTCATCCCGTATAGGCTCCTTTACACATCATCCTCAATAATTACACCCTCTCCTTCCTTTGCCTCGCTTCTTCTGCTCTCATAACCCGTTACCTGGGTGTAAAATGCTTGACTGACACCTAGCACGCAAAATAGTGGCTTTTATGAAACGTAAGCATGCTTGAATTAGACTCTCTTCAGATCTCCCACCCCCCCCCCCTTTTAATTCTTCTACTATAGAAAGATACACCTGCTGCACATACGTGCGTCTAGGATTTGTGCATTGGTGTGATAAGCATGTGTTTGGGTTTGCGTGTGTGCCAACATCAGATTGCATCCATGCGCCTCCTGTTTGAGCACGATGCAGATGTGGCATGCGTCTGCTCGACTCGACCTGCAGGGGGATTCATGCAACTAATGCTTTCAGTCTGCGGCGGCGGGCTCATGAATGTGATCAAGTATTCAGCTGGAGCAAAGTGTTGCATGGCAGGGCCTGAAGTGTAAAGTGAGTTCAAGGTCCGTCGCTTTCAGTGAGAGCCATATGTGACCTCTGGTGTGAAAGTCGAGAACTACCAGATTCAAGCTGCCAGAGTCTGATCTCTTTTATTTTTTATGACCTCTTATTTTAATTATTCTTCCACTGGAATAAACAGAGGGGTCTGAGGCATATATGCAGACAAGTGCATGAACTGTATGTTCATGTTGGGGATGTCTGTGAATGATCTTGATGGTACTTTTTTAAAATTTTTATTTGCAATGAGTTTATTTTTGAACTGTTTTAAGTACATTAGTCTAAATTCAATCATTACGCTTTACGTTTGTTTAAAAAAATTAGATACTTTTAATATTTCTGAAGCTTTCTCTTTGGACTGAACACAACACCCCAATTTAAAGTCCTTCCACTAGCTCACTGCAGCTCAGGGAATGGGCTTTAACAGTCTTAGTCTTAGTTTATAAATCACAGAACAGCTTAGCACCAACATATATTATAGACTTGTTGTTGTCGCATCAACCTTCCACTCAAGTGTTCTGGTTGTAGTCTACTCAGCATCTTCATAACTAAAAACAAACATAAAGAAGAATTCAGTTTTGATGCTCCTCTAATCTGGAACAAACTAGCTGAAACACTGAGTTCCTTTAAATCAAGGCTGTTTCATAATTCGTTACGATGGGAAGTGATGGGAAGATTAACCAGCTTGCGTTGTCCACTGACATGCGCATGCGTGATGGGAATGAATCGGTGGGGCAACTTTAAATTTGTGCAATTTATAAGAAAAAATTGTTACACCGTATTTTACCTCATTCTATTGGTTAAATTTGATATTAATATATTAACGCAAAAAAAAAGACGGCACTTCCTGTAGACCGCAAAGCAGTGTGGGGTTCCTCCAACCGCCACAAGAAGAAGCTGTGCAGGTAGGCGCGCATGTAAGTGACCACAACAACTGGCAAACATGGCGGAGCAAACAAAACGGATACATTCACTGCCACACTGTAAATATACGGTTTGGCAACATTATGGACTTTACAAGAAAAACAGACAGTTTGATAAAGCAAGTGCAATTTGCAAAATGTATCGCGGTGCTATGGGTCTTTACACCCTCAGTGGGGTCGGGAGGGTTGCTGGTGCCCATCTCCAGCTAACGTTCCGGGCGAGAGGCGGGGTCACCCTGGACAGGTCGTCATTCTGTCACAGGGCAACACAGAGACACACAGGACACACAACCATGCACACACACACACTCACACCTAGGGGCAATTTGGAGAGGCCAATTAACCTGACAGTCATGTTTTTGGACTGTGGGAGGAAACCGGAGTACCTGGAGAAAACCCACCATGCACAGGGAGAACATGCAAACTCCATGCAGAAAGACCGGGGCCGGGAATCGAACCCAGAACCTTCTTGCTCCTAGGCAACAGCTCTGTGCAGCCATTGCTTTAGATCCATTTTCAACCTTTTTTTTCTATCACTTTTCATAAGCATTCCATGTAACGCAATGGTTTTTCTTCTTCTTAATCCGTGCCGTAGAGCGCAGTTAAATACTTGTGCCGAACGCTAATTCAGTCTGCTGCAACAAGAAACAAGCTGTCCCTGTTGTTGTTGGTAAATTACAGACTCCCAGTTATCAGCGGCTCTGCATGTTTGCAACTGTACACTAATTTGTGCCGCTCCTGGTAGGCTGCTTTGGTCATTAGTGAAATGAGCTCGTTGCACCTGTGTTTGTGGATCAGCGTTAATTCCCATGATCCATTAGCGCTGTTTATGATTAGTGACCACGTGCTGATTTTTTTTTGTACAGTTTGTTGAATCAAAACCGTACAAAGCTGATCGGATCAGTTCAACACTTGTTACGCAAACCTCTTTAGTTACGCTTTATATATACACAAACCTAAATAAAATGCATAATAGGACTTTTTTTGCATCTGTTTGCCCCTTGTTTTATTGCTAATGACTTTGCTCTAAAATAATTCTTGCCCAGGGTTTTATGTAATGTGTTTACTGCACTCGAGTACTTGAGTGTGAAATAAATGTAAATCTTTGTCTGAAACTTGGCCTCATTATTTATGACAAGTGCATAAGAGTGTTTGCTTTCAGCTGCATTGCAGATGAAATCATTCACCTGTGTTTCTCAAGGGTCCCTCAACTTCACACCTTTATGGCAACTTGGTTTCCAGGTAGTGTTGTTTTAGGAACATTGACCTGCAAGAAAGACTAAAAGACCATACAATTTTGTGAATCTTCAAATTAACTTAGAAGAAAATAGTTTGTGTGCATCACTAAGGCATAAAAACATCATCTGTCCATAACTGAATTAGCTTTTCCCTCAATTATACAAAATCCAAAGTTTAAACAGATAAAACTACGCAACCATCAACTACATTGACGTTTTGGTGTTTTATACTTTCAGTGACTGAGCATCACAAATTATATTCATTTTCACAGTTTCACTATTTTTAGCCATATATGCCTCAGACATGTTCACAATTGTTTCAACTTGTCTGTTTGATTCAGCTGAAATGGAAAATAACTGTATTTTCCACTTCATTTAAAAAAATATATAAACATGATCTTCTAAAATTGTCTGAAGGTAATATGTTAACATTAATATAACAAAAAAGCCTCGACAAGACAAAAAAAATCTTATAAACTTTGAAAGTGATAACATTCTTTATTCTATTTTATTTTAATTAATTTACTACTTGTAAAACAGCCTTGCTGTCCTTCTCACCGTTCAAAATGTTCTTCCTGTTTGCAGAAATGAAAGACTTTCTTTTGAGTGTGAGCATAGATTCATTTGCACAGATAAGAGCTTTGGTGCAAGAGGTTACTGGTACAAAGTTTCATTTATACAGAAGCTTTTATTGATTAAACCTGTAGATTGTTTGCTACTGACAAAACTGATGCAATTTATTCTCTTAACACCTGCTGAAAGGTATCATCTGTGAACTGTGATAAAAGATGTGAATCCCTAAATCTTCTCTTTTTACTGAAAGATCTTCAAAGGAAGCAGAATACTTAAAACATGTTGATCGTAAGTACATGCTACACAACCACCAGCACATAATTTGAGCCAGACGTTCAACTGGAAGCACAAAAATCTTAAATATATAAATAGAAGAGATCAAATTTTCGTAAGACAATGTATTTTGGGGGGGAAATTATAAAGTTTTCACATTTCATCACAAAAAGACGTCAGCTAAATAGCACAGAAGAACAAAGATGTACACATGTTGCTTTTTCCACAACTAGACTAATTTATTATGGAGTTGAAATGTAGCTAGGAATCCTAATTATGTCAAAATGCTACAGTTTTTCTTATATAAGTGTAGTCTTGTGAAACTGTGCCCAGTTGCTCATTTCTGCTGGATTTAGGGAGTGGCAAACTGACAAAGAGCCACGTTAGCAGGGAAATGCATTGCTTTGCTCTAAACTGCCAACGGCCATGTTATAAAGTAAATTTGTTTACAGAGAAATTCATCCATCCTCTCTCTATACCTGCCAAGCTTTGCAGTGTTGCTATACACCATCTCCATCATTTTACCTGGGCAACCTATCATTTTCTGCACTTCCTGAGGTTTTGCTCCGTCAGCTCCTTAAACAAAGCCCACTGTTCTTCTGAACATCGCCTGAAACGACTCATTGTACTCAAAGAACTGGATAGGAGCTACTTGTTTGATTCCAGTTACTGCTCGGCATGATGTTGGGCAAGAAAAAAAATCCCGAAAATAAAGGAAAATACAAAGATACAAGGAATTTGTAAACCCTGTGAGATTAGCTGGAAGCAAAGATAAAGTTGGCGTCTGCATCAATTATTTTATCATATGATTAGAGGGCTATTTTATTGCTTTTAGAAAGTCTGGACTGCATTTCTATTTCAGAATCTAAATAGAAATGATTCTAAATTGCAGTGGTCTAGTCTCTGGTCCTGTATTCTTGGATATTTCTATGGAGTGGAACTCAGAATTATTTGCAGAAAACCCTCATAATCTAAGATTTGTTTTTGTAAAGCATAGGGTGGGAAGCTGAAACATGTAGATACAATACTAACGGCACTTATCTTCCTTGCCATTAATTGGCTATACCCAAAAAAGCAGAGAAGAGGAAGACTGTGGATGTTGGCTTCTGTGGTATTGCCAAGACGGTTTCCATTAATGCATCTTAAGGTTTACTTGTTGTGTGTGAAATATTAAAATACTCTGTTATAAGAATTCCTAGAGGGAATCTCAAGTATTTGCTGATTTTAGGTATTCTGTGCTAAAAAATTCAGTTTGAGATTTATTAAACAGTCACTATTTGCAAAAATACTAAAAATAAATATGTTCAATTCTGTTTACTATAATTACCAAGCAACACAACATATGGACTGGTCAAACCGGGACTGGACACTGATATATAAACTGTATTTTTTTATATAAATCTACAATCAAACCAAAACATCTCCTTTCTTTCCCAAAACTATTGCAAAAAACCCTCCAGTTCTTGTGAACTTACTGTGTGGATTTTCGTTATTGTCTGGTTCACAATCCTTGTATTATCAGAAACTGATGTCAGTTTCTGTTTCCAGTTAAATTTTCCGTTAGTTCAGCTTAAACCAGTGGAAAATCTGTACTGGAGCTGCTTTACAAGGTAACCAGAGCTGGAAACCAGAGCTCCCAGCTCTTTGTTTCCTTCACTTATCAGTTAATCAGTGGGTCAGAGTCTTCCTGAACCACAGATTTTCACTTCATTACTGTGATTGCTCAAAGAGAGAATCTTCAGGGTTCCCACTATTTTCACAGACGCACACACACACCCATACACACACAAAAGTATTGCAGCCCCTTCAGGCCTCTCGGTGGCTGCACGGGCAATCGACCTCGTCCAACCAATTAAAGGCGACGCTTAGTTCCTGATCGATGGCTGAGGCCAGGAGAGGCAGGCCGTAGGCGGCTTTTCTCGAAGATCCACTCCATGGTCTCCATGCTCTGATAAAAGTTTTGATTTGGTGTCAGTAAGGCGCCTCATTTCAGGATCACACTGACTGTGCAAAATGCAGCAGTTTAGTGTATGAAATAAGTGAATCTGTGGTTTTATTTTGGCCTTATTGTTTAAAAGCAGAAAGAAACCCAGCTGTCAGAGTTTCTCGTGGCTACATTCAGCCAAATGACTAAACCCGGTAGAATGAGCATCTTTATCATTTCGTGATAATCCTTAGTATGTAGCCATCGAGATATCTCCTGATATACAAAAATATTTAAGCAGCTTGACTGTTTTTAGAGGAGATCATTAACAATTGCAGAACCTATTTGGTAAATTTTGTTTATATTAACTTTTACTTTCACTGTATAAAGTAATGCATTCAGTACTTTAGGTGTTCTGGTTGTTGAAGTATTCTTTCAGTGACATTACTGGGAAGGTTCCCCACTGGTGTGTTTTCTCCAGTTGTGACTAATGGTTCTTGCCGTGGTCTTCTATAGCTGTTAGATGTTATTTACTTGTTTCTCATCAGTTCTTGAATTTATTTAGAGTGGGGCATTGTGTGTTGCTTTTTAAGATCTTTTGCCGCATTTCATGCTGTCAGGCAGGTTCTCCATAACTGGATTCTCTGGATTCTTCATGTTTGGGTGAAATTGTACCCAGATTTCCAACATATGTTTCATTATAATAAATTTATGATTTTCACAGCAAGTGAAAATTGCCGTTTTACTATTTTCTTCACTGATGTGGCCATGACAGTATCAATAAATTGCAAAATATTGCTAGATATATTTACTTTGTTCAGGTTAGTGATAAAAATCACACTGGTTTCATAATGGATATTTAATAGCTGCATTTGTGTTTGTAGGACTTTGACAGCAGTGACATGCAGTTATAACCTAAAAAGAACTGAGACGTGAATACTTTATCACTTTTACCATTATCACAACACATTTTAATAAAAATGTAAGTCTTCACTGGCCACTCCTTTTGCGTACAAAGACGAACACTGCAGCTGCGGCACATCTGCTTGACTTCTCCGCAGACATTGTGCATAAATGAAATGACGTCTCTGACTTGCAAAGCGGAGCAAGTTACAGTTTTGGGTGACTTCTCAATTTCCGTGACAAGAAAGGAGAGATTCAGGAGCCTCACAAAGTTTGAAACGGCAACAAGAACCAACACCACCGAGAATCAGAGCGATGTCTTGTTGGATCGATTTTCTCCTATTTATAGGATAATGAAGAGACTTTGAACTCAGAGGGCATCCATGTTTCAGAGGGCCACCTCATAAAAAATAAATGAACAACTTTAGCTGTTCTCTTCAGCCGGTCCGTCCTTCCTTCGTCAGCGGCTGGTGAAAGAGAGGAGGGTGTTAAGTAAAGAGTCGCTGATCTGTTTTTCTCCACCTCAGAAATCACACCAGCGAGCCTGTCACCCACACAGCCAATATCACAGTCAAACCACACACCGGGTTCAGTCACAGGGCAGGGAGCGAAAGCAGGCAGGAGGAAGGATGAAATGAGAGAGGAGGAGGAGGAGGGAGTCAACAAGGGTAAAAATGTGCGACTGGTACATGTCCTCCTAGCCCAGAGCGGTAAGCCATCTGTGCTAGCACTGCACTGCATTTAGCTCGTCTTATGCAGCTCTCACCTTTCTACCTTTTCAGGTATGTTTCTAATCCTGCATAAATTTGTAAATTGACAACAGAGCTAGTTGTCGAAGGAGGGATAACAAAAGGAGACGTTGAGGAGCAAGCGATGTTGGAAGTGTGAGTAGTAGTCCATGGAAAACCGCGTCAGAGCCGTGCAGTATGAATAAACCATAGTGGCCTTTTTACACGAGAATCCACCTCACCAGATCTGACAGTCCTGCTTCCTTCCTGAGAGAGCCGGGGAAGTGCTGCGAGATGCAACATCAGCACCGCAACACCGGCGGTTTAGGAGCCCATTTATTATTCCAGCGTTTCTGAATGACTCACAGAATTATGTATAATCCAGGTAATGCAGTCTCTCCCGAGACAAACCGAGTGAACTTCAGAGAAGGTGGTAAATTATCAGGTTCCAGACTGCAGCATTTGGGTCTTTCTCACCTTCCTGCTTTCTAAAAGCACTTTTCAGACTTGTCTACACTTCATTTTTCACTTGTTTCTGCGGACACTCCCACACAGAAACGACTTCAGTGAAGCGATTTGGGCAGACATTAACAGAGCAGGTTGTGACTGCAGATAAATAAGTTTTCTCAATGCCCATTTCTCAAGAACTGACATTTTTACTCATTTTCTTTGGTACTCGGAGGAAACTTCTCACACTGTCCATTGGTGTCGGTAAAAGGAAATCTGGTGATTCGAGACTTTTTGTACATTCATGTAAGTTTCACATTTGTCCTTCTTACAAAACCTTTTTTTGGGATGTAATGTGAAGTCTAATGTTCATCCCATATGGTCACGCTCTAAGCTTTCAAACATTTATTACAAACACAATCCCAAAAGCGAGCGAATGTGTCCAGCTCTCTTGGCTCTTCTTCCCTTAGGTCCTGAACACAAATCTTTAAATTCAAAGTCAAAGGTCTTTTTGTTTGTCTTTCTGCAACTATTTTTATTCCTTTTACAGGATAAAGTTTCTCACTTGTATGGACTCTTTTAAGGCGATGCCAGCACTCGGTTTCACAGCAGAACAATACAAGACACATTACACTTCCTCCACCATCTTGGCTGGTTCCCACACTGAATACTGCTGCCATCTCCTGAAATAGTGGGGTCTATTTTCTCTGTGAGTTTAACACTGTTTTCTGGAACTTCTCTCACTTTATGGCAGCTATTTATTATAAGAACATTACAGTCGTGAGTGGTGCTAACATGATTCATTTGAACTTTTTCAAATACAACGTGTTATTCTGCTGCTTGTTTACAATGTATTTATTCCACTTTTGGTAGCATCTCGTCACACCCGATAATGCATCCCTTCTCAAAATCTCTCGGCTTACGGCTGAAACCAGGTATTTACCTACAATTTGTAAAAAGAACAAACATTTTTCTAACACCAAGTCAAACTAAAATCTTAGTTTTTATATCAGGTAGAATGTTTTTAGATTTTTAAATGAAGATTTTTTATGTAATATTTACAAGAATTTGCTGTAACTTTACCCATTCTTTCAGACAAAACTTATGAAACTGAGTCTGTTACTGTTTATTACATTGTGATTGCTAATCCAAAACTTTACTCTACTTATTTGGTACTATGATGAAGGTCACTGTTCATTTTTTTAGGACCAGTTCATGACCAAACTTTTACTTCCTGTCTTGAGGTATTGCTTCAGTATTTCCACTTAATTTTGTTTACTGTAGTTTGTGAAGTGCACCAGTTCCTCCTGCAGCAAAACACCCACACAGGATGCCACCACCCCTGTACTACTGATAAAGTTTTTAAAGGTGCAGATCAGCTAAGTTTAAAATTTGATTAACTCTAATTCATCAAAAAGATGGTTAGTGATACATTGAGTTAGTGAAATTTATTATGTGGTGAATATACAATAAAAAAAAAAAATCTCAAGGTTGAGTTCTTAAAAATGAAGTGTGCCATTTCCTACCGCAGTAAAAAAAAAAAAGTTACATTTGTAGCTTAGTATATATCACAAGGGCTGCTAATAATTAAAGGGACAACACCAGCGCTTGACCAGTGAAAATGCATTTCAGCTCTCTGGCTGCAGTTGTGCATGCATTTCCATACACCTCCGTTCAGGCAGTGGAAGATGTTATTCGCCTTGACTCTGCAGCTGTGTGCTGCTTTTTGCAGTCCAGTGATGTTGCACGTCTCATTGTTTGTGGTTTCAAAGGAAGTGAAGCTGAGCTGCATCGGCAGAGGTATCATCTGAATGGTGAAGAGCCCAATCTCGGCTTTAACGCGGGCTGGTTTGAAGAGTGACACCATTTAACTCCTGAGTATTAATTACACTAAAACTGTTTGCGTTGTGGTTCAGTGAGCATGCGTCTAGTGATCAGTCACAGAATTCGAATCACTGACGGGTGAAGTGAAATATATTGACTATTTGTTACAGTGACACCTGTCAAGAGGAGGGATTGATTAGGCAGTAAGTGAGCCGTCAATTAGACGTGTGGTGAAGGCTGAGAGAGTCAATAAAGGTTACTTGCAACTGGTACTAGATATACATTGAAGCTCAAAATTATTCATACTGCTGGCAGATTTAGTTAATATGTTTGAATGAGAAGTTTTTTTGGTAGGAAGGTGAAATAATGTTAAGGGAGTATCAGTGTTGAAAAACAGAGACTGTACCTGTTTTTATGTACATTTGGATGTTTGAAAAGCCCCTTTCTTATAAATGCTGTGGCGCTTTCTCCACGTTTCTATTGTTGTCATGACAATTTTTCTACAGCGATTAGCTCCAAGTCTCTCAGGTTGGAAGACCTACTTGCCAAAACCCTAATCTTCCCATCATCTCTCCCTTCATAGATTCTCGATTAGATTCCAGTTAGGAATCTGGCTGGGGCGCTCAAAAACTTTGCTTTTACTTCCAGTTAGAGAGAGACGTTGGTTAAATTAAAAGATTAAACCTAAATCTTTAAAAAAAAAAAACTAATGCTGGATCCAGTGTTGATTTAATAAAGCCAATCATCCAATTAGGATTCCATCTACAGATAATCCTTTTTGTAGAGCAAATCCTTGGTGATTCTAGGCAATGAGATTTTCTATATCAATGACTCCTGAAATTTCCCGTTTTTGACACAAAAATGTTTAATGTGAGAGTGTCGTGACAGAGAATGTAAGCTTTATTTACCTAATCAGTTAAAAAGTGGCACAATGACAACACAATCATCATGAAAAGACAATATATTGATCAATATGTTGCTTTTGTCCTATTTTTAACCTTAACAGCATTTCTAGGGAGTATAAATAACACTGAACACGGCAGAAAGTCTAAATCAAAGTCATGTATAGATTAAACTCTTATGTGTAAATAAGGTTTATGTGTAGAATTAACATTGACGACGTACACTAGGGTCACATTAACTCAATATTTTCCATCTTTGACCAATATATATATTTTTTTAAATGGTGATGGAAAGATCTGAAGGCCATCTGTCAATTTGGACGTATTGCAATTCACACACCTGACCACTTGGTGGAGATGTATAAACATTCAAACTTTACGCACAGATGACATGGCAGAGGTAACAAAATCCATCAAAGAAAAACTCCCATCCGAGTATGATCTCTGACCTTGACCCAATGCATCTCGATATCCGGCAGCTGACAGCGCATTGATGAGTTATTGTACGTCTGGAGCGCAGGTCAATAACTGCTGGGGGATATCGTCCCACTGAAATAAGTGCTTGTGTGATCAGGAAACCGCTCATTTAAAAAGTCTCGGCAACTTCTGATAACTTCAGTTGGAGACATGTTCCCTGATTTCAAAACTTTGGCTCAAATGGCACTTGCATTTCCAGTCTAAAGTGTGGCAGCAGAGTGCGGATTCGGTCTCCAAATCAATGTCAAAACCTTGAAACGTTTGATTATGCACAAGCGGGTGTGCAATTCAGACCCACAGCAGGTGAATTGTCCATAATTTAATCGTTTCATTTCAGTGTTTCAGTGCCACAGTCACTGATTTTTGTCACTGTTCAGCTTGGTGAATATTAATCAAATCAAAATTAAATTGTCATCTTTAAAACTGACAGTTAAAAACAGATTGACAGGATTTGTTTTGACTCCATCGGTCAAAATGATGGACAACGAAAACATCTTGTGCAACCTCTGGTTGTATGTCTCCTGATGCTAAACAACTGAGAGGTCACAGAAAATCTGAGGACACGGGGAAAACCTGAGAAACGTGAGTCTGCTGTGTCTTCATTGGACAAGGGTTCCCTTCTCCTCATAAATCCCAATTTTACCCCGGAGTGCATCACGCCTTGTGTGAGATACTGTCTCGTTTGTGAACGTGAGTGTTGGACAATCGTGGCGCAGCGACACAAGATGAATGGGAGCTTCCCTGCAGTCTGCCATACCTCCCCTCTGTCCTCCTGGTGGCCTTTTCTACTCCTCCCTCCTCATCCTTTCTGTATGTTCTCTTCATTGGTGTCTTTCCCGTTTTGCAGCGTTTTTCATCACCTTCTCCAGCTCTTTTTTTTTTTTTTTTTTCCTCCTACTGAGATTGCTTTCAAACACCGGCTGTTCAGTGCACCGGCAGTCGCACATGCGCACTCGCACACACCTCTCAAAATTACTTAATCATTGGCTCTGTTAGCGGGGAGATTTTCCCAGACAATACCTCGGAAGGTGGCTGAGCCAAGGCGGGCCCGAATGAGAGGAGGGAGATCTCTCTATCCCTCAGCACATGGAAGCCATGGCGCTGGCACTCCCACTGACTGAGATGAATGAATTTAATATATCTCCCTTTTGAAGCACAGATGACCTCCCGATATGGCTCTCTGCCTCTCTATCGTGTGAGGTTTTTTTTTTCCAACATATATATTTTTTTATTCCATCACTCTGCTTGTGCAGAAAAGCACAGAGGGGATGCAGCGGATTCTGACGGGGACTAATTTGTTTTGTGGCATGATGCGACTCGTGTATATCTTTGTCCAGACAGAGGCAGCCACGTCCTAACCCCAGCCCTTTTTATCACCGCCAGATAGCGCTTATCATTGGTGTTTATGTTTGTTTACAGCCTCAGTTGTTAACAGAGGTAGGAACAAGCTGTGCTTATAAGAAAAGATGCATTAAAGTCAGTTAATAGCTACTGCGGCTTATGATAATACAGCACGCAGTGATGAATACATAATGTAATATTTATGTGGTGTTTGGGAGAAGGACCATTTTGCTGCCTGCTCAGAGTCGAGCTGGTTTCTGTGATGCCACTTGAATGACCAAGCATTTAGTTTGACTGGCCAAGAGGATTTACTATATACTATGTATGTACTTATATGCAGACCCCTTGACCACAAAGCCCTTAAATAAAGTCAGCTCAATGAGTAAATGTAGTCCATGTTGTGTAATTTAATTTCAGTATAAATAAAACTGCTTGTGGAGGAACCCGGGTCCTAGCACTGGTGTTTGTTTACAGCCTCAGTGGTTAGTAGAGGTACGAACAAGCTGTGCTTATAAGAAAAGATGCATTCAAGTCAGTTAATAGCTACTGCAGCTACTAACTGCAGTTAATATTAGCCACAGTTAATAGCTGCAGTTAATAGATGGTTCAAAACTGTTAGTTTTGGATTGTTAGTATTGAACTGTTGGTTCAAAACTTACAATGTTTCCAGATTCAAATTTCCACAGATCTGTCATTTTAAGCCCATTTTTATAGTGATAATGCAAATTTGTATTGAATTTATGGGAAATATTTTTTACGGTGCTTAAATACACAGGATTTAAATAGGATGGATGGATGGGGAGATAAAAGTTTGAATGGATAAAAGACGGATGGATGAATAAAAGGCTGGGTGATGGTTAAAATGTTTATTGTAGATAAAGGGGTGGATGGCTGGATGGATGAAAGGTGAATGATGGTTCTACTCAGGAGGTTTGATTAACTGCTTGCCCGACTTGTCAGATTTCTATCTGTCAAAACCTTTGATGGACCATTTTTGTCAGACTGCAAAAGTATCCACAACTCTGTCACATGAGATTCAGATAAAACACTCTGGCGTTTGTGGTTGTAACATGATGGGACGTTCAAGGGATGTGAATGCTGTCACAATATTCTGCAGCTTCAATTCTGCTTCAGAGGTCCTGTCAAAGATCTAACTTTTTTTTTTGTTTCCTTGGCCATGAGGCTTTGTTTTAAAAGCTTATGCAGTACACAGTATGTGGTGTGTGTCTATCTATCTATTATGATGATGTGCTGCCATTTTGAAGTAAGCCACAATGACCCCCCCCCCCCCCCCCCTCCTCCTCCTTTATTTCCTTCCTTATTGGATCTAGTACTCTCCTGAGACGGCGCAGACGCTAATGCCCCTGGTCATTTTTCCGTCTCTCATAACAGACCGTCCCAGGGTGGTATGTAAGTCCTACTTAATTAGGCCTCAAATTGGTTGGATTTATGCTTATCCAGACGCCAAAATGTCTTTTATTGGGTATTTATCCCCTGGGGTTAGGACCACACAGATCAAATTACACTGATTCAGGTCTCAGCCACAAGCTAACTGCTCTGTAGCTTATGCTCTGTATGCACGAGCAAATTTACTGTGCAAAAATAACTGCGGAAACCCTCTCGCTAGATGAAGCTCTAATTTGAAACTAGAATATGTTAGTTGATAACCATCCAGCAGTCAGGACGTGAACGTCTCACTGGAGACCCCTGGAGGCCGAGTCTGTCCCTACGCACAGACACAGCAGCCTCCTTTCCACGGACCCATTCAATAAACGAGAAAATTATTGAAAAGCCCATTTATTTTAGAAACTTTATCGCTGAGTGAAAGACATTATATAGATTAATTACACACAGGTGGATGTTTTAGAGCCTTTATTTCTGTTAATTACAGTGATTTTTTTTCACAGTTATTGAAAATATATTAAAAATGAGAATATTATATCAGACCAATAAAAAAAATGTTTTTAAAAACAGAAATGTGAGTTTAATGAAAAGTATGTTTAATAAGTGCTTCAAAGTGGTTTTCAAAAGGTACTTTTTATCTGACAAACAAGACCCACTGGGTCAAACAAGGCAGCACTCCTGTTGCTGCATTGGAGTTTATTGAATGACAATATAATGTAGTTTTATTTATGAAGTGTTAAAGTTTCTAACAGGGATTTTTCTGGCCTTCATTCTGTATTCCATTATCGTTTTCTTTCCCTAAATCAATATTTTTAGGAATGTTATTTTTGAATTGCAAGGACTTTTACCACAAAACAAAAAAAATTCAAAAATAGTATAATATATATATTTCTTACTGTTTTTTTAATCATAACTTGAACATGATGCTGAAGAATCCTCCCCATAATATTAATGCACAACGATGGTTCAAGGAGAGGGGTGGACTTTGTAAGTTTGAAATGAGGTGTGGAGATTTACTGTTTGTTTTTTCCCTTGAATTTTCTCTCCACAGTATTCATTTTTCAACGCACATTTGTAAAAGATGCCACGTTCGGGAGAAATTCAAGGTGTGGGGATTAAACGATCCCTTTACTTTTTAAATTTACAAGGAATGTAAAATCAAAGATTGATTTTAAAATGAAAAAGTGAGTATTTTTAAATCTCCTGTCATGCTTTCATTGTTTGACTTGGCATCTACAGTAAAGAATTGTGTTTGTTTTTTCCCTAGTCCTGAATGTGCAGGACCATAAAATAGCATTTCTTCAGTATACGGTATGCATTGTACTGTACCCACAGCCATCATCAACATCAACAGTAAGTGGTAATAAAGAATTGGTGAAAAAAGTGTACGAAGTAAAGACCAACACGAGCTGTTTAGCTTTCCTGCGTAGCAAAGAGACATCAGATTGTCCTTCTGCATCCATTTCATCTCAGAAATATTCTGAAATATTCGCCCCTTTGATTCAGTAAGCTACAAGCTGTAAGCCACGCCCCCTTTTGATTCAGTAACGAGCTGCAAGCCACTCCCCTTTTTGATTCAGTAACATGAGCTGCAAGCCACGCCCCCTTTGATTCAGTAACATGAGCTGCAAGTCACGCCCCCTTTTGATTCAGTAACATGAGCTGTAAGCCACGCCCCCTTTTAATTCAGGAACATGAGCTGTAAGCCACGCCCCTTTATACAATAACCTATTATCTGCAAGCCACGCCCCCTTTTGATTCAGTAACCTATGATCTGCAAGCCACGCCCCCTTTTGATTCAATAACATGAGCTGCAAGCCACGCCCCCTTTTGATCCAGTAACCTATGATCTGCAAGCCACGCCCCCTTTTGATTCAGTAACCTGAGCTGTAAGCCACGCCCCCTTTTGATCCAGTAACCTATGAGGTCTAAGCCACGCCCCGTTTTGATTCAGTAACCTATGATCTGCAAGCCATGCCCCCTTTTGATTTAGTAACCTGAGCTGTAAGCCACGCCCCCTTTTGATCCAGTAACCTATGATCTGCAAGCCACGCCCCCTTTTGATTCAGTAACCTGAGCTGTAAGCCACGCCCCCTTTTGATCCAGTAACCTATGAGGTCTAAGCCACGCCCCGTTTTGATTCAGTAACCTATGAGCTGTAAGCCACACCCCCTTTGATTCAGTAGTCGCAGCAATAAGAGCTGAAAACTCACATGACCTGTGATCTCATTGAATTGAACAAACTGATAAATAAATAGATGGTTTGTGGTTGTATGTTTAGTTGAACTGTGACGTCAAAATGGCTTGGGACTATAAATTTGTTGATAAACCATAGTTTCTAATTAAGTATTGCAGATATTGTGTTACTACTTTTAATGCTACAGATAATTAATTTCATTGTGACGTCTTTATTAAATTTCCTACCAGACCGGTCCAAGTTTTGTATCTTTAAATTAATCATAACAAATTATTGCAGTATTTTTAATTTCAACAATTACTCTGATAAGTGAGTGTGACAAACGCAAGGCACTAGACGATTCTTATTATTAAAAGTCCAATCGTTCTTTGAATACTTAAACTATATGAAAAATGTAGCTTTCATAATCAAGGAACCTTCAGCCCTTGTGTCCGACCAGGGCTGGAAATTAATATGAGTGTATGCATATGGGAATGAGTGTGTGTGTGTGCGTGTGTGTATATGTGAAAGAGAAAGCTGGTTTTATGCACACACAGGGCACCAGAGTGCTGTTAATTTCCGCTTGAGCAGAGGAACGGCCACTAAAAGTATCACCGACGTGATGAATGTGCTGCTTGGAACGGGCATCGGTGTTTAATCTGAGCCAGAGGAGAAATAGCATCACATCAACCTCTAACGGCCGCCTTTCATCTGCTGCAGCAAACAGTGAGACACAGATGTGCACTTCTACTGCTGCTTCTTTCTTTTCTTTTGCAATGGTTTCTTATATCACATATAATCTTTACTGTGACTCAATCGTGCAGCTTCTTCCTCTCTCTGCCTGGACATTCGTCACAATCGCTTCAGATTTTATTCTTCAGTCCCAGTGGAGCTGTGGAAGTAAAAGGCTGCAACTAATGTCTTTATATCCACTACCATCACTCATTAGTTTTTTTGTTAAAACATTCAATATTCTAGCTAATTTCATATATTCTTACTTTAGCTAGATTTTAGTATCTCTTTTTGAATGTATTGTTTTAATTTGGCCATAAGAAAACATTATTTGATGGATTTTTACACCACGTTATTTTTGTATCAGATTATTTTTAGGTGCTCCTGCCACTTATATGTTTCTCTTAGTTCACACAGTACATTGTGGAACAGATATGCATCAGTTCTCAGAGTAACTAACCCCAGTGTTTAAAAGTGATCTCCTGATTTCAAAGTGACAGTGGAAAAGTGACTTAACTTGAACTGCAATGATGTTTTTAAGTTCATATTCTTGGTTAAACGTTGGTTTCTAATAGACCTTATTCTAATAAACTATTGGCTTGACTTTTCAATTTCTAGCATTGTGCATGTTCCTAAAACCCTGGAACATTTTTTTGCTGGACTCTAAACTGTTATCACTTTTATTTTACTACGAAAAATGGTTGCAAACTAAAGTAAAACACATTGGTGGTGTATGATATGTTTCTGCGGCACTTTGTCCTTCTCTGATTGGTCACTACCACTGGAAGAAAAATTATCCAGCGATTTGTGTTGTCGTCGCACATTTAAGCCTGATGGATCCGTTATATCATGATAGCATAATTTAAAGTGCTTGTTCTCATTTTGTTTTCACACATTTGCTCCATTTTTTCCTATTTCCTTCACCTGTCTATCGCAAGTAAGACACTGACTGCTCATGAATACTTAACAGTATTACTCTGTTACAGAGTCATAATCTCAACTATGAAAACCAGAGGCAAGGAACATTGTACTCTTGTTCTTATTGGCTAAGTACAAGAAGAATTTATTATTTTTTTCCATTGCCAGGGAAATTATTTACTATTTATTGACAGGAACCTTGTAGAAATACCAATGTATGCATTTATTTAAAAATCCTCTAGAACCAATACTTTGACATGGACAAAACAATGCACTGAAAGGCCATGTAGATTACTTTGACATAACAGCTCAATAAATCCATAAAGCTACAGAAAACACTAGACATTAGACAGGCTACATGTGGATAATTACATAAGGAGATGTTAGATTGACAAACAATTATAGTAAAAGCTTTAAGTAGACGACATAATGAGGGTTTTGGACAGAAAAACAAAGTGACAAGCTTGTGATGATGTGCTGATCTGCTGTTTGCATGTGTTCTTGCTAATGTGGTGGTGCTCATGTAGAAAAAAAGCCCGCAACTTATGCATGCTCTTAACCCTGTTACAATTATTTTTGGCAAAAATAATTAAATATGTTAAGGAGTTTTATTGCAACCTCTTAAAAGGTAAACTGTCTTGCATTGCTGGTCTGAGCGGATGTTTCCTTTGTGATTCCCCCCCCTGCCTTTGTCACATATTGTCACCTTGGATCGGCGCTGAACTCCATCTCCCCCTCCTTCAACTTCCAATTTCCACTATGAGCTTCGACGATAAACTTCTGTGTCTCCAGGATTACCTTTCCATCACCGGATGAATGAAGTGTGAAAAGCAATCTGAGAATCGCAGAGTCGCTGATACACAACTCCAGCAGATGCAATTATGCCAATGACAGATCATTTTCTGACCTTTTATCCGTCAGCCCGAATGCCGCCGCGACACACCTGCTTTTTGTTTTTCATGCTTTTCACAACAGCGTGGCAGCTGGAGGAGACCTTGCTGTAAAACGCTGAGGTGTTCAGTTGTTTGAGAGACAGCGAGACGTTTTTTTGTTTTCCCTCTGCTGCTCCTTTCCTTTCGTTTTCAATTTGCTTGTGTTGGGCTTGTCCCTGTCAGTGTAGCCTTCTCGTTATTAACTGTCCTTTCTTCACTCTTTGTTTCCTCGGTTCCTTTTGTTCCTTCTCTCTCTCTCTGTCACCTGAAATTCTATCATCCCCCAAATTTGAGGTCCTGGACCAAATATCTTTTGATTTCCTCTTTGCCGTGTTTGTCAACCTGCTTGATGTGAATCATTCTCGGAAAAACAGACAAAACATACACCTGTGCACTTTCTGCTAAGGTCCCTTTTTCCAGGCTTTTTAGACTCGTGTTGTTCAAATAGACGTCAGATGCATTCAGCGTCATCTGCAGGACGTTGCGTTTTCACGCTGCCTCAGCTGCTTGCGTCAGGCTCTTGAATGTTTTTGACAAGTTGCACAGATGTCTGCTGTTTTCCTTTTTATGTTTTCTGCACACTTTCCTCCTGCCCACATCTCTTAGTCATGCACACTGCAGCTGCCTGACATCTCTCCTTCCAGACAGACATTGTCTGTCAGACTTCTCCGTCTTTATCCAAGTCCTGACTGCTGATTTGTCCTTTCTGCTACGATGGTTTACAGTGCACCTGTGGATCCATCTTCTACGTCAAATATATAGTGTTAGTGTGAAGTTTACTTGCTTGATGGACTCACCATGGCAAATAAAACTGGAGCTATTTACGATTCATTTGAGCTGCTAATTTTGAATGTAGTGCAGAGAACAATGGTTGGTGCTTAGATTTCTGTTTAACTTGCTAAAATGTGTTGCAATTCATCACAAAATGAATGTGACATCATCTACCACGTTTGGATTTTAGCATAATAGTGATCAATCTGCTATTAATCCTATCTGTGCTAACTTCACTTAGCCTAGCTTTTCATTGGTGAGTTGGGTGACATGTGAGCAATAACAAGAAAGCTATTAATGTGTAAACTGTGGGGAAGTGTGTAAAAGAGTTAATCCTGCTGTTTCCTGCCTAGTTTGCCTGACAGGATTGTGAAATTGTTGATTTTCAAAAGCTGAGAGACCAAATATGATGATTTAAAAAAAATGTAAATATTCCAGGTTTTGTCCTGCAGTGTGTAACATTTATCCACACGTCACCGTAAAAAACACACCACATATGGAAAGATTTCACTCACCGACATTCCGATGTCAAATGGGAAATCTTTGTTTTTGTCACCTCGCTGTCCGATTGGCCACACGTCACATTCAGCACTTGTCCTTTTGTTTGTCCTCAGGGAACGAAACACACGCTCTGAGTGTATCTATACATTTGAGCCTGTATAATTTTGACCCTGATTGGATGAGAGAGAATCCACACTAAATTCAAGTTTCTCTGAAGTTGTGTGTTGTATTTTTATTAAACCCCTAAAAAAAGAAGCGCTTAAACACAAAAGTAATTTTACAAAGCTAATAACACTCATGTGGTCATGTAGCTAAATTTGTATCATGTGAAGTCTGACAGTTTGTGCAAAATAAAGTCTTTGAGCTTTTTTTTTTTTTTTCAGATGACAGTTTGCCTTAAGCCAAAAATAAATCAATTAATTTAACTAATTGGAAATAATTTGCCTTCACATTAGAGTGTGACCTTCACCATTTATTAGTTTGGCACGTTCGGCTGCTTTTTGAATTTCCCTTCCCCATTCTGTTTGTGTGTTTCGCTTTTCCTCCCAGCCACTGATGATGTTGTTGACCAAGCGTCTCTGTGGATTGGAAAGTATCCTCGAATGCTGATACCGGCCTTTGAAAATTCATGGGATGTGACTTGGAATATATTTTGTCTTCAGACCGTCTCAGCTCTCGCTCTTCCCAGATTTTTGTTTCTTCTCTATAGCCTCTCATCCGTCTTCTGTAGCTCCAGCATCGGCACACAGGTTTTACATTATGTCATGCCTTGATTTGTTGCTTCTAGTCCAATCTGCTTCTTCTGCGTTGTGTTCTCTCTTTGGTGGGCTCTAGGGGTCAAAGGTCGCTCACGGTCTGCTCAAAATGCACAGCAACTGTCTGCAGATTCAGCAGTAGGCTTGCATAGGTGTCCCATATGTCAAAACAGCACCTGGTGCAATAATTACAACAGGTGCTTCTCTTTGTCCTCACAGGACGGTGGCATTTTTGTTGTTCTGCTTTTATCATCAACCCTGACATTCTTGTGAGAACCAGTGTGAGTGTTAATTTGCTATTATTAATATTCATCACACAAATGTGATGGGCGTGGCTCATTTAAAGCTCTACAAACACCCTATATGCATTTACAGGAGTTTCTGTGTCCTTGTTTGCATCCTCTGCATCAGCAACTGGTGTCTACAAGTACGGATAGCAAGTAGTTATTCACTTTCATACACGATTTAGACTGACCTCTGGTCTGCAGGACTACTTACACCTGTTGGTTTCTGTTTATTTGAGGTCTGAAAAGGTCCAAGCGCAGTGATAGACTGTGGTTAAATCGATCACTTTAATAACAAACAAAAAGCAGAAAATGGAGGGAGAGAAGGTCATGAAACCCAGGCGGCGAAATGGATAAATCTAGAAAAATGGTCAGAAACTAAGAGCTTAAATACTGAGGCAGGGTTAATAATTAATGCAATATGGTTTCTGATTTACAACCTAACAGGTACATTTTGCATTTAAACTGCCCTGGTTGCTGTTTCCATAACCATTTTGACCAGAAGACCTTCAAAGAATCACTTTGACAATGTGCCATAATTAAAGGTGATTCACTACACTTGGTGATTTATGCTTCTTTGTAAGTAGGGTTCTTTATAAAACATAGCCTCGAGGGCTGGTGTCCTGCAACTTTTAGACGTGTCTCTGCTTCAACACACCTGAGTCAAATAATGAGGTCGTTAGCAGAATGTGACTGCATACTGAGGGGATTCAGCCATTTGATTCAGGTGACCAGAGACGCATCTAAAAGTTGCAGGACTCTGGCCCCTGAGACCTGGGTTTGAGGAGCCCTGTTGTAAGGTAATCCATGACTTCTTGTTTCCCTGGTGTGTAAATGGCATATGCCTTATTTCTTTTAGTCACTCTTCAAAATGGGAATAATGAGAGATTAGAAAAAGGAAAAACTACAAAATGGATGGATAATCTTCAATCAGATTAGGTCAGCAAGTTTAAATTCTGATCATTTAGAGGGTAAATTTGTTAACAGGGAGTTTTATGATAAATTCACATTTTGCACATTTTATACGGCCATTTGGTGTTTCTGCTGATTCTAAAAACAGCCCAGGTGCTTCAAAAACCACCCAATAAGTCAACATGGTTGTTGGTTATTGGTTTCTGTAAAATGAGCTGTTTGAAAAACCTTGTAAATGTAACGTCACAAGTCAGCAGGCACTGCCCCTCACCTGTCAAACTCAATGAAGCTCAGCCTGTTGCCTAGCAACCCAAGCTGAGCTCCAGCATGTTTGATCAGCTGGTTTTATCACTGCATGTGCTGTACAACGGCTGCTGGAAAAGACACGCATTTTGTTGTTGACTTACCATCTATAAATCACCTGCTGCATTCTTGTCAGTTGTACAGGAGGCACCACTTCTGCTTTTCAAATATGTACAATTGTGTAATTGCGCATCTGTTTGCAGCCATTTTCATGCGAGTGTACAAACATTGAGTTGGTGGCTGTGGCCAGCAGTAGCTTATTTGCATTTAAAGTGACAAGAGGCCCTAAACCGTCTCATTCTGAAAGGAACTCTAAATGGGAAGAACTGTACAGACTAAAGTCTAAATCAGTGGTTCTTAACCTGGGTTCGATCGAACCCCAGGGGTTTGATGAGTCGGTCTCAGGGGTTCGGCGGAGCCTCTGCCGCGGAGGTAAAGACACACTTGTGTAAAGTTGTGATGATGCCCCGCTTTGCCATCATTTGCTGCAGAGGATCACGTTACATTGCTTAGCCAATCAGAGCTGCGGAGGAGCACTGATTGAAGGAGCTCCACTCTCAGCATGGATTTGAACTTGTGTCTTTAATTACTTCAGCAAAACTCACAGTTTTTACCAAATTCTGTAGCTTTCGGTGTACTTCTAAATCTGCTCCTTAGTCACATCTTTTCAGGCCTGCTACTGCCTCTAGTGGCGTGGGGGTGGTAACACAACTAATATAATTACATTACTAAATCCGAATACCGCAAAATCTTTATTATTTATTCTTAATTTTTTATTCTCTTAAGAATGTAGAGCTAATTATATGATCTAAACAAGACTTTAAAGTGGTTCCAGTTTCTCTCGATGGCCAACCTGTTGAAACTGTGGCAAATTTTAAATACCTTGGGTTGTTCCTGGACAGTCAGCTCAACTTTGCTGAAAACACTTACTATATTTTGAAGAACTGTTCTCAGAGACTCCACCTTTTGAGAAGACTTAGTGATCTTGGGGTGATCACTAAGTCTTGAATTTAGGGGGCGGGGAGTCATATTTTATTTATCGCTACAAAAGGGTTCGGTGAATGCGCATATGAAACTGGTGGGTTCGGTACCTCAAAAAAGGTTAAGAAGCACTGGTCTAAATGTCTAAGAATGATTTTATGGAAACAATGTAATGAACATTTTTTGAATAGCCTATAAATCTATAATACCTTTTCAAAGTAGCATACTAATGACAAATGGTGCTGTGTATTTGAATGAATACACAGCGTTCTTCTTTCCCATTGTTCAGAGGCATAATTTTCATAAGCAGTATTTGAATCCATCATAAGGCGACATACGAGTGTCTATTGGTACATTTACCAGTTTGACCAGGTTCAAAGCTCCTGTCCTGTGATGGTTTTGATCTCTTCGGTGTTGAGTCTCAGGTGTTCATTCCCTCACAATCTAGAACACAAGCAGCGACGTCAAGGGAGTTTAATAGCATCTCTTCCAAATTTAGAAAGGAAGTTTGACTAACACACCGTAAGAGCTGGTTTTCCTCCTCTCTTTATAACACGCTGAAGAAATAACTAACTGGGGAAAACATTTGATCTGAGAGGATCATGCTGATAATGAAATTCCTGCTCCATCATCAGGAGAAGTTAGATGTCTGCGGCTGCCTGAAGTTATACTGATAAATGTGAAACGGCTGAGAATCTGCTTTGTTTCCTCGCTTGGAGTCGGAGCTATACCCCATGAGCCAAGATTAAATATCTACACTGTTATGCTGCTTCATAGTGAGATTCAGACAAGGGTGTTCTGTCATCTGCCTTTGTTGTTGTCTTTCAGTAAATAATGAGTTTATCTAAACATATGTTGAACAAGAAACTATTTTTGCTTTTTACAAAAGCATAGTTATGTGAAAAAACTAATCAGCTCAGCCTCAAAAACAGCCATTTACATAAATTTCATTAATGCTTTAGCAGTTTTCATTGGAAGTTTAAGTATTTTAGAAATGAACTCGTGTAAAACGTGTATCTCAGATTTGTGTTTTGCCTCTTCAACTTGTTTCAGGACATCAAACGAGTTTGAACATTAAATATAACCCGAGGGAATAAAAGAAAAACTTTAAATGAGAATTTACCCCAGTTAACATTTACATGTGGGTTGGGAATGGGCTAATAAATGGGCCCCAGGTAGACTTTTCCAAAGGTTCCATAATGACCCAGTTTTATAAACCTATATAGGTCTTATATTGGGAAAATTTGGGTACAAAATGGGTGCCAAGTGGGAAAAGCACAAAAACCCATCCGGGCCCCATCTTTCAAGCTCTTATTAGGTACAACATGGGTTAAAAAGTGTGTTTTAATTTGAATTGTCCACAATAACCCAATTTCAAAAGCCCATATAGGTGTTATGTTTGGAAAATTTGTGCACTATTTAAATAGGGCCCTACAACTAAAAGTACACAAACACCCATCTGGGTCCCGTCTTTCTTAGGGTACATGAGTACCCCTATATCTAGGGGTGTGAGAATCCTTGTTAAATGACGTCTTAACTAAAACTCTGAGGTGCGAGAATTCTTGTTAAATGGCGTTTTAACTAAAACTCTGAGGTATGAGACGTTTAACTGAAGTCCTACAAGGGGTGCGGGTTTTAATGTTTATCTTTTTTAACCTTTTTTTTTCTTTAAAAAAAAAATCTCTTCGTCTTTCTAACTGTTCAATGTCACATGCTGTTTTTATTTTCATTATGTAAAGTACTTTGAAATGCCTTGCTGCTGAAATGTGCTATACAAATAAAATTTGATTGATTGATTGATTGATTGATTGATGAGGACAATCTGGGCTAAGACGTGGGAAGGGCATCAGGAGTGGGTTCTGTTGTCTGTACTAACTGGTACAATCAATAGCATTCAGTAGCATTTCACATGGGACTGCACCGAGGAGTTTCAGCTCCCCAAGCTGCATTTACTTCTGAATATTTCAGATATGATCCACAAAAAAATGCACAAATGGGTACATTTCCCACAAATGACTTGTAGTTACCCTCCACGGAAAAATTAGCAAACCCTGAACTACAAATAGGCGATGGTCCGTTGTACCACTTTAAATACAATCAATGTTGTTTTGCACCATCCACTAAGTTCTTCCTATCTGAAAGCAAGCGGTGCATTATTTATTTGCAATCTCCTTGTGTCATGGAGTATCTAATCTCTAGAAGGGATGTCCATTTTTTGTTTTGAAAAATATTCCCCCTAAAATTTGACTTTGAATCGAGACCTAATAGGACACTGTAGGTGTAATGGTATTCAGTCAGGATTCCTTGCCATGTATATTATATCTCATTTATGAGAGAGACGGAGAGAAACAAATCATAATGACAGCAGCAGACTCACAGTGATGCAGCACAGACTCACATCACTGAACCGTTTCCATGTGCAGCTCCTCCATATGGGCTAATGGCTGCTGTCCACTGCTTCAAACCAAAGTGCTTCAAATTAGTGCTTTGTCTAGACAGCATGTCAACAAAGATGTGCGTGTCCATAAATTTGACATTAAATGCACCGTTAGTGCATGTCTTCCAGATAAATGAGCTTTCAGAGCCGCTTAAATGTGCGTTCAGTGGTTATTTATTAGCGTTGAGATCTTCGGTCTCCTATTGGAGCGCGGCACGAGGAGACGCCTCCTCTTTGTCACTCCGAGCGGCTTAAAGGGTACACAGTTTCACTTTTCCAAATAACGTGATCGAAGATGGATGAGTTGCTTGAGGGAAAGTTTGCATGTGTATTTTTAAAAAAGTTTATATTTAGATTTTAGATCCAAGGCTTTGCTTTGCTTGTCTCTTCATCAAAACGTGTCGGGAAATCGTCTCTGCTGGCTGCATATGTATAAGCACATACGTGTGTGTGTGTGTGTGTCTGATGATGGATTGGGGTCACGGAGGGTCTCAGGGTTGTGATGTTGCAGCCAGAACAAACAGCTGCGCCCGTGTTTGGGGCAGTAGCTTCATGTCGACTCAGCACGCTGAAATGAGCCCAATCAATTCCCGCCTCCTGCTTCTCTACATATGTGTGCTCAAGTGTGTAATGCTCTGATTTCTAGGGCTCCTGCGCAGGCCCGGATACCCAAGATGTTTAATGCAAGTATGAAAGTAAAACAAAAAAGTAATTTTTTACTAAATTCGAAGGGACTGTGTGAAACTTTGATTTCAGGGTGCACTGTACATAAAAATAATAAAATGAGTAAAGGTAAAACACGCATCATTGTCTGTCTTTTCCGTTCATCTCCTGCTCACCGGGGATTTTTACACTTCAACTAAAAGATGTGCTAAGAATTGTGTTTACATAGAGATAGTAATTATAAGTTCTCCAAATACTGCTCGTGTCTTTTCATGTTTGTAAATATCTGGTTTCATTGGATGAGTCTTTACTCGGGCTATAATCTTTAATAACAGCATATATAACAGGAAGTAAAATCAGCCCTCTGATGCTTCCACATCGCCTCTAACTATTTTATTTAAATGTATCGCACAATAAACTGTAAAAAAACAGGAAAAAAAGAAAACCCTGATGTCTGAGCTTTTTCCCCTGGCCCACCTGGAGTCCTCTTTCCTGCTCTAAATGGACCCTGGAGAAGTGCTCATTCCTCCGCTTTAATACACCGAGAGCAGCGGCACTTTTCCCACAATACTTTTGCTGTATAGATTATCCACCCTTCGTTGATTTCTGAGCTTTCTGGGAGCCCCGAGGTCTGTCTCTGCTTCCCAGTGTGTGATGCTTTGACTTCGAGTCTTTCTCACGCTCAACCAATTTTATGTATTCACCCATAGATATAAGCACTGCTCTCCTGAGGAGACTCTTCTCTTTTTTCCATAGTCTTTCACTCTGTTTTCATCCCAAATACTCGAGCCTTACTCTCTCTTCGCTCCACCTGACTTGCTGTTAACTCATGCTTTTTATAATTTTGACCCAAAAATCTTTTTTTTTTTTGCCTGTTGCATTGAAAAGGTGAGATGTTGGAAAGAATGAGAAGCATCTTTTTTGGGAACGAGTTACCAGAGTTATGATAAAAGAATCTCTCAATGTGATTTTATCTGACTGGAATTAAACCACTCTGATGTTGTGTATTTGTCTTAAATTAACCACTCTTGTGGAGAAACTTTCTGCACATCAGGGGTGTCCAAACTGCAGCTCTCGGGCCACTTGCAGCACTTTGAATGATTTTGTGAGCCTCCCCATCCTCAATTCAGTGATGGCGCAAATGTGGTCCTCCGGCAGAGTGAGTTTACTGTGAGAAGAGATCACAAAACAACTTCTCTCTGTTGCCAATTTATTCAGGACTTCGGGGTTCGGTTGGACAAGGACTTTCTTCATTTCATTCCTTCACTTCGCTGTGGTTTAGACCAGTAGCTCTCAAAGTTGGGGTTTGTAACTCTGGGCTCTTGAGGTTCTTTTCAGAAATAAACCTAAATACCAAAATAAATGAGAGTGAGAAAGCATTTGCGTTTTAGGAATGTTGTAAAAGATATATATAAAAAAAAACAGCCAATATGATGGCTGTTAATGTTGATTGTGTTTTCATTGTACCACTTTTTAAATGACTTGTGTGAGTCACTTGCGTTTTTATTTAGTGGGTCAGAAGCTGGAAAGTTTGGGAACTGTTGGTTTAGACTTTGACCCTTCTACTTGGAGATTTACCTCACTACGTCTGTCTGGTATCAGCGGCTCACCAAAAATCATAAAAGATGCTGCTGAAGCCACAACGCTTAAGCTGCGTAGCTTCCACACGACCCACGACTATTTATTAAACCCAGATGCTGTTACTTTGTTCCTGGCTGCACCCATGCAGGTAAAAAATACAGCTCAGGGTGTTCATTCATAATCTGGTCAAAATTATATTAGCTTTTTCTGGTTGCCCACAATAAAAAAGCAAGAAGAGTTTTAATCCATTTCCTACATGACTTTTGCTCTTACTCCCTTTTTTTTGTGTCTTATTAAAGCTAAGCATGAAAGTATTTCTGAATACATGCTTGTGTCCAATTAAAACAGTTATGAACAACACAGAGTTGTTCATAACTGTGAAGGGAAAGAAAATATTGCATCTCTCCTGCAATTTTTTTGAGATGGAATCTCCTTTTAGCAATTTGCCAGATTGGAAGCTCACTTCAACTCCGTGTAATACATTATGTTAGGTGTCACGTTGGATTACAGTAAACTCAGTCAACAAAATATGTCAATGCATCCAATGTATGTTGCTTGCATATATTGTATGCCAACATTTCTTTAAAGAAAAAAGCATGCTAGTTGTTAGCCTAGATGCTAAGGGATAGCAGAGGAACTAGGCAATCCAATTGGGTGGCTAGCCTAGGCATGTTAGCTGTTAGCCAATCCAAGGCTAACACTTGCATATCCAACGCTAAGCTACTCTTTCCATACAAATGGACAGCAGAGGAAGTAGACAATTTAGTGGGTGACCAGTGTAAGCATGCTACTTTTTAACCTAAGTGAGAACTCTCAATCGCATTTGCCAGCAGTGGCTGCTCATACTGATGCCCATCATTAATCAGATCAGTAGCTGGCTTCAGCAAGTATAAAGCCTCCTGTAATAAGTCATCACTGAGTGTGCAATAGTCTTAATTTCGGTGCTCAAACTGCGCCATTCTGCGTTAGCTTGAGTTGTTTTGCAAAGAATGGGCAAATTGTCGTCATTTTCCATCCACTGTCAAACTACTGTTTTGTTGAAATCCCTATAAAATATACATTAGATGTGAATACTTTTGCAGCTCACTGTCATGGCTTCTCTGTGTTTTTCTGGGTAGAACTGCTTTTAGCACTAAATTAGATGATGATTGTGAAGGAGGCAAAGTACGTACAGTAAACATTGAGTTCAAAATCATCTCCTAAACATCCAGAGTATGAGATCTGGGACAGGTGGTTTATAAATAGGGCTGTTTGAAAGGTGAAGCAGTAACAAACAGTATCTTGGGCCTAGTGAAGTCTAAAATATATCCCACTCCAAAAACATCAATTTGTTGCCACCACTCATTTGTTTTAGTTTTTCTTATTTTTGTCTCTTTAAATTTCTCTTGGCTTTCTGCACAAAAACAAACTCTGAAGGTATTAAACCTTTTTTTCCACTTTGATTCTCATCAGACTAATGGCTGCTGTCAGTGTTTTACCTGCTGCTTCTGTCGTACTGTGCTTCTGGCTACAGAACTGTACCAGCATGGTGCCATCTTTAGATTTGATGGAAGAAGACTTTTCTACTGTCGGGAACCAAACTAGGTCTTACTTCACTGCTCTTTAGAAGTAATTTTTTGTGAGGTTGACTTAAATCATTGTTAATCTTGACATGGATGGATGGAACCACTAGTCCATCACGCAATCCATTCATTGTCTATTCATCTGTCAGTTCATCAGTCCTCTAGTCAGTTGATTCGTCCATCCTTTCCTCTTCCATCCGTCCATTTATCCATCCATCTGTATATTCCTTCATCTGTCAATCTTCTCATCAGTTGATCCATCCATTCTTTCCTCTATCTATCCTTCCATCTTTTCATCTATCCATCTTTTATCCATCATCCCTCCAGCCATATCCATCCATCCATCCATCCATCCATTTATGACCTGTCATTAATCAATCCCTCCGTCTGTTTTTGCAATCAGTAGAACCCATCCAGCCATTCTTCAGTCCTCTGATGCTTCAGTACATTTGTTTACATGTAATCATTCATATTCTGGAGTGTTTCATCCGAACCAATAACCATGTTAATTTGGGCTAATGTGTGATCCTATATTTATCAGAGAACATGAAGACAAATCTTAACTAAATCACCCTGAAGGAAAAATAATCACCAGTCCAGTTGGAGTCAGTCACTTGGCTGTGGGTCAGGTCCAATCAAAGCTTTACTTTTTCCTTCAAACAAAAGAATTTTGCTAGCTAAAAAAAAAAAAAGATAAAGCACTTCTTGTTCCAAAGCACCTGATTTTCATCAACTCTGTTGCACCCACTTGATTTACTTTAATGCAATAGAAAACAATAAAACAAAAACAGCAACTGCAAAGCGAATGAAACAGAACTTGTTTGTTGTTCTGAGTGAACCTCTACTCTTTCGCCTGCTCAGACACAGGAAGCGTGTTGTGGACGACACACACAGCCACTGATATCAGCTTTTTCCCAGATGTTCCACGCCGTTGGAGTCCTGCACTGAAAAGGCTTTAAATGCTACAACGCTCACTCATGGCAACGGTAAATAACACTCTCATAAAATGCAACATGATGGGAAATGTCATGGCCCTTTGACACAGAACAAGACAACAGCACTACTGATATGTACTCAGCAAAGTGTTGCCCACTGCCAGGTGGGCTTTGAACCCTTTATACCAGATAGACAGTGAAATCTCTTGGGGGAAAAAAATGAAGCATAAATAACCATTCTGTTTTTTGCATTTCTGAAATGTCCATTTCAGAAAGAGCTTTTTTTTTCACCAACTTTGCTTAGAAAAGTTTTGCTTTTTATAAATCGTACCTTTCTGGTTTTAAAATAATACGTGCATAACTTCTTGCAACAGATTGACATTAGTTTTATGGCTTATGTTATCTTACCTTAATGAAACTTGAAGACGTTTGTGACTCTAGGCACATTTTAATTGGTAAGACAGAGGGCAAGATTAGCTTTGTAGATCATAAAGGTTATAAATCTCAGTCCTATTGGATGCATGATAACGAACACCAATCATCCCTGTTGAAATCCCTTTTTTTTCAATATGGGGTTTAAACAGAGCAAGGAAATTGCAATTGCAGTCTCAATCAACAACTAGACACATAAAATACAACTTCACCCACACAGCAGGCTGATCTCACAAAGATAATAGTGTTAGATCTGCAGGGTAAGTGACATCTAAGAGCTTATTCTGTAGTAGACCACTCTAATCTTCACACACCCATCAGAGCGTTGAAGTTCAGTGTCTGGAGTAAAAGGGCATGTCGGCATATGAGAGCCAGTCCGCACGGCAGTCAGTATAGATCTAGCTAGCCATGCATGCTACTAATGTTTAAAGCCGCAGAACAAATGACAGGCTGAGGTTAAGTGGCTGAACAAACACTACTAATGTTATACCCAAGTGATACGCTTTGGGACTTTGGTTTGCTGCTTCACTGTTTTAAATCAGCTGTGGTGTGGGTTACTTATCATCTTCCTGCTTTAGCGCCATTAGAGGAGATAAAGGAGTGTATCTTTATTATGGATGAATGGATGTTGACCTGTGATGTTGATGTTACACTTGTTTTATTGAAAATGTAGGGCTGGAGCTATACTTCAACTACCTTACCCAACAAGTCAAAGATTTGTTTCATGGGGGGGCATCATATAAACTACTGGATACCCTGGATTGTCCTTAGGGATGAGTGTGTGGACGGTTTCCTGTCCTGTGATGGACTGGTGGCCTCCCCAGGGTGTACCCTGCCTCTCGCCCAGTGAATCTGTTGAATTTACTGGGTTGAATCTGCTGTATTGCATCTGTTGTTGTCTTTAACAATCAGGATAAAAAAAATACCCTCAAATACCCTTAGACAGTGTCTGTCTAAGCTAAATATCTTTGAGGCATTTTGAACCACAAATAAGGTAAGTTTTTTTTTTTTTTTTGGTTTCTCGTTTTCCAGTTGAATATTTTATTCACTACCACATGGCTGTAAAATTAAAGATGAGAACACATACACAAGGATAAATTCATACTGGTTACTAATACCTTCTTTTGGGAATATGATGATGAAAAAAATGGTGTAATAGACCTGTATATATTTTTTTTTATTTTTTAAGGCTAAATGAATGTGGCAGTATGCCCTGTAGGCTTTGAACGCACCACACAAGTGCCTGAATCTAATTGGTTGTGGCGCTCGCTGGCTGCCTGTATATAAAGGGCCCTCCCTCACCTGGTTGACATGACGTTGTTTTCCTTCCGGTTCAGACCTCTGCGTTTGTTGGTGCTGCACGCTGGGTAAGGCAGGCTTCATCTCTCTTAAGCAAGCTTATTACTTGTGATTCATTTACATTTTCTGTATAACAGCTGCAACTTAATGCGTGCGCTCAAACAATGCGCTTAACGACACTCTGATCGGCGATCAATTGTACCTTTGGCCGCCTGTACAAGCTCCATGTCTCCTCCTTCCTGTTAGAGGCACTACATAAAGAGCTCGGTGGTAAGTGAAGTGCTGGAGTTTGCATGCTTTTAGATTCCATTTCTAACATTTATTTTTGATAGCCGCTGCTGTTTGTCCTTGGCTGGCTGTTTGTCCTGGGCCGGCTGTTTGCCTGCTGTTCTGGTTGTCCACCTGTCACCTGGATAATCTGTCGGCTGCCTACCTGTCGTCCTGTTTGCTGGCTTCATGCCCGCCGTCCGGATCTGCGTAAAGCGGCTCCTATCACTCGTCCAGTGTGGCTGATTTGGGCTGATTGGGGACCAGCTCGGACTAAGCCTTCTAGTGCCGCTTTGAGTGGCGTCTGCTACAGCGGATCGGTTCCTCCCAGGACAGACTTTTAATTCGGACTATTGCTGCTTGAGTTGTTGTGGACTGAACTGTATAATTGTATTTGTAATTTGAATGTTTCTTCTATTTTAACAGGAACGGCCAGCTCGTGGTGTTGGTGGTGGACTTTCTGGGTGGTGGTACTACTTCTGGTTTGGTGCACGATTTTCTTTTGTTTTGCTTTGTTTCGTTTGCTGTGTTTCTTTTCTTTTAGGACACTACCCCGAATTTCACTCCCGTCTCTGAGTTGAGCCATAACTGACTTTTAAGGTGTGAGTGATTTTAGATTAGTATTTTTTGATTAACCAATTGTGGAATAAATAAAATTGTTGAATTGTGAGATTGTCTCAAGCCTCATCTGTAGCGGGTCTGTGTGCCTTAAAGGTAACTTTTTAGTAGTCATTGCAACCAATTTTATTTTTGCTAAAATAGTGCTTTTGAATTTAAGTTTCCACTTTTTAACACACTGCTCCCGCCACATACAGATATAAAAGAGCCACTCTTGGCTGTTCTCTTATATTTCTGGCATTAACGGCTGTGTGAGAAAATCCTGTTAAAAATCTCAATGCATGTGATTGGCCAAAGAATGTAAAGCAGAACTGGCTGTGATGGAGTCAAGCCAAGACTACAACTTCATCACAGCTCCGCCACTACTTTGGCTGCAGCCAACGAGATCTCATCAAGCATCTAAATTGAACAATCCCCATGCTTGCAAATACAGTGCCATCAACAGGTCCCTTCCAAAAAGGGATTAGGATATACTGGAGTTGAGCTCCTAGCTGGATGGAAGCGCCCACATCTCCAAATTGCACATACGGTTTTGGCTAGGAGCTGAGAGGTCCATGTCAGTGGTAAATTAACAAACGGAATTGAATGTGGAAGTCACGAAACATTTCAGACCTGACTTCTACTCACTTCTAAAAGAATTGTTATAATTATAAAAGTTGTAAGTAACTCTGGAGGAAATTTAATCAAATATTAAAGGAGGTGTATGTATATATTTGAGCCTGTACTCATAATTTCCACCCTGTGTGCATCCAGTTCTCAAAATCAGTAGAGTTGTGTGCTGAACGATCATTGCACCGTGGAGAAAAATCACTTTAAGCGAAACATTAAAAGTTGAAAGTTAATGTGAGTTTCATACTATTGAGTGTATGCAAACTTCTGACCACAATTGAGCCGATCCGATCCCAGGAGGCTGCAGAACTGATGTCGATTACGGACTTCAAGCCGCTTCAGAGCTTAGCTGGGGATAAATGCACAACAGTAACACCGGGAGGACAAACCGTAAATGGTTCACTCTCCATTTACCTTTCTCTTCATTATTCTGTTTCACATATTTCCATATCTTCCCCATCTGTATTTGCATTCACACTGCCCGTTTTTTTCCCCTCCGTGTTTTCTCTTCTAATGATTTCCTTCACTCTGCTCCTCACTGACACCCTCCTGTTGTCTTCTGCGGTTGTCATTATGTCATCATCTGCATTTCTTTTGGCCCCATGCTGGACAGAAGAGCAGCAGTGGAGGAGGCCATTTGGCTGCAATCCAGGATGAGATGCATTGGCTGTTTGTGGTGAATCTGGGGTCAGGCCTCTCAGAAAGGTCATGAAAGTGAAAGATGGATGCAGTGCGGCTGTTTTAGCCCAGAACTCACTTGGGCGATGTGCTCGTCTTTTTGTCCGCGAGTTCACCGGGGAGCGACGGGAGATAACTCCTGATATTGAACACCAAAACACTATATGCACAGAGACATCATAGCACTTCCTTACAGAGGTTTAGCTTGGCCTGGAGTTCAAACACAATTATAAAAGCTTTTGGATGAGTTGCCAGGGGGCAGTTGGTGCTGCAGCAGGTTCAGCACGCCTAATGAAAACTTAATACTCGTTGGCAGGGATTGCCACCGAGCTTCTCTCCCAGGATTTAAAAATCTGGCCGACAACAAGCCAATGTCGAGATCTAAGGAGCCCAAAGTCTGAAGCCTGGCTCTGTATCTTTATGTGCTCATAAACACACAAACAGAAAGCATAAGAGAGAACGGGAGAGAGGGAGGCTGGGGGAATCTGCAAAACTGATCTAAACTACTGACTAGGAAAATTTCTTTCAGGGGCTTAGACTGCACACTGTGCCTTATCCCTGTGAAAGCCATAAAATCTGCAGATTGGCACATGGATCTGCTATTCTGAGGGAGGCATTTGGTCCAGCAGTGTATAACAGGGGAAGGAAAAGGAGTTTGATCGACACTGTGTAGAGGCAGATATTTAGGAGACGGAGTTGGGAGGAAATCTGGCTGGGATTATGGTGTTGTAAAAAAAAGGAAATTGTTAATGCTCTCTGGATAAGAACTGTCTGCATTAATTCAAACCACAGAGAAAGAGAGAGGCAGGATATTATCGAGGCAGCTCTGTTGAAGGATCCCGATGTAATGAACTCCTTCTGATCTTCAGAACTTCTAAAAGATGCAAGAAAGGAGTGATATAAGGTATGGATTTCAGGTTTATTGCCTATAATCAAGGGGATCCTTTGCTGTGTTTGATTCATGCCCATGGTATGCACACTCCTAGGGAGTTAACATGTAGCCATTTTTCCTGCATAGAAAGCTGCAAGCAAGCCAAAACACATAACTAGACATTGTGCAAGAAGGTTCAGCGTTTATTGGTGAAATGTGTCCGAGGTGAGGGAACCAAATGAAAACACAGGAAGAAGGCACTAGAAAACATGGAGAATTTGATGAAATTTGTGTTTTTCAGGGTACAATGTCAGGCTAAAGGGGCACAACAAATAGAGTTGACATTTCTCAACTTACAAGCAGCTGCATGCTTTGCGAAAAAGATGTGCGACATTCAGGGGAAGGATCGGGAGAAAAGGGAAGCCAAAAAGGGCATGCTAACATTCACTATGTTAAAACAAAAACTGTTTGGTAAATTTGATACGTTAACAGTGTTTTGGAAAAGGATCTGCTAGGATATGATAATGTTGCATCTCTATAAATAGCTCAAATTCACTTGGGATCTTCTCTAAAGACATTATTGCTGCCTATTTTAATAGTAGAAACACCAAATTTACCTTAACAAGCAATAATTTGCACAGTGGAAGCCATCTTAGAACTACAGCAGAAGCTAAAGTTTTCCTTTTCTTCATTATTGGTGGTACAGCCAATCGGCATAGGAATATAATATGCGCTCCTGGATTGGCTGCTTTGCTTTAGAAGTGTGTGAAGTAGCATTGTGCCAAAGCAGGGGTGATCATCACTACTAAAAAGTTAGGGTGCTAACTCTAATGCACTAATCATAGATTTTAGTGCTGCTAATGCAAAAGAGCCAACTTCAAATATCTACCCTTCAAGGAATACAGCCAAAGATCACTAATATAATTTTGACATTGTAATTCGCACATGCTAATGCCCTTGAATATGATATCTATGTTTATCTTGTTCTTTACTGTCAGTTTATTATTTTATTTCTGTATTTGGAGAGAGAAAAAGAGGAAACAGAATACCTGCTTCACTGACTTCAAAATAAGAGCATGAATATAAAATGCTGACTGAAAGTTTACTAAACAGCCAAATAAATTAGCACTTTAGAATTTATGTGTAAAAATTTAATGTGCTAAAGGTTTAAACAAAAAATACGCTCCGCTAATGGATGCATGGCCACCACCAAGCCTGGGTATTTACCCTAAGCTGCAGTTCATAATATTTAGAGACATTTAGAAAGAAAATGTGTAAATCTGCAAATGTGGAGTCACATTGCACAACATTTTTTTTTCACAAATTAATGCTAGTTTCAGCCTTGCTTCAATCTTTTAGTTTCTCTTGACAAGGACCATTTCCTCCTCTAAGAGCAGTAACCAATTTGTGGTTGCTAGTGTGCAAAAGTTTTACCACCCATCGTTCATTTTCCGTTCTTCCAAGCAAATGTTTCTGAAATGTTCTAAAATGTTCTTGATTAGTTCTTTGTCAGACTTTGTGGAGTCTTTCTTGGGTGAGTGTTTCCACTCGGTTTATGTCCAGTGCTGGGAAAACAAGGAACTAAAAGAAAAGAAAAAAAAAAGTATTTCTTGTAAAATGTGAAACATAAGGGAAATAAAAATCCAGTAAAGTCTGACACAAGACCTGTGAGATGTGGTTTCGTATAACTGATCATCTGCTTTGCACCACATTTTCAGCTAATGGCTCAAAGGGAATCACCTTATTTGTGCTGGAAAACTCTTTCTTTCGGATAAACAGTGTTATCTTTGGTATTTGTTATAGATTCAGTGAACAGAATGGAAACAAGCTGTGTCCTTGTGACAGGCTGATGGAAGCAAAGTGGCTAAAATCCAATTTAAAATTGGTTTGTTGCCAGGTTTCCTACTACTTACACAAACACCTCTTCATCTCCTGGCTCTAGAAGCCTCTTTTGCTCAATGATTGAAAGTGAGGCAAAAAAAAAAAAACAACAAAAAAACCTGTGAAAGACCCTCAGAAATTATAGAGAACCTGTGAAGAGAACTTTAACAGACTGCCACAAATCTGACTCTGAAATCAAAATATGAAGAAATATGGAGTTTTCATTTTTGTAGTACATTTCAGAGATGTTCAAAATGCATTTTGTCTTGAGTTTAATCTCAAGTTTCTTAGCTGTTGATATAATCATTTTTAATTGCATGTCATCTTCAACATGCAAAGCCCTGTTCTAAGCAGCTATAAACTATTAAATACTGATTAAATGTAATATTTTTCCCCATAAGAAACAGGAAGATGGATTAGTGTTTACAGAAAAAAAGTAGAAAGTGAGGAAGACCTAAACTTGTGGGGAAAAATCAAAGCTGTTTTTATTGCTTTTACATTTGGACACCCCCACATTTCCACATTTTACAGGTGTGTCAGATACACATTATTAGAACATCACTAATATGCATTTTGAAGAAGGTTTGCTTGGTTAAAACATCAGATATTTAGTTGAAGTCAGGATGTACATCATTGTCAGATGGGAAGAAGAGCCTTCAGAAACAAGAGTGCAACTCTTTGAGTCTGGTAAGCCGATGTACAAAGGTCCCAGAAGAATTATAAGTCAGAAAATTCAATGTATGAAAAAGTAGGGGGGGGGAGGATTACTGTAAGAGCAGATTGCAAGAATGGCCGTATTTGTCGAGTTTCGGCAGCTCAACGTACCCAGCTCTTTCACCAAAAGAAATGTCACTGCAGATTTTGTGGCATCACAAAAACCTTTGCAGGATCTCTCTAAAGCAAGTAGGATTATTTCTCGCTTATCTTCTCCATGACCTCAGATTTAAGGATTTCAATTTGTACTCATTTGTGGACAACCATTTTTCAAGTGTTGCTGCATGCTGTCAGTTGAGTTCAGGCCTAGACTTGGACTAGACCATTGCAATTACTGAAAATGCTTTGATCTACCTTCAAATTGAATTAATGCTAAAGGCAAACTTATCGTAATGACTCAAACGAAGAGTCTGTGTAGATGGTGATGCCTGTGGGAAGGAAGGTTTTCTGTAGCAGTCTGTATCACAGCGAGTCTGAAGGAGCCTCTTGGTCTTAGAGAATAACAGTGAAAAAAACGGCATCAAGACTTCTGGGGGCCTTTACATGGCAGCTGGACTTATACTGAGATTAAATCACACAAACATCTGAAGGCTGTTGCTTCTACTGGATTTTATTTAGAGGCATCAAAAATCTGCACATCAACTTCTGCTTTAATCTGTCGCGTAAAAACTCAAAGCGATGGATTAAAGGTTGTGGTTTGAAAGACGGAATATGAATACTTTTGTGAGTAATAACTGAATGCTGCAGAAAAATGCCAAAAGTATGGTACTCGGTTTCCAAAAATGACCTCTGTTTAGCTTCATTAGTTCGACTTCAAATTATTTACAACGGCAGTAAACCCAAACAGACGTTGAACGCTTCTCGGTTAACAATCTGGACAGTTTTATAAGTAAAGAGACGCAAAAGCAGGCTTTCTAGGAAAAAATCAAAATCCGGGAAAATGAGAGCTCTATTTTTTTTCCTGCTTTGTAAGATAACTTCATAAACAAACCCGGTGATGCATTTTAAAACGCAGATATGAAGCGGAACATGCTGACCCATTATCAGGACGTTTTGCATAAGTAAAGCAAAGCAACAATAGGCAATAAAGGCTCACGGGGAGATGTTTGTTTATCTCACGCCGACATTTACTTCAAACGGAGCCATTTACGTCCCGACTTTCAGATGTAAACATGTACGACGGGATGGATTTCATCTTTCAGGGCTGAACAAAGTCGTCTATCTTCTCCGTGTGAATCCGGGGTGTGAGTCGCATCGAGCGTCCCCGTGCAGGCAGGGCGACACTTTGTACGCAGCTATTTGTCAGACAGTTCAGACAATAATGTGAACACCGAGCTTTGGATTCTGATGGAAACGTTCTGCCAAGAAGGCCCAAACAAACCTCCGCGCATTTTAGACTTGATGGAGTGCGTCTCCGTCCGAGTCTCTGCTGGGAAATAAATCACTGCTGACTTGTGAGTCGTGCCTTTTGCATGTTATTTCACTTTAACCTGCATTAAAGAGACGAGCCAGCGCCGATCACAACGTATTACCTCAGCTCGGCGTGCAGCGGAGTGGACGGGCCGGCCTCCGCGGCGCAACGTCGGAATGAATCTCGGAGGCACAAAACAATACGAGGTTTCAAGGGAACCGAAGCTCCGGCTTGAGCTTTTGTTTTTCCTGAAAGTGAGGAGGAGGAAAAGACCGTCTTCAGTTGTTCCGTTGGAGGCATTATTATTGTATCTGGCTCTCTGTGTCGACAGGTTTGGCTCCTCCCGACAGCTCAGAAACTGGTTTAGTGCTTTAACACCATCTCTCACTCACACCGTGACCCTTTCAGCACATCAGCACTAAAAACATATTTTTAGGATTTTATTCAAGAGCCTCTCCTCGGGGATTTACATTTTTCACGACTGAGTAACGGCGTGCAAATCGAAGCTTTTAGGAGCTGGATCGCTGTTGGCTGCAGGAGGATGGAGCTGGAAGCCCCCGTACTCATGTGCGGTTTTCTTAGCAATGTTTGCTATACAAACTCCGCCAGGTCACAGAAAAGGTCACACATACTCTTAATTTTTCGCTGGACCTCCTGTCGCTTTGATTTTAACACAAATTTACTGCAGAATTGTTTTATTAAGCTTCTGCAATGTGACATAATTTATTTCCGTCCGTCGCTGCACGAATTTTTTACCAAGCACTAAAATGATGAGAGAGCCTGATCTGGAAGGATGTGTGCCACACATATGGAGATGGCGGCTCATCCATGTGTGTGTGATTATCCATAGGAGGCTCAGAGCTATTTATAGTCAGATGCAGGTGGTGGCGTTCCTTTATTTGGCTAGACAGTGAAGACAATGTAGTAAACACAGTAACTCTGGAGAGAGATCTAGGTTCCCTGTTCTAACTTAGAGATTGTACCGCTCAACCCCAGGTGCAGTACCTCATTAATTCGTCACGTTTTATGTTATTGTAACCTTTACCTTAAATATATTTTAAAGAGAATACATGTAACAGGCAAAGTCAAAACAGTGCTGAATTTGTTCAATCTTCTACAAGTAAAAACATTAAAAGTGACGCCGTTCCGATGCATTCAGCCCCTCTGAGTCAGTACTTTGCAGAAGTATTGTGCTCCATCAGTTGCATGTAAATTTATACACACAATGTACAATTTTACTAGTCTCGTGTACTTCTGCCAAACCTGTAGAATCAAGAGATTACGTAAATAGAGCCTGTCTGACAGCAGGAAGTGGACTCAAAAGAGCAGCGTACTTTACATGGTCCACGATTTGGCTCAGTGTAGGATCATGCATCAATGCAAATGATTGTAAGAGAAGATGAGAAACAAAATCGTTAACGTTTATCAGTCTGCAAATGGTCACAAGGTTTCAAGGCTTTCGGACTCCAGTGAGAGAGACGTAAGTAAACAGTAGCAAACCCTCTCTGGAGTGGCTAAGCTACCAGAAAAAAACTTCAAATGCACCTAGAGCAGTGGTTCTTAACCTGGGTTCGATTGAACCCCAGGGGTTCGATGAGTCGGTCTCAGGGGTTCGGTGGAGCCTCTGCCGCGGAGGTAAAGACACACTTGTGTAAAGTCATGATTACGCCCCGCTTTGCCATCACTTGCTGCAGAGGATCACGTTACATTGCTTAGCCAATCAGAGCTGCGGAGGAGCCCTGATTGAAGGAGCTCCTCTCTCAGCATGGATTTGAACTTTGGTCTTTAATTACTTCAGCAAAGCTCACTCACAGTTTTTACCAAATTCTATAGTCTAAATCTGCTCCTTAGTCGCATCTTTTCGGGGTTGGTACTGCCTCTAGTGGTGTGGGGGTGGTAACACAGCTAATATAATTACATTACAAAATCAGAATACCGCAAAGTATTTTGTGTGAGTGTGTGTGTGGGGGATGGGGGTTTGGAATAAGAAAGGTTCGGTGAATGCGCATATGCAACTGGGGGGTTCGGTACCTCAAAAAAGGTTAAGAAGCACTGACCTAGACATTGCTTTTTTTATTTTTTTATTTATTTATCTAGGTAAACCCCGTTGAGATCCAGATCTCATTTTCAAGAGGGACTTAGACATTGCATTCTTAGTTATTAACTTGCATTTTTCATGCTAATGTAATATTTATCCATCTGGCTAGAGAGTCTCACACCAGCAGATGCTAACACTGGACACTAACGCTTGCCCGAAACGCCTAAAGGCGTGATGGAAGTGTGATGGAAGCCCAAATGAGAAACGGGCATGCATTGGACCCGGTATCGTCATCACAATGTTCACCTGTGTTATTGCTATTGCAAGATTTCCTAATATCATGCAGCGTGAGTTCATATCCCCAGCTTAAGTCACTGAATTCCTCTCAGACCTGCAGCAGCGACTCCTCTGTGTATTTCTGCCATTTTTATTTTTTTTTACATGCAGTAAAACTCCTGCATTAGCAGTCAGTGTCTTACCCCAATATGCTTCGGTGCTGTCGAGCACACAAGCCCTGCAATAGGATTTAAAACCGCAGTCGGTTCTGTAGAGGTTAGATTAGAGGTGCTCTTATACAAGATCTCGCCTGTACGCCATAAACGTCAAATAGATATAGTTTTATTTCTTTAACCACGTGGGATTTTTGGGAGGAAGGAGCTGGACAGCGGGAGGTGGGAAAAGGAGGCGCAGTTGGCGCGCTGTTTTATGACATAATTAGGTGCCCATGTTGGCAAATACACTCCCAGGTGGATTGAGTTTTATTGCTGAAAATCTTTTCACAACCGCAAAGAACCAGCATAATGTCTGTGTTGATGGATCCCAGGGCACAACCTGTTCTGTCAGTGTTGATTATCCTTAGAAGGCATAACAAATACCAATTGCTTTTTTATTTTTCCATTAAAACTGTTTTTACGAGCTCAACAAGCATTGCAATCTGTTTTTTTAATATATATATATATATATATATATAGAGCCTTTTTTTTAAATGTATTATGCTTGGTACCTCCAGTATTATTGAACAGGCATCTGTTTGGACAGCATGTCTGTTTACACAAAGCATTTTTAGAGTAAAGCATCTCATTCTGCAAGAGTAAAACTAGTCGAGGGCTAGTTGTAAGCATTAACTTCAATGTAACTGTTGTTTTTGGTCTTCAAGCAGCAAAAAAAATGATGTTTGAGTTTTACGGTTCAAATCTGAGGCAGAATTGGTTGTTTAAAAATAGCTGCAATATACAGTTTACTAAACGGTTTAGTCATTTTCTTCTCTCAGGCTGCTGTAATTTCCTGCTATTACATTCATCTCATCTCAAAACTGTCAAACTGGAGTAAAAAGTAAAGAGATGTGCTAACAATTTAAACTGATGCAACTTCCATATTCGGCTTTTTTGTGCTTTAGTTGCGGGTTGTTGTTTTTTTTAGCAATTTCTTTAAGGCCAAAAAAACTAATCTCATCTTTTTGCAGTATTTGCCAAATTATTCTCTAAAAATACAGTTTGTAAAAGCTCCTACTTGTGCTGCAGCATTATACAGAAAATATAATGCTGCATTTGTTTGTTGAAGTAAGAATAGGAGAATGGACACAGACAAGCAAAATATCTGACCACTGTCAATATAGTGCCAAACAAATACATACAAAAAAGCCAGATTGTAGTTTTAAAAATTACTTGAGGACAAACATGATTTATGTCACGACACAAGAACCTTATGCAGAAATATTAAAGCAAAATCTCATGACTTATTATAGTTGGACTGAACATGCTGTCACATAGTTGCAAAGTTTTTTAGTGATGTCAAAGTTTTAGGTTAATCCTTGAAGCTAGTGTACAAATGCACAAAGATTTGACCCAAGTCAAAAGTTTTAAAAGAAAATGATACCAAATAAGAAAAATAAGTAAACTGCTGAATATTTTTTAAAAGTTAGAAAATTCTCTGTCAATTTTTAACACTTTCTCATTATCTTTCCATTTAGCAAGTAGAAATTATTTACGTGATCCTAGCTGACCTAGGATTTTTTTTTTCCAGGATTTTTGTTCAAACTTGTCCATTATTTTTTTCAAAAAGTACAGAAAGAACTTCCCCGGTGTTTAAATATAATTTATAATTTGCTTTATTGTTTTTTTTTTTGTTTTTTTTTACATCAGATATTACCATCTAGGTACAGAACCTGCAAGATAAATCTAAAGTTTGCACACAGGATAAAGTTTCATCCTGACAATTTCCCCCAAGTTTGTGTTCAAACTCAACTCGGCGTTTTGATTTGAACAGTTCTCACAGCAGCATCCAGCAGTGTGGCTGATTCAGGGAAGTATGGTCGAAATGTTTTAACAGGTCAAATGGGCCAAAGCAAAGAGCATTGTCCTTATGACCTCAGTGAAATCTATACCCTGAAGTCCAGCCACGCAACTCGGGTAAACACTGGGGCTCAGGACCAACACACACATTCATACTCTGTGCCTCATTGCCACATAGATTTGTATGTAAATAACTGCAGAGTCAGGGAGCAAACACAGCATCCTGGCTCAGCACTTTGGGCCTCACATTCAAGTCGATACGTTTTCCATCAGTGAAACTAATCTGATTTCTTTCTGTTTTGTTGCATAAATGAAGTTTGCTCTGCATCACTCCTTGTTCTATCGATGCTTCTGCAGGACAGAACAGTTGTTTTAATTTAATTCCTGGCTCATCTTTTAATTATAGTTTCAGAAAATTCCCATCACACTCTGCGTCGTCGCAGAGTGCGAGCTTGTTTGTTTGTTCCCCCCCATGAGATCGGCAGAGAGATCAGTGACGATGCAGAAAAAGGTTGTGTTGTTTTCTGTTGAGGGAAAAATATTCTTATTAAAATGTGGTGCTTAAAAGTAAAAATCCCTGTAATAAATACAGCACATTTCATACTCATATTTGCATACCTAATAGATGTAAACCCTCTCAGGCTGCATGTCAAAGCTAAAAATAGGCGGCTAATGCTTGATCTTCACTCTGCATCAAAACCTCTTGGAAATAAAGTGATTAATAACAGAAACATGCATGAAGCATGTAAGGACCTGGAGCCGTTTTTAAATATTTATAAATTAGAGACGTTTGCATTCATGGTCGATCTCTTGATTACAGGCTGGAGAGGGGAAAGGTCAAGTTATAAATTAATGTCACGGTGACCTTAAAGCCTTTAAGGCTGCGGCAGCAGAGAGATGGCGCCTTGCTTCTGTTACATCTTCGTTAGTTTGCTTCCCAGAGTCGGGAGTTGGAAGAAGGGGAGAAATCTTTACATTTTAAAGCAGATTTTGATAACTTCAATTAAAAATGGGAAACACAGCATTGACTACATTGATTTTTGTAAGAAATGCTTGGTTTGTGCGATTGACTGGCGACATGGGTGTGTAATCCCACCTGCAACCTAATTACTGCTGAAGATGGGGACCAGCAGCCCCCTGGTGGCCATGTGAGGACAAACATGTAGGGTGGATGGATGGATGCTCTTTGCACTTGAAGCTAAAGAAGAGAAGAATTTATATAGAATAAACCCTTAACAATTTTAACCTAATATTTACAACAGAGTTCATGCAAGAACACTTGAATATGTTTGTTCTGGACTGCTGGAGCCACATTTTTTCCTTTCAGCACAGCATGGAACAACGCCTCCGAAATTTGTTGGACTGAAGGGAACGTAGGGTTTCATATTTTGTAAATATATCTTATCTCTGATACTAATGTTTATTTTTTGCCATGATTGTTTAGTTTATTCCCAGGGATTCTTAAAAGTTTCCAGCTTGGAATATTTAGGCAATTCCCAGCTTAACTTCAACATGGGAAGTTTCTGGAAATCCCTTTGCTGGCCTGCTTGCAACAAGGTATGGTGCTAGTTATTGATATCAAGGTTTCTGACGCAGCAGCTGAAGTTTCTTTAATGAGATGCCAGATGGGTGTTGCTCCAGACGTCCAGTAAGGTGGCTGAAAAAGGTTTCTACATGTTTAGCCCCCTCTAAAACTGTAAGAAATTGGAGTGGAAATATCTAATGACAATAACACAGCGCCCCGTACTACTCTTACTAAGGTAGCAGTGTTCATTTGGTGGACGATTGACTGCAGATAGCCTGACTAAATAACTTGTTACTCCTGGCTTGTCGTGCTTTATATCAGAATGTAGTAATCAATGTCTTGTATTATTTTTGCAACATTAGGAATAACGGTTGTTTTTCTGTCTCGATTTAAAAGCAGTTGGATCAACATTTGAGTTTCAAAAATGGGCCGTTTTTATATTAGTTCAAGCATCTTTTATGCTAATTTATACCAAATTGTTAGTCTTCCTGCCTCACTTTATACTGGTATACATGACAAATAAACATCGCCTCTTCACATTTTCCTGCCTCTAAAATGAATCTCTTGTGAAAATCTACAAACACTTTAGGTTTTAAAATCCTCCAGTGTGTTTTATTTTGAAGAATTTCCTCTTGTGCCGTCAGTGAGGTTGGCTTCCTGTTTATCACACCAGGTGTTTGCGGCCAATCGCCCCACCTGTCGTGCCTTAATCATAGGTTTCTCTATAGTTGGACTTTGTTGAGTTATTTATTTCGTTTCATTTTCTTCACGCTGTTTGCCACTGACAACAGGGAGGAGAGAAGCATCTGTGCAGTGCAGGTATTTAACTGTTACATGTTTGTGTCCACTTTGATGTTTCTATTAGCTTTACACATAAAGGTCACTCAGCTCCATTGATCCAACTGCAAACAAACCTCCCAAATCCTTCCGGGTTGATGTTTTATAGATCTGAATCTCTAATGTTACTTAATAGATTAGTTTCTGAAGCTGTTTACAGGGGGAAAAAATAGCTTTCAATACCTCTGTTACCAAAATATCATAACAGCTGGAGTGAAAAATGACAACTTTGATACAATTTTGCCTCTTAATTATCATTAATTGGAAATTGTGTGGTGCTCTGTGACGTTACCGTCAAAACCTCGCTGTAATTTCGGTTAGTTAGCCTGTCGGAACTAATTTTTCAGTCATATTTTCACCATTATTCATTTATGAACTCAGTTTCAAACTATTTAGTTGGCAAAATTAAATATTTAGCTTAAGTCTAAATATTTATTCAGCATAGCAAATGCTTATCTTGCTAGCTAAATATTTAGCTTCAAACTAAACAGCTTCAAGCTAAATATGTAGCTTGCTTACTATGTATTTAGCAGCTCTATATGTAGTTAGCAAGCTATAAATATGTAGTTAGGAAGATAAATATTTTGCTTCTTTCCATTCTTTGCTTTAATATTTAGCTTCAAACTACATATTTAGCTTGCTAACTAAGTATTTAGTTTAGATCTAAACATTTAATCGGTTACTAAATATTTAGTTTCTGATTAAACATTTAGTTTAAATTGTGACATTTATGAATGAATGACGATATAACTAAAAAATTAACCCACAGTTTTGTTTTGCTCTTATGAGAAGGCTAACCAACCCAAGTTATTGCTGTTAATTTTTGACTGAAGCTTTAGAAAGGGCACACTATAGGTAAAAAAAAAAACAACCACCTCATATTAAAACATGAATGCAGTTTACTTCCAGCATGAACCGAGCTGAATCTCTTGTATTATCGGGATCAAGCCGCACCAGAATGGGTGATATGATCGTCTCCAAGCTGTGCCTCGTCTCGGAGAGCTCAACTGTCTGGTCCAGACAGGAAAACAGGACATGAGCTCCTCTCCAGACCCTGGCAGAGCGTGGTGAAGGCCTGAAGCTTTTGGAGGCTTTTCAGGGAATTTTGGCCAAAGAATGAGCCTCGCATTCTCATCATCTGTGAGAATCAAGTCCTGGACTGACTCGCACTGAAAATGGACCCAAAAACTTGCAGACGAAGTGTAGCTGATGCAAAACATGTTGTGAAGCAGCTGCATGAACAGGCTTGTGGGGCAGGACAAAGCAAACTGCCACAGCTGGAGAGTGGAAGAATCAGAACCAGGACTTGATCTCTGCAGCCTGGATTTTAAAGGGATGTTGGCATAATCTGGGATTCTGTATTTATTGAAATGTTTTCTACATTCAGATACTATTTATCCTGATGAAACACGGTGATGTTTACTATCGCACATCTGTGAACACCTGCCCTTAATTTTAAACTCGCTCACTGGATGATCTGAAGATAAACCTGTCAGGATGTTGATGTTGAGCTCTTCAGGGTGTCTTCAAGGAAGCTGTGGCCTGATGATTACAGATTACATTGACTGACTGTCGTTGTTTTTGCATGCACAAAGTTTCTGCTGCGATGGTTTGTTATCATAGCTATGGTAGATTCATGTGGGAGGTTGCAGGTCAACAAGTGGCTACAGCTTGGCATTTTACTCGTCAGTATTGTGAGTAATGTTTTATATTTCAGTTACAATTGTTACTGTTGCTTGAGGATGGAAATTATACAGTTGACAAATGCTCAAATATGATACAAAATAAGGTTACTGCTAATTGGATCAGTTTTTCATTTTCATACTGATTTTTCTCTCGCATTTAAAAAGGGAAATTATCCCAGGGCTTTTATTTGTAGCATTTACAAATGAATGATTAGTCACAAAATCCTGACTTCGGTTTTATGCACTCACAGCGTACAGACATAAAGTATAAATTTAGAAACTTTAGAGCGCATGCGTCACCTTTTAAAGGCTGGTGTTTTACAACTTTTACATGTCTCTGCTTCTGCACCTCTGAGTCACGTAATCAACTCACTTGCAGGACTCTGGAGAACTGGACTGTATACTAAGGTGATTCAGCCTTTTGATTCAAATGCATTTGACCAGGTAACCATATGAAAGGACGCAGGTGAATGTATGCATGTATGTGCTTGAGAAAAAATTAAATTTTCCGGTAGTGCAGATATGCATGTTTAGGAAAAGAAGCAGTTTCTGTCTCCAACACAATAACACAGCTTTAATGAAGAGTTCAAACTTCGTGATTTGGTGGAAAAACATCAATTTTCACTTCCAGATTTTATGCATCTTGGATTTTTCTCCACAGGCTGTGATTTTATTTTCAAATGCTTTGTGTAGTTTAAGCAGCCTGTGTAGCCACACATCAGCTAGGTAAAGGTGTGCGTCGCTTCATCCACGATCACAGGAATGCATAAATCTTTGAACACCAGATTTACAGTGTGAGTTTGTTGCCGATGTGTTTGTGTGCATTTGCATGCTCGGTGCCGGTCCATCTGTGCCGTCACCCCCCTCCCCATGCGACCAGATGACTCGGCTGGATGTCTGTCTGCATGTCTGACATGATGCAGGGCCTCGGCCTCAACTGGCCCGGTGGGTGGTCCCGGCCCAGCATGGCTGAACAGCGGGTTGTGGCATCGCTTTCCACCTCCAGCCTTCCACTCCCGATTTCCCTCATCTTCTATCGCCACTCCTTGGTTTTTAGCGATTACGAAAAGGGGAAATTGACAAGTAATGAGGAAGGAATTGGCCTTTTTTTGACCTGAAACCCCCTCGCCCACTGTCCCTGATGACTGACATGTTCTTGAAGATAAAATATCAAATTTAACTAAACTGCTTTTTATGCAGCAACAAAAGCAGCAGGTGTGATTTTTGCAAATTAAAGTGTTTAGTTTGCTAAACACTGACAGAAAAGCCATATGAAATGCTTTTGCACAGAATTTTGTCCATTAAAGTTCTATTCACACAAACATCAATCCAATCACGCCATCCTTCACTAGTGCACAGGTTCAAAACTTGCAAGTTTTAAATTACCACTTTAGAACAAACTAAGCCAGAGGTGTGACTTGATTAAAATTTTTAAAGGACTTAATTGCAGGGTGTGTAATTAATCGCGTTTAAACCCAACCACACCTCGACAAAACAAGCAGCATTTTAAATTCAAAAATCCGCTTTGCTGCTGCCTTCCTCCTCTGGAAACAGAATGCAGTTGAGTAGATAAAAATGCTTTCATCATGTGCAGCGTCTCACTCCTGCTCCCACTCTTGAACTTGGTACTGAGCCATCAGAGATCTATAGGAGGCCTCATGAGAACAAATAGCCCGTATCTAATCTGTTTCCTCTCCTGATGAGTTCTGACTACGTGGCTGCTGATTTTCTGCAGTAAAAATGGCTGAAAACGCATCCTCCTCTTTCATTTCCCTGTCTTTTCTTTAAATCTGCTCCATTTTCATCCCATTTCCCTCACCTTTGTATTCCTCTTCACCTCAGTTTCCCCCTCCGTGTCCTCCATCTCTCTCTCTGCCTCTCATATTCTCACCCCCAGCTCGCTTTGTGAGCAGCTGAATGTTTACTTCATGTCAGCCTCATCATCCATTCTGACTGGGCCTCTGCTGGGAGGATTTGCTCCTCTCTTTCACATTTTATTTGTTCCCCTATTTGCTGTTTCCATTAAAGATGAAATTGAAATCTCCTGTGCCAACACACACCAGACGCCGCGACTAACAGAAACACAAAGCGAGCTGTGCTTTGGCGTGTGAAAGAGCACACACCTCTCGTCCTACTTTTTCTTCCTTTACCTTCTTCTCATCCGCCAACACCGACTTGTCTCCGTTCTGTAGTTGTTGCAAGTGCGAAAGGAGATGCTTTTGTCTTGTTTTTGTGTGGTATGATTTATTTCCTGCTTCGTCAAGGGAACTGACTCTTCCTCTTTCTCAGTCTGGCACTTTTCAACACATTTAAAAACTTACTTTTCTCACTTCTTTGCCTAGACCTTTGAGGCAAAATTTAGCAACAAGAAGATGTGAGCTAAATGACTCGCAGTGCTGGCGAGAAGTTCACGTCAACTTTTCAGGAGCAGGCATCGCCAGATAGTTTCAGGGGGTCTTAAGGGATTTTGAATTGTCTATCCTGAGTGGGATGATGATGCTGCCAATGACTCAGATATGCCCAGACCCCAGTAACAATTGATTAATAAAGGACTCCTTTGTGGTCTGGTAGTGTGTGCATATTTCCGTGACGTTTTCAGTTTGGGAGTATGGGGTACCTGACTTGTTGATGGGGGCCTTTGGGTTCCTGTATGAGTCGCAGAGAGTCGTCCTGCTTCCATTGTGAATTGGACTCTGCCAAGGTTGCCCTTTGTCACTGAGTCATAAGGTGTTGAGGGGATCTAGTGTCAGGTCTCTGCTTTTTGCAAATGATGTGGTTCTGTTGGCTTTATCCCATTATGATTTTCAGCTTTCACTGGCACAGTTTGCAACTGGGATGGAGATCTCTGTATCCCCAAGTTCAAGAAAAGAGTAGAATACCTTCTCCAGGTTGGGGATGAGATCCTGCCCCAAGCAGGGGAGTCTAAGTATCTAGGTATTATTCGAGAATGAATGGGAAAATGGAGATCAATAGGTAGGTTGGCTCTGGACAGGCACTGTCCTAGTCTGTTGCTGTGAAGAGAGCAAAGCTCCTGACTTACCAGTATGTTCTTGCCATTACCTGTGGCAGAAACTCAATGGAGAGAGAAGTCTGAGCCTGTCTGTTTGGGCTGCTGCCTCAAGTGTATGAAAATGGTTGGACGGACTGACCACTCAAGACGGCTGTGTGCTAAAATCTGATTAGATCAGCAGTTTCTGAAATACTCTGGCTACTCTGTCTGGCACTAACCACCATGCCTTGTTCTAAGGGACTAGAATCGTTCTCCTTTCTGGACTTCATCAAGTCGTCTTTGTCACACCTGGGTGCCTGAATGCACGGAGAAGCTGCAACAAGGGACATGGTAAGTGTGTGTATGTTTTTATGAACAAACCCTGTTTATACAGAACAATTACAAAAGGTCTCAAATTCATGACCTTTACGCCCCAGGAAACGCATGTACAGTTCTCTGTGGAAGCACGGAAGACTGTTCTGTCGCTCCGTCTTTCTCGTGACGTCTGTGAAAACCTTCAGAGAGGTCGTAGGCAGTGTTTGGATGGCTGCAGGAGAAAACAAAAGCGGCACTCTGCAGGTTAATGAGGCCAGGAAGACGCTTTGTGCCGAGCTTCATCAGTATTCAGCGGAGGTCCCCCACCCATGCTCTCCCAATATTATGCCAGTCATTTAGGTCAGCCACATTACGGTGCCTATGTGAGAGGCAGCCACCCACACACACACACGCACACAAAGATGTAAACAGAAGATGGGAGAATTTTCAGGCAATTTAATAGAAATACAGTCTCATCAGCTGCTCACCTCCTCATTCTCTCTAATCATTAGCTCTGTCCCTCACTCACTGCCTTTTCTTTCCATTTTGCAAACATCCATCTCTTGCTACCTGACCCCTTCATCTCTTTCTATTCCCCACATACTGCTCCTTCAATTAAGATAGAGTGGCTAGTCCTATATAAATTACATTAACATCTCTAATGGCTGCCGCAGGTTATTGGTTTGTCATTAGGACCCCACTCAGGTCAGTACAGGCCAGCTTCCAGAGCCCAGTAAGGGATTTAAGAGAAGCAGATCCTAGCTGCAGGCGAAGGCCTTCAACAGTTTTTACTCAATCCGATAAAAGAGAAAAGGAAAACGGAAAGCGTCAAACTTCCAGTTTTTTTATGGGAATCAGGTAAACCGGTAAAATTTTCTCATTTAAATGGTCAACTTTGTTAGTACCGTATTTTCCGCACTATAAGGCGCACCTAAAAACCTTCAATTTACTCAAAAGCCAACAGTGCGCCTTATAATCCGGTGCGCCTTGTATATGGACCAATATTGAGCCACAACAGGTCTAGTAACTACAGTAAGGAGATGCCAACTTCATTTTCGCCCGTAGAAGAAGCAGCGTGCGGTGCATGCTGGGATAGTTGTCAGAACGCTGGTTTGTTAATAAAGTTTGACTGACCTATCTAGCTACCGACCGTCTAGAATCAGGTTGCCTGCAGGTCATTTAGCACCAATTTCTCCACCAGCAGCACCTGAGTGAAGTTGCCCCCCCCCACCTTCTTCAAATCAGACAAAATTGGTGTCAAACGTTTGTGCTACATTTGTGCAGCAAAAATTTTCGTTTTAAAGATATAAAGAAATGTTTCTAGAGGTCATCCAAGGTCAACCAGCCCCCCCCACCTTCTTCAAATCAGACAAAATGGGTGTCAATCAACTCAGCTACGTTTGTGCTGGTTTGTGAAGCAAAAATTTTCGTTTGTGCTGCTTTGGCTTTGCAGATATTAATGAAAGTGTAAAGGTCAACCAGCCCCCCCACTTTTATGAAATCAAATAAAATTAGTGTCAAACGTTTGTGCTGGTTTATGCAGCAAAATTTTTTGTTTGTGCTGCTCTCATTTTAAAGATATAAAGAAAGTTGGATTTCATAAAAGTTGAGGGGGTGGTTGACCTTTTGCCCTTTACACTTTCATTAATATCTTCAAAGCCAAAGCAGCACAAACAAAAAAAATTTGCTGCACAAACCAGCACAAATGTAGCCGAGTTGATTGACACCCAATTTGTCTGATTTGAAGAAGGTGGGGGGGTGGTTGACCTTGGATGACCTCTAGAAACATTTTATATCTTTAAAATGATAGCAGCACAAACGAAAGTTTCTGCTGCACAAACGTAGCACAAACGTTTGACACCAATTTTGTCTGATTTGAAGAAGGTGGGGGGGCAACTTCACTCAGGTACCAACATGCTGTGCGCGAACGGAGAAGGGTGACCATCGTCCGTCCACGCCCCGACCCAGTCGCAGAAGGCTCTCCTCGCTGACCCGAGTCGGACTGTTTTGTTGACATTCCGTTTAGTGCAGCTCCATCTAGTGGATGCATAACGTAACTCCAGCCTTCACTGTAGTGTCTATTCTATGCGCCTTATAATCCTGTGCGCCTTATAGTGCGGAAAATACGGTAGTTGGTTTTCTTTGTATCGCCTTCTCTTTACTCTCGGTATGCTTCGGGTTTTTGGAAGAGTTGTTTGTATCCAAGCATTTTAAATATGTATTTTTCCAATATTTTATGTAATTACAGGAAGGGGACACAGAAAGAAGGGGGAATGCGTGGTGCAATGATCTCAATATCAGGAATTGAATCCAGGACCATTAGAACCATGTAACAGCTTTATGATCCTAGCTCATGTCTTCAGATGTTGGTTCAATATTTCCCATGATGTGGAGTTCACCCATGCTGTACCTTCAGCCGTCATAAAAATTTTATAATGTCCTGGACTTTCCCAAATTGAAATTATCTTGACCAACTCGCCCCATGTTTGAGCAGCAAATTGAACCTGACCATTAGAAACTCCTGTAGGTACAATATGTCATCAATATGCATACCAGAGTGAAGTTGGACTCGATCATAACACAGATCACGTAGTAATGATGACTAACAGTGTTATGGTACAGAGTCATATTCTGAAAAGACTTAAATTGGTTTTTGTGAAAAAATAGAGATTTATAGACCTGTACTTTGTGTGAATTCACACCAGTCACTTTTGAAGATTATACAAAGTCTAGCTCGGTGAAAGAAAATATTTTTAAAAAACTTGGAGCTACAGGGGTTCCCCTCATAATGAACATTGAGCTTTAAAACCCATTTGATTCAATCACAACATGAATATTTTTACAATGTAGCTTCATCTCGCATTGCAATGTTATTCCACCATCATCTGATTGGGATTTTGAAATATTTGATATACCGTAAAGAACATATTCCTTTAAGAGCTAATTTATATCTCAAGATTGTTTTTATTTTTGCACAGCTGCTTTGGTTTCCCCGTCACCTGTGCCATGGTTTCATGAGACGAGTCAAACTCTTTTCAAGAACTCCATCAGTGCAGCTTTATTTCCACTTTAGCTCTCCGTGTTTCACTGACATACCTGAACAGCAAATTAGCGTCAAATTGATAGCCTAGAGCTAAATGTCCTTCCTTTCCTTCTTTTTTCTAACATTATGACTCTAAGCCTGAACTTCTTAAAAAAAAAAGATGAGAACATTTCTCCTAATTATTATTTGGACCGTTGGATAGATCGGATGGTCAGTTTTGGTTACATATTCCACTGGGGAAAAAAAATCATTTTAACGAACAGTAATTTTACTGGCGGCTGTTTTTAAAAGGCGCAGTGCAAAGTGGCTTGTTTGTCTTTCAGATTGTTGGTTTTTCAAATCTTCCTCGTTGATCTGCTGATTCTGATTCGGCTCCAAATGTTTTTATACCATCACACTTGGCTGCAGCTTGTGCATGAGCTAAACGTCTTTAATCTTGTGCAGTAGTAGTAGTGTATTGGCAAGAAATTGTAATTTAGCAAACTGGAGCATGAAAACTAATTTGTCATTAGCGTAGAAATTTGGGCTTCGGTGTTTTTTATTTTCAAGCAAATGATACCCAAGGATGCTGGGGGTGACCTCTTTGCTGTCTCTGTGCCATATTTCACTGCTGCTAACCCAGATGGGCTCAGCTTTTGGATTCGAACACAAACTGCACATGGCATGCAGCTGGAGCTCTTAATCTTGTGAATCATAGCAGTTTAGCAGTTTTAAATGAGTCAGTGCACAGCCTGGTGTCACAGTAACCATCAGAAAACAGGGAATGAAGGAAAAAAATTATCAGATTTATGCTGATATTTGGACATTCTTCGCTCTTGCAGATTTGGAGGAACTTTCTCACTCAGGCAGCTACAAGAATATTTAACGCGATTGTCTGTTTTTGAGGGATCCGAATCATTTATTGGATTTCACTCTATAAATCCGAACCTTATTTTTGACATGAATATTTCTCTTTTCTCTACTGTTTATGAAAAGCTTCCTTTCCTCAAAATCTGTCTGTGTTGATTTAAATATTGGTTTTACACATTCTTAATGAAAAAGTTGAAATGCAAAAACAAGTATGGTAATGATCTGAAAACAAAAGACCTGACACAATTATGCATGTAAAATGACTTATCTGGCTGTTTCTACCTGTCTGAGGCTTTTAAAGGGTTAAAGTACATTTTATCACAAAATTGTTATCCCGAAAGAGCTGGGTTTTACCAAACTGGGTCACGAATAATGTGCAAGGGGTGAAATGCATGCCACTTCTACTTTTGTAGACTGAATACTTTAGAGAAATAACATTAACCATGCTGGGATTTTATATGGGTGGTTGCCCAGGGAAGCATTAGAAAGATGGGCACCAAAGCACCAGATGCCATAAAAAAAAAGTTACTGGTCAGTTGGACCCTGTATAGATTTTGTTTTCAAAAGTTACATCTGAGAGCATAAATCTAAGCTTTATGGCTACAGATTGAGTTGCACCACACCAGTGTTTCTGACTTTGCTGCAGAACTGACATCAGATTTTGGCAACATGTAAAAACTTGACACCAGTTACTCATTTCTAAGGTAGCACTAATTGTGAAATGGCAATTAAGAACTAGCTAATTGTTACCAGCGTCATTCAAAGCAACAGTATGGTCAGCTTACTAACCAATAGAAAATGACTCTTTTTTTTTTTTTTTTTTTCTTTTACAGTGGAACTCTTTATTTTCTCCACCTGCATGTTTACTATAAAGTGCTAATGAATTATGTATATAATATTCAGAACAATATCCAGTTTTTATCGAAGCAGCAGTTGAAATAGTATTATTTTTTTTGTTAAATAAATGAATTGCGTAATAAGTTTGTTTTGAATGGCTGTTTCATTCCCGTAATCTGTAATCTGTCCTGGTTTGTTCCAGATTACCTCACCGTCAGAATCTCACAGCTCATGTCTCCTTCACTCCTTCTGTTTTGGAGGAGCCGTGATCTGTGCCGGGAAGTCTTATTAGGGAAATGACTAGTCGAAATTGCCCTTGACAATTTGATGCTCTCAGTATACAGAAGTAAGACAGAAAATTCCAGCTAAGCTCCACTGCAGCAACACTCACAAAGAAAGAAAAAAAAAAAAGGGAGAAGGAAGCACAACTGAGGGGGAGAACATTTATTTTCTTCGTTTGGTCCCTGGGTTGTCAATCTACTCAGTGAGGGTTTTAAAAGTAGCCGAGGACGATCTGCAGAGAGCCCCGTCTGTATTAAACATGGGTGTATTCGCCTTGTGGTTAATGTCAAGTGTGGCTAAGGTACCTGGGTCTCCGAGGGGGTGCCGAGCGAGAGCACTGTTGATGTGATTAAAATGTTGGAGAACAGCCAGAGGGTGATGGCTGGCACAGATTCTGCTCTGTCACCTCCTCCTCCTCCATTTCACCCTCCATCCCTCTCCTCTCAGTGCCAGCTGTCAGTTATGTCAGTCAGTTTGCTAATGATGCTCCTACAGAGCTCAGAGCGCACCGATACATCTGTCATGCCCAAATATCTCTCTGTTCGCATGTAAACAGTCCTCAAACGGCCTAGTTTTGTGCGACGCTGCTTTTTACGCCGGGTTAAGGAAATGTATTATTCATAAACGCTCTCCATTCATTACACCACCGTTGGTCAACATCCAAGAGCATTTTCACACTTAACTTCTTCCATGAGCCTCAGTGTTGGTGACAAAATAATGCCCAGACGGAATATTTTAGCTTAGTACTTCTCCTTCCAGTCCATTAAAAGTGGGTGCTGTCACTGAGCTGCTATTTTTCTTTTTCAGGGATGTTATCGGTCCTGTCAAACGTGCAAATCATATAGTTCACAGTCGAGCAGCGGCTACCCAACACTGACGGGTCAACGAATTTACACCTCGACCACTTTAGGTTTTAACACCAACCTTCAAACTGCTTCCTTAATGAAGAATTTCACAGGCAATTTGCGCATCGTGACATCTGAAGTGTCTATTTTTAAGATTCTTCTTGTTCAGATATGACTCGACAGCATTCGCATAGAGAACTGGTGATGTGTTTTATTGTTTTGATTGTAACTTAGTGGTGTTTTCTGTCAGGTTGCCAGAAAAGCTGTGAGTTTAGCAGCGATAATCACTTCTAAAAAGAAGGAATAAAATGCAGACTAAACTGTAGACGGTGAGAAAGTCACTGATGGATAATGTGGTCGATATGTACCGGTTATCTGTCTGAAAGGTTAATCCCGAGGCAAAGCTCCAAAGATGGATAGATTTAACATTTGTCTGTTTTTGAAGATGTTCGGAAAGAAACGATGGACTGGTTTCTAAGGGTTGGGGAATTAAAAGCCCTTCAATGTTGTTAATGTTGTCCTTTTCAGGTTAACATTAACAAAAAATTGCAATTAAATACATCAGAAAAATTTTTTAAAAATCGAACGCGGACAATATCCACTAAATTGGTACTTCTTGTAGATTTGATCTTTCTGACAATGTCCGTTACGTCTCATAGATAAAATTGTTGGTTGAATAAAAGTTATCTAGGATGTACACTGCCTGGGGTGTGAATCATTTTGGGTTAACTCTATAGTTAACCGTCAGTGCAGGTTGCGATGCTTGGAGGATGCAGCACTGACCAGATGCATCATCGTAAATGACGGTCAGGTTGTTTTTAATCACTATTTTATTTCCAATGTCACCGCATCAGCGGCCACCTGATGCCAACGATTAGAGCGCCAGTCGATTAATTTCAAACTGTAAACAAGCAGTTTCACTGGTGCTGCTAAGCAGGTGTTTATCATGAATTGATGGACGCCCTGCAGCTGGTCTGAACGCGGTATTCACCCAGACCATCGTATAAATGGGTGATGGCTGCCTTCATTTGGCGATAAAACTGATGCATCCTGCAGGTTTATGGTGCAGTGAAATATCTGAGTGCCATTTGGGTCTAATCAACAGCAAATTATGTGATGAATGTGCGCATCTTGAGTATTTATTTTAAATGTGAATTAAATGCAATCTTGAAACGACAGCAGAAAAATCCAGACGACAACTTGCCAACAGCAGAATAGAAATCTACAGGCAAACCTCTGCACCAAACGGACTCATTGCTGCATTATATGGGTAAAGAAACGCACAAGTTTGGCCAAGGACTCAATTTATTCATCAGGAAAGAGGAGTAAACGTCAACAAGAGCTAATAAGATTCACAATAATAAGGACACACCTGATTCATCAACAGAAACTCTAGCATGTAGTTGATGCCAAATACTTTGAAGTGTTTCATAATAAGCATTTATGAAACAAGTAATAAACATAATGAAAATCAAGAATAATCTACTATTTTAACATTTCTTTAACTCATCTACTTTTTGTCCACCTACGTATTTAAATAATTGCTGGGTTCACGTTTATTCTCCAAATTACTGTCTCAAGTATGAACGTCTATATAAAAATCAGGTCAAGAAATCAAGACTAATCATCTCGTATTGACCAATGTTCCAGGTGTTCAGGTGGATTTTTCGTCTTGATTTAAAGGAATTCAGTGTTTCAGATGATTAGGTGTTTTTTGGAAATGTACATTGTTGCAACCTGCATGTTTTTTTTTGTTTTTTTTTTTTTTATCAATTGATGGTACACGAAGATTAGACTTCCTTAAAGCTAGATCTCAAGTATTTCTCCTTTCCTTTTTTTTTTTTTTTTTGTCCTGTTTTATCCTCATTCCTGCTTTCACCCCCTTACCAGAGGTCAGCGGCATTAGTGTTTGAATTTTAAGGCTAAGTTATTCGCTTGACCTTGCCATCTGTCAGCATACAGTGTTTTTCTCCTGGGTCTGCCATGTGAGACTCTTGTTATGCTCCCCGGGGCTCCGGGGTAAAGGTTGATACCCTTTCAAATACTTTCTACTGCAAACCATGGGTCGTGTGTGCATGAATATACATATGTATATGAGCTCTGCACTTCAACAGTGCTGCTGGGAATGATGAATGGCTGCCAGGTGTAGGTTTACCGCTCTGACAGCAGAAAGAGTTAAGAGACTGTGGTGAGTCACCGATGTAGCCTGTGGCAGACACCAACGGCCCACACGGATAAGGTCTCCATCTCAGGCTGGAGGAAATGGAGATGAGGCTTAATTTCCGTCATACGAGAGGTGGGACCGTGCAGGAGGAGAGGAGGAGGAGACTGAGCCCGTCTGCGGTCCTGGGGCAACAGAGCCAGCTCACCCAGCAGTCCTCTGCGCCTGTCAGCCTGAGTCAACATCAAACCGGGCCCTTCGCCCCTCTCCACTTGCCTGCTGCTCGCCGAGGTCACGCGAGCGCGGATTTGGCGTGTATGAATAAATCTGGCCTGAGGACGTGTCAGAGGTTTATGATTCAGACGTTTCGGTAACAGAAATCTTCAGCTTCACGTCACAGCAGAGATGTTGCGTTCAAAGAGGGGATGCTGTCCGATTCTCTGAATCTTTGTGGTCTCAGCAGCTCCAGAGCTGCTTCACGTCGTCACTTAAGTTCAGTTTATTCTCTGGAAGGGAGGATAACCTCTGTCTTGACTATTTGCACCAGAAATGTTAATAAAAACCATGAGATGTGATCACAATAGAAGGGCCATGTGTGTCAAAGGCGGGTCGGCTTTAAAGCTCAAGTTTCATTGCGCCTCAGGGACGTCAGAGGCCGTGCAAAAGTGTCAAACTGCTCCTTCCTTATTCTCCTTCCCCAGGATCTGAGTCTGTTCAAATTAATCTCAATCATACGTTCTTGTGACTCTGAAGGACATTTTGCTTTTTTTTTTTTTTTTTTTTTTTTAGAAAATATTTATTTCTATCAGATCCGATCAGAGAAGAGTCAACAATTGGAGAGGAATTGGCCTAAAATAGGCGAGTAGAGCCGGGAAGGCATCTTCTTCTTTCTTTTCCACCATCACTACATCCTCACTCTGAGCTTTAACTTCTAAGTCGCCATGCACAGTCCTGATATAGATTTGAAAGTACAGAAAATGTCCGAATATCCATCCGTCTATCCACTGCCTTCACCTGTTGGTTCGTGTGGGGTTGCCGGGGTGGCTGCAGTCTGTCTGCAGCTGTCGTTGGGTGAGAGGCAGGGAATGCCCTGGAAAGTCACCAGTCCATCAGAGAGCCACGTAGGACACACACACACACACACACATACTGAGGAGCAGATTAGACTACTCAATTAACCATTGATATGTTTTCTGGGACGATGCCCGAATACCCGGCGAGAAGCCACACATTCACAGGGAGAACATGCAGAAAGACTCACAGTTGGGATTTGAACCAAGGACCTTCTTGATGCAAGGCGACAGTGTGATTAGCTGTGCCACCATACAGCTCATGTCCAAACTTATCAAATCAAGTCTGAATGCTTGGCACCTTTCATTGGGGACACATTAATGATGCATCCTACAAGTGGGACATGAAAACATACAGTTCTTTTACAGCACCTTTATACATTATTGGAAAGGTAAGATTCTTCAGATTTCAAGGATGTAAGTCAATGATGGAATCATAGCTGTAGACACAGTAAATGCTTTTGTCAAACTACTCAGAAAGGCAAACAAATGGCCAATATAAAGTCTTATTTCCACAGTCCATAATAATCTGCCACTGAAAACCTCTGATATTTTCTTCTGTTGGCATGCTCTGTTCTTTTGGGGTGGGGGAAGAGGGGGCCGGTTTGTAAGGATTTTGGATAAATTGCAGGAAATTTAATGGTTGAAGCTCGGGGTGAATCTGCTGGACACACATCTTGGGATCAATATTTTCTCATTGTCTCAAAAATATATGAATTGTGGACCTGAACTTTTTGGGAAATTAAATGATAAGCCTTCTAAGATTGATACGCAGAGGAAAGAGCTGCTTATTACTGCTCATGTTTCCATCTCTGCGTCTTAAAACACCAGTACGCTCTTAAAACCGCGTGTATTTTCTTTTGCTACTACTGCATCATTCTTCAGATGGTATCTGATGTTTTAAGCTAATTTCCCTTGATATACCACCTTATTGGTGCCAAGTTGTATTTTCTGTTTGTCAAACTACGATTGTCCGTATTTCCTTTGGGCTCAACTAAGAAAAAAAATCTGAATATGTTGTATTTTTATGACAGTCATTTAAGAAAACATTTAAAAAATACTTCCTTTTATATCGGAATAAAATTTGTTCATGTCTTGAATTTTGGAGCCTCCTTTGAATGAACAACTCATAAGTCAAAATCAAACAATAAAACTGGACTAAATGTGCCAAAACAATCAAGAAACTCCTCAGAAGACCTTCAGGTAGACTTTTTGTAATTCTACAATTTTGCACTGCACTAAATCTGTTTTGAGTCAGGTAATCAGGTTTGTGTTGTTCAGCCTTTTTAAAGTATTTTACCCCAGCAACCAAAAAGCAGCACGTCTGCTCCACAACAAGCTTCAGCATGGAGTATATTCACACTGACACAGCATCTATAAATAGTCAGGCTAGTCCACGCCGTCTCATTCTGTCTCCCTTGTTTTCGTTTTTGTTTTTTCTCTCTCAAACTAACTCCAGTGTCCTCGTGTGACCAAACAGCGACTTGTTCTCCGCGAAAATTCAATTTGCAGTCTAATTCCAAATCAAAAAAAGCTCGTTCAGAGCTCGGCGTTTGCTGAGCGTGACACAAACAAGCAAGGACACCGTCTGAGTGCGGCTCCCTCGCAGGCTTATTATAGCTTTGCCCTCAAGTAACAGAGTTGTTTTTAATTGGCGAGTTGTCCTAATTGACTTTAGCTAATTCGTGGATTAGATTATTGTTACCTTCCCTAATTGAACCATAACTTTCATGTGTTTTTTTTTCCCTGGCTGGTTGCTCTGTGAGTAATTGCTGCTGAGTGCTGCCATTTAAGAGTTCCAGTTTAGAAGTTGAAGGCCCCCCCCCCCCATCACATCCAGTTATGCAAAGCATCTATAGAAATAAAACCAATTAAAGAAAGCATGGAGGAGAAAACTATAGGAATACAACAGCAAAACGGCAGCAGGTTTTGGTTTTGCAGAGTGTAACAGGCTGTGGTGCTAGTCCGTCTAGTGAAATCTCCAAAAAGTGAAACTTCTTGGAGAGTTTGACAGTTGTGTTGGTGACGTGTATGGTCTGAGGAAAAGGAATAGCAAAAACATTTTGAGTAAATGTTCTGCAATTTAAAATGAATTCTTGCCTCTGTAACAACCACTAAAAATAACATAATTCTTGCACAAGGCTGCTGCAGAACCAGTGACTTGATGGAATTGGACTGGCATCCTCTTGATAACTGGCATCATACGGTCAGCTGAGTCTGATTTGACGTTGAGGCCGGAGATGAGACAATATTAGATTGTGAAGAATTGGGTTGTCCTGACGACCTGCCAAAGCGGACAGGTCTCGTGTTGGTCCAAGAGACACGCTGTTTGTCGTTTCCGTCCTTTTCCTCCAGCATTTTAAACGAGTTTGTGTAGTGGGGATCAAAGGTTCCTGGTTTTGATTGCCATTATACTTGGTTAGTATTAACAGGGTTCCAACACACAACTCATGAAAACACTTCCAGACTCATTCACAAAGTTCTCAGAAAAGAACGTGGGGATAAATGGGAAGAATAATGGAAGGAACTTGGTAACTATGAGAGGAAGGGAGGAAAAAAGGAAGAATGGAACTGAGGAAGGAAGGAAGTATGGGAGCAGAGGAGGAAAGGAGGAACTAAGGATGAGTGAAAGGATGGCAACCAAAGACTGGGTTTGCAAATGATCCTGTGGCTAGAAAACTTGTGTACAAAACGGTTGCTTTGTTTTCAACATTCAACGTTGTTTAATGTGCTGTCCTTGATGAAATAAACTTGACTTGAATTGGGTCGAAGGAACTGAGTGTGGGGTTAAGAATAGGTACATTGAACCATCCCTAAATGCAACCAGTTCTTGCTGACAACATTCTTCAGTGTAGATGTTTATACTGATGGAGGGGAAACTTGGTTAACTATATTCAGGATATTAAGGACTTTTTAAAAGTGAACCCATCGCTGTCTGATTGAAAAATGGGCATCATTCTGCAGCATCTGATTCTCTAGACGACTGCTGAACAGAATGAACTATTTACTATCCAATGCAGATTTCCTAGTTTCTGTCTCAGTGTCCTTGGATGTAGGTGTATAAAAATCAGAATTTGGACACGGCAGAGTTTTGCAAATCTGAAATTTTACAATAAATACCCTCTGACTGATGCTTACAGTCACTAAAGCAGACACTCCTAATAAATACTCAAATCTGACAAGGAAAATTTAAACTTGCATGTCTTTGTTTTCAAATAATCACTCAACCCAGTTTCCCAGTGCTCGTCTTACCAGACAAAGTGTGACGTTGCCTCCACTTGTTACATAAATGATTGAATGCACATAAACTCTGCATCGACATCTCCAGCTCTTAGAAAAGCCACAAGGTCCGATCGGTGCATCTGCGGTTCAAGCATTTGCAAAGCGACCTTTGCGTGAACCGTTGACATTTCTGTTGCCTGAAAAGTTCTGGCTCTGCAAAACCCCACAACAACTTATTTCTTAAAGGACACCTGGTTGAGGCCATATAGGAACGCAAGGACAGAAAACTTTATAATTGATACCCAATATGCTATTAGAAATTACAATGCAATATTTAAAAAGGTATGCACACTTTTGGTTAATGTCACTAAATTTTTCTTCCCTGCCTTATCGTCTTTAGCATCTTGATGCCAACTGGTTTGCAGCTCCGCTGAATAGAGGAGGCTTCCTCTGGGACTGCTTTTTTAGCTTCTTGATGGACAGAGAATGAAGATCTTTAAAAAGGTTCCCTTAACCCTCATACATCAATCGGTTTCCTGTTTAGAGGTTCGACTTTGACTTCCCTCTCGTTTTTCTTTAAACCATCTCAAGGTGCGAGACTTGACTCTTTCACACTCTGCTGAATTTAAAACCTATTAATGCAACTCGGCTTTTTTTTGTTGTTGTTGTTGTTGTTAAAGATTTTTGTTTCCCTATAGAAGAACAAGTAAATAAGCTCACATTCAAACCAAAAAGGAAATAACATAAGAGCAAAGCTGGATGTACAGAGAGGAAAAAAATGCAGTTATATGCTGACAGTCCTTTATGCGGCTTTCATTCTTGTCTTGCCGAAGGAGTGTTTTATATTCCGTGTCAGCCTCTGTGTGTGTGGGGACTAAATCAATTCCAAATTATTGCTCCTCTCAATAACTGATGGCCACGTCTGGGAGGAGGAGAAATGATTAATGATGATACTATGGACAATGCGAGTAAGACACACCGAGACATTATCGGCTGCAAGCCTATAGACACACACGTACAGAGAATCTAGCAAAGATTACTAAACGGAGAGAGACATCACTGCACACTTTGGTGACGGGGACAATATTTCACAATCTGAGCGCATGTGGGAAAGAAATAAATCAGTGATGCACGCTGCAAAAAAATAAAGAAGAAATTCAAACAGGCTTGTTAGAATCATGAAATAAAAATAGCTGAATTTAGCTGTTTGGTTTTTTTGGAAAAGGAAGAAAATGTATAAATCTTAAGTCATTATTTCACAATTTGAAATAAATTGTGAAATAATTTTAAAGGTGAGCTTGCTTTTTCCCCGCAAATTTTAAAAAAATCTGTTTTTACATAGCACGTAACTAACTAGTGTTTTAGAAAGGTTTACTTTCCTTGAACCTTTTCAAAGTTTATGTCGTTACAAACTTCGATAGACCAATGAAAGAAAAAGTGTGCCTGTTTTTATTCCCCCCACATGTTAAAAAATAAGCCTAGTGGAAGATTGACCTCAACCCTGACCTCAAAGTTGTTTTTTTGCAGGTTTTCTGTTCAGGATTTCGATCTTTTCATTTTTCCTCGTCACTGTTGAAGATGAGCACAAGATTCACACCAACAGTCCTGCTGACGGATTCCTCCACCTCAGATGTGGATGGATCTCTGCAGCTCCTCCAGAGTTACCATGGGACTTGGGGTTGTTTCTCTGTCCTCGTATGACCTGTCAGTTTAGGTTTAGGACAGAAAAATTGTTGTAGCTTAGCAGTTGTCCCATACCTTCACCATCTTAATTTTGCAAACCATAAATGTATTGTAGTAAATTACAAGGTTTCTGGTTTATAACCTGACAAAGTCAAAATATTCCAGCGTTATAAAGGCACCGTCAGCCTTTTAGTTTAGTGTAAACTACACATTTAACCATATTGGATCCATCTGCATCTCTAAAACTTAATGCTATATTTCTGTAACTGGATGTTTTATTTTAATCTCATTCCTTTGAAGATGCATATTTAGCCATATTTGAAAAACCGAGAAGGTCTGCTTGCTTTTCCCCTGCTTTAAATGTGCTTCCTAAATTTATTCAGAATCTAATATTCAATGCAGTTTTTTTAACACGTTCCCAAGCTGCCGCTCTTGAAATGCTATGAATTTTTAAACGGCGACACTGATTTTCATTAAAACCCGCAAAATGAATCACATTTATCGATGCATATTTGAAGCTGGTTCCTGAAACAAAAACCCGACATCCCTTAAAAGAGTTTAGCTGCAACTTTACATCCCTTTACTTAACATGCTTCAGTCTGTAAATATGTAAATATGCACCCTGCCACTTGCCTGGCTGCAACCCTCAAACATTTCCTCGGCAGCTTGATGCTGTCAGCAAACAGCTAATAATATGTTGCTAATGTTAGATAAACCAGGCTCCCAACTGCCACTGCTGACAAGTCCCACCCTGCGAGTTGACAGGACTGGTTCCGTGGGTTTGTTATGTTTGAATCTGTGATTTTGACTGTCACAGCTTCAGTGCACCGCTGTGGAAATGTTCAGCTGTGACGTTGACTGCTTATTTTACTCATACTCCTTCTGAGTGCAATAAAAACATTCACGGGGGAAATATTTAAAATGCCTAAAACTTGATTTTTATTGTAGAGAATTGCATTTAAATTTCTGGGATGTACACCGAGTTAGTCCCAACAACTTGCATCATAGACTGAGAAATTTTGGAAGATTTTCAACGATGTACTATCTTATTTCTGTCATTCTTGTTATTGAGGCAGAATTATTAATATTTTTTTACCTTGGCAATTTAGGGAAATTGGAGAAAAACTGCAAATTATGAGTCCCATTATGTAAAGCATTTATTTTGTCACAGAGGAAAACAAGTTAGCATAAGTTTAAAAAGTACACGTTAAGTCAGGAGCTTTTGAGTGCGAAAAATATCCACATGTTCAATGATATTGAAATATGCTTCCATTAAACAACAATACCTTAAAATAAAGCTACTGTTTTCAACACAAAAGCAACTGGTTTGCCAAATCTAACATAAAAATTAAATCTACTAAATGAAAGATTAAATAACAGTCCGTGTAGTTGTTTTCTCAGTCTCATATCTGTTTTGATTGGGTTAAAATTTTCCATGACAAATAACCAGGCACGTGCAGAAGGGGGAGCTGCTTGAGCACCTGCCCTTTTTGCTCCTTGCCCCAAAGTGCTCTATTGGTCAATTTTAATTTTATTTATTTATTTATATTTTTTGTATTATTTTCTAAGCCCTCTTCTGACACATGTACTAAAATTATTTTTATTATTTTTTGTACAACATAATAAGCCCTCCGGTCACCTTGTTACCTTTGACCTTTTGCCCGTGACGCATGACGCAGAGGCAACTGCCTCTCGCGCAGTGAGATAAGGCGGCTAACTGGAGTTCAACGTAGCGAACGTTCCAGATTTCACCAATTCACTTTATTTTGGTGAATAAAGTGGAGTAGACTTGCTGCTTGTCAGATGACGGAAAACGTTGAAATATCGTTTCTGCTTCAGCTCTGAGTCGCGGTTTAAGCAGAGAGGTAATGACATACAACAGACACTAACAGGCCTCTGCCTTTCTCTGAAGAACTACTGAGCAGGAGGAGACAGCCAGGTGAGGAGAAACTGTTCTTATCTATCGATTCAGTATTTTTATCATACAGACATTAGGCTGTTGTTGATGAGCTATTAGCTAACTGCTAGCTAACGACTTTGCTAGCAAAGCAAGTAAACTAAAAAGCTTCTTCCCTGTATTGTTAATGATATCAGTCATTCTTCAGTATCGCTTCAATCAATCAAATTTTATTTGTATAGCACATTTCAGCAGCAAGGCATTTCAAACTGCTTTACATAATTAAAATAAAAACAGAAATAATCAGTGAGAAAGAGAGAGATTAAAAAAATAAAATAAAAAAACAAAAAACATTACATCATTAAAACGTCGAAAAGAGAGAAGAAATTAAAAACATTAAAGACATGAAAACATGGAAGACATCAAAACCTGCACTCTAACCCTAATTTAGCCATAAGCAACTCTAAACAGGTGGGTTTTAATTGAGATTTAAAAGCACCCAGTGTTTCAGCTGTTTTACAGTTTTCTGGAAGTTTGTTCCAAATCTGTGGTGCATAGAAACTGAATGCTGCTTCTCCTCGTCTGGTTCTGGTTCTGGGGATGCAGAGCAGACCAGAACCAGAAGATCTGAGGGGTCTAGACGGTTGGTGCAGTAATAACAGATCTTTAAGGTATTGTGGTGCTAAACCGTTCAGTGATTTATAAACTAACATCAGTATTTTAAAGTCTATTCTCTGAGCTACAGGGAGCCAGTGTAGGGACTTTAAAACTGGTGTTATGTGCTCTATCTTCCTGGTTTTAGTGAGAACATGAGCAGCAGCATTCTGGATCAGCTGCAGCTGTTTGATTGATTTATTAGTCAGACCTGTGAAGACGCTGTTGCAGTAATCAATGCGGCTAAAGATAAACGCATGGATGAGCTTCTCTAGATAAGACATAAGTCCTTTAATCCTAGAGATGTTCTTCAGGTGATAGAAGGCCGACTTTGTGACTGTCTTAATGTGGCTCTGAAGATTCAGGACAGAGTCCATCACTACTCCCAGGTTTCGGGCCTGATCGCTGGTTTTTAGTTGTAATAACTGAAGCTGTGCATTGATTCTAGTTCGCTCATCTTTAGGTCCAAAGATAATAACTTCAGTTTTGTTTCTGTTCAGCTGGAGAAAGTTTTGGCACATCCACATATTTATCTGTTCTAAGCATCTATTCAGTGATTGGATGGGTTCAGAGTCACCTGGTGACATCGTGATGTAGAGCTGTGTATCATCCGCATAATTGTGGTAGCTAATCCCATTTCCTGTTATAACCTGAGCCAGTGGGAGCATATAAATATTGAAAAGAAGGGGTCCTAGGATTGAACCTTGGGGTACCCCATATGTGACCTTTGACCTCTCTGATGAGAAGTTCCCGATTGAAACAAAGAAATCCCTGTTCTTTATGTAAGATTCAAACCAGTTGAGCACTGGACCGGAGAGTCCGACCCAACTCTCCAGTCGATTCAGTAACATGTCGTGGTCAACAGTGTCGAAAGCTGCACTGAGGTCCAACAGAACCAGCACTGTGGTTCTCCCACAGTCTGTATTTATATGGATGTCATTGAACACTTTTACAACGGCCGTCTCCGTGCTGTGATGAGCACGAAAACCAGACTGGAAGGAGTCAAAGCAGTTTGTTATTGTTAGGAAGTTATTTAATTGTTTAAAAACAGCTTTTTCAATAATTTTGCTGATAAACGGGAGGTTGGAGATCGGCCTGTAATTCTGCAGTAGTGATTTGTCCAGATTGTTCTTTTTTATCAGTGGTTTGACAACTGCTGTTTTCAAAGCCATCTCCACTGCAGCAAACAGGCAGCTCTTTGTTTTATAGATTAGTCACTAAAAAGTTGCATTGTACCCTTGTTTATATTTTTAATAGTGTAATTCTGTAAAGACTAAATATGTCTGGCCTAGCTCTGATTTACATATCTTGCTAAATTGCGGGTTTGAATATTGCAATACTTTCCTATAACAAAATAGACCTGCAGAAAGAAATTACTCATAAAATATCTTACATATGTATATTTGTATGCTCTATATGGAGATGTTCCTTAGCTTTGATTGTACATGTCACATTTTTGTAATTTATCATTGTTTATTAAACTCTGAAAGCTGAGAGGCTTTGTTCATATTCTGTCCTACAATGCGGTTAGATGTGCCCTTTTTTTTGTTGCTGAGCACCTGCCCCTTTAGTGGTCTCTGTACGGCCCTGCAAATAACCAAATGTTCATGCTTTAGAATTATCGCCCTAAATTTTATATTTGCTGTAGCATACCTGTTGACATTGTATATAAAGTCCAAAGACAACCTTGTTTTTCTGCCAACTTAGTCAGAATTCTAAGAGATTAGAATGTGTTATCATATAACAGATTTTATATTTTGCTCAAAATAGAGATGATTTCAATGTAAAAACTGAATTTGACAGTTTTGCTAATGTTTCTTCTACCGCTAACACTAGACAGCTACCAAAGGTAATGATTGAAGCTGCTAAGAGTTAGTACTGGACTGTTGCTAACATTACATGACTTCTAATACTAACTCTAGAGGCTAGATGTAATGCTAGGTTGTTTGTTGCTAACGTGGGTTCCACAAAACTCGGCTAACACCAGATTAAAGCTAGTTAGAATAGCTATATGTAGCAGGGTTTTATTTGAACAATATTATAGATGTGAAATTTCTCAAAATTTTCTTTAGTCTTTGAATTTATTTTGTTTAGTTGTTTCTCCAGACATTAATACGTGGTGTATGAAGTTCTGTTAGGCTGCTCTTGACAGTTGGTGGTCACCATAGCAACCAGTAACTAACTGACAGCTCCTCCCTCCCCCCTTTTTTTTTGTTGCCGTTTGTTACTCTGGGGCAGAAACTGCTGGACTAAAGTTAACTACTAACTTGATTTTAAACGCAGTGAACCTGTCTGTCGTAAAGTCAACCTGCTGGACCGGAGACGGTCAGTCTGGATTTTCTTTAAAAGATCATCAGTGTCCCTGATGGTTTCTAAAGGTCAGCAGTGAAGGTTAGTGTTTTTTCAAAAAAAAAAAAAATCATTACCTAGTTGCATTCTGCTTTGTAATCCAGAGTGAGGTCAGCAGCAGCAGCAGATTTGCGCTTGTGGGATTCATTTGCCATGTGGAAACAGAGTGGGGTTGATCTCCTCTCTGCTCTGACTGCAGGCTGGGTTTGTTGCTGCCAGCCTGCACTGTTCCTAACTTGCTTGTGCTTCAGTGTGACTTTAGAGCCCAGACCACTGGAAGCAAACGAAAACTGACCTAGTTTGTCTTTGAAGAAAAGCAGGCGACATACATGTGATCGAATGGGTTATTAAAAGAAAAATCACCTGCTATTATAATCCATATTTATTCTCATCTCTCCTCTCCAAAATAAACGCACAAACAGAACATTCATAGTGATGGCTCTAAATAACTACTTGCACTCATACATTTGTGGGCTGGGGGGGGGAATGTATAAACAGACTTGCTCACGAGTCTAAGATGTTCACACAAAGAGCTACTGTCACAGTCACGGCCCAAATGGCTGTTTTCTGTTGTCAGTCATTTACTCCTGAAACATACACTTAGCCATGCTGACAAAGAGTCCCATCTTTTATTATCCGCCTCACAACAAAGCCCAGATTCATGTGTGCTTTCTATCTCACTCATAATCTTCCTCATAGCACTCAGGCTGCACTCTGGGGAGCCATCTCGGAGCAGCGTGCACAGCCTCGTGCACGCAAATGCCGCGCCGTGTTTGGTGGCGCGCGCACACATGTTCAACACACCCTCTCCCTCTCTGATGCGCTGTCTCCGATGCACTTGATAGCTTGTGATGGTAGCCATTGTGAGAGGCAGCGTTCCCCATCTCTGCTGTTATTATTACATTAGTTGTTACGATTTTATCCTGTTTTTCTTAAGTTCTTTCTCTCTCTCTCTCCCTCTTTTATATTGCTCTGTTTCTTCCTCTATTTATCCCCGTCCCTTGGTTCTCCCCATCCTTTCCCGCTCTGTCTGTTGTGATTTAGCGTTTGCTGTGTTTACTCTCCAAATGCAGTTTTAGAAACCAGGGGAAATTATAACTCTAACCTAGGCTGAGACTCTGTCCAAATTATGGCCATTGATTTGTGTCTTTATTATTTCTTCAGCGGGGCCTGAGGCTGAGTGTGGCTCAACACTGCCATCCAGTGGCGGTTTTGTCCACCTCCGTAACAAAAAACGCAGCATCATTTTCTCCCATTGCCTTTCTGAAACACTTTGTTCAAACATATACACTCCCTCCTTCATGCCTGCACCAACTCACATCTATATTAGACAGTTTTGAAGATCAAATACAAGCTTCAAGTTTATAGACACAACTAATGTCAAAAATTAAAGAGTTAAATGTGTTCCTAACCTCAAGGTGACTGGGGAGAGGGTCACTCTGTCCCTCCCTCCTCGAAGGTTTACATTACACAAGGCAGAACATCGAGCGGCACGGTGGCCGCTCTGGTTGGTTTGATGAAGGAATGCCCCAACCATCTGCTGCACATTAGAATTAGACCTCCTGCTCGATTCAATTAGCAGCCCAAGCCAGTGCTACTGATTGGTGATGGGTGGGTGGGGGGGAGGGGGTGCAAGTCAGTGGCTGGAGCTCCAAAGAGGATGAAAACACTGAAGGGGGGGTAGAGAGGAAATATGGTACAAGCAAATCTAGGAAAGGTCTTTAGATTAACACTGGGCTTGAGCTGCCTTTCTACATATCCGTCCTGAGCTTTGTGTTTGGTCCACTCAGAGGTAGGAGTTTTTGTTGTTTTTTTTTTTGCAGAAAAGCTCAGTCTACTTAGTCATGTTTCTGGAAGAAATAGTCTCGGATACATTTAGAAAACTTGCTAAGAATACTTCTTGTAGGATAGCGTAGCTAAAGCTCCAAACAAACACCCGCGGTTGGATAGCTTCGAACGATTCGGTAGAAGATTGCGTGGTCCAATATCTAATTTGCATAATTTATTACCTACCCTCCCATCCTTATCACTATATGTGGAGGCAAGGTTAACTTGGGTCTTCATTGTTTGTCATAGTCCCATTGGTTTTAAACAAGCTGCTGCTCTGACTGTAGAAGTGGCTTTCGGCTAAAGGTTTAGCTGCTATTTTTGTGCATTTCTTGATTTTTTTAGTTTTTTTGAAGATCAGCGTGTGCATCTGTCAAAGTAGCTAAAGGAAATGGGCCTCTGAGTCACGTCATAATTACACCCCAGAGAAACAGGAAGTCATGAATTACTAATTACAGGTTCATAGGCATTCTGAGCAAGAATAAACTACAAAATTGCTTTGGTTAGGTTAATTTTATGGAAGCTGTTAAAACCCCACTCTGGCATATTTGTGAGCAGCTTAAAGCGATATAAAATGGATGCCTTCAGGCATCTGGAAATTGTACCCGAGGAACTAGAGTCTACACTTCTCTGAACCTGAAGACTTGTTCTCAGGATGGTCCGAAGAAAACGATTGAATTGTTTTAGGAAAAGATCACACAAGAACACAAGGTGTCTGGAATTTGTCATTAAGTGCACCTGACCCTTGAAGCTCTGATTATAAAAGCCGATGTTTGTCGTAGCACACCATTTTATTATCAAATCAACATTTTTCTACTCTAAATGCTCCCATGTGACTCTTTGTTTGTGTGTAATTTCTCTTTATATTCTCGATAAATTGGCTTCCAGATGTTTGTGTCCAAGTCTACTGAAGGCAAACAAGATGTTTATCTGTTCCGCCATTTTCCTTTTTATTTCATCAGCTTGGTCTGTTTCCTCCTGTTTTCTTTAAATTGTGGCAGAATGCCTTCTCTTCTGTCTCGCATTGGCGTCCTGCTTTCACTGACGTGATTTGTTCAAATAAGAACCTGTAGTTCTTTAAAGCCCGGGCAATCTTGACTGTTATTTCATCACGTCCCCTCATGGGGTGATGAGCAGAGGAGATGGCACGAGTCCAGTAGTCGTCCTTCATCTTCTCTTTTTGTTTGGTTATCAAATACAACATGGTAAATAATATTTATGCATATCATTTCCACACATTTGTCAATTATTGACAGAATGCAGCGCTTAGCGAAGGTATTTAAACCAGAAGAACTACAAATTTCAATGAAAAGTATGCTTTTGGGTATTCCTTATAGAACCTCCTTTCACCATTTTTACGACTTCAAACAATGGCAATGCTGATAAAACATTCATGCTTTTATTCTAAAATGTCAGGCTTTTTCAAAAAAAAAATTATTATTGTTTTAAAGTCAGATTTAAAACTATAATAAAAGTCCACCCCGAATAAATCACGGCTGAGATGAACAACTTTTCTTTGATTGGTCAACATAAATTGGCCAAAAGGTTTCAAGAACAAAGATTTCCTGAAAGTGAACAAAAACCAGGAACAAATGAGAAGCAAAGTTACTTCAGTTGCATCAGAAATTATAGTTTAGTATTTATCACAGTCTCACAAGGCAAAGGTTTGGTATGTTTTGTTTCCTTTTTAATTCATTTTCTTTTTTTTTTTTTTAAAGAGAACAAATACTGAAAAAATACTGAATGTTGTAGAGTTTTTCTAGCATGGATGAGGTTTACTGTTGTCAAAGGATGGGCAGGTCTTTATCCAGCTACCAAATGTTTATACCTTAGTAGTAAAACCTCTTGAAAGTGGTCAATATTTTTCCCTAGGAATTTTTTAAATAATAAAAATGGTTGTCATTAACCATTTAATAACAATTGCCAGTTATCTGGCAATTGACAAGATAACTTTGAATGGGCTAACAGCTGACATGCATAGGCTGGTCATACTCTGGATTAGCATGAATAGGCTAGCGTTAGCCTTAGATAGGCTAACAGCTAACCTGCCCAGCCTGATCACCTGTGACTTGTACTATTTTTATTTTATTTTTTTTAATTTATCAGGAAAAATCTTTCATTCACTATAAGTAAGCAACACGAATTGGATGCATTAACTTTCTCTTTACAGTTTACAGAAGTCCACTGTGACACTAACATGGAGCTGAAGTTGGCGTCTGATTCGGCTAAAGGGTGATTCCATCTAGTTTTTTGCCACGTTGAGCATCTGTAACCTATTCTACTAGTTAAAAAAAAACTTAAGTAGAGTTAAGTAGTTTAAAAATACTTAACTCTTTAAACACGGACTACATTATTCTAACTCTAAAAGCAGAATATTTGAAACCTAGTCTGTGTTCTGTGAAAGCTTTATTTGCTTTCTGAATACACAAATATGGCCCTTTATTGAACTTGTCAATCAGTAGCCGCCTCTTGGGTGCGCAATATTCTTAATTTTTGCACTAACACTGCTCATACTCAATATAAATAAACCGGTTCTGCAAAGAAAAGCTGGCCAAAATTCTTTCATAGTGATGTAAAAGACCTCATTGCAGTAATTACAAACACCTGATGGCTGCTGCTCTTTGTGAGAAAGCAGAAGCAGGGAAAGGGAAAATTAAGACTTAATAGTTGGCTGTAGGTACAAAACGTCTGAAAACATGATGCACCTCTTCATCGTTTTCTGTTTAAGCATCAATAAAATCTCCATTCCTTACAGGACACAGCTGGTTTTGTTTGTTCCCTGAAGGCAAACCTTACATGTCACCGTAGCACTTACTCACTTACCTACATAATATGCCCTCTATTACAGGAATCGAAGCCTAAACACGCAGACGCACACGAGCTTGCCGTCAACTTAATCTGCCTAATCTCCGCAAATTACGCAAACTCTTCGTTCACGAGGAAGCGGGACACATGAACTGCGCGGAACAAAAGTTCTCATCCGCTCGAGATGCTGTCAAATATTCTCACAGCCCTCGGAGACATAATGCACGAAAACACTCCCTGGTATAAACAGAGCTCTGTGTGGATATGTTCCCAATTATCTGCTGCATGTTTCTCTGATTTTTAACTTGTTCCAGACAGGCATCTTTGGTAAACGCAGGGTTTGAAACAATCGCAGGATTGTGTACTTTACTTGAGTGAACATTGGGCGCTGCAGCGATGCCAGAGGAATATTTGTTGGAAGTTCCCCCCCTCCCCCCCCCTCACTCCAGCCTCTCGTTTTTGGTGTGCGAGCTCGATTCTCTTAATGTCTGAGCGCAGGCTAGACTCGTCTCTCACCTGTTCCTCACTCCACGAAATAAAAAAAAATGAAAAAGACAACAACCCTGCAGTGGATCTGCACGCCATGTTGTGCGAGCGTACCCTCAGGCGGCTGCCGCACACAAAAAGACAAAACTCACACTTGGAACAACATTTTAAAGCAGCAGAGGCTCAGGAGACCAGAAAACCTCCCCAAAAAATGTCATTACTATTTAAAGAGCAAAGAAAACCAACAACTGGAACGTGAAGTTTCCTTAAACGCTGCGGAGAAGGAGAAGGGGTTTGTTTCGGTGCGTTGCAGACGTTTCCATCAGCGGAGAGCGTTTAGCCCACTGCTGATGGAAAATACACAGACGGCTAAACAGCATGGCAGTAATGACTGTTTCTTTTTTCTATCCGTGCGTGTGTGTGTGTGCGCGTGAGCATGTGTGGGTAATCTCCATCTTCCTATTGTTTGGTCTGTAAGCTAAATTCAGCCATAATGACAGCGCTGTGTGCCAGCGGGCACAAAACCTCGGCCTGGCGTGTTGAAGTATCCGGATCGATGCGCGTCTTCTTTTTTTTTTTTTTTCCTTCCTGTGGTCTGACGGCGTGTGTGACGCCGTTAAAAGCAGGACGGATCAAACTAACATCATCTGACAAACCACAAACGTATTGATCTACAAACCTCTAGTCAGTGTTGTTGGTTTGGCACCAATTATGTCTTTGCTGCTGCGTCATACGTCGCTGGAACTTGTTCGGCCTGCTGGCGGACGTAGAAATGTTGTGGGATCAAAACTTTTGAACTTATTTTAACTTACTCAGCAATAAACCGTACATTATTCTAAACAAGTCATTTTTTAGAAAGGCATTTTGCACATTTGTGGTATTAGAAGAAACCTAGTTTTCAAGTTATTTTTTGGGCTCGACTGAACCAGTTTATTCTCAGTTTGTAACAACAGGTGTCGGGTCACTTTTTTTTGCAAAACACACGCTATATTTAGCCAATATAATAAAATAAGTGAAAGCTGATCTGACTTCAGCAAAGTCAACTTTTCTGAAAAGTCTCTGGATACACGTGGTTCTACTTATTATTAACGCTTGGTTATTAAAACATGATTACTTTTTTTTTGCACTTTACATTTTCAAATCCAAGAAGATTGTTGGAAATTTTACCCTGATTTAAAAAAACCCCATCAAGTCTTCTTCTGCTCCAACCACCTGTGCTATCGATGCTAACAGATAAACTCCATCCAGTCTGAGCTCAAGTTATTATGGAAATAAAAAAATACCAAAACTTTTGTTTCTAGAAGTTATATGACTGAAGTGAGCTAAATACAAATGCACACCGTTTTTTCCCCCCTTTCAGTCATATGCATTATTTTCATTCCATTTCAAAATTATACACTTGGTTAGATAAAATCCCAATAAAAATCACTTGACATTTGTGGATGTAGGAAACAATTTTGAGAAGCTCGTCGAATGTGAATTGCCTTTTAGATCTCTTATTCCGTGATTGAGGAGTTGCTGAAAAATTAATGTTTAAATGACCTCAAAAAAGAAATTTGCCTGGATGCGTCGACTTCAAATTTGATTTGACTGATTTCAAAATTCAGACAGCTTTACCTCCAGTCCATGGCTAATTGTGCCTTCAAGCAATGGTTAATGTGCTGAACCTTTTACTTGACCTTTACCCTTTAATTCTGAACCTCTTCCTCAGCGGTTGGCGACTCCTAAAGCAGCAAGGAATTTTTCAGAGTCAACTAAAAGGCTTAGTTCCACTGCAAAACCTGTTTGTTTGCAACTCTTGTCTGCTACTCACCTGAAGTTCCTCCAAAGAACGTTGTTTTGATACTTCTTCACTCGTGGAACCAATAACTGTGCGTCATTGTAGTTCGGTCCTATGCGCACCTTTAACCAAACTAGTCACTTTATTTTGTAATGTTAGGAGGTATGGTATAAAAATCACAATATGTCTTTCACAAAAATGAAGCTAGCTGGGCAGTAGCATCTTGACTAACAGTTGCTGTAAGCGAAGACGGACGCTGCAAGGGGAAAACTGAGCAGTGGCTAATAATTTATTTTGGAAATGTTTATGCCAACAATTGTTAGTTGATAACTAGGAAATGTAACCTAATGAAATAAAGATGAACCAGAATTGTATTCATTTTTAAATATTGCAATTGTTTTGATTTAGTAGACTAAGATACATTGTTTTATATCTGTTTTTAATCATTTCTTTGTATTTACTGTTGATCTTAACTTTTCACTCAAACCACCTGGACGGTGGTGTGAATTAGCTATGGCTATAAATACCGAGCGTTAAGTTGTCTCTTCTATCTGCACCCTGTCAAATAAATAACAAAATAAAATTGTAGTTGGATTTGGAAAGAAATATAAATAAATCTGCCAAAACTGAATGTTCCCCCTATGTTTCTTTACATGTTAGCATTAGCACTGTCTCACAGCTAGCGGTTTAATATTGTGTAGGATTTTTTTTTTTTTCTTTGAATTTTTTGCCATGGAAAAAAAAAAGGCAAATATTGATGTGCATATTTTAGTGGTTAATGACATATTACATTTTTTTTAAATAAACAGAAATGGCATTTCAGCTAATCATTAAAGATTATTTAAAAAGTAGCTACTGTCACAGGCAAGGTTTTGAAAACGATTAGAAATTGTTTTTGCGCGTTATTACAGTTTGAACAGACATGTGGGCGCTTTTTGTTCCCATTATCTCGGTGACAAATATTTTGTAGCTCCAATCTTCTCCATTAAGCACAAATAAGAGAAAACAGGGGAGCCTTTATCAAAACAACTTTCAATGAATCTGTTTAAATTAAATTAAATAAAAAAACCTGAGGCAAAATGACCTTTCTAACCTTGGATTGTGTATTGCCAGGGGCGGATCTACTGGGGTGGCATGGGGTGGCAGTTGCCAACCCAAATGAGAGCCTTGCCACCCCTGTTGCTACCCCAGCTGGCAACAATGAATTCAATAAATAGTTATGGGAAATCGGACATTAAGCCCATGAATCTCTTTTTTCCAACAACATTGAATGCAACACAATGTAACCTGACACCTACTGCTGAGTAGCGGGAAGTGAGAGAGGAGGACAGAGGTCGAGGCAGCAGCATTGATGGGATGGATATAAATTACTGGACTGGACATTATGTGATTTATCATGCGCCACACCTGCGCCATTGCTGTCCATTGAGTCAACATTATGGGTGGTCAGGAAAATACCACAGTGAAACAAAGAATCTGAAAAATGGACGCAATAATTAGTGGTTAATTCAACCCTATAAATTAGATAACGAGGGCTTCAGATTTAACAGGTGAGGAAAAAGTTTTAACTTAAAGAAAACATTGAAAAAGTGAGCAGTGGGTCAGTTATGCTAGCCTAACTGTTACTAGCCTTCTATTGACTTTGATAACCTCAACATGAGCTGCGCAGTTCGGTGTGTTTTGGTTCCGTTAGCACTAAAACAGCTCAACCCGCCCACCAAGTCATCAGTAGAGCAGCTGTTTAAATCAGCTAATCAACCACGGCGGTAGTCGGGCGAAAACTTATTAATAATGACAATATAGACATTAAGCCTGACAGCATAATGGAACAGACTGAATGTTGTGTTTTGGTGTTTTTGCTACTTTTTTGTGTGGGAAATGTTTGTTTTTTGGTGTTGATTCCCCTGATCGGTAATCTCTGCTCTATCTGCTCGTTGAGCAGTTGTCTGTCGGTTGCCATGGCAACGGGTCCGCGTAAAGCAGATACACACAGAGCGAGAAATGGCAGAATAGAAGTGGTGTTTGGTTCTTCACCTGTTTATCAGCTTTATTGTACCTTTATTGTGGCGCACTGTCTGCACCCGCTGCAATTCCTAAAAGTTAAACAAGCGACAAAAAACTGAACTAATCATCAAACTACGGCTCCTACAGCATATTTAAAATAAAACGACTGACCAATATAAGATAAATTTGCCCCTTCTTGCATCTTGACAGAACTAACAGAAACAAAACTGTTTATAGATTTGTATCACAGAAAGTTTTTCAGTTTTCTCCTATTTAATAGATATATCTGATAAATGATGGCATTACAAATATTTTTGTGACAGATTTCTGCTCGTCCTGCATTGGGATAAAATGGTTTTCTGGACATAATTCAATGAATCACATAGCGACTAATAGGCGCTGTCCAATCCACTAATACATATCAATTAGCAGGAGTCTGAAAGACATAAAAATAATTAATTATACTATAGTAAGAAATTATATTTAATCCTCAGTGCTTTATGAAGCTCATTTTGAAACAATGAAAGTTAAAAACAATATTTTGCAACAAGTAAATCAAGTCCAATGTTAGGTCTGGGTAAGCTAAACATGAGAATGAGTTATATATATATATATATATATATATATATATATATATATATACACACACTGGCATATGCTGCCACCCCTGAAAAAGTCCCTGGCACCCTCTTGCCACCCCATAAATATTTTTTCTAGATCCGCCCCTGTGCGTTGCTGATCTGTTGGGGTTAGCATTAGTAACACTATCGACATACAATCAGGAGCTGCCATTTTCCCTCCAACCAGACATGCAGCATTCCTGTTAATGCACAGGAAATCAGAGACGGATAAAAACAGACGTTTCAGCCTCGCTCATTCATGCTAAGCAGATATTTGAGGTCAAGTACCACATTTCTCAGCCGCCTTTTCACTCAAGGGCCTTTCCTCTTTTTTCTTTTTTTCCCTCTCCCTCCTCTCATTCGCTCTCTCCTCCTCTGTTTGCCTTTCCTTGACTGTCTTTTCATGCCTCCTCTCTGCTCTATCAGATGCAGACTCCGGCAGAGCTAGCCTACATATACTCTCCTGAGCCACTAGCTGCTCTCCTCCTCTGTACCCTAACGCACACATGCTGCTTTTTGCAGATAACCTCCCTTTCCCCCCCTCCCCCCCTTTTCATAAAGGGCAATAGCAGGCTATCAGTCAACCTCTTAAACACACACACACACCTCTGTGTGTCCTTTTCACCCTGCCCGAAATGCGTTGTTTAGGTAAATGAGTCGGCGCGCCCAGCGGGGGAATCGGCGTGAATAAGGAACCTGAATGCATTAAGCTGATGCTTCTCTCTCCCTCGGTGTGTGGCCTCCACAGTCCTTGAGAGCTCAGACTAGTTTGCTTATTAACATGTGGCCAGTAGATGAGCTTCTTGGGTTTTGTGATTTTTTTTTTTTATCTTTGCGGGAGACTGATGTAGGGCTCCTGTCAGTTTTGTGCAGCTGATATTTGTTCAGAGGGAAGCATGAAGATGAGCTGCGGATGCCGGTTGTGTGCAGTGGCCCCCGTGTAGATGCAGAGAGTCTTGCTCTCTAATTAGAGAGACAGAGTGGAGCACTCTGACTCAGAACAGGAGGAGAGGGATAAGAGAGGTTGCCTTTCTACACACCTGCTGAAAGCATTGCTCTCTGTGCGTGTGTGTGTGTGTGTGCGTGTGTGTGGGACTGCGTGTTTTCTGCTTGTGTACACCTCTGCATGTGTTCCAACCCTTCACCTCTGTAAAGCTCACCTTCTCTTTGTTCCCGTTCTTTTTTTTTTCTCCTCTCACCACCTCCCTGCATGCGTATGCGAGTGTTTGCGTGTGTGTGTGCGTGTGTGTGCGCGCGCCCACGTATGTGTGTGTTCTTCAGGTGTCACCCGGTGAGTCTGATCTCCACTGAAAACTGCCACCAGCGTTGGCATGGAGACGGCTGCGGCACTGCGAGACACTGCTGCCATGGTTTCCAAGCACGCCAAGCGAGAGGTGGAGGGGAGGCTGCGTCCCCCCGCCACCCCCATCCCCCTCCACCTTCTGTGTGTGTCAGTCACTTCTCCCAGCACCTTCTGCGCCGTTTTGTTGGGATGTGCACCTGAAATGCCCTCGTCCTTCGTGTTTCCTGCATGTTCAAGGTGTGTGTCTTGTGTTCTCGTCTTCAGGGAATGAGGCAGGATCTTTAGTGCCTTCTTGCTATTTTTTCACATGGTTAGGTTTACCGACTTCCAGAAAAGGGAATAATTGTGACGTAAAAGGAAAATTAAATGTAATTTCACAAACATCTCCACTCAGCCCCCTTTGCGCTGGTATCCCTCGATAAAATCAAGTGTAACCAGTTTAGTTAATAAAAGCCTGTTGTGTGTAGTTTATGAATGTTTCTGTTCTCTGAAGGCCTCCGGTACTTTTTTCTTTTAAGAGATCACGTGTAAACAAGCAGCAACAAAGACTAGTAAGCAACACAGCAGGTGAAGGTGAGGGGGAAAGTTGTGGAGAACTAACTTATTGAGCAACATTCCTCATCTCAACCTGAAATGCAATTTATTTATTTTTGTTTGTGGTCGTTGGTGCTACTAAATAAATCCGACTGCGGTGAGGCTTTTGTGTGAACAGTTTGACCCCAGAACCTAAACTGTTCTGGTGTAGATTTATGATTCGTGTCTTATAGCAACCATGTAAAGCAGAATAAAATACAACATGACGATTCAGACTGCAAATGCTTTGAAAACAATCCAACACATATCCAGCTTGGTGTAGAAGTGGCACAAATCAGATGTTTTTTGTGGGGTAGAAATACCTGAATTGGGCCATTCAGACCGCCATAAAAACTTCAGATATGGGTCGCATGTGGGCAAAAAAAACAAAAACAAATTTGGGTTGCATTTCTCTACTGAGTGAACATGACCTTAAAGATGTCCGTTCAAGCCATCGTGTACAAATGGAAAGCTACCAAGACACGACTCTCCGCCGAAAATCCAAGTGTGGACAAATCCAGTTCACAAGGCTTCGACGTTCTCCTGGTTTCAGAAATGTATCAAAATGAGTAGTTAATAACTCAGCCATGTTGAAGTGGACAAATATGAGCAGCACCAGTTCACGAGGACTGGCTTTGGCCTGCCCTGATCAGATGAGATTTAAACACATGTTTTGGATGCATAATGGTGCATGGTGGTGGTGGTGTCATCCTCTGGATAAGCTTTAAAAGTGATCCAATGACACCAGGTCCTTTAGTTTCTAATCAGCTTGCAGTTGATTTCAAAAAGGCGAGAACAGCGAATGGAAGAAAACCGGCCGCGTGTTCGACTGAACCGGATTTCATCGACGAGTGGAAAGAAAATGCTGCCGTCGAAAAAAAACCTTGACGAGTTTGGTTTGCGGTTTTCCACAAGTGATGCAACGGGACACAAACGTGTAGGAGGGTGCTCTGCTCAGATGTGATCGAAATGTTCTGCTGCGTGACAAATGATGTGGGGAAGCGAACAAACGCCTGAAGACTGTACGGGTAAACTGTTTCTGCAATGGCGAATGGTCAGAACTTGTGTATTTGCAAAACTGGTTGAGCTTTGGAATACAAATGTCCAGCAAAAAATTCCCATCCATGCATCTTCTCGCAGCAGACAACGGCATTAAAAAAAACATTAGCGCGTAAAATAAAAACCAAAAACAAGCAGAGTTCATCCTCTTCTCTGATTCCCAACAAAGTCATTTGAAGATTGCTCAAACACACTGAACCCTGGATCTGCTTATCTTTGTAGTGAACATCTGGCTCTAATATCTACTTCTCCCTGCCATTCCTTCATAATTTGGTTTCCCTTTTCTTTCTGCCCCCATTTCCACCATGTCTCTGCCTTTGTTCTTCAATCTTCCATGGTAGTTTTATTTATTTATTTATTTATTTATTTATTTATTTATGTATTTATTTTCCAGAGGAAAAGGAAATCAGAGACCAGCTGCATATAAGAGCAGTCTTTGATTGCATTACCTTTGCTCGGTAAACCACCACGGATCGTCTCGTCAGAAGCCGAAATAAAAGCGCGAGGTGCTGACAGACAGAGGAAATGGAGACAGAAGTATTCTTTAGTGTTGTGCACAAAGAAATCTGTAATTAACTTATTTTTATTTACCTGACAGTTTATTTTTTTTCCAATGGCAGTGAAAGGAGATCGACTCTTTCCCAATAAATCAGATATCCTTTAAAAAGAGGACGATTTGTTTGGCGCATATCGGCAGACAAATTTTCACCTCACGAGATTCAATTTAACTACAGACGTATATTTGACGCTAAAGATCCTCCAGGTTGTATAACGACTCATCTTGAACCCGCCTCGACTCGCATCTTTCGGATCAGCAAGGCTCCTCGATTACTCACACCCGCGATATCCTCTGCTCAAATCTCTGCAATCCTCCTTTATTTGAGGATGAACGTGTGATGAGAGAGAGGGCGCCGATCGGCACGCTGCAAAGGGAAGGGACCGGCAGGCGGGTCCAGTTCAGGGACACGTTGCTCAACATGAAAACCACACATTAAAACGGCTGTTTACGCTGTAAGCTAATGTTTTGACTCGAGTCTGATTTACTGAATAAATTCCTACTTTCATCTGCAGCACATTTATTTTCCAAAATTACCAAATCGCATTTCAGTACTCAGATTATTCTCGCAGGCGGTTCTTGTCTCTAACCTCAGCGAACACCAACTGTACCTATAAACGTGTCCATATCACACAATTCATTTTATAACGACACGTATATCATTATGGGCATGCAGGTTGCTTTGGGGTCGTAAACCGAACACACAGAAGTGTGATTGCGGTTACACCGTCCAAAAACACACAAAAAAAAGTGGATTTCACCAAAAAAGAATCAAAATTGGGTATCAAGACCTGCTGCTGAGGTCTCGTTTTTGTTAAACTGATGTACATTTCAACCCTCAGTCACGTTCACGATCGAAAGGAATGCATGTCGGCCAAACTTGACATCAAGGTTTCCCCCCCCGCCCCCCCGAGTCGTTTCTGAAGCTCGCAAACGCTGCTTAAATGTTACCCGAACCGACTGTCATCAGAGGTTTATTTACCTCCAGGTGTCACCAACTAACACCCATTAAACGCAGAGCAACAGACAGCACATCAGTCACCCCTGCTGCGCACCTGTCACAGATTAATCCTGTTTGTTTGAGTCGGTTGCAGCTTGTCAAAGCTGTTAGTTTGTCAGGAAGCTGCAAATGTCACACTTTTCTTCATCACTCTAACATGTTGTTTTCCATCTAATTTGGAAAACAAACGTAGATTGTTGGAATCGGCGGCGTCTCGGTTCTGATGGGCTGCGGAAAACTTATTTCCCCCCGTCGACGGTAATTGAATGTGAAAATAGCTTTTTATTTTTATTTTTTTTTGGTAACTTATGTTCCTGGTGTTTCTAAAATAAAACGAATACGGATCGAGTTGTTCTGTGGTTCATACATACTAAAACAAAAGAAGCCAAAGCAGTCGTTTTTCCTGCGAGGGATTTGTCAGAGGTTGTGATTGGAAACAAGTTTTAACCACCATTAGCGAGAGATTACAGGTTTGATAACCTTCTTTTTCACCGTTTGCCTCCTGATTGAACATGTAAGACTGAATTACTGCAGCATTACAACTTCCCATTATGGAGGAAAGAAAAATGGAGCTGCAGGCGAGAGATGGAAATGAAGCCAGGGTTAATTTGCATAATGACAGATAGCCTGGGTCTGCACGGCTACATCTTAGCCATTTCTTAGCTGTGCTTAGCTTTAAGGAAAAAAAATACATAAACTCTTTTTATGAAGGTTTGTCAATTGAGAAGCTTTTTCTTTAAAAATGTTGTGAAGGCAACAACTTTTAACTTTAAACCACTGATTTAGATGTATGTCTACTAAAGAATCAGATCAGTAAGAAAACTGAAGTTTATACATGGAGAAAGTCATAGGAACTAACTGAGTTGCTCAGGTTCCTAAATGAACCTTCATAAAATATTTTAAGTGTTTTCAGTGTATTTATACTGGAAAATTGATGCACAGATGTGAAGTGGAAGGAATACACTGGAGGGGATTCTGTAGTAGTAGTTTATTTTATTTATTTATTGATGTGCATATTCTGTATTTAGCCTCTCTCTACTATGGAAGGCTGAATACAGCCTTTCATAGCCTTTTCATAGTGTTTCATGTTAAATCCGTTTTTAACATTTTTCAGTTATGCATAATTATGGAAAAAGAATTCGTAAGAATGCGTGAATCACTTGCACGAAGACCGGCTGCACAGTTAATAAATTACCACCGTGGCCGCGTCTTTCAGTGGGGAATATTAGTATTGGTAATTTGTGATTTGCGAGAAATTTAGGTGCTAAACTTGCAGAAAGGAGTCTTTGTAATCCTGCGCGAAAACACCCTGCATGTTCTCATTTATTCCGATGCAGCAACGCTGCGAGATCATCAATCTGTTTAACGACGGTCGGCTCGCTGGTGTTAAAACGCCAACAATGCCTTATCATTCACTGAAGTGGACAGAAAATGGGATCCTGATTTTTTTTCCTTTTTCACTCCTTCGTCTGTGCTGCTGCTCTGCAACAAGCCCTCGTCTGTGTTGTAAAGAACTCGGTCTGGATGCTATTTTTACCCTGTACACAGTTTTCTGAATATGCTCCGATTTCTAAAGTGTATCTTGTTGAATTATCACAGCCTTAATGAAACATCCCAGCTTCTTTTATGTGAAGAGCTCAGGCAATCAGCAGATGAGATTGAGTTCCTCTACACTGATAGAGATGCAGTATCATCTAATCAAACCCATGGATTCAATTAGAAATGCCCCGCTTTCTCTTTCAGGTCAAAGTTTCAGACTTCCTCACGGATTTACGTGCCTTTTCTTTAATATAATGCTGACAATCCTGAGGATTTACAGAACATTTAAAGTCAAAGTTTCAGTCGTTTGAGTAGTAAACAGGAGATGTACTCCGTGGTTTTGGATGGGAGTGTGGGTGGTTTTTTTGTTCCCCTCTTTATTTCATAGCTCACCTAGTGAATAAACCCAGGATCAGTCCAGTTTGTCACAGGACCAATGTTTGATAGGATTAATTCTGCTGTGCATGAGTAACGATTGCAGCTGACTCACTGGGAGCACTTCCTATCTGTGTGTATTTTTGCATGCCAGAGTCATTAGTGTTCAGGCAGTTTTTTGCTGGACCAGGAGAGGAAAGGCTGCACAGCGTGTGGCTTCATAAGATGCTTATTTTATTACAGCCTCTAAACACCGAACCCCTGCGTTGCTCCCCGTAGACTCCAGCTGAAATCTAACACTGCCACCCACAAGCGCGCGCCAAAACTTTCTGAATTCAGCAAAGCAGGACATTTGCCTTGAAAACAGATTAAAATATTGGGGCTTCAGTATTTTTTACCCTGTGCGATTTGATCTTGTTCAGTAGTAGTTAAGTACCAAAGACAGAAGCACTCAGCTGCACTTAAGAGTCAACAACTCCAACAAATTCAGTCAAACCTGGGAAATAAACTATAACATTTCTTTCAGTTTTTATAAAATAGTAAGTTGAATATCTTTTCTTGTGGAATATAACTACTACTCGAGCTAAAATCTATTAAACAAGCTAGCATAGCCAGGCTAAGCTACTCGGGGTCAAGCTAGCTGTTCCTTGGAAGCAAACTTACAGCCACTCATAGTTATGCTAACCGATACTCAGTACAACTACACATAGCCAAGCTAACATACAGATTTGAGATCAAACTAAACACTTTACAGAAATAAAGCTAGCCCAAAGTGACACCAAACCAGAAAGAAACAAATGTAGTCAATCTGCTTCCTGGACTCAAGCTGTCAGAAAAGAGTCTAATAGTCAAACTGGGACCCACTTGTAGTCAAGTTACCAGGTACTTGTAGTCAAGTGAGCTAAAAATTCAAAATCAAATTAACAGCTATCTTACTCAACAGCTACTCTGAATTTTATAAAAAAATCTCCAGGATCAAGCTAATAGTTTAGAGTTGATCCAAAATTAGCTGAATGTCAAACTTGCACACAGCAGAGTCGAGTTTTCAATTATTCACAATCATCTCAACTAATATTCAGAATCACACCAACAGTTAAATCATAAAGTACCTAACGGAGAACTAAACTGGCAAAAATAAATTTAAAATAGTAACAATAATTCAGAGTTTTTTATTGCCCCATAGGCAGTCCTATGGGATGACACAGTGTGCTTACCACAGCTCCTTTTATAACATGTTTTATGTTAGACCTGTTGCAAGATGATTCAGCAAAAATCATGGTAGCGCTGCTTTATTACTTGAAATGGTGTATTTTTTTTAGATTTGTCCTGTATAGTTAAGATACTTGGTGCCACTGCACAGAAAAGCTAAAACATCTGTATTGTCTCAGCCATATCTACCATTAAAATGTCTTTATCAAGACTGTTACCATTGAACAGTTTAATTAATTTTGGATTTATTGTGCAAACCATTTCTATTCCCAGCTTTTCTACACATTCACAATCCAGCCTCAGTCAACACCGAAAGCCTGTTTAATGCAGGAGATTTCTGTCCCGGGCCTGGCCTACTTTAGCGCGCTTTGGCCTGGTTATGGAGCTATCTGACTACTCTTTGAACTGGAACAGAACGGAGGTGGATTTGCCTCCCACAAGCCCCATCAGCTGCACTCCCTAGCATGACAGCCAGGCAGCGTCTGCGTGTTCCTGTGGCGTGTGTCTGTGCCCTGCGCGCCGCGTGAAGCCGCTTGTGGCGAGGGAGGAAAAAGTGACACAGTGGCCCAGGAGTCCTGAACTCTTGATTGAAACGTGCGCCACAGAGGATTTTATTTTGCTCCTCGCACGAAATCCTCCCCGTGTCTCATTGCACTCGTCTACGGCTGCACGCGCAAACAAATGGAGCAGCGTTTTGACAAAACCAACGCGTGTCGAGGCGATCGGCAAAATTTACTCAAGGGTCAGAACTTGTTCAGCAGACTATTGATTTGAACTTACCTTGGATAGGTTTTTTTAGTTGGTAAGTAATTGGACCTGGATGTAGGTATATGACTGTATTGTGCTTGGTAGTAATTGAATTAGGATCTAATTGGATTCTCTTCAATTGGATGTGAATTAGACCTGGAGAGTACATGAGGATCACATTTCTTGGGAATCGGTACTTGCATCAAAGATCACTTCAGTTTTTTGGGGGTTTTTTTATACAATTACCATCTCAAATTTCTTTTTTGGAGACAGGTGCGCTGTTTTTCTTCTCTCTGACTATATTGTTGACTATCACTGAAAAACCTGAACTTCTTTCTGTACATTTGTGGACGAGGGCTTACAGACTGCCGGTCGTATGAGATGACACGGTGAACAGCAGTTTTATTTTTTTATTGGACAGCACATCGTTCATTTTGTTCTAGTTTTATAACATGGACACCTTTCAGTGTTGATGTCAAACTTTTCATTTTACACTCGGCTTATAAAGGACGGCTTAGTTTAAATTGGAGATATTTTTCTTTGAGGTTTTTAATTTTAAAGTCAAGTTGCCAGTTGATAAATTTGTTAAGACTTTATTTGAAGGGATGACTGACATGACACCGTTATAAACACTTTTGATGAACTTCTAGTGCAACCTTTCACTAAAAGTGTCATTATTTACCAAATGACACTTCATGACAACAGTTGTAAACATTCATGAAGACTCCTTCGTGTTTATGACTCCGTCATGTCAGCCTTATCTAACACAGCCTTAAATGTTTGGAGGTTTTTGATGTTTTAGAGTTTTGGTTGTTGCACCAAACTGGTATAGTGTGTCGCATCACTTTCAGAGTATCTAAGAATCGACGTCAGACTATTTATAATTCATAGCAGCATGAAAATTATTAATATTTTTGGGTTGAAACTAAATGACACAATGCTAAATTGGTAGTGGTTGTAGCACGTGTTGTACACAGAAATTGGTCTCAGCCAATCAAAGGGCAAAGCAAGTCTGCGACCTGTTAAAGAAGCATGAACGAAAATGTCCTCTTATTGGCTGAAGCCAAACTTGGCTGGCCCATAAATCCATCTGTTTGAGTCACAACTGTATTGATATTGCAGGTATAGGTGAAGCAGAGTGTGTATGAACTCGCAGCCTGTACTGTCAGACTCCCGGGAGCCGAGCTTTACGCAACATACCATGACTTCTCTGAGCCCACATACACTACGCCGGCTGACGCACGGTTCACAGGCCTATTATCCTCTTCCTGCCACAGCGTTGGCTGGCTGGCTCAATGGCTGCATGATTGGAGAAGCGGTCTTTGAAGTGCGCCGAGGCAGGGAATGGAAAGTGATGGATTTATGTGTCATGACATGCTTTACGTGAACGCTGCCCCTCTCGGTGACGCCGGCTCCTCTCGCAAATTCTAATCGTATTATTTCAAAGCCGACAAGCTCTCACGCTTTCACCCCCTTCTGCCTCCCTCCTCTTTGTTTCTTGTTTATTTCTTGTATGATTTTATATTCCCCATGTGTGTTTTTACTCCTCAGCTCCAGGCTGTGAAGGTGTTCAGCCTGTAACATCCCTGACGGTGAAGCAGCTGTCTAAACAGGACAATTTCAGTCCCCTTTAGTCCTTGGTCTGCCTAGCCGAAAAGAGTTTTCTTTTATTGTGCTCTTTCTGCCGTATTCTCCAAGAAGACGTACTTCTACCTGATCTAGATCTAATGTGTTCTGACACTTGCAGCTGATACGTTACAGCGTTATCCTTGGTGATCAAACGAAGAGTTTCCCGTCTTCAGTGGCAGATCAAATAAATCAATTTCAGATATTTAAAACCTTTGTTATAACATGAACACTAACTTCATTAGAAACGATTTACTGAGTTGGCAGATATATTTTACACTTACACAAATTTAAAATGTAGTTGAGTATTTCTCTACTTCATGTAGTTTATCCTTGTGTATCTACCCTGAACTGTCATAGCAATAAAACTCTTGCATGGAAGAACAGTGTATCAACAGCTCAATCGAAAATGAGTGGAGATGCTATTTGCAGCCCTCCACACCAGAGCAATGCAAAAAAGCAGTAAACCGAGGGTTTCTTCAGATTACATTTAATGTTTAGGAAGCGAGCTCACACTGATGGATTGAATAATTACAGCCTCATTTAGACCATAATAAAGATTTCAATCGTTCAATCTCGAGCTCTTATTTTATGTTTAATCAGAAACATGTCACACAAAGCGCTCCGACCGACAGGTCACCAACTTCAGCACTGTTCTGCCCGGTTGCTTTTAATACTGCAGGATTTCAACAAGCCTGTCAGCACAAACACAAAGTTGTAGAAAGTGTTGGCGCTGCTCCAGCAAAGAGGTGACAGCAGATGAAGGCCCTCGTAACAGCTAAATGTGTCCCTAATGCCTCGCAGGGGGATCCAGCTGTGATCAAAAATTTATCAAAGCGCGGCTGAAACTTGAAAAACGCAAGCTTGAAAGCCCGTCGCCGTATTTCACCTGATCACAAAACAGTTTTCCTCGTTTCCCGCGGCTGTGAGCGCAGAGCGGGTTTCTGTTGTCGCCGGTCCGTTCCTCGACTTTTTTTTTTTTACCTCGAAACGTTGCCTCTGTTATTCAGCCCATTAGCTTCAAAGTACAGTGTCATTAGTCATGCATGCTGCCGTCAGCCTCCTCTCTGCAGGGCGGCCTTAATGGCTGCGTGCTTTAGGATAAACTTCCATGGGAATAGCAGGGCGCTGCTGGCAGCTCGCCGCCTGAAATGTGAACTCAAGCTGTGCTGTTGTTTCGTTTTGTGTCCGGTCTGTCTGCAAACAGACGCAGGTAAACCTCTGGACCCAAAGTAGCTGCACTAAAGAGAAACATATTTTAGTGTGTACTAAATTCTGTTTTTAGGGTTTTCTGTTAGGAAGCCGCTTCTTGGCACCAGCTCCTTCTTGGTATCAAAATTAATCCGAATCGAGCTGAAAATGGATTTAATTCGAGAAGAGAAACGAGTATCTAAATTTATAAAGTAGATTAATATATTTTCAAAAAAATTCTGTGAACTTTGATGACAATTGCTTGCAGGACTGGTACTTTTAGATGCATCTCTGCATCAACGTGACTGGATCGCATTAGCAGGGTTCTGCAGAACCTGAACCAAATGGTGTAATCCATCCATCCATTTGGTTCAGGTGTGTAAGACTTCAGATGCATCCAAGTCTGACTGGAGTTTGATGTTCTTAACTTGCAGCAAATATAAATTATGTTGTTTTTTTTTTTCAGAAAATTTGAATATTTTCTAAAACTCCGATGCAAAATTTAGCTTCATCTGAAAGAGACGGTGCAATTCTTTTTTGTCTTGGTCTGGGTACGATGGTTGAGGAACAGCTTAGGACAAGGAAAGTGAAGGTTTTGTTCATGTACTCTGTCTGTTTAGAGTCTCTTGAAATACTGATTCCAGCTGCTTCTTTTGCCAGCAACATCCTTAAGAGGAAGGAAGTTTATTCTTCCACTAAACATTCCATTAAAAGGCTTGCACTCTGAACAGCCAACTACTTTTTTTTAACATTTACATATCTTCTGCCTTATCCTCCTGGTGGAAGATTTCGCTGACTGTTTGCTGGACATTTGACAAGTCAGCGGCGTTCCTCATGATACGCCGTTGCACAGCATTAAGAAAATGGTAACGGCAGTGTAAGATCTGTGGTATAAGGATATTTTTGTAAGCTAATTTTTAAACTGAACATCGGCTGTAGCTTCTTCTCCCAGTGAAAGTTCAAAATCTCCTTTTTGTTCATCTCGATTTGTTATTGTGCCACCTACTGACATGTTAGTGGTATTTCATCATTCCCTTGCCGATACCTGCATTTCTTTTGTCGATAAATGTAACAGAGGTATAAATATCTGCTCCAGCAACATTATCAATCCAAACCTCAGTAGCCGTTTCATTGCTGAGACTTTTTTTTTTCCTAAAAGTTTGTCAGCCGGCGGGTCGGCACGCCCTGCAGCCCTGGCTACGGTCTGATCATAAAAACCCGGGTCATAACAGACAGATAAATAGCTGTGCATTAGCACACGCAGAGCACCCACTGTCTGAATTATTTATGCAGCTGTGATACAGTACTTTTCATCTCCGCTGCTTCGCCTTCCCTGCGTGCTGTGAAAAGCAGATGGCATGTTGTGAAGCGGCAGTCATGTGTGCAGAGGGAGGGATGGATGTGAGGGACGATGACTCAGTCCACGCTTTCATCTGTCGTCTCGCTGACGCCTATTGTTTGCATTAGGAGCGCGGTAACTTTTGCGCAATTGCGCAGGCCGGCGCTCCTTTCTGCGCGAGTGTGTGTGTGTGTGTGTGTTTGTCGCACACCCCCAGGATCAGACAAAAAAGCCCAGCCAGAGTCCGTCGGCGGGGCAGGAGTGCGTGCAGCGTAGAAATGAGACTGTTACTTTTAGCTGGGAGGCTCCTCCACTATTAGCTAATGGATTCTCCACCATATGCTCTGACAGGCTCCACTGGTTACTCATTTCCTCCTCCATCAGAGTTTGCTGCTGGAGAAGTCTCTCCTCCTTCAGTGTGGAGTCTCCAGGAGTGGCTCAAACCCCTCCAGCTGTGTGGTTCAGCTCCCCCCTGTCAGTCTGTCGGCGCCGCTCTGTGCTAAGTTGCTGTCTTCTCTGATTCTGGGCCTTCTGCTGCTCCTCAGCCTGCATCAAGACTATTTATACCCGGCACTGCGCGTGCACACTCAACAGATACTTGAGAGTTAGTTATTTTTAAAAGTAGCTTGGATAAAGTATTCAAAATGATGCAGTCAGTTTGTGGCGAGCTAAAAAACTAACTCTGCTAACCCTACAGCGCTAATCAAAATTATTGGTTCACCTGATACTGGAGCGCTACACCAACACAGTATTTAGTTGACACCAATGCTAAATACAAACGCCGTAGTCTTAAAAGACTACAACGTTTGAGCACCAGTTTTTAAATTTATATGCTCTTAGATAATTTAGTTATGTTTACATCTTGTCCTGTCCATGTTTTAGTTTGCTTGGTTATTATGGGAGTCGGAGCAGAGAAGATGGGAGAGGAAAGTCTTCAGCCACTTCAAAATAAGAGCATAAATCGTCAATGACCAAAACTTCAACACAGATGTCAGATTTTTTTATTCAACTGAAAGTTTACAAAATAGCCTAGTAAATTAGCGCTTTAGTATTTATTCTGAAAAAATAATTTAGGGGAAGCTCAGTTCGCAAAACGTTATCAAAGGCAGTAAAAACGCTAAAAAGAAATTGGCTCAGCTGTTGGCGTTTTGGTTACGTTCCTGAGTTTAGCGCTTCATGGTGGAGATGAGATTAGGCTGGTAATTAGTCCATAATAATATTTCTTCTGACTCCGGAAACAAAAAGCTCCTGGAAAAGACAAAGTGCGACCCACCTCTCTGGCTTCACTGGGAGCTGACCCGTTTCTCCCACTCGGGATGGAACCAGAAATAGGTTGTGGGCCTGTTGGTGGTGGGTCTCCACAGGACAAAAGCGGTGATAGATTTTTAAACAGAGTGGCTCCCAGGGCAGGATAATAAACTCTGATCCATTTGGAAAATGTGCATGAAAACCCCTGGTCTATTTACCAGACTCCATTAGTCAATTACGCCGCTCTCTCTTTCTCTCCTGCCTGTTATCTGCTTTCAGACTGATGTCAAGTGGCTTTTATGCAACTTTTTAGTGTTTTTTTTTTTTTTGGAAGACCTGGTTTATTTGCATCGGCTCCGTCACCGTGCTCAACTCTGTGCCGCAGATACAAATGAGCTGCTGCATTCAGAGCAGATGGATGTGACTCAGGCTAAGGATGGGGGCTCAATCACAGCCGTAAGCAAAAGCAATAACCTAAAATCATACATTTTATTGAACGCACCACTGGTACAATGTGAAACAATCCCTTGTTTCATTATACTTTGCCGCCATGCTCCTAGACTTTCCTGATCTATAGTTTATTTGACATTTAGACGTGTTGTTGGCCCTCCCAAATCTGATCTACGGGTAATTTAGAAAAAATAAAATGTGCTCAGCTTATTGGATAAACTAGCAGAAAACTTTGAGAACAACTGTTTCGATCTGTGCTTTACTGGGAGTGCGTCACAAAGAAAACAATTTCTTCCAAGTATCAAATTTTAGCAACAAGGCAGGCACCTTTCAAAAGATGACAAAGTAAAAAAAGGATAATTTTTTTATTTGATCCATCGACGACCACTTTGCTTAAACCTTTAACACTTCACCGTGAACATCGCACGTTTCCCCACAGATGTTTACGGCGAATAGTTTGTTCCTCGCAGCGCGTCTCTGCGTCTCTGTCTCCGCCGCCGTCCGTCCCTTTAACATTCACCATGTACATCACAGCGCCTGTCCCTGAGGGGCGTAGCCAAGAAATGACACATTATCGCCCTTCGCTTCCACTCAGACGTGTTGGAGCATTTATCGCACCTATCAGGATGCATCGCCAACATACGAACTCATCCCCTGCCTCTCGCGGGAAGGACGCGGCTGTACGTGTCCTCGGCACAGATTGACAAACATCTAGATTTAACACCTCGACAAATGAACTAACACATGCAGCCATCCACTCAGATTCAACAGCTCTCCGTCTCTCTCTCTCTCTCTCTCTCTCCCCCGAATCGACTCCCTTGGGGACGGTCGAACCCCGATCCCGTTTAATTAAATGGGTCTCATCGTTTGCACCGAGCCCCTAATCAGTTTCAACAGCTCCTTTTGCTCACTGCTACCCTTTACGCCTGAAGGGACTCTCGCTCTGTGTGTGCGGTGTGTTTCTAACAGATCGGGCGAGTTAAGCGCAGAGGATAAAAGCACCAATGCGAATCATCTTGTTGACACCGACTTGGAGAAAGTTTTAGCAGAGAGAGAGAGGAAGGAGGAAGTGACTCACCCTGACAGGCGACGACTGACGGGAAGACGAGTGTCTGTGGAGTGAAGGGTGGGGAGGGTTTGGCTGTTGTTGTTTTTTGTTTTCCACCTTAGAGTGAAAAGAACTAAAAGGGACAAACATAAGTATATCGTAGTGCAGTATCAAAAAGCGTTGACGGCGGCGTCTCCGTTCCTGTGGGACGGGATCGTGTGGATGAATCCGCTGTCTCTACGTTTCCGTTTGGAGTTTGAAAGTGTTTTTCTCTGCGGACTTTGGCCGATCTCAGTCCAGACCTGCAGTTTCTCGCAGCCAGAAACTGTAACGTAAATTGTGAAGTGGAGGAAAAATAATACATGGTTTTCAATTTCTTTTTTTTTTTTTTTTTTTTTTTTACAAAAGATTATCTGAAACCGGTGGAGGTGACTGAAGGAGAAACGTTACAGACAACGCAACGTCTTCAGTCAGAGGCGTCTGCTGAAATCTGGATGAAGCTGCTTCCCCCACCTCTAACTCCTTCAAATTACAATGAAACTGGTGACAAAAAAACCTTAGTTTTTGCTGCTATCATGTCAAATATACTAATAATTCCAGAGGTCACCAAAGGTCACCTCTGGAATTCGGTGTCGATTAGCTTTGTGCAGTTAAAACTTTTGTTTGCCGTTACAATTTTGAAACGAAAAAAAAATTATATCAATTTTGTCACCAGAGACAAAATTGATGTTATCACTATGTTTTTTGTTGGTTTTTGTAGCACAACAAAATCTGTTTCTCGTGAACGCATGGGGGCTGGTTGACCTTTGACCTCTGAAACCATTTATTGATCTCTTTAAAATGATTGTGCCGCACAAACTACCACAAACATTTGACACCAATTCTCTCGATCGGTGTCAATCAATCGAGAGAATTGATTGACACCACTGACCGACTTTGCCCCAGAACGACTCCAGGCTCTTCAGAATCGTTGCGGTACTGACTGCTACAGGAGATTCTGGCTGCCAAACAGCAGCATCCACATCGACACTTTGAGGCCTTACTCTTGAAACTAAAATGCTTTTGATGTGAAAGTTTAAGTGCGACCCAGTCACAGATCAGTAATACTCTGTCTCCTCTCTGTGTCGGTGGCCTTATTGTCTCCTCTGAGTCTGTGTCGCTCCTCGTCCAGCGCCGTGTGTTGGGCTGTTATTAATGAAGGTAGGTGGGTTTAAACGGAGCGAGACAGGCATGTGTGTTTGTTCCCATGCGATCACGCAAATCAAAGAAAGCGTTCATCTCTCTCTCTCTCTCTCTCTCTCTCAATGTGCGGATCACGTTTTGGCTGCTTAACCCTCCACCTCCATCATCGTCATCTCTGATTCTTCTCCTCCCACCTTTTGAGCTCGTTATGAGGAAGTCTGTGCCCTTTGCTGTGTCGCTCCGCCCGGTAGGAGCGTCGCTGCATATGCACACGGGTGGTTGTTTGCGTGTGGATGTGACGCTCTCCCCCCCCCTGCGGTTCCTGCTGTAAATCGGAGCGCGCTCGGCTTCTGCTGGCTTCCCAGTGTGACCCAGCCTCACGTCTATTTGTGTCTCTCTCAGTCGTTCTTTTCTACGACGTAACTCATCTTCGCTTTCATTCCACACCTTGCCTTGTTTTCCTCTTTCATTCCCCTGCTTTTTGCCCCCTCTACTCCCCAACAGTTCACATTTGCTTGAATCACTCCTTTTTATTTGTCCATCCATCTTGATTTTAACTCTTCCTTGTCCTCTGTTTTCCCTCCTCCTCCTCGTCTCCTTTCATTTTCTGACTCGACACCTTGCTTTTTGCATGTCTATTTCTGGTCTCTATCTTTCTCTCCCCATGCCAGCATCACCTCCCCCTGGTTCTCATTATCCGTCTCCCTCTCCTCTCTCTCTCTCCCTCCTCTCCATCTCTGCTCCGACTCCTTCTATTCCCGAACCTGTCCCACCCACGTGTGCATATGGGCATGCAAGGACCCGAACAAACCTGCACACACAAGCAGACGCATCCTTAGATGAGCTACTTTCTCGATTTAAAAAAATGTTTGGGAACAGTAGCGATGCTAACACGGCTTGTTAAGAGTTGAAACTGTTCTTGTTGCTTCATCCAGGTGCTCTGGGTTTCACTTTTTGCACCAGACTCCTCAAATGTTTGTTTTTTTGGGGTTTTTGTTTTTCTTTTACTCCTTTGTAGCAAAAGGAAAAACCATTAGGCGACGACATGAAAAACAAAAGTTTCTTATTAACCAGGCTAAGATGCGAGACGCTTTGCTCCTGCCCTTGATCTTTGTTGTGTCGGCGAACTCACATTTGCTTGTCAGTAATGATCTCCACTAACGCGGGGAAAGCAGACCAGATGTTCGTAGCTGCTTTCTGAGGCTGCAGCCTCGCAGGATAAGCTCTTCAGTCGGTGATGTGATCAAACTGCAACAAGCATTTGGAGAAACGTGTCTGTGTGATTACCTCTTCTTCTGTTCGAGGTTCATTCAGTGCAACACGACGAACTCCTGTTAGCCTTGTAGTTTCTGCACCAATAAATTACAGACAGATGCTCTTGTTTGGTTTTTTTCTAGTTCTTGTGGTGGGTTAAATGAGTTTTTATGTGTAGTATAATTACTAGCACTACATTTTTTTGTTGCATATCATGATATCTCTCATTAGCTGTGATTCTATCCAGTTGTGATGCGAATTTTAAGTAAACTTCTAAAGCGTTGCAAAAAAGAAGAAAATAGAAAATGCAGATTAGGTTTGTTTCCATCCTCTGGTTTGGAGGGAATCGATCAATCAGGCGACACAAAGTGTAATTTAGTCAGATTTTAACGCTGTGTGTGGTTGTAATAAGACGTAGAGGTTCCCAACTAGCGTAAGTCTCACATCTCAGAAAAATGACGAGTTTCTGCCTCTGAGCTGGAGGCGTGGACTTAGAAATTTCTCAGAGTTTCGTGTGTCTGGTAAGGCGCCGACCCACTAGTGGATGGGAGAGTTTGCTACATCAGAACTTATTCAGCAAACGTGTCTCCATTTCCCCTTTTAGCAAAATTACATTTTCTTTTATTCTATGAACTACTGACATGTCTCTGAAAGTCCAAGCAAAAATGTTGTATTTATTTGCAGAAAATAAGAAATTGTTCAAATAGCAAAAAAGATGCAGTGTTTTCAGACCTCAAATAATGCAAAGAAAACAAGTTTATGTTAATTTAGAAACAACAGTGCTAATATCTGAACTCAAGAAGAGTTCAGAAATCAATATTTGGTGGAAAAACCATGAGGTTTTCAATGGGGCTCAGTGCAGTGGGCTCTTCATTTTTTCCAGAGCTGTACATGTTTGTATCGGAAATCTTTAAATTATCATACTTACTATTCAAATTTTTTTAAATCTCTATATTCTTTTCTAACGTTACTGTACATAATCACTTTTCTTATGCTCTCAATTTGCCTTCTGTTACTGTTTGACTTGAACTTCCCCACAGAGAAACCATAAAGGTGATTTCTAATACTCTATTATCATCCACTTCACCATTATGCAGCGCTTCCTGTTGCGCCGTCACTCGAAATGTCAACAAAATCCATCAAAGTTTGTGGTTTTTGTCGAAAGGAAACGTGAAAAGTTGGTGAACACGGAGCACTCCTGTGCCTGGTCTCCTGTTAAAAACCAGAGAAAGAACCAGACTCGTCTCTCCGCAGCTGAAGGTGAAGGGCAGCTTCAAAAAGACAGAAATTGAGTGCACGTCTTGAAGGAGCACAAAGAGAGAGCTCGGTCCTGGAGTGCTGCGCGTTATGGAGTGGAAGAGAGGGTGCAGACGGAGGTGTGGTGGTCTTGCTTTTATTGTGGGGAGAAAATATAGAGGTAACAATCGAGAGTCGCAGAGGGGGGAGAAGGTTTTCAGTCCTCCGAAAACATTGAGGCTCTCTGGAGAGACGGAGCGGCAGATTGAGTCAGAAGTGGCACGCCGGCCGAAATTGAAAGTGGAGTATCTGCGGCACTTTGAAAAACACACGCTGGTCGCCATATGACACTCGGGTTGAGGGTGTGTTCTTGCAGCGGTGCGGCGGTGGGAGGCATTTCTTCTCGGTCAGAATCGTCTGCTGCTCAGCCCCTCGCACATCATTACCTGGAAAGCCCCACTTCTTCCCCCCCCCGATCCCCTTCCTGCACAAACTGCTTCCCTCCCCGCTGGACGGAGGGCAGAGCTGCAGATTAGAGAGTCAGAGGCAGGTGCCTGATAGCCGGCCAGCAAAGCCGGAGACATTTCTCATCCGCTGCGCCCAGTGTTTCCTCTCCGTCCATCTTTTCTGTCTCTGTGGTCTGCTGAGGCTCAGTGCTGCTCACTGGAGATAGCGGGACCCACGGAGGAAGGCCAATCCCTCTTCCACTGCCTCCCCTCCTTTTCCCAGCACTTTTTGTCCTTCATACCCTGTTCTTTCTTTCTTTTTTTTTTTTTCTGAAACTCTCTTCTGCAGGCCTTTTCTACCAGCACGGTGTTGGCACACAGCAGAATCCTGAAGGGACTTCTATCGCACCACACATGCACAGAAAAGCAGATTCCATTGAAGCCAAACACCCATCCCTTATACATATGCACAAAACTTGTAAATGCACGACCCCCAGAGAAGAGGGTGGTGGGAGCTATATTTGTTTGTTTCGTTTCATGTTCCATTTCCTCCACGAAGCGTTCATCTCTGTGTTGTTCACCTCGGGGACGGCGGTTCTAATCTCTCTGTTCCCTCTTGTTTCAGATTGTTTGTTTTTTTGGTTTCTCTTATCTGCTGTCAGATTAGTTTTCATACCCGACACTTTGAACCGGGATTTTATCGTCTCAGGCAGTTCTGGACCTAAGTAAACAACCCGAACAAGAAATGAGTTTGAATTAATTGTGGATTTCGTCTAATCTGCATCGGATTAAAAACGATCGGGTTTCATATTTGGTCTGATTTCAGTTCTTTCCAAGTCTGGCTGAGTTTATGGAAATAAAATGAGGGACGAGACGTGTTTGTTCTCCATTTCATTGTTCTAACTTATTTCCTCGTACACTTCTTTTAGTCCCTCGTTGGTCTCGCGCTTCCTTCCTATCCTCCCTCCCTTACTTTATTTGTGCTTTCAGTCCTAATGGCGGCGTTTCTACTTGCCTCTAGGTCATAGCTAAAAAAAAATTGCAACCAAATAGTTTCTTTTGATCTGTTGCATCTCAAAATTTTGGAGCACCATAAAAGGACAAACGATTTGTTCCCTTTGTAAGAGAAGCAGCAAATGGATCCCCGCATCAATCAACTGCATTGTGTAATTGAGGCGACTAACGGCTTGCTAATGATTTCCACGTGTAAAGTAATTATTTTACTGCCTTGAAGAGGAAGACAGCCAGACAACTGTTTGGCCTTTAAAGCTGAGGGATATTAACTGTTTGGTCTTTTTTTTTTTTTTTTAAAGCAAAATGTGAAAGAGTGCAGATTTCTGCAAGGTAGTCTGCACAAATATCTCTGGAAACTTCCGCAACCAGGAAACTTAAAAATCTTCCAAGTTTTCCAAGAAAATCTCAAATGAACCATTTATCTACCGCTAATAAACTAATTCTTTCTCGTCTTTGATTAATTTATGGTATTCATCCTGTTTAATGCCACTAATTCACTCCTCCTTCTCCATCTCTGCGACTCTAAATTGCTCCCCCCGTTTCTCTTCCTCCCTCCATCTCTTATCGCGGCGCCTGGATATCCATCTCGGCGCCGTCATCACCTCTTCCCCTCCTCGCCTACTTCCAGCTGTGTTGCTGCATGGCGGTCCGCGCCGCCGACACGAAATTGCTCTAGCAGCTGAGACACAGCCACGAATCTATCTATAAATCAATCACGCCGTCACCTGCTGGCACTCCTCTGTGCACTCGTGTGCAAGGTTGCATTCAGCGGCACGCCTTTCATTTGCCTCCATTTTTCCTGCTCCCATCCTTCCGTTCAGCGGTTTGGTCTCCCTGCACAATCTGCTTTGTTTTTTTTATCTGTGAGCACAGATGCAGGTGCATCAGCAGAATATCTGCTTCCTTGAGTGTTTCTTCATTTAGCTAGGATTGCATTCCCCCAATATTGTCTTTATTTGTCAAAAGACTCGCTCCCGCAAGGCCTCTTGCAGTTTTTTTTTTCCATGTCAAACATTTGTTTGTATTTTAAATTTTTTTCTCTGCTTTGCTCCTATTTCACTACTTACTTCTTACACCAGAGGTTCCTGGTCGTTTCACTGTAAGCTAACATCATAAACTAACTGTTATAACGGCATGAATGGACTCGGATGCACAAAAGTGTTTTTTCCTGATTCTACAGTCGCAACTTTAACTGTATTTTATTGATGTATTTCTAACATATCAACACAAAATTGTCAAACTGTGAAGTAAAACATAAGAAAATAAGGTTCTTAATTTTTTTTAAATGGAGTAATTTCAAGTATTTACACTTTTCAGATATTAATTGAATACTTATATGTAAAGCAGTGTCCTAGAGTCCACCTGTGTGTAATTTATTCTCAGTACAAATATACGTATCCACTCAGAAAACATTAGTAAATATCATGAGTAGGAACACAGCAGAAACGTCAGGGAGAAACTTGTGCAGAAGTTTAAGACGAGGTTAGGTTACAAAATAAAACAATATCTCTTGAGTTTTCAAACCTCTCAAAGAACTTTATCATCTGGCACATCTACCATAACATGGCTGTACATCTGAGTTGTAACCGTATGCTCCCAAAGAGAAACCAAGGCAGCCATAACTCCTAATGAGAAGTTCATTCCTGTTTGTTTCTAAAAGGCCGAATCCTTCTTTTCGCCATCAGCCTCTCTTGTCATGTAGACGCCAGAAAAACAGAAGCTGCTGCTATTCTCCTGCAGACGAGCAGCCGAACGGCTGGATTTAAGCTGCCAGGTGAGCGTCTGCGTGGCCTCACGAACCGAACCTCAGGTGCTGGATGCACACACGTGTGAATTAGCGAGCGTGAGCAACCGCCGCCGCCGCCGTGTGCGCAACCTGCCAGACACCTGCTGTCAGCTCCGTCCTCTTCCAGTCGTCACAAACTCCTCCACAGACACGACTTTTGCGCGCGTCGCTGAAGGTTCTGCCAGCTATTTCTGCTCGAGTGTAAATTGCTCCTCGTGTCCCACCATTTTCCCCTCGTTTTAACCTGTTAATTTTTCCCTCCCCAAATAGATCCCTGCTCCTGCCGTCTGTCCTTTCTCCCCTCGTTTCACTCCGTCCACGCTGTCAACCCCTCACCCTTTCATCTGTCTCTCCTTCTATTCTCAGCTTTCATCCCTTATCGCTTCTGTCTTTCTCTCCGCTGTCAACCTTTTATCCATCCTCTCTCATCTCATCCCACTTTTCTCTGTTCCATCCGTCTTCCTATCTGTCAGGTTTGTGACTTTGCTGTTTATCAGAGTCTCTCTCTCTTTATTTTTCAAGTTAAAAACCAAAATAATGTCTTGGCAACAGACCAACAGAGCTGGAAATACATCAGTAGGATTTACAGAGAAACAAAAGTGCAAAATGTTTTTTTATGAAGAAAATTGTAAATTGAAACAAACAAATCGGTAACAAATGTCCCACTACCTTGCTATATGTCCAGATATATTCCTGTTCTTCAAATATAGGAAGAGCCTTAATTATTCCCTTGAAATATACCAGGAGTTCTGCAACTAATCTTGAGCGTTAATCACCTTTGCTGCTCACTTTAACCAATTCCTGGTTTCCAAAAGAAACGGCTGACTGTCTACTGCACTATTACGCTACATCCGTTCAAAAGCATGATGCTTCCACCACCTGCATGCCACTTGGTCGTGGTCCTGGCTGTAAAAAAACCTTCTCTGCCTCAGCTGACCATCAAACTTGTCAACAGAAGCCAAAAATCTCCAGTGTAGAAAACTGAGACCCTGTCATTTATTTCATTACATCATAACTGTCAAGTAGCAAGACTTGCTGTGTGTGTGTTGGTGGTGGACACACTAATGCGTTAATAGCTAAGCTAATACTTAGAGCGGTTAGCTTCTAAAATAAATTCTCTTCTTTTTTTTCCCCAATTTTTATTCATACTCTTATTTTGAAGTAGCAAAGACAGAACAAAAAAACACAATAAAATACGAACAGTAGAGAACAAGACATTAGCATGAACAAGGACAGTTAGCTTCTGGAATAATATTTTTTTCTGGATAAATTCTGTTTTGTAAGCTTTCAGTTGAACAAAGCTTTACATCTGCATTAAAGTTTTGGTTATCACTTGTTAAAAATTATGTAGAATAGACATTTATATTTGTGCTCTTATTTTGAAGACTGTACGCAGCAATTCCGTTTCCTCTCGTCACTACAAGAAGTGTACACGTAAAATAAAACACAGAAACAAGAGAGAGAAGGAGAATTAAGGAACATGCAAATTATGTCAGAATTAAATTGGAGCTTTGAGTTTGTTGTCTTTTAAGGGCAGGTAGAATTTCATTTGAAATTAGCGCGTTAGCTAAAAACCGTGTTGAGCATTTGTGGTTTGCATACCTAACTTTTTAGCTAGCAGTTCCCCACCACCGGTAGCTATAATCTGATGAGGTTTGAGGGAAATCCACCGTTAAAAGTCACGTTGCTGTTCTGTAAAACAGAAAAGCTTTCGGAAGTGTGACAAGCACAGTTCTATTTCCCTGTTCTGTGCGGTGGCACCATTTTCCGTATTCAGTCGGTCCATTAAGCAGCACACACGGACGAATACAAGCTACTCATGCACACACACACACCTCACCTGTCAGCTAAATATAACTCTGGACAAGCTGCCCTGTCTCGCAGCAGGAGATGCAGCCATGCAAAGGTCAGTGGGTACATGCGCCGGGTAAGCATGCGCCGCTCTCCTTTATGCGAGTGCAGCTGCCTCGGTCCAACCCCTGCAGCGTCTCTGAATAACCTCCATCTCTGCTTCTCTGCAATTAGAGGGAAAATGATGTGTTGCTCCAAGGCGCTACAATTAGGCTGAGTCACATTGGTGCTGGACAGCTCTGATGAAGGGCTATTAGAGGAGCCCGAGATGATGGAGGCTCTCCTCGCCCTCCACCTTCGGCACCACCTCCACCTCCAGCCGCCGACGCGGCTCCTCCACCCTCTTCCTCCACCATCCATCACCATTACGCGGGGAAACTTTCCGAGGAAACTTCACATAGCAGGAGTCATTCTAACCTGGCTGATCTATTCCCACTTTTCTTCACTTCTCCTTTTCCCTCCATCTGTCTCATTTCCTGCCAGAGATTCATATATATTCTGGGATAAGTGCTCTCCATGAATCTTACACCTGCTTGCTCTCTCTTTCTCTCTGTTTCATTGCTTCTTTTCCAGCTTTCTATCCTTCATCCCCTCTCTTCCCTTCTGTTCATCTGCACATCTATTCATCTTCCTCTCTTTAGTCTGTGCAAGTGCCTCGCTCCCTCTTCCTTCCCTTTTTCTCCTCCTTCGAGCCGCGCACCTCTTTTAATAGCTCAATTTCTCTTATTCTCCACTTATCTTCTCCAATTTGATGCATTTCACCTGGCTTGAATCATTTTGCCCCCATCAATCCATCCCCGCCTTCCTTTCTCTTCTGCTCTCAAATCTATTTTAATACATCAAAGCCTTGATTTGTTTCTAAAAAGTGAATATATTGTGGGCTGCCTTCTGTATTATTTTAGGAAAATAATTTTTTTCCACCACCGCGTTTTAAATTAAATGATTTGAAGGAATATGTTCTTAAAGGTTGTGCTCTGATCTACCATTAACCTGAAAGCATTTTGTTGTTTTAAAATTAATTTCTCATTAGATCTGCGATGCATTGATTTGGCAATATGCGCACAAATGTTGCCTTTAAAGGAGACTTTAACTGATTTCAGATACACGTGTAATTACTGGAGAAAAAGAACAAATGGCGAGAGCTGTTTCATTAGAGCAAGGTTCGGTGTTAATTAACTTGTTTGTGGGTGACTCGGCTGTAAAGTGCACAAATGGAGGAGGTTAATCAAATCATCATACAGTAAATTAAGTTACATTAGTCTCTAATTCCCTTTTGTAGAGCTGAAAAAAGGTGATTCATTAGAGCAGATAAACGCCTCTCTGATGAGGTCACATGAAAAAGCAAGAAGGAAAAACTAATATTTGATGCATTTTATGAAACAGTGTCAGTGGATAGTAGTGATTTATTCGAAGATCACAGGGAAAATGTTTATTTTTCAGTCATTGAGCAAATAAAAAATGTGATTTAATATTTATGGATGGTTTTGGACTTTTGTATCTGGCTTTACATTTGGTGCCTCTGTTTAGGTCTTTGCAAAAATAATCTTGGTTTTGTCTAAGGTAGTGATTTATTTTAACATATGTGTCTATTTAGGCCTAATATTACCTCCAAATAAATATTTTCTTTTTACATTGTTATTGATTGAAGTCTACATATGTCCTACGTTCAGATGAGCGCTCACCAGTCACGTGTTAAATGCCAGATTTTGAGCCATATTTGGACATTTCAGGGTTCGTTTGTCACTCATCCTACAATCTGCTTGAAATTTGTTGAATTCTACCTTAAAGGTGAGACAAAACACACTAAGTCAGTCAAAATAAGATGCTGTGAATTTGCAGCCTGAGTAGATGAATCTTAGCCTGCTAGCATTAGCATGCTATGTGCTAGGCATAGCTAATTATTGTGATTCTTTTCCCTACTGCTTGAAAATGCCTAAATGAAGGTGTTCCCCAGATACCTGAGCTCTAAGGGAGTCTTTCCACTCAACCTGAACAAAAAGCTGTATTCTGAATTATTTGCACCGGAAAGTATGAGGCCCCCGAGAATGCTAATGCTAGCAGTATAAAGCTAACCATTGTGGTTTTCAGATTTGTTGTTGATGCAAAAAAGTAAGAATATTATCAAGATGTCGCAAATGTGAAGCATTTTGTCTCCCTAAGCCCGAGTAGAAACCATTATCTGAATTATTTTACTAACTAATATTAGTATAGTTATGCTAACATCCAGTACAAAGTTTTTTAATTTTCAGATTTGATGGAAAATAATATAGTAATGTAATTTGAAAGCACAGAGCTCTATTCTGGATTATCTAATAATTTATCATGACAATGACCTTTATACTAGTGATGATAACCTGCTAATGCTAACACCCTAAGACAGTACTGTTGTTAGCCTTAGGAGTCGACTATTCCTCACATCCTCAGCTACTTATTGTGGTTTTCAGATTAGTTGAAGCAGTTAAAGCTTAATATTTCTCAAGATATTCAGGTGTTAAGCAGCACATCCTATAATCAACCTCAACAAAGTGCCGTTTTCTAAATGATTTGTCCCTAAGCTACAAATGATGTGTAGCATATGAAGCATGTCATAAAAAATGGGGGATTTCAGTCTTGTGCTGGCTTCTGAATTTTTTTGTATGCAGGGTAAAAGTTTAAAAAGTCGCAATGAAACATTTTTCGCTTTGTATTTGCTAATATAATTGCTTTGGTTCCTAAAGGTTGTTAACACAGCAGTTCAGTACATCAAAAAGGGCTAGTGCATACAATTAGATGGAGTCATAGTTATGAAAACAGATGATATGAATAATTTAGGAATGCTTTTTGGTGTTTCAGGACTTTAGTGCTGGTGTTTGCGTATGCGACAGGTAACTGGGAATACGCTGTGCATAATAATAAGTCCTATGCAGCTCAAATGCAAAAATAGAGGGCTATGTCGTCTTCTTGTGCTGAGTTCTCTTTAAAGTGAACAAAATACAGTGCAGATGAATGAAAACATTCGGAAAACAAGGCAATCGTCTCTTAAGATTAAATTCCTGTGTTGATCCTGAACATGATGTTCTGTCTAACTGCAACCTTTGTTGTTGTTGTTGTTGTTAGCTCCTCTGTGGGTGAGTTTGTAGGCTGTGAAGCATCTTCTTCTGTAATATACCTTTCAGTGTTAAGTCCTATCTTTCTCCATCCCTCGTCTATAGCTGATTATCCTTGCTCGCTCACAGGGTGGCCGGTGCCTATCTCCAGCTGCAGTTGGGCGAGACGTGAGGTACACCCTGAACAGAGAGCCAGTTCATCAACACAAAAACACACGGAACAGACAACCATTGATTCAGATATCGCCACGTACAATTTGGAGTGAGTTAATCAATCATGGTTTTGCTCTGTGGGTAATGGAGTACCCAGGAAAAGCCCATACATGCACTGGGAGAACATCCGTATAATTCAAACTCGAGACTTTCTTGCTTCAAGGCAGCAAATGAGCCTAACCCTCCCTGAAAGCCTGTACTGTTCCAGTCCGTCACATCTCCATTTAACTGTCAAGATTCATAACCAGTGGATGTTCAGGTTTAAACAGAAGCCCTCATTAAAAGGATCATGCTCTGATTTTCACTTGGTCGGTTGGTCTCTCCCTCTCTGTCTCCATCGTCTGTCCAGGTCGCTTCTGATCATGGAGTGCTGGTGCAGGGCTGAACAGAAAGGAGGAAGTGTGTTTGTGCCAGCAGGCGGAGAACACCAGCTGTGCTCCGCACCTCCTCCTCCAGCACACGGTGACCACTACGAACAACACGTCGGAGTCGGATGAGCCGCAGAGTCTGTTGTTCAGCGAGAAGTGAAGTTTGTGTGTAGATTACCGAGGCACCGTCGCTTTCCGCCTCATCAGTGTTTGTTCCATAATTACTGCATAATTACCCTCTTCAATTGCATTCTATCCATTAAGGTAGAGTATTGTTCTCAAAGAGGGTATTGTTCTGAAATATATTTCTACTTGGATCTTATGGAACTGATGATGAGGTGAACAGCTGCAACTTCGATTTCTGCAGTTTGTTTGTTTGTTTGTTTGTTTGAGGTTTGGTTTAAAACCTGGGTTGTTTTATTGCGTCCTTGCAGCAATTTGTGGAGTTGATGCAGAACTAGATTGTTCAGGCCCACTCTCATTTCAGTTCTACTCTTAAATCGAATAGAGAAACCTATTGTGACAATTTACCTGGTGAGCCACATGAGCCAAGAAATTGGCTAAAACTGATTAGGATTACACTGGATCACCCTCACTTTCTAGTTACTTTAGTCGTCATCACCAGCAATCCCTGTTGAACGCTGAAAGGAGATGGAAACCTTTCTTGGCAATTGGCAGGAGATGGAGGGATGGAAGATAGAGGCAAATTGATTCATGGATGGATGACGGACTGATAAATCAGTATTCTGGTGGATGGATGTAAAGCAGATAAGTGGATTGGATGGGTACGTGGATCAATGGATGGATAATAGATAGATAATGAATTGATGGATGACTCAATGGATGGGTTGAATAATGGGTGGATAATGAATGGATGCAGGGATAAATCAATGGATGGATGAATGAATGAACCCATCAATGGATAGGTGAATAGATCAGCGAATTAATAAGAATGGCTGGACTGATGAATCAATGAAGTGGATGGTTGTATAACAGATAAAAATATAATTGGAGCCTCAATGAATGAAAGGTAGAAGAATGAATAGATAAGGGAATGAATGAATACATGAGTGAATGAATAGATTTTTGGTTCGATTCCAGTTTCCTCCACTGGAACATTTTGATTTCCCTCTCTGCAGGGTTTTTAATCCTACTGACCTTTGAACCTGTTGTCTTGGCTCAAACTGCTTGAATACGTCTCCAGTGTGGCGTCAACTAAAGACTATAAATCCAGTTCCTTTTACCATTTAATTGGTTAAAATAAGTGGATCAGTGGATGATATAAAGTTGGACTAAATATTTCCCTCGAGGTGGAGAAATGCACCTGGCAGATGTTTCAAATTAGACCTTCAGAGGAGGATTATTAATTAAATTTCTATATTTGTTAACTCAGATGAATGTGCCTGAATTGGTAACTAAACAGCTCACTACCAAAGTCGCATAAAAAGTAATAATTGGCTTGTTTTTTCAGCCTCATCTCATTGCGTACGACGCTCTCGGACCTGATTCGCTCTTTCATCATGTTCCTGTTATTGTGTCTGAAGGTGCGGTAAACACGGTCCGGTAATTGTGATTGTGATTCATTTAGCCGAGGCCGCTGATCATTTTACCAATCCTCTTATTTCCTGTCCTAATTTCAATCTCCCCCCGTTTGCGGTATCGGTGTCTGTCGGGGTGCGTCTCGCCGTGGTTACGCCCCGTAATGTCCTTGTTCCTCCTCTCTGACATTTCATACTCCTCCATCACCTTTTACTATCCACGTTTTCCATCTCGCCACACAGGAATTACCCTGATTATGATTATAGCTGTGATGATAATGATAACTGCTCCAAAATTGCGCTGCCTCGCTCGTATCCAACACTCAGGAGATTATGATTGACTGAAAGGATGTCTGCAAACGTTTCTCCTCTCGTCGTCTTTATGCTTTCTGTGTTCCTCTCTTTTATTTCCTTTTTGTCTTATTTAGCTTTTTTGTACTTTTGTTCTCTCGCCTCTGATTTCTCTCCACTTCTCGGCTCACCTTTTGTGTCCTTTTAGTCTTTTTCAATTTTCTGCCACTCTTTCATCTCGGCTGTTGTGCTCCTTTCAACCTTTCCTGGTCCATCTCACCGCCGCCACTTGTCTCGGCTCCCCATCTCTGTTTTTTGAATCCTTATTTGTTCACTCCCTCTCCTCGGCCGCAGAGGACCAAGATTAATTTGCTTTTGCATTCAGGAGATAATTAGAGTTGCCTTGCTCCTTCATGGAGTAAAATAGACAGCATGAAATGGCTCTGTTTGTCTCCACCACCTCTTTTTATGTTTTCTTCTCTATTTTTCCTTTTTCTTTATCAAAAATATATTTCCACACGTTTCTGACGGGCTGTTTCAATTTAAAAAATACACCAAATGTGGGTCACATGGTTCCAACTCCATCTGGATAAAACTCAAGACTGATCATTTTTGGGAAAAACAAAAAATATTTGTATTTCTCTACTTTACTCCAAGTTTATCTTAAAGTTGTACCCATTCATCCGTCCATCTTTTCAGGTTTCATTTTCAAAGTTTCCCCTCAACAGAAAAATCTACATTAAGCTTGTTGTGAACTTTTGTATTCCTACAAATTAAAAACGTTATCACTTAAGTCCTGAAAAGTCTTGGTTGATAAAGGCCAACCTAGCTTTTTTTTTTAATTTATTTAAAAATTTATTTTACTTTCAGCTTAGCTTTGTGACAAAACACCAAACATGACATAGTGTCACAAATCTATCCACAGAAAGAGAAGAGGGGGGGAAAAAGAAGCTGTCTGAGAATTTGAGTTCAATTCCAGAGTTGATTTGACAGCATGAAATTATTTCAATTTGCTGCAGCCCTGATCTTAATCAAAACCTGATTGGAAAATACTGTTCTGGTGATCACAGGATATTTCAGAATTGTTTTATCTCTGATGTGCCCTTGCCTGTAGGTAGACTTGTTTTGAAGGATGCATCACTGTTTCCCTGCAAATATATATGTTTTCCATTATTTCAGCTGCCCTTTATGTGTTTTCTTCAGTGTACGTACATCAAATACATAATCAGTGAGAAATGTGGCTTTTCCTCCTTTGTGGTTTTCTCCTTTGAATACTTGTTGTCTGAATGCATTTCCTGTCTTTTAGTTTCTCTACTTAATGCTCTTGTATGACTCAAAGTCTCTAGTATGACTATTTGGTAGGTTATCTTAGAAATCTACTCAAATATACTCTAATTTCACATAATCCTCGTAAAACATTAATTATTGTTTATTTGCTGGTTTAGTTCTCTTTAGCCTTTCAGTGTTTGTGTATACAACTTTAGGTCACACAGTAGGAAGAAGTAATAGAGTTTAACATTTCGTTCCTGGAGAAGAGCTAAATGCTAAAACATTGCCAACGGCCAGAAACAAAATAATCTATTGAAATTTAATTCAACAGATAACCGAACAGGTCTTAATGTTATCTCATTCCCATCGTGTCAGATCACACATCTGTTTCTGGATCAGCCCTCGCAGGAATTAAAAACTCAGCGGTTGGTCCAGATAAGTCGTTCAGTTCTTTGACTGCATACTTCTGTCTGCTCGCACCCGCTTCACTCGCCTCGCCGCTCCTTCCCGCTCGCTCGTCCCTTCAGACCTGCGATAAGCATCAGCTCCGCATTTGAATATCAGCGCTTCGTCAACGGTACCGTTTATCGCCTCTTGTAATCTCCCACCTCCTCCTAATCTCACGCCAGTACAATAACGGAGAAATCTTGATATGGGCGTAGCATTCATCGGAGGATTTTGCACATAAAAGTGTTGATGATGAGTTTATAGAGGAAACGGCAGCGCCGGGTTTACCCGTTTGTTGTGGGAAATGTTGACTGAACCCATCGCAAACCTTTTCTGTATTGCTATGATGGGCAGCTGTATTAAAGACACATATTAAATTTTATTTTAAGCACAATGCAAAGCCAACCAAACTCGGACGGCCTTAGCTCAAAGGGGGTAGTCGTAGGGTTTATTCGTTTTAGCCCAAGCAAATGTCGTCTGGAGACAAACGTCCAATATTTATCAAACTACACAAACATCTTTTATTATATAGAACTATATAAATTAGCTCAATTAATGACGGTGGAAGAGACGTGACTAAACACAGAACCTCCTACAAGGTGTTTTTTTCATGAAGCATACATTTAGCTTATGGCTAAATTAGGTTTAGAGTGCGGGTTTTGATGTCTCCCATGTTTTTATGTCTTTAATGTTTTTAATTTCTTTTTATTTCTTTTCTACATTTTAATAATGTAAAGCCCCCCAGAAAACATCCCAGTTAAACGACGTTTAACTAAAGTTCTACGGGGTTTAGAGTCCCAGTTGACGGAGTTTCAACTAAAAACCTAGAGGTTGGAGTCCATGTCAAACGGTGTTTATGACTAAAGTCCCTGAGGGTTAGAATCCCAGTTAAACGACGTTTAACTGAAGTCTTAAAGGGGTGCGGGTTTTAATGTTTTTATCTTCTTTCTTTTTTTATCTCTTTCTCTTTCTCACTGTTTATTCAATGTCACATGCTGTTTTTATTTTAATTATGTAAAGCACTTTGAAATGCCTTGCTGCTGAAATGTGCTATACAAATAAAATTTGATTGATTGATTGAATTTGATGTAGCTAATGACAGCAACAGCTCCTCTAATGGGTTGCTCAAGTAAGAGACACACTGAGTCAGGTGTGCTTTCTATTTGAAAGAAAAACAGTAGAAATATGACGTAGTTAATGCCACCAGTTCCTCTAAGGAATAGCTCAGAAAAACAATAAGCATAACATGACTGAACCAAAAAGTCTTTATACACAAGATAAAACAATAAAAATGCACTAATGGCACAGCAGCTCAATCAATGCCTACAGGAAAGAGAACTCGCTACATGTAGAGGCACTATTTGGGTTACTTTCTATTTTAAAGACAATGACTGACTTTCTTCAAGAAACAGAAATGGCTACTGATAAAGCATTAGAGTAGGAGTACTTTCAATGAAAAACAAGAAGAGAAGTAAATAATCTGCAGCAGCAGCACTGACAAAGAACCCTTTCATGAAAGGAACACGGTGAAATGTTCCAGGTCAGGTGCACCTTCTACGCTAAGGAAAAACATTATGGGAACATAAAGGTGGTGGCAGCATTAAGAAATGCAGTAAGTGATTGTTTTATGTTGTAAAGAAATCAATGTCGGATACAGAAAGAACAATTGTTTTTTATTAGCCTGACATTTTGATTACTTTTAGATTTTAAGGATTTCCTTTCATTTGGGTCTTAATAATCACATCTTGATGGTGCTTGATCATGAATATTTTACTATTTAAAACCTGAAACTTTACGCCTCAGTGCTCCATGTCGTCATGCTCACGCGTTTGTTTCAGATTTTTGTGTGATAAAGATTTTCTATACCAGTTTGTGGCTTGCCAGGAAGCGGGGAAGGTGATGCAAGCCTCATTTGTTCTTTTTTGTGTCGTTTAAGGATCATCGATTGCGTCCGTTCTGATCGGTAAAGTGCTACTTCAGTTAAGTCCCTAACGGCGGGAAAACAATCCTCAGCCTGCACTTGGAATGACTTTAAAGCAAAAACTAAATGCACTTTATTGGAATCCATCGAAAGCAGGTTTACGTCAAAGAACGAAACCTTTTGCTGTAACTGAAATTCTTGTCAAAATAAAATGGTGTCTGGGTTTTTTTTTTTTTCAATAGCCAAAGACTTTCTAAGGGCCCTTTTCTGTGTTTTCACTTCAGTCTGAACAACACTTGAAACATAACGTACAGCAGATGATCACTATAAAAATGAAACATCTAAAAACGGGACCAAAAAATAGAGATGCTTCACGCTTTAGTTGGTGCTAAATGTAATCTTTCCTTCTGTTAAGCTGATAATTTTTATTTGTAAGAGGCTCAGCTAAATAAAGATGGTGTGTCGGTAAAAAAAAAAAAAAAAATTCTATTTATCATTTTATTTTAGAATCCTTTAATATTTTTTGCCAGAATGAGAGAAAATTGGAGGCAAAAAAGCAGCCAGCATCCAAAACACTTTAGACGCTGGCTGCTGTTTTGCTCTTAGATGAGAAAAATGTTGAAAGATTTGGCTGCTTGAAGGAAGATTGACAGAATTGAGTAACCTCAGGCCTTTTGCGCATTATACTCTCTACAGGAAAACACCAATAAGACATTCGGTGAATAAAAACTCCATTGTAGTTCTATGTGAGGAATATTTAGGCTGTAGTAACGGATAATCCACATTACTGTCAGATCAAGCCTGTTTTTGGGGAGTTGTAAAACCGAGACATGTTGCTACGGCCGTTTCTGGTTTGGGGAATAGTAAAATCCCAGTTCTCCACGTTGATATTGTTTTTTACAGATTTCCCTGGCGCACAATTTGGCACGTTTATTGCTGGGATGGTCTCAGAGACAAGATGATGGATGAAGAGATGGACTGCGGTTTAATAAGTGGCTGAAGTAGATCAATTCTAATATCATATCTGACAATCTGATTAATTCAGCAGGCAGTAATATGGATGTGTTTGTGTGTTTTTCTTTCTCAGCGCATGTATCAGATAATTTGTGTGTGTTAAAAGCCTTCTGGGTAAAAACAAAAACCACCTACAGGACTACAATCCCGCTCCTCTGATACGAACGCAGCATTTAAGCGAGCGCTCATGTAAACACGCTGGAAACAGACGGCCACGTTGCCCATTCTCCTCCTTGCACACTGTGCAGCAAATTCCCTGAAGCATGACACCACTGTGCCTCAATTCAACACTTTCTGTCCAGTCAATCCCGCACATTTCCACCATCGATCGAAGAGGTCCTCATCTGCCGCGCTCCGATCTCTGTGCTGCGTCCGCTGTTTCTAAGTTTTCTGAATCCGGCGCCAGTTTGAAGCTAATTTTTTTATTTTTAAGATCTCAGCATGCGGTACAGCTAAAAGCCACCCTGTAGCTGCAGAAGAAAGAGCCTCTCTGCACCAAACTCTGGTCTCTGCACGCTGCTGTTAGCCTGACACTTTGCCACATGTGACTGCAAATCAATAGCAGTACATTACTGTAGAAAACAGCATGGCTCTTCGCACCGCTGATGGCTTTTGTATTTAGTACATTTATTCCTTTTTAATAATGTCTGAATGGGCTTCCATTAACGTTGATGTCACTCCCTCAGAATATAAGACATTTGAGCAGGGTTTTTTTTAAAAACAGACTGAATCACAGCTAGAAAAATTAAAGGGGTTGATAGAAAATTGGGTGCATTAGTGATCTCAAGAGGAACCTTCTGTTTTTCCAGTCACCATGTAACAAAAGGAAAGACTTTCATAATTGGAGCCTCTAAGTAAAACATTTTAGACTGAGATAAATCTTTATTCTAATCAGGGCGGTAAAATAAATCTCGTTTACAAGACAATGCACAAATTGCAAAATTGCAAAAGTATAAGGTTTTAACTATTTTTGGGATAAATTGTTTCACATTTAAGACAACAAAAATGGTGTATTTGAATGGTATTTGTAACTAATTTACAGTATTAAGTTTGTTAGAATAATTGTTGTGGTTTTCATGATTAAAGTGGTAAATAGAAAGCTACAACACAAATGCTAACTTTAGCAATGTTAGCTGGTACGCGCAATTGTACATGGGCCTCTTGGTTATATGTTTTCTTGAGAATATGAGTAACTAATAATGGCCTTACACATACTTATTGGTGAAGAGATGAGACAAAACACAATGTTCTGTTCATGGAAAATAGATGTGCTAATATTTTTGTGGGATTGCCCATTTTTTGTTTTCAGTTCGAGATTTAGCAAACCAATAATCTATAACTACTGTACAATATTTAACTCCAAGTTGGACTAATGTGTCATTGTCTTCAGGATCATCTAATTTAATGATTGATTGGTAGGAGGCTGCAGAGAACGCCTGAGTGTAGCCTTAAGAGTTAGCTAGCTTTTAGCCACAAGCTAACTGCCTCCTGCCAATATTTATCATTGTAGACATGAAAACATTTTACCAATAACTCCTGCAATATAATCAATCAATCAAATTTTATTTGTATAACACATAAAAACATTAAAACCCGCACCCCTTGTAGGACTTCAGTTAAACGTCTCATACCTCAGAGTTTTAGTTAAAACGCCATTTAACATTCTCATACCCCTAGATATAGATAGTCTGTATTTATATGAATGTCATTGAACACTTTGACTAGGCCATCTCTGTGCTGTGGTGAGCACAAAAATCAGACTGGAAGGTGTCAAAGCGATTCATTATTGTTAGGAAGCTATTTAATTGTTTAAAAACTGCTTTTAATAATAATCTCAACTATTACATTCATGGTGTATTTAAAAACTTGTCACAGTATGCAAATGATAGTAGTTAAAAACTTGCATTTTTTAAAATTTGCTGCTGCCACATGGCGGTGGTTGAATAAGGCTAATAATAATAAGAGTCGGACTTTGCTATGTTACTAATGGGAAGCAGCAACACAAGCTTCATCCAGTCACTTACGGATGCAAATAGGAAATGTTAAACATCTGTAAATAAGCAGAGTAACAACTGTCACAAAATATTCACCAACACAACAGAGATTAAATAAGTTTGTTTTGCACTTCACTGCTGTGAATCTTACTGCTGCATTTATATGGAATATTAATTTTCTTAAACTGTTCTGCTCCCGATTTGTAGTAAATTGAACACTTTACATAGATTCTGTTTGTCAGAGTTATTTTCCTGTCGTTTTGCATTTGGCGATCTCGGAAAAGTAACTCCCTTCCAGCTGCATCTTTTTATTCAAGGCGGCAATTTAAGCCAAATTACATTTTGGATCTGGAGACGGAAACAATTTGTATTTGTTGATCTCAATGTAATCATCAAAGCTTAGTGGTTTTACTCACTGCTTTTTTTCTTTTCCTTTCAGGAAATATAAAACTAAAAGCACCTCTTCAAAAACAAATGTTTCCATTTTCTTGTTTTACGGTTCTTTAACCTTTAATTAGTTTTTTAAATTTGTAGAATATGAAAAAGGATCAGAGGGAAACAGATGTAGCATTGACCTGCATATACTTATTTACAGATTTCCCAGAGGAGTACCAGATGCACAAGACCAATAGGATATTGAGTGCATACAGTTCAAAAACACACGTCTTGACTGAAATCTTTGCATAAATTTAATTTTTTCGGCTGAGTACATTCGAGGAGGGTCTACTGAAAAGACAGTGGGCATAATTTGTACCCTACAATCCCTCCAATCCTGTGAATAATGGTAAAGGAGTTTGGATTCCTGATTAAGTGACATTAATTACTATTTTGAATAATTACCTCTGCCTTCGCACAATTAACTTCTTTCATCCTTTCCGGTTAGCCACGTCTGAGGAGGTGATTCTTCTCTCTCGTTCTCGGTCTGCCTGCTACTTTAGGAGAGGTTATTTTATGTGGCCACATCCGTAAAAGCAGGTGTAATGAGCATCGAGGAAAAGGACATCAGAGAAGAAACTGTTGCTGCCCATTAACCTGGAAAAACTTCCTAATTAATTGAAATCAGAAGATGGGAACTTCTGAGACATTTGCTCATGTTTCCAGGAAATCTGGGATGTGAAGGACTCAAATTGCAAAAAAAAAAAATAAAAAAAAACACAAACCAAGAATCTATAGGTCTCTATCAGCATGTTTATTATTAGTTTTGGGCTGTATCAAATACCAACTGTCCACAAATAGCTGTGAATGCTTGAAACTCCTTGAAAAAACGCTTGTAATTGTCCTTTTTAATAGATCAAACCACAAATATACCTCAGTATATATTAATACAAAACCATTTTGGCAGAAACTAACATCTACAGCAGTGGTCCCCAAACTTTGTCCTGTGAGGGCCACATAACGTTTCCCTTCTCTGGTGGGGGACCGGAGTCAGTTTGTAACAGAAAAAGTGTTACACGTTTATTACCTGCGCCGCCGGAAATTGTTAATGGGGGGTAAGATGGGGGGGGGGGGGGGGGGTTTAAAGGTTGAGACTGTTCAGCGGGCGGGGGCATTTCTCGATTAATTTTTACCCAGAAAGCACATGGGCAAAAACCGTTAGTGAAACGGTCACTGGGACTGACTAGTATATATTCCATTGAGGGAAAGTAACTTTAACATATGAATTCCTCATATGTTAACATAAAGGCTCGTTTTTGAAGTATAAGTTGCTACTTACACGCATTGCTTCGAAGAATTTGACCTGGAATTCGACCTTAAATTCTTCGAACACACGTGTGTTCATCTGCTCTACCGCTAGCAAACAACCGTACTGATTAAATAACATAAAAGTCAAGCAGTTCCCTAAAAGTCCAACAGATGGCAGCAATGCGCCATGCAAAACAAAACACCCACAGTTTACAGGACACACTTCCTGCTAAAGAGCCCCCTGGTGGTTGAAGAAAAATCCACATATAAACCGGAAAATACAATATATGAAAACAAATCTGAATGCTCTCTGGGTTCAGGGGGCCGGACCAAATGTGGAGGCGCCCGCGGGCCGTAGTTTGGGGACCACTGATCTACAGTCTCGCTTATCGCCCGCTTTTTGGAGCACAGCCAATCAGAAGCAAGGAGAATAAATAGCACTTTTGGATTGGCTGCTTTGCAAACAGCAGTCGGTACCACATCAAGTAAGAATTGTGTAGGTATTTCAGATTCTCAGATTTTAATAGAAATCTGAGAATAAGCTAATTTTCCACCAATAATTTAGAGTGACGTTCCACAGACAAATCCACAAACAAGTGAATCGGCGAATACTGAAGCGCAAAGAGGTGTGTGTGACTTCTGGAGTAACGTTCTCTGAACAGACCACAGCAAAACTGAGATTTTTTTTGGACTGTAAACCTCAAGACCATGTTTAGGGGAAAACCCAACGTAGCTGTCGACACCTAATATACCTCCAGCTTCACCACCTGGCCAACCGTGTGCTCATCTTATCACCAGCATCTTCTCAAGTCGTAGCTTATCAGCAACGGAAGCAAATCTACAACAGAGTCTCTGCTAAAGAAACAGAATCAACCAACTAAACAAGACATCTTTTTTTTTCTGTGTGATTATCTATTGCTTTGTTCAAATCTGAGAAAAAGTGGCATGCCACAGACTGACTCACTGCTCAGCTACCTGATCAAGCGAGACGAGAACAACCTGCGCACAGCTCTACACGATCCCACCGGGGCAGTCTTACAGATTCTGCTTCTCGCAGCAACACGGTGTCCAATGTTGCTTTCTGCCCCCTCAGAAGCCCCCCCTTCGTCTTCTCTTTCTGAGAAGCCGTGCTTTCTCTTGTTTCACACCTCTCTGACCCGTAGTTCTCGACGAGTGCATTAACACAGATGAATAGCCATGCTTGTACGGCCGTAATTAGGCCAGAAAATTTCATCTACTAATGTGTTTGGCAAGGTACTCGCCATGAACACACACACACACACACACACACACACACACACACACACACACACACACACACACACACACGGTAGCTTTCAAAGCCATCGACACACTAGGATGATGAGAGGGGGGCACTGTATGATTCACACTGTATAGTGCTTCTAGGCTGAAGAGCCTCTGCTTTTAATGGCGCTCAGTTTCTCTCCAGCAAGTGAGTGTGAATTGATGTCTTAGCAACGTGGGATTTTGAGCTGGTTTTGTATATTTTTGATTCATTTTGGATACAGCTTCAGGCTTTCAGGTTTTCTCCCCTTCTGTTCTCTCAGTATGTAAGAATAGCGCGGGTTCACGCGTTTTGTGGCGAACGGTGAAGGGAAACAAAAAACAAAAACACGGCAGAACTGGAATTAATTTCACCGGTTATTTTCACACGAATGTACACGTTCCAAATCATCGCTTTGTCTCGCTCTTAACGGATGTGCATCCTGAAAGGAAACCCCAAAGTGAAATGGCAACCTTGTGTATTATTAACGATGTTTGTGTTTAGAACGTGTGCATTTAGTCATGACTCAACTCCTGGTAATTAATTAAGAACAATCTAATTACGTTTGAATGAACCAGGCCAATCTTGCATTTTTGAGCAGGGATGAATCCTGTTCTTCGATTTTCTTGTTAGTCATGCCTAATATTTGTTCGCACTGTTTTTGTTTAGAAGAAAAGGAGATTACATTGAGCTAAATAGGCTTCAAAGTAAAGCACTGAATGCAGGTTTTAATGTATTAAAAACGCAAAATCTTAATCAAAGGTGTTTAAATGAGCTAAGTCGTTGTAAAAGCCTTGTCGAAATGTAAGTTTTTATTCACGACATGAGTTAGACATTTTTTCCAGCACAGTAAAAGCTGTGTACTGTCTGCTCACTTTGGCTAATGTTATTGTCAATGTTCTTACAAAATGCATGAAGTCAACCTATTTCATAACAATGTTCACAGTTTCAGCTGTGTCTCATCTTTCACACACACACACGTATATAAAGCTAAACATTTGCCTGCAAATGATGTTCACTGCACCGACCACAAATTAATAAAACGTGGTGCGGCACATGAAAGGAGACAGGTCGGTGCACGCTAACTTATCATCCTAATATTTGGGATAATATAGCAGATAATAATTACCCGTTGTTAAAATTTTAGTCCACATACTTCACTAGAAATATGAGGTTTTGTAACTGTTGTGTGTGAATGTTACTTACAACATTCACAAAAATGTGCTGAAGCCAGAGATGGAGCATGCTAACTTTAGCATGCTAATTTTAGCATGCTATCTTTCAGATGCTAGCTTTAACTTCTACAGTTATGTAGTGAGTTAAGTTTAGTTTATCTTTTCCTGGATACATACATAATTTTCATAAATTACAGGGTATGGATGTGTGTGTGTTTTTATTCTTGCTAGCATTTCTTTGCACAACATTTAATAGCACATGGTAATAGCATACCACGGCTCACGTACTGTTAAAACAATTGGACCACCTGCTACTTTCATCTGCTACTTTGTCCTGTATACAGTGAATGCTACACAGTGAGGGGGTGAGTCAACGTTTGAAGGACTGCACAAGTCTGTTGGTTGAAGAGGAGAGCAGGGAAGACACAAAACGGTCAGGGATGAGATCATGCAAATACTGGCGAAGATTACTCAAGTGTTAGCCGTTTCCTGTGAAAGAGAATCCAGCGCTTGATGCAGACGGCTGCGAGGATGCAATATTTCTAAATTGGTGTTTGTGTGTTAGCAATTTCCCTTTCATTGGTCATTATTACTGTATCACTGTCACTTTAATTATGTTAAAAAAAAAAGATAGAACACACAATAGTCCTAGCATCCCCTTGATAATGTAATTACCGCCTACAGTAGCTTTTAGAAGCTCGTGTAGATTATGTTAAGAAGAACAGCAGGTCGTGTCTTCGTATGAATCAGTGTGTTAATTGTGGATTGACGCTTGGTGTCGAGCGAACAAGGTCTAGCATGCAGGGTGATGCTATAGCTAAGACCCAAGGCTCTCTCTGTAATTGGAAATGACAGGGTAGATGCTATAGCTGGAAGGGTCAACTGTCTGCTACACACACACGCACAGATGCAGCGCACATTTTCTTTTTCTCTTTCCACACATGCTTGTTCTTTCTTGGTTTTTTCACATCGCTCCTCAGTTTCTCTTCTCCAATATACTTTAACTCGCGTCATGAACATCACATACACACACACGCCCCCCATGGCTTGGTTGTAATTAGTGGCACAGGTTAATGGTCACCCATAATGCCTCTAATTGGACTGGCAGGCACCATTACCCAGCGCTAATCACCATTCCCTGGGTGACGAGGCGTCCTGAACCTCTGACCAATCGCTGCTAGCAGGATCTGTATCACATAGTCAGGGCTCGATGAACTCTACTGCACCAATTAACCAGCTCTGACCAACTCACTGACTCCCACCAAACACTAGCGAGCAAACTGGTACCTTCTATTGTTTGGAGTCGTTTTGTTTCAAGGTCCTTCCTGGATGATTTTCTTGAATTGGCATGAAGGTTTAGGTTGTCTTTTGAAACAGGACATCTCTTAAAGGTGTGTTTAGATCATCAGTTGAAAACAGCGTTGAAATGGCTTAGCTATAAATGTTATGTGAAGTAAAAATTTATGTATGAAAATCATTAAGGGGTTATGTTTTATATAGGTTTTGCTTCATTGTAGGTCCCAGGAGTGTGTTTTATTGTCTTTTTTTTTGCATTTTTATGATTATGTTGTGCATCCATTTTATTCAAACAAACTATTGGGACCGCATTTCTCAGCATTCATTACACTACAAACACTGAACAGTGTAGTTGAATAAGGTGAAGTAGTCATTTTCTTCTTTTCATTTCTTTAAGAAGATTTATTTCTATGCTGTGATGGTTACTTTTGTCTTTGTCTCTCTTGGTGCTGTAGCTTTGACTTGCAGTCAAAATGCTTTAAAATCAAATGTCTGCACCCTGAACAGAAAGTTTCTTTATCACCTTAGTTGCTCACAGTTCTTAGACCTTGGAGATTTTCACTGGCAAAGCAACTGAAGGCTTTTCGTGTGCCTATACTCAACAGAGCAGATAATGTAACATGCAAAATAGCATTTTTAATTCATAATCGCTGAGCTCCGTAGAGCAGGAAAACTGACTAAACTCTGAACTAAAAATTTGAATCCGTGTTTGTACTGGAGAAGGAAAAATGTTTAATTCGACTGAGATCAGCTGACGAAATGTTAACAGAACTGAAAACACAGCGATAATGCAGAAGTGTCCAGAGCCTTGGGTTAAATTTGCGACACACCAGGCTAAGCAGGCATTGATCTGAGCCTGCACTCGTTTCATATTCTTTTTACTTTGCTCCTAAAGGAGGGGCCACAGCATCCCACCTTCATGAGAAACTGCTGCCTTTATTTTTTATCCTGGAAGGTCGAGGACGACCCACTTCCTCCAGTGCGGTTCAAAATCTCGCAGAGGGGATCAAAAATGTTTCCTACTGGAATCCCAGCTAGGGCCAAGGACGGTTTTCTCTTGTGTCCTCTTGTGTTCGAAGGGGTCAATGACGACGTGCTTCAACCTTTTCCTGTGCTCCCAGGCGGGGACCGGCGACAACCCACCTCTGCTGTCCGAAGAGCTGGAACAGTCTCCGCGCAGACTGTTCCTGCTCTCTTCGAGGGGTTAAGGTCAACCCAACCTGTTGATATTCCAGGCTCCTTAAAATATCCCTCCAAATGAGATTTGAGTCAACGTCGTTCCTCCAGAGTCTCTCTGCCAGTCGCCACAAACCCCAAGGCGCCTCTTCGTCTTCCCATCACAGTGTTATGGTGGAAGCCATATTGTTCCAGAAACACGTCGTTTCTGAGTCTATGTCCAGTGGTGCACTCGAAGGGGTTCTGTCATCAGACTTTTGTTTTTCTCACTAGTTTTGAGAGGTTTGTGTTAGTTTTGTATTTGATGTGTATTGTTTTTGTCATTTCTTCTGACTGTGTTTAGTAATTTCCTGTTTAGGTTTCGTTTAAAGTGTTGTCATTTTCCTGGTTAGCCACTCTCAGCCTCTCAGCTCCTTACCACTGTGTTCCCGTTGATTCAGTTCGATTCAGTTTGTCAACCCTGCCACAACTAAAACCCCGACAAATGCGCCTTGTTTATTCATCTTTTCAGTCCTTGTGATTGAAAAGATGCCTAAACAAGGCTAATATTCCTGCTCTTCATATTTCCTCTCAGACGAAACGGCCAAAAGACGTTTTTGCCGTTCAAAATGAATCTGGCCCACCAAAGCCTTCAGGTCCAGCCAAACCGTGAGGACGCCGTTTGGATGGGAGAGTGAGGGAAGGGGATTGCCGTCTAGAAGGATGGCAGAATCCTGAACAGTAGCAGAGAGCTTTATTTAGCTTTCCACATCACGAGGCTTTCATTTTCATGCCCATTAAACATGACCTGAGTTTAATTGCATTTGCAAGCTCCTCAACCAGACCCGGTTTCACATTAAGGTTTTGGAGCTCTTTCCCACAAAGCTCGATTTATCTTCAGCTGTCTGCAGCGTCAGAATGTAGATGTTTCTGTGTTTATCCTCATTATTGAATGCGCACCATTTAATATGCTCTTTGCATAATGCGCACATATGCAAACATGTCGAATATTTCATTATACGCTATTAAGTCGGTTCGAGACTTAAGCTATTATTACTGAACAAGCTTATAATCCCTCAGTGAGGAAGTTTTTCCTCAAAAATACGGGTTTATTTGAAAAAGCGTTAAAAGTTTTAGTGCAACACTGCAGAACCTTCTGCATGAGTGAAATGACGTGTTTTTAACCATTTCACTGTAAACCGTGTTACAACAGATGCTGGTTGATTTGCTCATAAAACCGCGACCATATATAATTCTCAGGTATTCATTATGTTATAAGCTGTTGCACCCAAGGAGAAAAAGAAAAGGCTTTTCATTACTAAGGCTTTTGCTGAAGGTCTCAAGGCAGGAAAGAAAGGCGCCAATGAGGGAAGGAATTAAGGAGACACAGGAAGAAAGAACACAAGGATGGACAAAAGAGGAAAGACAAAGAAGGAGCGAGAGAAGGAACGAAGAGGACACGAGGATGGAGTAAAGCAGGAATTAGGACACACAGGCAATTCATGCAGGAGGAAAAGAATAAAACAAGGAAGAAGGAAAGTTGGACATACAATTGAAAAGACATAAGGGAAAGAAGTATATGACAGGAATATACTCTAATCTCTTAATGTTGTTTTTTTTTAATACTCTTTCTATTTGCAGATTGTTTCACTTATAACAAGACATTTTTCTAAACTTATAAATTAAATAATTTACCCATAGAAATAGGCCTGTCACGATAACAAATTTTGCTGGACGATTAATTGACAATAATATTGTTTCAAGACCTTTTGACAGTGATTTAATGGAAATGACATAAAAATGCATGCGATTTCCTGCCATAGATAGATGCAAGTGGAGAGCTTTTTTGAGCCTTTTTTCATTCAGCCTCATCAATAGAAAGAAAAAAAGGCAGGAAGAGACGATAGAGCCGATAATTAAAATGAGGTCGATAGGTTTAATTTATCGAGCGATTAATTGATTTATCGTTTATCGCGACAGGCCTACATAGTAAGTGCTTTCTCATCAATATAAAGGAATCGATTTAAAACAAACTCCTGTATCTTGCTGAAAAGTTGCTTGTAATTTAATTGGGTCTTATTTCGACTGCACTAAGATGACTGCACTAGAAACTAGACCAAAATCACTTAAGGTTTGATGTTTTTGTAGTAGTGTGGTAATAAACATGTAACAGAGTTGTTCCTTTAGTACAAAAAGAAAGAAAACTAAACATTTCCTTATACTTTGCTTTATCAGTTGTACATCTGTCGCATTATTCGTTCTCAACGGTTAATCCGCTCGTCTGCTATTGTGTGCTTAAAATTCCTCAAAAATAATTTCAGGCGGAGAAAGTCTTGCATTAATGATGCGAAGATTTGAAGTCACGTATTCCCAGTGTTTTCACCTTAAGGTCCTTTTAAACAAAGAGATGGTGGGGGGATGTGAGGGAAAACAATTTTCTCGAGTGCTGTGAAGTATAATGAAGTTCCTGGAGTACAGATGAAATGTCTTCCCCCCAGACTTAATAAACCAAAATTTTAATCCTGTAACCATGAAGCTGAAACAAAGAGAAAACAAAACATGAAGTTCAAAACACCAGCAAGATTAAGTAAGATCACAATCTCCTTGAACATTTTTTTACTTTGTGAGATAAGCTTAGATTAGGGAATCAGAAGATAGCATATATATCAGGAAGTACCACAGGATTTTGTCTTTTCTTTTTGTGTGCATGAGCTCTTGAAGCTTGTTTTTTTTTTTTTTTTTTAGATGAATATCCTTCAGCAAAGGACAAAGACCTTTGCTGCTCAGAAATATTGAGAGACGAGGACCACGAAGGCCAGCTCTGTGATTTGAGTCGGATTTTGTCCCCACACGGCAAATAGTGCCTTAGTTGCTTCCAAATCGTTTCAATTTGGAAGTATACTTCTAGGTTGCCAAACACTTCCATAATTTTCTGGCACTTGTCACTCTTTGCTTTAGCTTTATTCTGCTGGAACCCAAATTTTGCAACATTTCTTCTCTGTCATTCCTTTCTAGACGATTCAACAAGGACGAAATTTAAGAACCCACCTGTACGGTTTGTGCTTCAGGAAATGATTATTTGGAGCAGATCTTTCACTCAGTATTGCCAACTCTGTTGCTGATTTTGTGTAATTGGCTGCAGAAAGCACGCAGGAGACCAGCAGATTCTGAACGGTTTACTGTAGATCTACCGCAATGCATTCTGGGTACAAAATAAACACAATTTGCTGCACCTCATCAGAATGTGAGGAACAGAAATGGAACTTCCTGCTTCAAAATAAGACCACAAATAGGAGCATCTAGCTATTTCAAGAGTTCAGATGTCAAACTTCATTTACCTGAAAATTGATAAAACATCCAGTTAAATTTGTGCTCCAAAATTCAGCGAAATTTCAGTCAAAATTTATTTCAGGGAGACTAAGTGCGCTAAATCTTTTCAAAGTTGGCAAGAATGCTAAAGTGATGAATAAAAATTAGATGCACTATTAGCAGATCAGCTGTTTTTGTTTTGTTTTGTTGTTCTGTACCTACTGCCATCTAGTGATAGTAAAATTACATGATTACACCGTTAGTCACTACTACAGCAGAGACACTGAAAGATGGCATTATTTGCAGATAATTTGTTTTCAAAAAATCTTTTAAGACCAATTACCGTATTTTCCAGACTATGAGCGCAACCCCCCGCCCCCCTTCGAAAATTATATATACCGGGCTACAGGACGCTGGTATCTCTGCCGCTCTCTGATTCCCATAAGGACCCAGCAGAGGGCAGCAGAGGGCTGCATCATAATAACTGCTGGATATATTAAGGACGCAGTTCTCAGTCTCCAAATCAGGCTTTGTTCACACCGAATTTACGTGCAGCGGCTTTATTTCCCTCCTGTACTGCCAGATCGATACTCCTCAACTTAGAAGCTGCATCATATGAGTTTGAAAATATTTCTCCGTAATGCCTGCTGCTAGCATGGCTGCTAGCATGTGCTTGTTCTAAATGAAAATTAGGCGTTCTTCTTTGACTTCCAATGATTCACTTCCTGCTAAAGAGCCCCCTGGTGCTTGAAGAAAAATCCACAGAAAAGCTGCATGTTCAAAGTGTAGGAAAAAAAAGTAGCAGCTTATAGTCCGTAAAATACGGTAGTTGAAATTGGAAAATGTTTGCCGCGGCACAGTGGTTGAAAAACACTGGTCTACATCACATGTGTCAAACTCAAATTTGACCCGCCATAGCTTTTCATATGGCCCTCCAGACTCCAAATTACATCAATGAGTCCCTCCAGTTTTTCCACAACTACGCAAAATTCACATAAAATCAACAGATCCCCACATTTTTTTCTGATTTTACTGACATTTTTTTCTCAAAATTGGCCAAAAACATTTAGTTTAAACTTACGTAATGTCAAGTTATATCTGTGACTGATGCAGCAATGAATAAAAAGTCACATTTAACATCACATATTAGCGCAAATATTGTAAAAATTCCTGACAAATATTTCTATGTTGCCACCACAAAATCTGTGATTTTGATTGCAAAAAAAGAAAACAATCACAAAGTCCTAGTTGGACTGAAAAGATGTTCAATATAATTTCATTTAAAGAAACACTTATTGAACAGCTATTTGTAAATATTTTAACAATTTACATTTATCAATATATTCTAGAACAACCGGCACATTCAGATTTTCGATGCAGCCCAGAATGAAAATGAGTTCGACACCCGCTGGTTTACGTCATATGAAGGATGTGGATTATTACTCGAGTGTGTGTGTGCGCGTGTGTGTGTGATCAGTCTATATACACACTGAAATGTTTGCCCTCTTGTTTCACGACTGAACAATGCTACCAGAAGGAAAGCGAAAACCCCAACAAAAAAATAAATCCAGAGCGCTTTTTTCCCGGAGGTGGAAAACTGCTGTTGCCGTTTCTGTCCGTTGACATAATCTTGCACTTTAGGCAGTCACCCATGATGCCTTCCATGTCTCGATGCCTTCTGTGGAGTTTCACTGCACTTATTTCCACTTTGCCTCCTGAAAGCAGCTGAGCCTGAAGCATTAGCAGGTTCGAGACAGCGATCAGTAGATTGAAAACACGCGGCCCACCATGAGAACATAAGGGCCTCGTGTGTCTGTTTGCAATGAAAGCTATGCTATCCAGAGCCGTTATCGGCCGAGACGTTCCACTGAAGTGCATTATGGCTATCTTTGAGGTTGACTGTTTATATTTGGAGTTAATTTATTTTGACGGAGCATCAGATAAGATGTTGGTTTAGGAAAGTTTAGTGGAGCTTCAAATACAAGTTTCCAGGAGTTTAAATATCTGTATGCTCAATTCGTGATCCCGGTGCTATTGTTTGTCCTCTAATAAAGTGTTACAAATGAAAATAAGTTGGGTTTTTTATTTATTTAATGCTGTGGAAAAAATGTGCTCAAAGATTATCCAGCATAACTTTAAAAAAAAAAAAGAAGTTAATCATGTTTGGAATAGCTGTAAGTTGTTTTCCATTTTCATTTTCATGAACAAATGGAAATTTATCTACTGCGGATTGAGGAAATATTTGCCCTGTCTGTGTTTTTCTGTGTTTACCTGTGTAAGATATGTGAAATGTTTCTTGTAAAAAATCACCTGAGTTGTAATAAAATAAAATTTTCAAATTATGGTTCTATTTATTGCAATCCAAACCAGCCTGATTAAAAAAAACAACCTCTGTCAACCTGATAACTGGGATTCAAGCCTGGACATGGACTAGGCCACTTCAAGACCTCAAGATGTTGATTAAATGGTCAGATCATTACATTTGTGCATAGCTCAAATATGCTTGAGCTTAAGATCTTGAAAGTATTAATCTGAGTCACAGTATCATAACTTCCTCTCAGCAAACTGTGAAACTAACTACTATGTTGCACACCTTTTCTCTGGAGGACAGTCTGGACACTGTGTGGCATAGATTCAAGAAGGTGTCTGAAAAAAATACATTTCTCTCTTTTTTTTGGACCATTCTCTGCAAACCCAACTAATGCATGAAAATTCCTGTAGATCAGCAGTTTCTAAAATACCGAGACCAGTCGGTTTGGCACCAACAAGAATGTTCAAGGTCGCTTAAATCGTATTTCTTCTCCATTTCGACGTCTGGATGTGCTCAAAAAACTGAGGAAACTGGAAAACTGGAGGAGAAAATGAATGTCAAAACTAAGAAACCATTCATGAAAGTAATATATATATATATATATATATATATATATATATATATATATATTTTAAAGAACTGTGTGTCTTTGTAATAGACTGCTGTTGAAGTTCCAAAAGATTTAATCAAGTCACAATTGGCCTTCGCAGCACTTTCGCTTCTCGGGTCTCGGTACAACAATAAAATTTTTGTTAAATTAGGTCAGAACAACGCAGGTTTATCCCTCGAGTTTGTAGCTTTTGTATGAGTGCACTGTATGTAGAAAATTAAGTACTGTATGGGTCTATAAACGGAATAAAAGGTGATTTGGGGGATTCTGATCAGGAGGTTGTGGAAGTCTGTACTCTGCTGTCGAGGGGTTACGTTACTTTTGCAGCAATGTCATCATCTTGCTTTTTTTTGTTTCATATTGAAGGACCAGCGGACCGTTTCAGGATGAAATTTCGCTGCCCTTCGACTGCCCCAAGGTGGTGAAATATTCAGCCAAAGTAATCAAAAATAGGCCATGCCTCTCAGTTTCAACCATCCAACATGCCGAGGTGAGGGAACATCTGGACAGGGTAACTTCAGATAAAGCAATGTAATAATTTCTGCAAATATTTGAGTCACAGTTGTCAGTTCTGTTGCAGTGATGCATGTCTGGTGTACTTTTTGTGTGAGGGCTGCATCTGTCTACCAGCCGAATTCTTTACATAATCCATCTGCCTAATTTGGAGAATAAATGGTGCATGTCAAATATTTGGTAAGGGAATGTCAGCACATTGTTTTCCTATTGCATTGTCTTGTGAAAATAGATATGCAACATTGTGACTGGGTGTAATAGGCTGCTGGTGGACGTCCAGGTTGCCTAAATGATTCTGTGGCTTAATAAACAACTAAACATTCTCCTGAAACCATGTGAGAAAAACCCAAAACAACTTTGAAAGACCTTCAGGACGTATAAGGAAATACTTAAATGGACGCCTTTATATTTTCTGGAGGGAAAACACAAAGAAGACTTTTGTTCAGTGAGCTTTTTATTCTGTTTGCAACTAACCAGATAATTTAGAAAACATTTTTGCCGTTTTTTTTTCTGCTTGTCTGATTATCCTGATTCCAAAACAAGCTCAATTGCCGGCTTGCTGTTTTCTTGCTGTGTCTCTAAGTGCTGTATGTACACTTCCCCTCAATGACAAAAGAGCGCTTCAAAGATTTATGTGCTTTCACAAAGCGTAACGGGGCACGGGCGAGTAAGTCACCTTACTATTTTTCTGTTGTGTCGCTTCTTTTTAAAACATCCTTCATCTCCACAGGACGCTCTTCTCCTCTCTTTCTCTCTCACATTTCCGTTCTCCGGTCAACTTCCTAACCATTCGCGCAGTTTCTTCTTCTCTGGTCCCTTCGACCTCTCGCTCTCCCCGCTCTGTCGGCTTCGTTCAGCTGCCAGTTCGCACGCTGGCCTCAGCGTGACATTCGGGGACAATTGAGTCGTGGCAGTTTTTAGATGGTGACTGCGGCGTTTCAGACTGACGTTTCTGACGGATGGCAGAGTCGTGTGTGTGTGTGTGTGTGTTTCCTGAGATCTGCCAATATGTTTCTCTGCTTCGCCGTTAATTTGCACACAATCATAACAGTAGTGTGAATTTTGCCACTCTTGCATAGAAATAATGTATTGCAAGGAATGGGAGATGTAATAAAAAAAGAGTATAACTAGAATTAATGAAATATCTACCTAAAGAGTTGAATAAATGAATATGAAACATGTATAATGTTTGCGATATTTAATTCCGTGTACATTTGAAAATTCAAAATGTAATATTTGATGGAGTACTTTTTGTATTGCTCTTCTAAGAATTTAGTATTTTTACATGTGTGGCCTTTCAGATGGGAAAAAGTACATCTAAAATACTCTTTAGAATCAAATTTTTAAAGCCTTTTTATTAAATTTTTAACTGTCTTTAACTAAATATTAAAGGAACAGCATGTCACGCTTCTGCTCCCTGTTAATCTTTTAAAGTCAATCTTCCTTTGTGCGTTCATGTTCCATACAAATGAACAAAGGCAGTTCACATCAGACGGGTCAAAATTATCCTCACCTCTGAAGTGAAGATTTTAAAATGAGATAAAATATTCTAAATGCGTTGCCACTTTTTGTTTAGTACCGCACAAGTTAGTAGTTGTAACATACAAGTTGTGTCGACCGTAGCAGAAAGGAAAAATAAAATCATCGCTGGTCTTTCACTGATTAACATAGAAAGGATTGTTTCTTTTGGTTTTTTGACTTTGGTTATCCGGTGTCTGGGTGACTAGTTGGTGTCTTCAGTTGAGTCTGAGGTCTTAATTTAGCTAAATTTGCAAGAAAGCTCGTGAAGTCGAGCTTCCGCTACTAGGAATAATAGGTAGTTAAATTAAAGTTAACTGCAAATCAGAGTCAAGTTAATATCTAGTTACGTTCGAGCCAATAGTTAAACCAGCTAATCAGCGCCTAGCTAACAGCTACACTGATTCTTTCTACTTTACCAGTGCAGTATTTAGTGACATGAGTCAAATTTCCTCCTGAAATTCTGTATATCTTTGAAATTAATTTAGATGTAATGGTCTATGTGACATTTTTTAATACAAAAAACTCTGATTAGGGCTGTAAGAGGTTTGTAAACAGAGTCTGTAAATAATCTTCTTTTGCTCAGAACTCAGAACTGTATTGGCTGGTTAAAAAAAAAAACACTACAAAGGCAAAAATGAAGGAACAACCTGATCTGATAAAGACGTTATGTATGCAACGAGGAGAAAAAAAGACGTATAATCGGTTGAAGCCAATGCAAGGGAGAAGACTGGCAAAATGTATTCATAATTGATTTGGGGGAAAAAATACTGTTTGTTGTGGGCAAAATAATAGAGAGCTGTAAAAAAAATACAAGAAACGAGCAACACGGCAGCAGGTGAAACTTGGCATGCATTGTTAAAGTCGAGACTTGACTGCAGCAGAAACTAATTTCCTTTGCACCAAAGCTGACGGATGGACTCAAGGAACCTTATTTTACCCTATAAATGTTTTATTCCCAGATCCTCCAAACTAATAGCTGCTTCCCGTTTGTCCGTCTCCTTCCCCTCCACACATTTCTCTCACCTTACTCAACCTTTTCTCAGCTCTCGGATGGGATGAAATGCAAAATAGTCTTGACTTTGTTCTTTGTAAAATTTTTCTTCAAATTATTGGTGGAGGAAAAAAAAAAACCTGGTTCTGTACAATATAAATCTATGCAGGATTGGAGTAGGAGTTTTAAGCTCAGGGGTTTTGCATTCATTATCAGTCTGCTTGTTGTGAAAAAAGCAAATTTGATGAATTAAAAGATCAGTTACTCTCACTTGCAAGTAAAACAGCCTCAATATTTTAGTTAAAATTCTATACTTTTACTTGTAACTTTATTTGTTGTTGTTGTTGTTGCTGCTGGCATGCATTTCTTGTACAATTTAAAAATCAAATGATAACAATGGATAAGTACTTCTAATATTAATGATATAAGAAAAAGAAAAAAACTTAATTGTGGACGAAATGGGAGATTTATGTTCTGTTTAACAAAAAAATCATCAAAAAGGATAGAAATAATAAAGCTTCAAGTTTTTTAACTCAGATTTTGCCAGTTGCTAGTCTGTTTGATATTGTCTTAAACATTTCACACTATTGAAAGTTACTGCAAGAAAAATGAATCAATTCTACAAAAAAAAAAGATTCCCCTCTTTAAAGAAACATTGCAGAAACTGTTGCTGCTTTTTCAGCCGATTTGTATTGTCTATAGATTTTACTTGCGAAGTTATGCGTAGTTATTTACTTACGCAAGTCTCTTCTCTAAAACTGGAACTGTTAACCACACTGCAAAAGGAAAAATCCGTGTTTCAGCCGACAACTGGTGTTTCGATTACCGCTGACCTTCCTGGTCAGATCTTCAGTGTCTCTTCTGATCTTGTCTGGTTGTTGAGAATTCATAAAAGTGGTCCAACGGTTTAACAAGTAGGAATGAATCCTGAGCACATACGAATAAAACTGTCACATTTACATCCACTATGTTCTTGTGGTAAATTACAAAGGGGTCTTTTTTTTTTTTTTTTTTTTTTACTTGATATTCTGCAGGTCTTGTAACAATAAAGCTGAAGTGAAAAACAGGTGTGAGTCTCTCCAAGAGGCAGTATGTGTTTCTTAGTGTCATAATTACGCTTTTCCTGCAATCGAAAAGTTTTTCTTTTAATAAAACACTGAGAGTCTGCAGCAGGTGTGTGCTTTCTGTTTGATTATAAAAAGCAACCCCCCGCTGTGTCTGTGTATCATACCTGTGTGATGCTGAATGCACGTCTCTCTGTTTTCCTGACAACTGAGAGGATCTATTCACAGCTGCTTCATTGAGAAACGAATGTGTGTTGGGGTTTTTTTTTTTGGGGGGTTTTTTTGAGGAGAACTGTCACTCAGCTTCCCGTTCCTTTTATTCTTTCGGTGTGAATTAGATTTGGCAAAGTTGAGCTCTAGTTTTATGTGATCACAGGAGGGTTTTTGCTGCTGCCAAAAATTTATTTTTCCCTTCTCTTCACAGAGGAGTCTGTGTTTATCTTGTCTTAATGATTCCAGGATTCGACACTTGTAATGACTTGTAAGCTTGACAAAAGTTTGGCTTTTGCTTATTTTTCATAAAAACACACACTGAGCCACGTTTCCTGATCTTTTCTTTGTCCTTGCCTTCCTCAAATTTGCCGCCTCACCTGTCATGGCTTGAGTCAATTCATCCATTTCTTCTTATTACGTGACTGTAATAAGCTACAGCAGATGACTGTTTGCTGTCTGGATAAGGACTGCATATCCTTCTGTGTCATCTCCTTCCTTTTTATCCGCCTCAGCTCTCGCTTTGTGGATCTGCCTGCTCTCCACTTCTCCACAAGCTGTGAGTGTCAGCTGTTACTCCATCAGTCCCTGTTACTGCTTCTGTCTTGTTGTTCTACTCCATCCATTTGGCTGTCTCTTCTTCTCCCTGTCTCTTATTGTGGATGTCTGGCTCAGCCCTCCCACCCACATGCTCTCCTCAATAACCCTGTTTTGATTGACTCTGGTGGCTGAAATGCCTTTTGGAGACGAGGAAATGCCGCAACGCTTTAAATGCCCTAAAAACTCGATTTTGAGGGTTTTGTTGGAAAATACCAATTTTAAGGTTGTTTTTTTTAATGATGGCTATTTGAAACACCAGATAATTGTCAGTATCTCAGTTTCATCACATGTAGAAGAATTTCTTCCTGTAAAATCAGGCTAAAAACATCTCGGGGTTCAGCTAGTCAACAGTTCCACGAAAGCTGCTAGCAAAAAAGCTAACCCCTACAAGCTAAACTCTGATTTGGTGTTGACTCCTAACCGCTCGTAGGTTGATGGTTAGCTTGACTTTTAACTGTTAGCTTGAGTTTTAATAACTGTTGACTTGACTTTGAATCGGACTTCGCTCAACTCGAGTAACTGTTGCTCAACTCGTATTAGCTGTTAGCTTGATTTAATTTGACTGTTAGCCTGACTCTGGATTAGTCTGACTCTGAGTATGTGTTCACTTGACTCCAATTAGCTCTTAGCTCGACTCTGGATAGTTGTTAATTTGACTCTGAGCAGGTGTTAACTTGACTTTGACTGGGTGAGCATCAATGTAATGGTTACGTGAATCTTAGCAGCTGTTAGCATTCATGAGCACCAGTTAGCTAACCACTGCTTGAAGTCAAGCCAAAAGAAAATAGATAAAATGTCAAAGGATGGATGCTGGAATGGTGGTCTGCCAAAGTAGTTTTTATTTGATTCTCCAAACTTGCATCCCACTGTCCACTGTTCAAGACGAGAAAGTTGCTGCAACTCCACACAATGCCAATTCAGATCCCCAAAGCATTTTGTTGAGTTAAATTGTTTATTTTTTTCATAAGTTTAAACCTCATTATTTCCCATCTTATAACAGGGTGTTATTGTTTTCACCATCCATTCTACTCCTTATTTGTCTCAGGAGCTGCCTGTGGGAGTACAGGCAGCTCCTGATTATTGGTGTTAACTGAATTTAGACTCACGAATACAGATTTGGCATTTTAGCGGTCACAGGTCACACATTTTAGCAAATAGTAGGTTCACAGTTGATGTTTTAAATCCAAAAGGTCAAAGACCAACCTCTCTGTTGGGGTTTTTTTTTTCTATTTTGCACCAACTAATAGGTAGGCTGCAGCTTTACTTACTGGCAGTGCGACACAACTGCATGGCAGTAATTCTATATTTTTAGTTGTTTTTTTATTTGTGCATGGCAAAATGCTTTATGAATATTTGATTGATTTGTTTTATTCAGACAAATTTCTCGCTCCCTGTATCGACCCACTATTTGCCTGCTATCTCACGCTCATTAGCATGATTTGCAGCTATTTATTATAACAGTGGGGGCCTGACTGTCACTTTCTATGGTTTGTTGCTTTTCTGACACGCCTCTCTGTGACAAGGGAAATGTCACTGTTATACATCAAGCAATTTGTTTGTTTGGTGGAAGTCAGTTTTTATTGTCTTTCCTTTGATTCACTTTCTCTCCTCCGTGTCGCCCTACTGCCTTCGCCTCAGAGGCATAAAAGTAGCAGTAGGGTGGGCACAAACGGCTCAGGACAAAATGACAGCCAAATAACTTCCACCTTCAAAAACAGGTTTGAAATATACTCACAAACCCTTATGGATTTAATAAAGCAGAGCTCTTGTTGTTTTGATCACCTTGGCTTTATTTAACTGAATTCCACAAACTGAGTATAGTATTTATAATGTAACGAATTTACAGCAAATTAAAACTTGCAGTCAAAATTTAAAACGCTACTACAAGATGGCCGATTCACATTGCTGTACACGCTGGTGTAAAAGATATATTGGTGAGATCTAGTGAGAAATAATTTCTTCGCAAACTTTAATTATGCAGGATGATGGAGTTTTTAGAGCAGTGCAGAATAAATGGCTGATATGCTGAACGTTTGCTAAAGCCATTACTTTCACTCTTAAACAAAACTGGTGTTAAAAGGTGATGCTCCTTAAAATAAAGAGGACTCTATTCAGCAAAGATGAGAAAATACTTTCACATCGAGGACACATTTAGTTCATTATCCATTTGGAAAATAAACAGTTTTTTTTTTTTTTTTAAGGTTTACGTTGTTTTGCAGTTGAGACAAATCAGCATCAACCCGACCACTAATGTCTAACCAAAAGATTTGAACCAAAGCAGTATTTATTCATCGCTTTTCCCTTGATACAGCTGTTGGATTCCTGTGAAATGATATGCAAACAAATGTTTGATCAACAAAGCAAGGTAATGAATATCAAAACCAAACAAAATCCAACAACAGCTTCGGGTTAGAGCCTCACAAAATCTTGACGTCTTCAAGCCATCGCCCTTGTAAAACCTGCGGATCCCTCTCTGCTCCATGGAAAACACCTTTGCCTTTAACGCTGGCACTACAGCAGATACCACATTAGCTCAAATACTGTTTTAACCTTTGTTGTGGGTCTGTAGCCTCCCTCAGCTTGTTTCTTTAATGGGAAATTTATTACAGCTGTAGTCAAAGATGCTGTAAACAAGTAGCTCACTTTTATTGCTCCTTCTGCTTGACCATAGTCGTTTCACCTGTTAATGCAACATTTTTCCTTTTTAATGATGCAAACAAACTATCACACTAAACACAAACTATCCCAGTTTATAAGCTTGTAGTTTCTTCAATTTCCCAGGTTGAGTGTAGCTAAAGCTAGCATCATCGCCCTCTTGCCTCCTGTCACCACTTTATTTTCTTTACCCACTTGGACTTGGTTTAATTGTCACCAAGCAGAGCGTCGCATGGTGTAGAGATAGGATGGTCGCCCCATTTAGTAAGGCTATTTACTCGATGCTGCCCTCCTGGCTTCAATTTCTTATTTTGAGATCTTTTCTGCATGTTTTCCCTCTTCTTTCTCTGCCCATTTCCTGTCTGGTAATTGTCAATAAAGGTCACCGGAGTGAGAAAATCCAAACAACCAATGTCTCTAAAAAGTCCATCTGACTTCAGCAAACAAGGTGCAGCTGCTGATCACTGTAAGAATCATCATTACCTTTGTTGGATCGTCTTGGTATCTGAACTTCCCAATGACAACAGTGAAGGAACTTTTGTGTTTGTGTTTTTACCAATCTTATGATTTCCATTTATAAACCTGAATTAAACAGCATGTTTTCCTCTAGATCTGACTCTGAGATCAAAATCAGCTCGGCAAACAACAATCTACTGATCAATGCAGTGAACTTGTAAAAACAACAGTGACAACAATGACGACCGACTAGAATTTATGCACGACGGAATTATTATTTTTTTCTTTTTACTCGTCAGAAATCTGCTCTGAACCACAAATATATGCATAACTGAAGCAGAAAGGGCCTTTCATACCCCGCTAGAGGAAAGTCCAATTAGATTAATGGATGATGACAATCAAGCTCACGCGCACAAGACAGAAGCTCTTTGCATGTCTGTTGTTAAAACGTCTCTCTTTCTTTTCACTTCCATCTCCAGTGTCTGAGCTCCAAAGAAGAAGCATTTCACTTCCTCTTTGGTGGGTTGGGCTGCATTTCAAAGCCAGCCCTTCAAGACGAGTTATTTACTCTTGACAGACGCTTACAGAAGGACGGGAAACTTAAGAGGGAAATAAAAACAGCTGAGAGTGTCTCGCTGTGGCGTAAGGGGACGATGAGCAACACCTTTACTGCACCTTGATGTTGGCTCTTCACGGATTCAGTTGAGTTTCTCCCCCCGGGGATCAGTTTGGTTGAGATCAGGTAACTGTGACCTGCGGCATCATTTCCTTCGCCTTTACCGTTGCCTCATGAATTTGGGCATGCTGAACCTGCGGGGACTCCTCTCGTTGCCGGTTGAAGGTCGCTCAGAGCAGTGCTTTATTGAATTACAATTACCCTGCAGCTAAATGTCCCCCACAACACAAACAACCCAACAGATCTTCATTTTCATCCATCTATTGACACTTTACCTAAGATTTCCCTCCGTTTACGGATGACTTCAGTCTTTAGTTTATTAAAGAATAACAGTCTATTCTTAGTCTTCGTCATACACAACAAACAAGGAGATAAACCCCTAATAATCTCATGTAGAACATCTTTCAGAGCATAATATGTTAAATATACATTAGTAGAAGCATCTATTTGGGTGTTAAAGCAGACGAAGTTCTGATTTATGTTCTATTTTATTTCCTTCTTCAGGGGAATCGCACTGCGGCTGCACCACAATGACTGGGACCATGTTGGCCCCCCCGCCCCCTGCTGAGGGGCCTCCTGGCTGCAGAGTACCAGCACCACCAAGTGGAGAAATAGATTATTACACCTTTGTTCATGTCACTCTTTCCTCGCCTGTGGAGTAGTACAAGGGCTGTTTAATTTAATCACTTATACAAATATGACATCTCTGAACAGATTCACTAAGATTTAAAGCAGCTGAGATTTGATGAACTATTGGAGAAGTGTTAGTAATAGCATAACTATGTGAAGTTATGAGGAAATCAGTTTGTGAATGAATGAAAATGCCTTCTAGAATAAAGAAACAAAATACTGTGCTGTTATTTAAGAAATGGCATTCGCATAGATAGAAACTTTATTCATCCCAAAAAGGGAAATCCACTTATCTTGTAGCACCAACCACAAATTAAGAAAATGCAATAAATAAAAACAATTAAGCTAAAAGACATGAAATAACATGCTACACATGGTATCAGAGAGAACTAAATTGTCCAAAATGCCCTATGAACAAAAAAATCTTTTTAACTGCTCAGTTTTTGAGTATAATGAGCACAAGCGAAATGTGACTAGGATTTAGAGCAAGCGAAAGCTGTGCAAATAACAGCAGTTATGTAAACACTCGCTGAATTAGTGGAGCGCGGAGATGATCATAGAGTCTTGGCAGGTGCTGAGAGGAAGGATCTTCAATAAAGCCGCTTTGTGTGATGACTCCAGTTTACTGGTCAGGTGAGCACCCAGGTTCTTACGAGAGTCCTCTATCTCAGCAGCAGCAGTTTCCTGGATGTTCACCTTTGGCTAAAGCTCAGTGGAAACTTTTGTTGGTCAACTTTTTCAAATGTTTTGAGTCTGCAGTATTCACAAAGGAGATGAGATCATTCCACAGAGCCACTTTGGTTTCAGGAAAGTGCACACTGTCGCCTAGGTCAGTGTGCATCCAACCGTGATACCTATGATCCTGCACCCTTTGGATGTCACCGGGTCAAAACACTTTCTCCAAGATCATGTCCCTTTTTTCTGTTCTGGGTAACATACCCATGTCCCTGTGGTCTTCCTTTGTTCCTTAGGTTCGGTTGCCAAGTATTGGCCATATAGAGTTGGAGATTCTCGGATTTTGTTCAAGACATATGTGGTGAAAAATGAGCTGAATGAAAAGACAAGCTAATGCTTAATGGGTGCAACAACATTCTGCTCCAACATCTGTCTGAACCTTAGAAACAGAGTAATGAGCACAGTGACATTGCTGTGGTTCTGAGACCTCATCAGGATGCATCCTGGATGATTCCCTTTGGAGGTTTTCCAGATTCATCTCACTTGAAAGGAAACTCTGTGGTATACCTGATGAGCAGAAGAGGATCTCTTGATTTCCCTTTTTGACATTTTAGCTCTACAATAAGACTTCAAATAAAAGGACGGATTGAAAAATAGACAAATCCACACACAGACAATGAAAAGGTGAGAATAAATGACTGGACAATTGCTTCGCTTGAAGCTTTTGGAGATGTTTGAACGTTTTCCTTGGACCTGTGCGTTCCCTACCTTCAGGTAATGTTAAAAATCGAAAGATTGATGGAGGCTCAGATTTCACAATGTGACTTGACAGCCTTGATGGATGGAAAACCTGAGGGTCATCTCGTTCATATAAAACCAAACTGTGATGTAGACCACACATTTCTCATGTACACTTCTAGAGAATCCATATTAGAGACTTTAATGTGACCTAAAATTAAATGCTGCCGGTAGAAACTGTGAGGTCTTGTGTGTTATTTAATTCCTTAGTTCTGTGGTGAGTAAAAAAATCATTTAAAAAAACCTGGTGGTTGAGGTTTGCGTTAGTCTTCCTGTACTCCCACTGCCAGCACACACCGCTTTGCACATAATCAGATAGTTTCAGAGACTCAACATTTTCTTCTGACAGCCTCCAAAGCCGACACCTTTTGAAGGTAATTCACTTTTCTTTCAGATCCCAACATATTCTCCCTTCCTCCCAGCTGTTTCTTTTGCTCTGCCTCCCTTTTTTTTCCCCCCTCAGACGCAAGGGTAGGAATGAAGAAGTGCTTGGATCAATAATATTGAAACTGCCACTCTTTGGAGAATGAATCTTGTAATAAAAAATGAGGCTTGAGAGTGAGGATTAAAACTATAAAGAGAGCCCTTTTTTCTTTTCTTTTTTTTAAAGGGAAGTAATTTCAGGTTCACTTACAACTAAACCTCTTTTTTTCCAATGATTTTCTTCTTTGTACATATTCTACAGTATCTGTTCGTGACTGTTTTATCTGCTTTCTTTGTTCTAAATCCAGAGTTCTGTGGGTGTGGATATGGATAGATGGAAAAATGAATGGATGCAAAACGGATAAACAGGTGGAAGGAAGGAAGGAAGGAAGGATGGATGGATGGATGGATGCAGGAACAGTCATAGGTGAAAGTAGAGCAGTAGTTGGTGAAATGGAGGAAGAGATTGGACAAATGATGGATGGATAAATTATGCATGTTTCAACACATGGATGGATAAAAGCAAAATGGCCGCTCAAACGCACTTCCCATTAATGTACTAAACTGATCCATTCTGGTCCTATTGTCAGAGGACTTCCTCATTATGTTCCGAAATCCTGTCCTCGTTGTGCTCCAAGTCTACAAGCCTCTATTCAGGCTCCTGCACACATTTCTGTTTGGGTTTTTCTATTTCGGTCCGTGTTCACGGGCTGGAGAGCTTCCTGACCCTGAGAGGCTCGACAAAGCCAATGTTTGTGGATGAATCAGAGTGCAAAAAGAAACATAGACACCCTACAGCGCGCTCCTTCTTATAAAGGCCCTGAGAACATTGTGTAGCAGTCAGAAGTGTTTCACTGCTTAATGTAGTGTGTTTGTGTGCAGTTTGTACTTTAACTGAGATATTGGATTGCTATTAGGGCTGCTGCCTCCAGCTTGCCTCCTCTACTCTATTAACCACCTGCAAACTGGACAACTCCATCTTCTCTGGTTCCTCACTCATACACAGGCCTTGTTCTGTCATTTGACTAAGCAGTGCAGTACATCTGGTCTAAATAGGCCATCTGTCCTGCTTATTTATCCCTTCTATCCCAGTTTTTTTTTTTTTTTTTTGTTCCTTCTACCCCCTCCTTGGCACGGCAGCCCGAGTCTGAGAGTCTGAGATTAGACTCATGGCTTTTAGTTTCAGCCTGTCCGTCTGTCTCTGGACAATTCATCTCTGAAAGCTACAAAACATTTGCAGCGCCAGTCAGAAATGTACATACACTCATCGTTAACGTTGTGCTTTTTACTGATGAATTCTTCTGGAATTGTGACGCTCATGCCGGTAGCATGTTGGGGTGGCGTTAGTAACTTTTGTTCTTATTTGTCCTGTTTGCAGATTTTGCTTAATCATTTGTTTGACTGAGCCGGACAACTATTCCCTCTGGTTTTGGATGCTGTCCCGCAGGGGGGATTTACGCTCTTACCTTTTTAAATCCCAGATGTTTATGATGTGTAACCATAGCAACAAGGTTTTTGTTTTTTAATAATTGTGAGCAGCTGATTCACATCCTCAAAGCTCAAATAATACCTCAACTATGATCCCAAATCCCAGAGATGTTTAAAAAATGAAGCTTCATGGATGCAGAGCTGGACCAAACTTCCTCCTTCTCTCTCTGCTGTTTGAAAAACAACTATATTTAATATACTAAATGTAAATAATTTCACATGTATACATTGCAATGCATAGAAAGCCTTTATTCTAAGCTTTTTCTTACTTGAACTTTTACTTCTCATTTTTAGTTTTACACTCAGATGAACATCTTATTTTTAATAAATGTTTAAAAATATATATATAAAAAAACAACATAGTTGGAAAGACAGAAAATAGGATTTTATGATTCCCAAAGAGCCATTTGCTAAAACCGGCTTCTCTCAAAGTCCGTCAAATTTTTATAATTTTTTTTCCTAACCCCTCCATTTCTTAAAGACCTGTCTGTCAGAGTCCAAGTAAAATAATATAGCAGCAGGTTAAATGTTTATCACACTTCTTGCCACTTTGCTCAACATATACTGCTCAAAAAAATAAAGGGAACACTTCAGTGTTCACTTAAATGTTAAAGTGTTCCCTTTATTTTTTTGAGCCGTGTATATAGAACACAGATGTAGCAGCCCTGGAAAGTTAAGCAAAACAGAAAGAGCCTGGAAACGCATAGTAGATGTGAGGTTATTCATTTTAATGCATATTATACATTTCTACATAGGGGGGAAAGGCCTTGGGGGGAAAAAAATAGATCTGCACACAAAGGGTCTGGATTCAGTCAGTATTGTTATAAAAACACCAGAAGTCCCTGCAGGAAAAGACTTAAAACTCGTGAGAGGGGGAGAGAGACGAACAAGAGAGGAAAATGAGCCGGGAGGAAGAACTTTCCTGTAATGAGAACGGGGAACGCACTGAGGAAGGAGAGGGTGAGTTCAAGGTTGTATCCAGAGTTAAAGATTGTCCTGAAAGACCAACCACAGACTTCCTCAGGGTTTGTCTGAGAGGGAGGAGGGTACATAACCATGTGTACAAATGCTTTTCTGGTAAATTTCTTCTAGTCTTTCAGAAACTGCTCAACCATTTAGAATATCTCCACCAATTCATTTCAAAAAGTGAAATTTAAACAACACTTGGGTTCATAAGAGTGACACATTTCAGGCATTTATTTCTGTTTATTATGCTGCCTGTTGACAATATTCTCTAGATGTATTTAAGTGTAGTAAAGAAACAAGTTAATTAGCCTCAAGTGAAAGAGTTTTGCAAAAACATTGGAATGGTTGCCTTTTGAACAACTGTCAAATTCAGCCCAGTTTTGCCCATGATTGTAGGACATACCAGTCATAACACAATGTTTGTGTTAAATATTTGTACTGCTATTATTTAATATTGGATTTTCATTAGTCATATTCATCACAGTTAACACAAAACACCTCTGTTTTTATATAATTAATTTACTTAAAGTTTTCACTGATTACAAAAATAAACGTTTTAATGACATTCTAATTTTGACATTTTTAAATCACTAGCAAAAGAATAAAACTTGTTTAAATAAAAAAAGCTGGAAGTGGTTGAGAAGGACCGTTTGACAGTGTTTAAGTGTCGGCTCTTTTGTTTTGAGAGCCGAGCCAAATGATCCGGATCCCGAAAAGAAGCTGGAATGCCCATGACTGCCGGGGAGAGGGGGGACGCGGGGGCGTTCGGCGGTTACTCGTTTCCATGACGACACCCTGACACACTGAGAGTGACTCAGGTTTAAATGGAGGAAAGATAAAAAACAAATGCGATAAAGTTACATAAATGACGCGTAAACTAGCTTTTTGAAAGTTTTTTATGGTTTATGAGAACCGAAAGCTACTAAGGTAACAAGCAATTAAAACCTGCTGAACTCTGAAAATATTAGAAGTTACTTTGAAACCACTGAACTTTTACGTTTACTGAACCTTTATGTAAGCTAACCGTAATTCATTAGCTATTCGATAAGCTCCAAATATTAATATAAACGTCGATAGAAACGGCTGTCGTAGTCACCCTGATGTCAAAGGATAACACTTAATAAGAAGCAACAACATGGAAGAAGATTCCATTAAAAACATCTCTCAGGTAAAGCTCAATTAATAATCACAATTCACGTTATGTTTGAACAGAATCACCTTGTTTTTTTCCCCTCCTTCTTCATGTCCCGTTTCTAGATGCTCATGAGCTGTGTGTCTATTTCTGGAGTCACTGAGAGGACATGGACAGAGGAGAACATGGAGACCCTGGATCAGTTTATTGTGGACACTTCCATTGGATCTGTAGTGGTCTATATGCACAGATCAAACAGGCTTCGGGTGGATTTCAGAACCCCGCCACCGGTTAGTTTCCCTTTATTATCATCTTCATGAGATTGGAGAGTGTCTTCAGTAATACAGACTGTTACAGGAGGTCTCTCTTTCTTTCTCTCTCTCTTTTTTGTGCTCGTTATTTAAATTAGTTACAACAACTTTACATTTTCCTTTAGGATTAATAAATGAATTATCAAAAAATTGATGACTTATTTATGTTGATGTATTTTTAAGAACGGCATTGTTAGATAGGCGTTTAACTGCTTTTTGGAGGTATAAAATACAGGATCTCTTACTGGCTCACACTAGGATTGATATTAGTCTTCATAATTTTTGAAAGACCTTCAGATAACAAATTCAATCTAATAAGGATATTCCTTCAACCTCCTCTTAAAACAGTTTTGGCCCAATCCACCTATTGCATTGCCTCCTTAGACATTGAGGTTTGCATGATCAACATTTAGTTAAATAATTAAATTTATAAAATACATAGCAGAGATTAAAATAAAGTTCATTTGTTTTTGCAAAGCTCTTCGTACAATGACATTTAAGTCAGCTTGAAGGATGAACTTTGACTGGGCCATCTTAACACTTGGTTGTTGTCTTTTTCAGCCAATCTGCTCTAGAGTTGCCGCTGTGACTGGTATTGTTGTCATGTTGGGCAGATAGTCTCACCTTTGACTTTCAGATTCTTTAAATTAATCCAGATCGTCAGACCTCCACTCCCTCTGGTCCCAAGCTCTTGAGGTTCTCAGTGTTACACAGCCTGAGATTCAAGTTAATTTGATGGGGCATCAACTTCAGGAGATATTATGAAACGGGACATGAAGAAGGGGGGGGACAAGGTGATTCTGTTAAATATTCCTCACTTACAAATGTTCTCACTGTAGAACGAGTGATTTTAAATTATTCTGGAAACGTTCCCGTAGCCATTGCCAAATTGATGGCCTGCTACGATTGCTTCTTCAAGCTCCTCGCTGAGGTCATTCTGGTAGCCCACATCATAATTCTGTGTATTTTTTCATTCGTCTGTCATTCTTATTAATATTTGTACTTTGTGTTTTATAGTTGACCGTTATTTGCCGTTTCTCTTCATGCTCTGCATCTGAATGCTTTTCCAATTTTGTACAGGGGGAGGTGATTGAGGAGCTATTCTACATCACCCGAACACCAGGAGCCGTAATCACAGAGGAGAACTTTGATTTTGTGGTACAGTTCGACACGATGAGGGACGACCCCCTCCGGGTGCTGCTGGAGGACATGACCTGTTTGCATTCCATTCCAGTTGCCTACAGCAGCTACAAGAAAAAGGTTAAGGATGAATATACCAGGGACATGCAGCACTTCATTGCTTGCCTTAATGGTGAGGAAAAAAAAGCGTTTTTTTTTTTGTTTGTTTTCTCTTTACATAGTCGCTACCAGTGTTGTTTTTCACATGTTTCTGTTCTGGAGCAGATGACTTGTATAAGAAGGTAGAAAGAACAGTTCTGTACATCCCAGTGGAAGGCCTACTGTGCTCTGCTGAGGAAGCCAGCAAGGACAAGAAGATGGTGAACAGAATGGAGAGTGAGTTTAAGGTTTACGACGTAGTTCATGCGTGAATGTTGGCGAAAAGCTGCTTTTCACGCTCATCTGCGGTAGTAAATCACACGAAAAGCTCGACACAATCCATAACTGAGATGCTGTGCTGTTAAACTCACCTGCATCTCTTCAGGAAGTCTGTAGACCTCCCAATTTCCTGTTTTATGATTCACATATTACCCTCTGCTCCAGTTATGATAATCCACTGGACGGATCAGATCAAAGAGTTACTGAACATCCAAGAAAACGTGGACAAGAGGGAACACTGCGGCCCTCTGCAGGAGATCGAGTTCTGGAAGAGTCTCTCCACCAAGCTGTTGGAGATCAGCAATCAGCTGCACAAGCCAGGCGTCAAACACATCCAGAAGATTGTGTATCTGGCCAAGTCCTTATACCTGCAGCGCTTTCAAGAACTCGCCGCAGAAATACAGGTGAAACTGTTTTCCAGGCAGTAGATGGAAAAGTTTGCCTGGTCTTTATTTACATTGGATATAAAAATGTACAAGCTATTTCTTTCTCTAACATTGGACAACCAAGAGACCATGTTTCATTATCTAATGATCTAATTAGGTCATTAAATGATGTCCTGATGCTGAGGGTCATTATTTATTTGGAAGACTATTTTTCAGTGGGACAACTTGAGTGGTGCTTTAGGTTTACAGAATAAAGGAATGTGTCCTTTGAGAACCAAAGCGAGTTAAAATGTTTTGTTAATGTTATTAAAGACAGAAAGAAGAGATAATAATCATCACCTCCATAATATTCTTCTGCCCAGGAATGCTCGGTGCAGGCGGAGTCAAACCTGACCTTCCTGTCCATCCTTAAGAAGCCCTGTGAAGAGCTTTCCCATCTCAAGCCAAAACAAATTGCTTCCAAGCTGCGACACATCGTGGTTCTCATTCGAATCATCTGGGTCAACTCACCCTCCTACAACAGCAACGAGAAAATCACCGGGCTCTTCTGCCAGGTACGCGGCGGACGGACACGTCTAATTTCCTCTATGTGTGCTGGCGGCTTGGCTGAAATCTGCCCATGATAAAACTAAACTACAACTTTCAGCCAAGATTCCAAGAGTTTTATTTGATGCGATGTTCCAAGTTGGCTGAACGTTGAGTATTCCTAAAGTCGTTTCAGTCGGTTTGGAGCCAAAAATCTTCAGGTTCTTGCTAAAAAGATGATGATGAAAAAGGATTTTATTTTTCATTTTTATATTGGGGACACATGGTCCAGTCTACCTTTGTTGCTGGGCAGCTGTTATTAAGTCATAATGTAGATAAAGAAAGTCTCAAACCAAAGAAAATTTCTTCAATAGGATATTACTTGTACAAGAATTCACACTTGGGTATTGCACTCTTTCTACAGACATTGTTGTTCCTGCTAATATATTTGTCTTACAGTAAAATAATGCAACATGTTGATCTCATTAAAGACATTAAAGGTGCGAAATGTTAAATTGTTTACCTCTGTTTTATTTCTGGAAGAAAAACAAGGTACCAAGGATATGTAGACTTTCTATATTCTCTGTAATTATCATTGCTAACTTTGACCAACATGTCAGGATCTAAAACTCACTTTATTATGTGGACAAACATTTTTTGGCCCAACTGAGCCCCACTGTATGTAGGATCAAAGGGGACAAATTCAATCAGTAAAATGCATCAAATAAAATCATTGTTCAATCAATTATCAGTATCTATAAGTTTTCACTTTTAGTGACTTAGTTTAATAAATTGTCTTCTAAATTAATTATATTGATTTAATTGCAGATTTAATATGTATTTGTTTAATTTTGTCCCTGTTGACACTCCGTACCATTATGGGTGGGTGTGGACATTATACATGCAGTTTAAATGGAAATCATATGTAGCATAAACTCTTTTCAGCTTTCTATTTTCAGTCAACAGCATCCCAAAATTGAAGGTAATTAACAGCACAAGTACAAAAAAAATCATGTTGTTATGGTGTTTTTATTTGTTTGGTTTTTTTTTTGTTGTTTGTTTCACCAGAAGAAGAATAAAAACTCAACCCTGTCTAAGAACACTTAAGGTGACAAATGTTTGTGTTCTGCAAACTTTCAGATGAGTAACGAGATCATCCGCCTGTGCAGTGAAAACATCTCTCTGGACGATATCTTCGAGGGCCAGTTGTCGTCCAGCAAGCGAGTCCTCGACGACTGCATCCAGTGTTGCACGTTCTGGAAGGACGCTTACATGCATGTCTCAAAGCTTCATCACAAGTAGGACAAAAAGTAGCCTCTCTGCTGAATTTCTGAAACGTTCTCAGTATTTCGTTATGTGGATATTGCAAACCACTGCAGTACAAATGATTGAAAAATTCAGAGGTTGGGCACATTTAGGATTTATTTACACTTAAAACAGGTTTTTCTGTTTATTTTTGTTTTTATTTCTGGCCATGTTAAGTACAGATGGTGAACAAACGAGAGCATGCGCATCACTTTCTGTACATGCTTCTTGTCTTAACCAGGAAACTTTTAGAAGAGTCTTTAAAGTTGAACGGTTTGCATTTGAAAGTATCTGCAGTTTATCTGTGGTGTAGCAGTCTCCTCCTGCTTCTCTCCTGGCAGGTATTCTCACAAAGGCTGGGTTCTGGACAAAACAAAGTTTTTCGTGGGGATTGATGCCTTCATTTTGAGGCTCAGAAACCTGCTTGAGGTCAGTTTATCTTTGTTTGATTGGGGTTTTTTTTCTTTCTTTTTTGTGCTGATTTTGCTGAGTCATCGTTTCAGAATGATTTGAAGTAACCTCAGAAAACAGCAACTGTAGCCAGAATCAGAAATCCATCTGACTAAATTCTGGGAGAAATTGAGAATTACTGCTCCCTGTGTACCGGCAGCAAGAAATAATATTCCAATGAAACAGCTGCTGCTAGCTAAGGTTAACCCTGTAAGTCAACCTTAACCTTAACGCAGCGCCGGCGATCCAACCAGATTTGCTTTACTGTAATTCCGCCACACTTTGCGCTATCTGAAAAATTCCAAAGGTTTCTGAAAGGGGAGATGTTGCGCTTTCCAGCCAATCTTGGGTTATTTCACCCCCACCGTAGCAGGGAGTGAAATTACTCTGAGGGGCACTCTTTTAATAGCAAATTGTGAAAATAACTAGCTAGATATCGAAAGTTCCAGTTGTTGTGGATAAATGGGCAAATATATATTTACTCACAGGACATTTAAAGAACTGCGTACAATTAAAATACGCAAAAATATCCAGGTGGAGATTTTAAATTTAGGACATGAAGGGTTTTAAACAGTGCTGTTGTTATTATTTGCAGCGTTGTTTTATTCATGACAACGCTTTCTTGCATTGTACTTATTGTTTATTACTTTTGTATTTGTTTCCATAATCCATCAGGTCTGTGACTGCCAGCACCAGTTTGCCCGTTGGGAGGACGGCAAGCAGAGAGACATGCCCTGCTTCGGAGGCAGCGCCGGACCAGAGCTGACCCGCAACCTGCTGAAGATAGAGACCAGCTTCCAACAAGGACTGCAGAACCTGCGCGCCTTTGGCAAGGGGATCCTTGATGTCCAACATCCCACGTGGAGTAAGGAGTTCAGCAGGTTGGTCTGCTGCCGTTATTACGTTCAGTTTAGAGCAAAAACTGTTGCTAGAGATGAACATTACAGCTAGACTTCTTTATTTTTGTTTCTTGATGAGTCATTTAGTCTTTTTTTTTTCAAGCTGTTAGACTAAGAACCCCCATCGGTCTGGACTATTCCAGAAGTTCAGTGTCCTGCATAATTCAAATGTTATGAACAGATCAGATTTAAAGGAGGTGGAGGAGATTATTATGTAAATTGAGCTTTATATGACACTTTATTGTTTCTCCCGCATCAAAAACTTACTTGAAGTTTTGCTTTGATCCTTTCATGGATGTTTGAGAAATCCTTGAGTTTCTCTGGCAGCCATTGGCAGGTACCTTAACACCTGCTCAAACAAAGCGCTGCTGTTTTACCCAAAGCCCCTCCTTGGAGCTGTAGTACCCAGCCGAACTTCCGCCTCACAGAGCACTCCTTCCCCGCACCTCCACATTCAGCTCCTCTAGACTAGCGGCAGCAGCAACTAGCAATCACCTGGCGTAGCTGCGCGCCTTCTCAGCTCCTAAGAACAGTTGTAAACAGCATCATGGAGAAGCACTGAGCTGATGACGTGCTGAAGGCAGAGAGTGAAAAAGGGTAGAAACCTATTAAAGAAACACAGGGTCATTTCAAGACAGTGATGCAAAACATTTTTATGACCACCAATGGTAACAGTTACTTAATTGTGCTATTAAAGCAAAATACTGGAAATCTACCAGATATTTATCTTTATGTAATTTAATTATTACTTGACTTCCAGAAGCTACATTTAGATAACTGATTTTAGATGGCAAATACTTTAAACTATTCTTTTATTGTATAAGTTTAAAGGTCTTCTCTCAGCATTTTTTTTCCCACAAAAAAACTAATACAGATAAACACTAACAAATTGAATGAACACATCAATAAAGTTTTGATTAGTTTAAACATAAGTTTGTCCAAAACACATTTTTATTGTATTGTAGGCAATTGACTTTTGGTGATATCCACAATTTTATTTATTTACGTATTTATTTTTTGCTTGTTTTGTTGAAAATATGCCAAAGATTTTACTTTTGTCAGAACATTAAAGAATAGTGTGAACGTACAAGAACCGATCAGTATCTGTCACAGCAACACCTCTGCTTTCTGCATCGACTGGTTTATGTTAAAAAAAATGCTCCATAAATCTATATTTAGCAAACTAACACATTACAACTCCAATTACCGCTGTAAATAATCCTTCATATTTTCCTTGACATGAACATTAGGTTGGAGGGGTCAGACACGGAGCTGCATTAGCAGGAAAAAACCCCAGCAGTGCTGCTCTTAATGGCCCCGGCTAATGGCTGTGTTATCGAGTTAATTAGTTTACAATCTCTTCATTCAGTCTTATTGAAATAAACAATGAAGGGCAATAATAACTCTCAGCCCATTCCTGTCAGATCCATAGTCATCAAGGAGAGATTGTAAATACCATTACTGCTCCATGTGACTTATCTGTGTTGCTTGTTTACATTAGTGTGCATATATAGAATATGCTTAAATATACTAGGCACTAAACAACTGCAAAATGCTAATTTTATTACACATAGTAACTAAATTTACTACAACCGACCTTTTACTTTTAGAGAAAGCAAGAGGAAAATTATAGAAAACCTGATTGACAATAATGCATAAATGAAGTGTAGTGATGATAGCAAAGTAAAGTAAAAGGTACTTAGCTTATACTCTATGGATATAGATATATCACAAGGTAAACATGAGCCATGAAAGATTTAGGTTGCATTCAGACCGTCTCTGCTTAGTTGCTTTAATCAAACTGTGATTCATTTGTTTGGAAAGTCCGGTTTGTTTGAGAAGATGTGAATGTGCAATCAGACTCTGATGTGGACCAAAAAAGCAAACTCTGGTCTGCCTAAAAACCCACATCTCAGTACGGTTACAGTCATCTTTAATGCATGTGTGAATTCCAAGCAGACTGGATACCACTACAAAAGCAAAAGGCAGACTAAACCGCATGGCATTCTGGGTAAATGCAACCTAAATCATAATGTGAATGTAGCACTTGTGGGACAAAAGGCTCGTGGAAGAGAAATCCTACCACTGCTGAAATCCGATGCCACTCCATTTTTGTTTACATGTCCTGAAGAGGGAGGTTGTGCTCATGTCTTCTTCAGAGGTTTTCATGTCGTTTCCTTTAGTGGTTTTTGGTGCTGCGCCACCATGTGTGGGGAGGGGAACACGTTGCTCAAAGGGTTTGGTTTATTTGGTAGTGCAGTGTGAAAGCAAACCGCACCAGCTGAAAAAGTAGCAAATGTTGCAACTTTGGTCCTCAATCTATCAGACTATCAGGTGTGAAAACACACTTAAGCTCTGTGAACCAGCTGCAAAAATATGACATTGAAAAATGAACTACCATTGTTTTCCTCTCGTGACTCAAATTATTTCTGATTTTTGAATGTTTAACTTCACAAACGGCCCCCCACATCATTTCTCCCTTTAGACTGCTGCAGCATCTTTACATTTTAATTTTGGGGCTTCGGGATAACAAAGAATCTAAACAGCTCAGCTCAGAAGTAAAAATGGTTGGAGTGGATGTTCTGCACCATTCTGCTACAGGTTGACTTGGGTGATGTTGTTCATGTCTACCTTTATGTGATGGTTTGCCGTTTTATTAGGTTTTGTACATTTGTAAAGGATCTGGAAATGATGACCCAGGAGTTGATGAACTCAGCGTTCCGGACCGTGAACACAGTTCAGGAAGGAGTCAGGCTGCTGGACATTTTCAGTCCGATGTCCACACGCAAGGTGTTTTGACGAACACTCACATTTCACGACATCTTCATTTTTACCCTGTGGAAAACCTTTTAAATTCCCATCTTTAAGCCTTTCCCGTTCGTTCTCTCTGACGTTCTCTGCTCATGTTGATCTGCGCCGTCACAGGCCATACGGCGCACAATGGAGGAGAAATCGGAGGAAGTGTACAGCATCTTTAGCAAAGAGCTTCACGTGGTGAAGGAGACAGCGGACCAAAAGGGTCGCTGTTATCCTGATCACATACCACAAGTTGTGGGGCAGGTCATGTGGGCCAAAGCTCTCAAGCAGCGCCTAGAAAAACCCATGCAGGTACAGCTATCAGGCTCTCTTTTGCGCCGAAATTGAGTAAAAACTGATTTCTTACCGTTATTCGTGGTCTCTTCCAGATCCTTCACAAGTGCTCCTTTATGCCGGAAACTCACAGCCGCAAGGAGATAATTTTTACCTTTGGGCAGACGAACCACATCCTGGAGGAGATGGTGAGGAAAAGCTTCTTTGAATGGACCCAGAACTTGGACGGACAGTACCTGAAGAAACTGCAGCAGACTCTCTTGGTGCGCCTCAAGGGCACTCCCTCCAGGCTGGAAATCAATTTCGACAAGTAGGTCAAAATCAGAAAAACAGAGAGAAGTAGTTATGAATTTCTGTGCGGTCAGAATTGAGTTTGTGCTTGTTGGTTTGTTTGAGTGTCTTTGGTTATAGACAGTTGGCTTGAAAAATGAAATTCATCTAAGAGCATCTATGTTAGACAAAGCATGAAAAACTTACAATTTTCACAAAAATATAAAATTCAGTGTAGTTAAAAAAAACTATCTGGAAATGTTATACTTTACGTGTCAAATACCATAGAAACCAACTAACTCAAAGTTTATGGGTGTCATTAAATGTCTTAAACATTAGAATGGAGCGTTTTCTAGGTAGGAATGAGGTGCTTTTCTACCATGTCCTTACTAAAACCACCTGTTTGATGATTAGTTGAGTTTAATGTCGAGAAGCTCAAACTTAGACTATGTTCACACAGCAGGCAAATGAGACTCAAAATCGGATTTTCTTGTCCACATCCGATCCTCATCCGATATTTTATGGCAGTCTGAACGGCCCGTTTTCCATTTTTCAACCGCCCAACCCCAGCTCCAAAATGTGGGTTGCTTTCGGGTTGCAAACCTTTCACACAGAAACCTGATTGCGGTGACCTTTAATAAGTAGTATGAACAACCATTCAAAAAGAAGAATATAGGATTTTTGCAAAAAAAAAATGGAATTGAGCATCTAGACCTACTGACAAAACCTTTTTCAACAGACCAACTGAAAGTCCCAGACCAGTTAGAGCGATCGTAGTACTGAAATATACCTTAATTGGCTGCTTTGCAATTGCCAGCCGATAGTGTGTCAGGTGGTATTTCAGCTTCCCCAGCTGCATTATCTGTTAAATATTTAAATGTCCTTTGTGGAAAACCCATAATTAGTCTGTGTTTTATAACATTGAGCTGGGAAAACACAGATCAGAACCACAATCATGGGTTTCGTGAAGATTTGTCTCCTCATAACTAATGAAAATACTTTATGCCAAACTCTGTTTGATCCAGCAACCTGCTGAGGCTGTTTTCTGAGATCCAGTACTGGGACCGAATGAAGTTTGAGATCCCACAGATTGTGTCCGACATGTATCAGAGCAGGGAGGAGATCCGGCTCCTCCGGGAGAGAGTGCTGCTGCTCATCAGGAACTACAACAGGTCTCATTTACTCTTCCTTCAACTGTCCATCACAGCACACCCACCTTCCACTTACCTATAAACCATTCAACATTTTTTATTTTATTTTATTTTTTTATTTCTGCAATGTTGTTTTTTGTTGTCAGGATTGTTGGAATGCTCTCTCGTGAAGAGCTGGGTCTGTTCCGGGAGCGGGTCCGTTTCCTTGACAAGAAGGTGGAGCCCGGCATGACCAAGTTGCTTTGGTTGTCCCAAGGAGCTTCAAACCACTTCATCAACGATTCCCTTCTCCACATTGACAAGGTTTGACACAAACCTGCTAATCCTCTCTCTGTAATTTTTGAATACAGTGGAGCTTCAGTATTCATGGAGATTAGGCACCGCGACTGCTGGCAAATTGCTTCAATCCACCAATACTAGAGACAACCACTAAAAACGCTTTAAACTGCCTATTTGAACAGTTCTAACCCTGAACATACCTTATTATACCTCAACACACAACGGAAATTGTCTACCATAGAAACTAATATTCACAGGCTTTGTTTTTTCTGCTCTTGGGATTACAGCCTGCTTTGATTTCTTCAATAAAGCGGACGCCTCCCTCTTTTCTCTCTTTCCGTTACCTCTCCAGGTGCAGGCTGTCATTGATGGTTACAAAGTTTCCAATCTGTCCATCTCCAACCTCTGTAGGCAGATCAGTGAAACTTTGCTGGTTAAAATAGATGGGAAGACAGTGTACAGGTAATAAGTTCTGATTTCTTTCTTTGTTGTGTCACTAAGATGGCACAGCAACCAAACACGAAATCTTTAAGAAACGAATCAGCTGAGTGGTTCTGTCATTCTCCCGCCTCGCCTCCTGCTGTTGGCCAGAAACCTGGAATTTGAGGATGACCAGAACGCTCACCAGCAGAGTCGACTCCAAGTGCTGCGCTCGGTACACCAGGAAATCGTTAATATCATGACTCAGATTCACACCATCTTTGCCGGCGATGGAGCTGAGGTTGGAACTTTGTTTTTTATGCTTTTATATGCTTCTAAATCACTTTCTAAAGTATTAAGTGTCCTTTTTAAAAATATATTATTTAACAACATGTTAAAAAATGTACTATGCAAAGGAAGAGAATTGACCCAGATCTAGACTGCCTTTCCAAAGTATTTACATCCTTGAACTTTTTGCACTTTTTGTCACATTACGGCCTCAAACCTTATTGCATTTTATTCAGATTTTACAAAATAGTTCAGAATTGTAATGTGAAAGGACAAACTGGAATTTAACTGCACCCTTTTCCCCCTCCCCTAAGTCAGTACTGTTTATGACATCTTTTGCTGCAGTTTCAGAGACAAGTGTTCACTGATATATATCAGTTAGATTCTTGAGACAAATTCATGTCCATGTTTCTTCACACAGTCAGATTTTGTAGAAACCATCTATGAGCGTAATTTTTTTCAAGTCTTGGCACAAATTCTTAAATGCATTTAGATCTGCACTTTGACTGGACCACTTCGGCTGATTAATATGCTTAAATCTAAACCTTTGCTGTATGTTTTGGGTCCTTGTTGTACTGAAAATTGAACTCCCACCCCAGCTTTAAGCCTTTTGCGGCTTCTAACAGATTTTTTCCTGTCCATCATTAACTCAAATATGCTATGTTTTCTTTGTTGTAGCATGTTACAGATACCCGACGTTCTTCCAGCAATGGTCTTCTTTTAGCAATTCTTCAAATAACTCATAATATATAATCTAATATCTGTGCCATGCATTGCTAGTACCTGGCCTGTCCACATATTCTTCCATCTCAGCAGAGGCTCTCTGTAGCTCATCCAGAGTTAATACAGGATCTCTTAGAGTAAAGGGCTAGCCAACAAGTGGTATAAATACCTTTGCAAGGCTCTGTATAAATAGATCTAAATAAATGTTTCAAAGATAAATCCTTCTTTTCCTCCCAAAAGATAATTGTCCACAAATGTGTACTTTGTAAAAAAAAAAAAAAAAAAAAAAAAAAAAACTTGAGCTCTGATGTTGTAGGTCCAGGCACATTGGGAGAAGTATTCAAAGAAGGTGGACTACATAGTGGAAGAGGCATTCCGGCTTAACATCAGGGACTCCATGAAGAAACTCAGCAGAGCCATCACCGGGGATAACAAGACATCGCCAAGTCCGCTGTTCAAAGTGCTAGTGCTTCTGCGGCAGGCGACTCCTCAAAGCGTGCCAAAGGTAATGCAGACTCACGTCGCCTTTTAAAACTACTGTGACTCTTTAAGCTAGAGATTTCTCTATAAACAGGCCAACACCCACAATGAATGTTAATGTGAAGTTAGAGTGTTATTCCTTCATCCAAAACGTACCTGGAGTGTTGCTTTGATCCTGAATGCATGTTTGAAAATTCTTTTAATCTGGCATTCAGCTGTGCAAAACGTTTCAGAAGGAGCAGGAGTTTCTTAAAGAGACAGAGACCCAATTTCTAGGAGCTAAATTATAAAGTCCAATTTTCTTTAAGTCATATTTGATCTGTACAGTATTTTTATTACAACTGAAGGTAACAGTTTCTTGATTGTGCTGTAAAATTTCACTCTATGGCTGTTAAACACGTAACATTGGCCCTTTAAATCGATAAGAAAAGAACAAAGAAATCCAGGCACTTGGGTAGATCTCTCCTGAAGCTAGCAGTTCTGGACAATGTGTGAGGTCAAGGTGATGCTAAATTTAAATGTAAATATAAAAGAGGTTTTGTAATGCTTAATTTGTATTTTAAAGAATCTCCTTGCTGTCTAATCCAGTTCGTTTTTTTTTTTTCTTTTTTGTTTACAGCTGGAGTTCTCGCCGACTCTGCAGAAGCTTGGAGAAATTGTGAACATTTTGCCTCAGTTAATCAAAATCATCTCTGAATTTAAGCGTCTCCCCGAGCTTCTCTCCAACAAAGAGTCTCTGGCTGTCCCCATATATGTCAGCATAGGTTGGAAACAAATATGTATCAGCGTACACCTGCTTTAGTGCTTTTTCATATTTTGTCACGTTAGCTTTATTGGATGTAGCTAGCAATATAAATGAGCGCACAATTGTGAAGTCAAATAAATATCTCAAAAGTGTGGCGTACATTTTTGTATGCTTACCCCTCTCCTTATGCACCCCTAAATGAAATGCATTGGCCTCCTGTGTGGTTGTAACATGACAAAATATTGAAAAGTAAAAAGGATTAAAATATTTTCATAAGAAGCTCAGTGATTTTTATCATCCTCCCCATTTCGATTCTGTTTGATCACTCAGAGCGAGACGAAAGGATTATTAAGACCCAGGCTTCAATTACGACAGGAATGTCAGCCAATGCCAGGCAACTGGAGGCCTATTTGAAGACCTGGGGCAAATACAGGCCCATCTGGGAGAACATCAAAGACTACATTATACAACGTTACAGGACAGCCAACACTTCAGTATCAACTTTTGATGCAGATATACAGAGGTATGCGATTCCTCTGTTTCTGTTGGAGGAATTTCTGCAAATACATTCAGTGTGTTCTGCAAGGACATGGTTGATTAGGATCACAAACAGAGTTCCTGTGGTCTCCCAGATACACTGAGAACGCCAGCAGTATTCAACAGGAAGAGACGGTCGTCACCATACAGTTTGTGATGCTGGACTGTTCGCCGCTCAAGTCCACCCTGGTGCAACACTGCGACGAGTGGCAGAAGAAGTTAACACAGCTTCTCAGCGAGATAGCAAGCACTTGTCTAACAGAACTTTACGACTCAATGCAAAGCAATGCCGACAGGTGTGCAACCATTTGTTATTCTGCAGTTGTTTAGAGACATTAGCACAACAATAATCTAGGAGCAGCACAGTTGTCTGAGATGATAGTATTACCAAGTAGAGTTGTTGGCACAAATGCTCTCACTTACTGTGCAAATTTTAGTAATGCTTCCTCTTGGATTCAGTATCATACATCAAATCTTATTTACATGATAAAAGTGCGCAGCTAGGACCAGTTCTCTGACATAAAGGAGTCCAGTGAATAAATGAAATTCTGGAAGAATATGGGGGAAATCCTTGAGTTTAATAATCGTCATTGTTTATGTTCAGGTTGATGAGACCGCCGCAGACGCTTGCGGAGCTAAGTGATAGCCTGACTCTTTTAGCAAATCTCAATAGGGATTTGGCCAACACAGAAGCTCAGATTCCTCTCATCCATGAACGATTTGCCATCCTCGACAAATATGAAGTCGAAGTGCAGCAAAGCGTAAGTATGTCACTTTTTAACAATGCCTAAAAATGTATTTAAGGTACAGGAGTACATTTTTAATAGGCAGAAGTTAACACTGCTTAAAATGGTTAGGTATATATTTTTAAGAAATAATAGCTACAAGCTATAAACCAGTTATTACCACAGAAGTTACAGTATTGTAAAATCTTTGCCAAGTATGTTACATTAGCTAAAACATTTTTTATTTCTTCTTGGGAACTGAGCTTCCTACCTCTTGCTGATGTGTCACAGCAATGTAAATAATTAGTTGTTTAATATTAACTTTTAGGTTTTATTTTTATAGTACATCAGTTAAAATTTGCTGAGAGATCATGCTAACCTTTCTAGCATTTTCCCTATGTTACAACCTAGCTAAACAGTGGTAGCTGGCGGGCAGAAATTAGGTTATAAAGCTTTTTGGTATCTTTATAGCTTCTGAAAAAGCTTTTTCATATGTTTACCCAGAAAGGTCAACAAAATGTGGTAGCCCCAATACACAACCTAAAGTCACAACAACCCAAAGTACTAAGGAAGCTATGCTGAAACAGAAACAGAATTTATTTTCCGCAACTTAACCACAGCAGAAGCTATGGTTAAGTTGCTAGCGTTACTTCAGCTTAGCATAGCTTTCGTTTTAGCACAGCTTCCGGTTTCCATTCTCTTCACGATATAAGTATAAAGATTAGACATCAAAACATTACCAGTTCTTTAGAAATAACTGAATGCTTACCCTAATTCTTTACATGATGGGTTAAATCTATTTCAGTGTTTGGTTTATCTAGCAGTGATGTGATTCTGAAGAAACGAATCATGGCTTTAATCCGTTGTGTCTTATTTGCACCTGCAGGTTGAGGTCATGCGAGAGGAACTGAATGACAAGTGGATTTGGTTTCAGCAGGTGTTGATTAACAGCGACGCCACGCTGTCGAAAGACAAAGAAAAGTTTAAAACCGGCCTCATCCGCTCCTTTGAGGATCTCAAGAAGAAGATCGACGTTACCTTTCAGGAGTTCAGCGTCAAAGGTTCCACATACATGTTTTACCATCAACTGGTCTAATTGCACATCGGTCCTAATTGTTTGGAAGCTAGTTACATTAACTAAACAAAACATAGTCAATTCAGTAAACCTTACACACATTTGTGTATTTGCTTTTTAATAGTTATTATAAGTAAGTGTCTATGTGCATGTTTGTGTAAATCTTAATGTGCTTAATGCTACATTTGCGTGTCCAGGTCCTTTTCAGAGCTTGTTAAACTTTGAAGTAGCAATGAAACAAATAAAAGAATATCGTGGCCAACTGGAGGCTCTAATACAGGAGCAAAACACCATCATCAGTGGGCTGGCCTTCTTCAGAATCGATCAACCTCCCTGTAAATTTGTCATGGCGATGGAAAAGGTCTGAAGTTGCTCTTGGCTCTAACAGTTACATCAGCATTCAGTAATACAAATGGTGATTGTAAAAAAAAATTAAAAAATTAAACCAATCAATAATTTTCCTTAGTTGTTGCTGAAGTTGTTTAATGTTTTGTTTTTTTACGCGTGACTTGCGTCTGACGACTTTGTGCCTCCATGCGCCTTTCCAGGACATGGATCAGCTCCAGGAGGTGTGGGAAATCTCTCACGAATGGGATGAAAACTGGGAAAACTGGAAGGTTCTTCACCTGTCACAGCTGCAGACGCGGACCATGGAAGAAACGGGTCTGGATATGTACAAGAGACTTCGCGCCCTTCAGAGAGATCTCAAGGTTAGTTGTGCTGGGCAGGATGCTCAGCTTAGGCATTACATAGATCAGTTTTGTATTTTTAGGTTTCATTTAAAAAAAAAAAAAAAGATTACCGGTATAATCCAATGCTTTCCCAGTTACAGACACAGTGAAGCCTCTCCACAGCGGAGTACTTCCTCTACCGTGTTTCACGATGAGGACGGTATTAATTGGGTTATAAACTCCCCCTTCCTTTCTCCAATCACAGATTGGAGTGTCTTGGCAGTTGTTCCAAGGTTTTTAGATACATTTCTTACTGGTTTCCTTTCCAGAGATTTGGGACTGTTTTACTTCCTGATGTAGAAAATGATTCAATTTCATGGGGTGATCATTTAGTCATGTGCTGTTCATAGCAGATCAACAAACACCAAAACTACAGCATGTCCGAACGAGTCAATTTACATTGCAATGAATCTCATACCACAAACTGGGCGTCCGCCTTAAAGTAGTTAATCCCATTGACTGCAATCCCAGCTGCGCTAGACAACAACATCGTCTTTTGTGTGTTTTTACTGCAGGGTAAAGATTGGGAGGTTGTTTCTTCCTCCAGGGTGAAGCTTGAAAAGTTCAAGCACATCATCCCCCTCATTACTGATCTGAGGAATCCAGCCTTGAGAGAGAGGTAACGGTTTAAACGATCTCGCTACGCTTGTAGTCCAAAACTACAGCATGTCCGAACGAGTGTTGTGTCTTCGTAGCAACTGTTTGTTATGGTCTGGTGCCTCTAAGACGAGTTCGTCAACTAAATCTTCTGACTCTTCGTCAGTTTTGAGGCTTATTTCTTATTTCTCCAGGGCCCGTGCAGGCCGTTGTAGCATCTGTCCTCAATCAGAAAAAATGGTCTCACAACTATGTGCATAATTCCTACAGTAAACTCCTAGTGGATTTGTATTTTAACAAACTAATAACCCTAAAAAGGTTCGTAGGAGTCCTTATGATGTAGCTGATCCAGTTTGCTGGGCCTCGAACGTGAACCCTGTTATCTCTAAAACTGCACAACATTTGCAAGGAGTTGGTGAGTTCTGTTTCTGATTGGTTTGTGGCGCCGTCCTAACCATGTGTTAGTTTGACACTGATGCAGGAAAAAATCAACCAATTGTCATACAATTATATCCTCATATTGCTATGTAATCATATTCTTCCTGACATAAGAAATTATAAGTCTGATTCATCGCATTGTTATTTTAAAGGTACTGAGAGAGAATTACTATAATGTAACTGTAGCAGCATGAAAACAGTACAGAAGACGATGAGGGACAAAATTTGGAATTCTGTCTTGAATCTCCAAATTCTGAAAAATTAAATAAAAATTCTAATTTTTGACTTAATTTGATTTAAATTGAGAAAAAAAAAATCTAAATTCTGAGCTTAAAGTCAGAATTCTACCTTTTTTAAAGTCAGTTCAGGGGATTTAATGTCAGAATAAAAATTCTGACATTTAGTTAAAAAATGTCAGAATACGAGTATTACGGCCAGACTAAAGTTGAAATAAAACAAGAATAAAGTCATAATATTAGGAGAATGAATAAGTAATTCATTGGGAACACCTAAACAAAATTAGTTTAAAAATAAAATAAATGTTGAGCAACTTGTGAAGGTATACTCAGTTTCACAAATAAATACTTTAATACATCAGCTTCAAATTACTGTCAGTATCAGGACTTTAAAATGATTGTGCAAACGACTGTGTGTGTTTGAAGTAAGAACCAAACGAATTTGTCAGTCTGGTCACATCAGATATTCGTAACTCGATTGAAGATTTTTTTTGTCATTTTGCATCTTCTTTCTGGTAATATCACATCGTTATTCTGTTAAGGTTACGACTTTATTTTCACTTTTTCGAAAAAGCCTGAATTCTGAGAAAAAAGTAAAGCACTAAATTGTAAATACAAAGTAAATATATGTAAGTAACCAGATATATATATTTTGGCCCTTTAGGTGGAATTTGAGCCTTGTTTTTTGTTTCAGACACTGGAACCAGATCTGTGAGGATCTAGAGCGCACATTTGACCACACCAACCCTGACTTCACCCTGGAGAAGATCATCTCTCTGAACCTGGATCATTACGCTTCGACCATTTCGGAGATCTCTGGAGCTGCCAGCAAGGAGCTCTCCATAGAACAGGTTCAGATCTGACTTCTTGTTGACTCTTCATCTTACTTAGCTCTGGAATAATGTTAGGGAAGAATCTGAAAATGCAGCACAGCGACTTTCCTCCACTCCGGCTTCAACTCTGGCAGCTGAAACTTTGCCGTCTTAGTCCTGCCAGCGGCCCCTCTCCCCCGTCTCCCTGCCTCACTCTAAACCCTCCGAGGTTACATCAGAGCAGCGTTACAGCCAAGTTTGTGCACATTGAAGTGTGGAGCAATTAGCATATACAGTTGCCATGCAATTAGCACCTCATTTGTGAAATCAGCCAGTAATTGTTCATTCAGAAACTGGGATTCAATTCAAGGAGTTCTGAGTGAGGAAGAGCCTGAAAGGGGCAGTCGTTCGATGTTTTTAAACTACAAAACTATAAAAAAAAAAAAAGTTATATGTTAATTCACCATTACGGTCTAGTATTTCTAAGACATTATCCAGGCATAAATATTAGAAAATTATTCTATTGCAACTTTATTTTTGGTCTGTTTGCATTAGAGTTTGCATTTGTTCTTTCAGGGTCTGATCAATGTCAAGAAGACATGGGATGAAGTATACCTGGAAATTGCGCCATACAAAGACGAGGGCCACTACCGGCTGAGGTGAGGCGGGTTTTAATGTCAAGCAGAGGAACGGTTTCAAAAAGTTACAAATATTGTCACATTTAACATGGCTCAGTAGTTGATGCCACTGCGTAGAGCGTGCAGGTGGCAGATTAAAATGTTCTGTCTTAAGATTCTTTTTTAGAGCTTTTTTATCAGCAAACATACTCATTGATGCGCAGCCATCAGTTCCATCCTTTCCAATCTAGTTTTAAAACGACAGCGCCGTCAGCAGATTTACAAAGCTTTGAGATGCAATGCTGTGACGGTGTTTTATACAGAATAACGATGAATTGGCCTTTAACAGGTTTGTATTAACCTTAATCTCAAGTACAAAAAAAAAAACCCTAAACTGATTCCACACTGACAGCAGGGAAACAATAAATTGCAGAGCAACCCCTTTTGTTTTCACACACACGCAGGAACAGACGGAGTCAAAAGTATTCATTGTAACGTGAGCATACGAGGGCCTTTCACGCCGGTTGGCGTTCCAGGATTGATGCGTCAACTTAAACATCACCATTTGTGTTCTCTTGCCCTCCTCAGAGGGAGTGAAGACGTCTTCCAGACGCTGGACGATAACCAGGTCATTTTGTCCACGATGAAGGCGTCCCGCTTCGTTAAAGCCTTCGAGCGAGAGGTGGACCAATGGGAACGCCGGCTCACCCACGTGATGGATGTCATCGATATGATCCTCTCCGTGCAGCGAAACTGGATTTACTTGGAAGTACACAACTTACCTTGCCTCATTCATTGTTTATGCGTTTTACACACCTGCACCAGAAAGCTACATTTCACACACAAGTCTTTAATCCGAAACAAGCGCTCTTCTCTTTCTCTGTTGCAACCAATTGTTTTCTTCTTCTTTTTTTTTCCCCCTCCACTCAGAACATTTTCCAAGGAAAGGACATCAGGGAGCAGCTTCCTAACGAGTGCACCGAGTTTGCGGGCGTCAGTCGCAACTGGAAGACCATAATGGAGCGTCTGCACGAGAATCCGAACGCCCTGCAGGGAACGCATCATCCCGGTACGACCGCAGAGTTCATGTTTCTGTCTTTAGAATATAATTTATACAATGCAATATCCTGGCTGGGTCGCCCCATTATTATTAGTGTGGACATTTAGCAATGAAAATAGTGTTTTTCAAATGTAAATAGTGTTGTTTTGGAGTCAGGCTGGTTGTTTACATTTCTTTAAATTTGTGAAAAATGAATCTGAAATCACAAGCAGAAAAAAGTTACATATATACAGTTAAAACCAGGTGTTTGCATACACTATGAAAACCCTTTTTTCTCATTGTCTGGCATTAAAACTGGCTAAACCTTTTCTGTTTTAAATCCTTTGGGATTATGAAAATGATCTCTACAGCCATAAATGGCCAGATAAAGACAATGACATCTTTTAGAGAATTTTTTGTTCCCATCATTATGGCCAAATGGCTTGTCTTGGACCATTTGCTGCATGTCTTCCTTTTCTCACTCCTAAATTACAAAATTAAAAAAATTATTAATACCTTTGAGTTAAACGGAGGTTCGGTTGTGGGTTTGATTTAAAGAAACACCTGAAACACGGTGCTTCCTTGCATGACTTCAGACAGATTTGTTTAGCTCCACAAGTTTGGTTCATGTTTGGTAAAAAAATTCCAGATGCCTAAATATTCCACATTTATCTGTTGAAAACATTTTGAAACGAGTATGAAGAACAGGAGGACCACTAGCCATTATATAAATTGCTGTGTGTCAGAAACGCAGTTCCAGCAAAATGTTATGAGAAGCTTGAGAAAGGAAACCTGGAACATTTGACCCAAATTATACAGCTACAAATGTGTGTCTGTCCAAACCTGAGGAAATCGACATTATGTAATCAAATTATGGAACATTTGGCTTTCTATTATAAAATAGTATTTGATAAATCCTAACTTTAAGTATCAGCATTTAATTTGAAGATTCTGTCATTTAATCAAATCATCAATTGTGACATTACCTCATCCGCTCTTTCTTCTAGGCTTGCTACAGACTCTGAATGGCATGAGCTTCAAGCTGGAAGAAATCCTGAGGGCCCTGGACATGTATCTGGAGACCAAGAGGCAGATCTTCCCAAGGTTTTATTTTCTGTCCAACGACGACGTGCTCGAGATCCTGGGCCAGTCTCAGAACCCCGAAGCCATGCAGCCTCACATGAAGAAGTGTTTCGACAACATCAAGAGCCTCCGGCTCGACAAGGTGCAGAGCTCATTTTATAAATGTGATGGTATAGAACAGACTTTTTCTTCAAATTCTTGGACGTTTGCTCTGGCAGCAAGTTTTTGGAGGGCGTTTATTGATTTCTATAACATTTCATAACCACAGTCTACCCACGATAAATTCATTTCGAAATGATTCTCTCTCTTTTTAATGCAGAAACTTCTTTGGTTTTCCTTCATATGTTTCACAGACAGCTAAAGTCACAAGAGCTGATGGGATGTTTTCAGCTGATGGCGAGTTCATTTTGTTCAACAAGCCCCAGCAGCTGGACAAACCAGTGGAGGTGAACGCAGCCAGGTTCAGTCATTAGAATCTGCTGTTTGGGTTTCCTGTAGTGATACTCCTGGTGATTGTCATTGTCCAACTTTAGATTTGGCTCTGCGATATTGAGAGGCTCATGCAGGGTACTCTGAAGGCACACCTGAACGACTGCCTTCTCGATATGAAAAAGATAACGGGAACAAGGGAGAAATGGGTCAAAGACTGGCCAGGACAGGTGAGTTTACGTCGAGCCTCTTTCAGCCTGTCCTTCTGCGTCTTCAGTTCTGGTACCTCTGATTAGCAGCAGGCTTTAGAATCTCCCGTCAAGCGTCCGACGTTTTAAACGAGTTTCCTTCCCGTCTCAGATTGTAATTACAGCGAGCCAGATCAAGTGGACGAGCGAGGTCACCAGAGCTCTCAACATCAGCAAGGAGAGAGCAAACAAATCCTCCCTAAAGTCACTGAAGAAGAAACAGGTGTCGTGCGACACCAAATTTAGGCTTTACAGATACTTTGCACACGTCTCACCTGAATGTTTGCGCTTTCCTCAGATCGCTATGCTGCAAAGCTACTCAGAGATGATACGCCAGGAACTCCCAAAAATCTTGCGTCTGAAGGTGGTGGCGCTCGTCACGGTGGAGGTTCACGCTCGGGACGTTATCGATAAGCTGGCCAAGACCGGCTGCAGCGACATCAACGCATTCGAGTGGCTCTGCCAGTTGCGGCTGTACTGGGAAAAAGACAGGGTGAGACAAGAAGAAGCTTTTCTTCCGCGTCTCCTGGTTGTGTTTTGTGACTAGTACAAGAAGTTTTAAATAGCATTATCTTCAGTTAGGTCGAGGTTGTAGCCCTGATGCTCATTTCCATATATAGAAAGTCAAGAAATGTGGGGGTAAAAGCAGTACAGATCAAACTACTCCAAAGAATGATGGTGACATTTGAAACAACAAACTTGAGTAATAAATTAAAAAAAATAGAAAAGTTTCCAACTCCAGTTTAGTTCATAAAGTCATGATTTATATGCGAGTCATACAGTGAGGAGGAGGAAGTCAGGAGAAATGATCACTAGGAGGTGTAGCCTGGAGATGTAACAAACTGGCACTCTATGGAGAGACGTAAAAGCTCTCTGTGGCAATAATTGTCAACCATAAACAGTTTGGAAAGATAGATGTAATTTTATCTACCTTCCCCACACAGCTCCTTAAGACTAGTGGCAGCAGCAGTTATTCAATTTCAAGGTGTCGAATTGATGTTTGATATGCACAGCATTTTTATAACAACTGAACGTAACAAAGTTACTTGACTGTTCTATAAAATGGCACTATGTGCCTGAAAATACATAATACCTCCCCTTAACTACCTCAAGCAACATCTGGTTGTATGAAGAAAACGGATCTAAAGATTTCTATATTTGTAGTTGGAACGATCGATTTCTGTAGAAAATGTTTCATTAGGTTAACATTGGGCCTGTGACGTTCCAGTTCGCTGGAAAAAAATAAATAAAAAATGGGTAGCTCTTCATCACCAGAGGCAGGATGTGGTGCATGACATGGCATGTTGAATAAGTGAGCAAGCGGCCCGTGTAACCACCCCACCTCTACCGAACATGGAGTGGCAGAGTTATCATATGTGCTGAGACAGAGTGAGAAAACGTGAATTTAAATGTGTGTGTTTTCACTTTCAGATTGAGTCGAATGAATGCATCATCCGGCAGACCAACACGCAGTTCAGATATGGCTACGAGTACCTGGGAAACTCTGGACGGCTGGTCATCACTCCACTCACTGACAGGTCACCGTTAGCGTCACACCCGTAACATTATCGGCTAGAATGAGCCTAGGAAGGCTTGCAGTTAGATTGGTGTCTTAAATTAAATATTTATGCATAACCTCAGAGAGATGATTGTTTAAGGATTTTTCCTATTTTAAGCTATCATCACTTTCATTGTTATGATGCAATGATGCAACATGAAACAGACAAAATAGTCTCGTGCTTAAATTTTGACATCCCAGCAGGTTGCACTTCTCCTGTTTTGTGTTCTGTGGAGCTTCTCTGTGTGTCTTGTGTTGTAAATGTCAGTGTTTGACCGTGTCCAGGTGTTACATGACTCTGACCACGGCTCTCCATCTCCACCGGGGCGGCTCTCCGAAAGGCCCAGCCGGCACAGGGAAGACGGAGACCGTCAAGGACTTGGGCAAATCCCTGGGCATGTACGTCATTGTCGTGAACTGCTCTGAAGGACTGGATTACAAATCAATGGGTCGCATGTTCTCCGGCCTGGCTCAGGTCAGGGAAATTTAAAAATCCGCTCGTAAGTCGTAGTTTTGTCATAAGTTGAGATTGTAGTGGGGGAAGTAAGCTTTGTTTCCATTGGCTCTGAGCAGACGGGTGCGTGGGGATGCTTCGACGAGTTCAACCGCATCAACATCGAGGTGCTGTCAGTGGTCGCCCAGCAGATTCTTTCCATCCTGTCTGCCCTCTCAGCTGGGAAGGCTCGGTTCCAGTTTGAAGGGCATAATATCCGTCTGGTCCCAACGTGTGGCATCTTCATCACCATGAATCCCGGTAGGTCAACAGAACAGTCGGGATTGTACTTGTTTGAGACTTCTCTACCTAGCAGAGGAGTAAAAACTTTTTACTTCTTTGCCGTTTTTAGGGTATGCTGGTCGCACTGAGCTTCCTGACAACCTGAAGTCCATGTTCAGACCCATCTCCATGGTGGTGCCGGACTCTACTCTGATCGCTGAAATCCTGCTGTTTGGAGAAGGCTTCGACAACTGCAAGGTACTGTACTTATGTGATTCTAAAAAGTGTAGGGAAATTGTGTTAAACACCATTTCAACTTCGTTTTTGCCCGTCTTTTGTACGATCTCTAGCGTCTCATTAGCAAAGTAAATAGCACTATTTGTGTCCTGCCAGCACAAACAAACCCACTAGGTTCAGAAGGCGACTTTCGTTCTGTGTCAGGTTACAGTGGCTACATTAACTGCATTTCCACTGACCATACAATTCTGAAAACAAATTAGTTAAATTTAGAAAATAAATTAGCTTAAGTTGTTTTCCGATTTAACGTTTTGGCACTAGGATAAGGTGGTTTTTTTGCTATGTTATTGCTCTTCATAAGCTAGTTATTTAGTCTTGGCTGGATTTATGCTAAGACTAAATAACACACAGTTGAATCCTATGTATAAAACCAGAAAAGTGATAAGTTGTCTAGGATTTCCTTTGGAGTTATCATTCTATAGATAACTTATTGTTTTCAGATGTTTATGTGCTAAAAGTTTTGGAAAACCATGTTTCATTTTCCTCCCACTTCACAATTATGCACTACAACTATATTATCTATCACATAAGATGCAATAAAATTAGTGGTTGTAATGTGAGGAAATGTTGAAAAGTAATATGGAGACTACACCGACTAATGAAGCACATTTATTAAAGAAGATAATATCTTGTACAATGTGTTCATGATGCAAACTCATTTAAAACATTTTCTTTAGTTTAGATGATATGTAGGCAAATTAAACTGTGAATACCTCAGAGGGTCTGCATGCAAAAGAAGCTTCAATGAAGTGAACAAAGCAGATTAACTGCTTGTAAAATAAATTATCTTCTTTTCCACACAAGACAGACTTACCATGTTATTTAATGTCTCTATTATTTGTGTCTATTAGCTCCTGGCTAAGAAGGTATTCACACTCTACTACCTGGCAGTGCAGCAGCTCTCCAAACAGGATCATTATGATTTTGGTCTCCGCGCTCTCACCTCTTTGCTTCGCTACGCCGGGAAGAAACGGCGCCAATCCCCCAACATTGCAGATGAAGAAGTAAGTCTCTTTCTGAAACCTTGTGCCCAGGTTGTCGCAAATGATGGATTCATGCAAACTGGAAAGATGAGGATGTTTAAGCAAAGTAATAAAGCAGAAATACAGTGGATGACTCTTTGCATGTCTGTCCTCAGATTCTTCTGATGGCCATGAAGGACATGAATATTGCTAAACTGACCTCTGCAGATCTTCCACTGTTTAATGGCATCGTCCAGGACTTGTTCCCTGCTGTGGAGACACCTGTTATAGAATACGGCATGGTATGCAGTTCACTTTAACGCTAGTCTATCTAAAGAAATATGAGAAATGCATTTGTTTCAGAATTTTGAGGTTCACTTGTGATCAGCTTTATTTATCAACCCTGGACCTGCTGATACAATGTTTGGCCAATTTATTTTCGAGGACTACAGTATAAAAAGATAACAAGTCACACTATTTTAACAGTCAGGTTTTTCTGATGTGATCAGAAGTTGACATTTTAAGATGCCCTTACCTCTTTGTGTTGTGTTTGTCCATTTAAACTTACCTTTACTCTAAGATTCCCAATTAGTTGCCTAAACTTCATATTTCAGCATGTTCTCTTGTAAACATTTAAGAGCTGAAATGGATTTAACAACAACTTAATAAAATGTTCAGCCTTTCTGTTATCTGCTGAAAATCTTAGTCTTTCTTCACTGGACCTAAATGTTGCAAAAAACAACTAACTTTTTGTGTTCTTCACTCAGTAATGGTGTCACCATAGAAGAGTGTTGCCAGTGCAGCCTGTTAAAGCCTGGGGTGCATTAAGTGATTGGAAAAATATGATTTTCTTTGACTGTAGTTGAAGGAAGCTATCGAGACGGAAGTACGGCGGTTTGGTTTGCAGGTCACTCCTTTTACAGTGACTAAAGTCATTCAACTCTACGAGACCAAAAACTCCCGGCACTCCTCCATGCTGGTTGGCAAGACGGGCAGCGCCAAGACTATCACCTGGAAGATCCTGCAGCTGTCCCTCACAGCTCTGAACCAGAAAGGAGAACCCGACTTTCAGATGGTTCAAGTACGTTTTCAGTATTTGCATATTCTCGGTCGTAAATTAATAAGGTCTTAACACAGATTTAATTTTATGACTTAGAAGAGAGGAGCAGAGTCTCGAGTAGAAACCTGCAGATTATGAGACTAACATAAACATGTAATATTCACAGATTTCCCCCCCCCACCCCGCCAAAACAAATAGGCATAAGTGAAAAAATGAACACACTGAAATCTTGAAATGTATGGACAATAAAAAACACTCATCCTTATCAAGATAAAATCTAAGCGGCTAGCACAGAAAAATGTCTTCTTTTTTTTTTTATTACCACTGCTTGGTGGTTTTGTTGTTAAAATGCCAAACCATAGTTCTGCCGATTTAAAGGACATTTAAAAATATTGTGAACACACAGGAACTGATAAGTGTTTAATCACATAAAGCATCAACCCCCTCTGCCAGAGTCTGGTCCGGTTTTAGACCAGCAGTCTGCAAATACATTTGCAAATGTATAGAGTGTAATTTGTCATTTGCTTTATAGCTAGTTTGTTTACTGTAAAGCATGCTTCTGTAAGAGTGATCAGCTAAAATAATAATTAGGTCTCACCATAGAAAATTAATTTAACTGCTGAACACCAGCAAAATGCTTAAATTACTACAAATGATGAAGGGATAATTAGTGTTATTCATTTTCCTTAGTGTTAGGCCTGAAAACCAATGTCAAATCTCTTGTTTGTGCGCACAACCTTGGCCGATATCACTGATTCTGATGTTTTTATTTTATTTTAGAGTGTGAAGCTGATAGTTAGTATTAATCTTAACTTGTGCAGGTTTATTGTTGTTTTCCAATTCTCCACAGATCTATCCCCTGAATCCAAAGTCGATGAGTCTCGGGGAGCTGTACGGAGAAAACGACCTTTCTACTAACGAGTGGTCCGACGGAGTGCTGTCCTCCCTCATGAGAACAGCCTGTGCAGGTACATCTATCAGAAAAATACTCCCCACCCCCCAACACGCACACCCACACACCCACCCACCATGTTTATACAGAATACATAATGAATGAACACCCAGATCTCGCCTCTAAACTCCAGCTGAACTGGATCAGTGTACAATATGGCAGAGGCCATTTGTTGAATGGGAGAGCGTTTTTGTAGTCGTGACATCAGATGGAAGACCGAATGTGTAAAGATTCATGGCCACAGGTGCAACAGATGTAGCTCAAATAATCAGAAAAGATCTTTGTGATTCAGTGCAAACAGCTGCTTTGAAGCTTTCGCTGGGAAAATGTGCCGCTCAGCAGCTGCTCTCAAGGTTGATTAATTTATCATTTATTAATGTTGGTGATTCGCTGACCCTTCATGTACTGTCTTTGTAATTTTTGATCAACAAAAATCCCCTCACAGAAAAAAAACATGTTGGCAGAATGCTTTTCTTCTCCATCTTCTGGGTCTTATTGGAACTAAAACGTCTTATGAGCATTGTCACACAGCAGTTATTTCCTAAATGATTTTCTTGCATTTTCCACCATGAAATTGTATTTTTTATTTATTTTTTTGCTTAGCACATTAAGCTAAAGGGCGGTGATGGACACCGCTGAATAAAAAGTTATCTGCGCTGCTCCTAAAACATTAATCACTTTAGCTCAACCCACCAATCTTAGCTTGCAGTTGACCAAAGTCCAACAAGTTGTTTGCCGCAGGTAGCTTCATTGTCTGCCACACTGTGTTTGTCCACCTAAGAGGAGACGCCTGATGAGAAGTGGATCCTGTTCGATGGGCCCGTGGACACCCTGTGGATTGAGAGTATGAACTCTGTCATGGACGACAACAAGGTGCTCACTCTCATAAACGGAGAGAGAATCTCAATGCCCGAGCAGGTGAGAGCATCAGTGGACAAATGCAGACGTTTACCTTGTTTCCTCGCTGTTTGAAGTTAAATAAAACTAATCTTCTCTTATTTTGTGTCAGTTAGAATTACCAAAAGGATTTCTATTTCTAAATGCCACAGTTGATTAAATTATTACGGCCTTTAAAATCAGAAGTTTACATATATTTACGTGAATTACGTGTTTTTCTTCAGACAAATGGACACCGTTTGAGACGGCACACAGAAATATTTGTGGTATTTATTTTGTCCAAGGTGTCTCTTCTGTTTGAAGTGGAGAACCTGGCGATGGCCTCTCCGGCCACCGTGTCCCGCTGCGGAATGGTCTACAACGACTACGTTGATCTTGGATGGAAGCCATTCGTTCAGTCCTGGCTGGAAAAGCGCAACCCAGTACCACTTTAATCTTCCTTTAACGTCTAACACAGGACTTTGAAAATCTATTTAATTATTAAGCCCTTTTCTGACCTGATAATCGTTTTTTTTTCTTTTCTTTTTTTAAATTCTTTTTTCAGGCTGAAATGGTGCATTTGAAAACTTCCTTCGATAAATTTCTGGAGATCACTTTGAAGTTTAAGAAGGCCAACTGCAAAGAGTTGATCCCCATAAACGAGCTCAACGGCGTCGCGTCTCTCTGCCGGCTCTACGACGCTCTGGCCACACCCAGCAACGGGGTACGCCTGTCTTGTTGTCGGGTTGTGAATAACACTCTGGCATTTGTAAAGAAGTGTTAAAAGTTTCTTTTATTTTTCAGGTGAATCCTTCAGATAAGGAGAACCTGGAGAGGGTGGTGGAGCTCTGGTTCACCTTCAGCCTCATCTGGTCCATCTGCGCCTCCGTAGACGAGGACGGACGGAAGAAAGTGGACAACTTCATACGATCCATAGACATCACCTTCCCCGTCAAGGTCTCGTGAGGAGTCGAGTTTTGGGTCACAAAGTTGTGATTTAAGCTTCATTTATGGTTCAAAAACACGTGTCATGTTTTAGCTGTTGCTAAATATGTTGTTAAATTTAAAGATGCTTACACCTTTCAAGAGTTTGTTGGCCAGGACCTGTCCGTTTTCTGCTCTGAGATATAAAAGTGTGTAATAATACAATGCATCCATTGCTCCCTCCAGCAACTTTTTTATTTGTTCTGATACCGGGCAGTAAACGGACCTGCATGAACAAATATCATCTACTTCTACACATGGGTCTAAACTTTTCTGTACATCATAAAATGTCTTTAAAAAGAAGCTTGCGGGAAGCCAGTCTTGGAGCCTGAGAGACAACAGGTCATTTTGTGATGTCCTCACACCTATAACTCTTTCAATATGAACTCTTTTAGGACACAATTTATGAGTTCTACGTGGACCCGAAAACTAAATCCTGGGTGCCTTTTGAAGAGCAGCTTCCCAAGGGCTGGCGCTATGATAATAAGTAAGTATCTTGCTGCTCCCTCTTTGTTTCCTACACTCTGCTTCCTTTAATAATTAAGGGCTTCCATTCGTCCTCTCTGCAGCGCTCCATTCTATAAGATTATAGTTCCTACAGTGGACACAGTTCGCTATAACTTGCTGGTTCAGGCTCTGGTTTTGAAACAGCACCCGGTGTTGCTCACTGGACCGGTTGGCACTGGAAAAACCTCTGTGGCCCAGAACGTCCTGCAGGGCCTAGGCAAAAGGTGGACTGCTCTCACTATCAACATGTCTGCCCAGGTCGGTGTTTTTTTTTTTTTTTTAAATATTGTTTCAAATAAGTTTTTAGATTTAATTCAAATGCTAATTTATCCTCAACGCTCCTACCCTAACCCGCACATTATCGGGGTGATTTGTAACACCTGTGTGTGAGGTGTGTGTGCGTGTGTATGTGTGAGTGCCACATCACACAGAAAGCTGATCCACCTTCACCTGCAAAGCGAGAGGCTTTAAAAATGACTGATGACAGATATTACCCATGCTCCTGCATGTTTCGGTGTGCATGAGTGCATCCGCCTGCATCCTGCCAGATAGATGTTAATACTCTCCATCTCAGCAACATCACAATTTCAGTAAAAGTCATACATTGTGCCAAGGTCCCACCAGTGGGCACGGTTATTACCAGACGGCTCTGATGAAGGGCTGCAATGATGAGGGGTACTCATAACCATCACACACCTTTACGGCTATTACAGTTATTATCATGCACTCTTACAGCCCTCCTGTCACGTCCATCACTGTCACCGCCAGCTGTTTTCACTGGCAGCTCGCCTGGACAGAAGAGATTCTAACAGAGCACATCTGCTTTATTTTACATTTTATTTTTCATTTACACAACCTGGACCTTTACATTTTGTCACGGATAAAAGCTTTTTTTTTTTTCTTCTGAAATTACAGTTGCAAATCTTCTGCCACGGTTGTATTTAGGTTTGGACTTTGACTAGGTCATTCTAACTCACAAATTTTTGTTGATCTAAGACAGGGATGTCCAAGCTTTGCATCACGTGGGTCAAAACTGTCAGCTCAAATGTACTGCCAAGAAAATGTTAAAAACTAAAATCACCAAAACTGTTGTCTCAGGAAGCTGTTTTGATTTTTAACATACTTACCGTATTTTCCGCACTATAAGGCGCACCGGATTATTAGGCGTACCTTCAGTGAATGGCATATTTTAAAACTTATTTCATATATAAGGCGTACCGCGTTATAAGGCGCATAGAATAGACACTTCAGTTTGGGTTGCCAATTTGTTCCGTACTCTATTATTACACATCCACATTTGTAAAGAAGTGGTCCCCGAGCTTTATATAGTAGGCTGCCCCAGTCATTGTTTCACTCATGGCGTTGCGATATTGTGCCCAACTGCTTTCTGGGTAACACAGATCAACCGACACGCTGCCGCCGCAGTCTCTGTCTCTCTTCCCCTGCCCCTCCAGCCCCCCCCATCCATCCCCCTGGCTTTAAATGTATTATCAAACTTTATTAACAAACCAGCGTTCTGACAACTATCCCAGCATGCACCGCGCACTTCTTCTTCTACGGGGGAAAATGAAGTCGGCGGCTGCTTACCGTAGTTGCTAGACCTGTTATGGCTCAATATCGGTCCATATATAAGGCGCACCGGATTATAAGACGCACTGTCGGCTTTTGAGGAAATTGAAGGTTTTTAGGTGTGCCTTATAGTGCGGAAAATACAGTAATCACAAACTAAGCATGAACTATTTTTTAAATGTAACAAATAAACAAATCTGATATATATATATATATATATATATAACATTTTTATTCTACTGACCTTTGCAAACATCCAACAGATTGTCAAAAAACGGCTAGTCAGCAGCTACTCTGTAGAAATCAGTGCCATGTGGGATTTCTTAATTTTAGGTATTCACTTCTGAAGAAGACTGACTAACAACAGCTTGTAATCTTTTGTTTATTTTGTACCCAGATATCCTCCAACAACATCCAGGCCATCATAGAGAGCCGAACAGAGAAGAGAACCAAAGGCATGTTTTACCCGATAGGCGGGAAGCACATGCTGTGTTTTCTGGACGACCTGAACATGCCGGCCCACGACACGTTTGGCTCCCAGCCGCCACTGGAGCTGCTGCGCTTTTGGATCGACTACGGCTTCTGGTACGACCGCCAGAAGCAGACACTGAAGTATGTCAAGGTGAGAAGTGATCTGTCGAGGAAGGTGGAGCGGAGGTCTGCGGTCCAGTACGTTGGGGCTTCGGGTGTTATTTCATTGATGTTCTTGACGGACGTCTAATTCTCAGTTTATCGGTGTCAGGACATGTTCTTGCTGGCGTCCATGGGACCTCCTGGTGGAGGGAGGACTCAGATCTCTGCTCGATTTCAAAGTAATTTCAACCTCATCAATATGACCTTTCCAAGTGTAAGTTCTACTTGTCTCCATATACAAATAAAGAGTTGAGTTGTGTTCTCAAAGAGATTAGCAAACCACTGTACAATGTGTTTTTTTTCTGCTTTCATAATACCAACAATTATATGTTAAATATTATTTCATTACAATTTTGTTTGATCACGGTAAAGGAAATATGACAATATCAGATTCTGACATATTAGAAGATGCAGACAGTCTATTAAAAACACCATACAATTTCAATGTTTAAATTCAACAAATTGGGGATATCATAACATTTGTAAAAAATTTTGTGTATTTGGCTTAAGGTATCTGGGATTTTACCATTAATCCAAGTGTTTTTGAACTTCTACACTGATTTTCACCAAGTAAGAGAGGTATTGGCCATTGCTTTGTGTTTAGTTGTACCAGACAGACTGCTGTTTGTATAAGAGAGATAAAGCAGATGGCAGCCAAAATAAATACTAGTCAATAAATGTTAACATTTATGACAAAGTTTACAAACCATAATAAAACTTTTTACATCAGTCTGGTCTGTTAACATTTAACTGGAATTGCACTAATATATGTTACAAGCAGAATAATCAACAAGTCGCATCAAAACAGTAAGGAAACATGCTAACATTAGCCTAGCACTTCCGCTAAGTGCTGCAAATAGTTCTTGCCAGGTTTTTTTCTTTTTCTTTTGTTCCTTTAGCGATTTTTATTTTTGACATCTCTGCATGCAGGAGTCCCAGATCAAGAGCATCTTCAGCACCATGCTCAACCAGAAGCTACAGGTCTTTAGGGAGGAGGTGAAGCCTATTGGAGACTCTATAACTCAGGCCACTTTAGAACTGTACAACTCTGTCACAGCGTCCTTTCTTCCCACTCCAGCCAAGATACACTACCTCTTCAACCTCAGAGATATCTCAAAGGTACACACACAGAACGGGCCGGAAACTGATTCACACAGGGTTTTCAGGATTGTCCTTCTAAAATATCTGTTTTTATCTCTAGGTTTTTCAGGGTATGCTTAGAGCTCACCCGGAGTTCCAAGATACTCAGAGTGACATCATCAGACTGTGGATCCACGAGTGCTTCAGGTAAACTGAACATCTCTCAAGGCTGTCGTAAGTTAAACTCGTACAAATAAAAAAAAAGTATCTCCATATAAGTTAGTTCATTTATCTATTAATCCCTCCAGTTTTTCACAATTCTGCAGTTGTCTAAAATTATGCAAAATCTATAGAGCCCCATATTTATTTGCGCTAATGCATAATTGTGCATTGATGCAATTAATGCAGATTTTCGACAAAAACATCAGGTTTAAGTAAGTGACTTCTATTTCTCACCTGCAGGTGGCAGTATTTTTTACTTTTACCACTTTGCTACCTCAACTTTACTTGATGTCAAGTTACAGTCCGTGATTGACATGGCGAGTAGCCATTTAAGATGGCTCGATTTTTGATTTTATACAGCAGAATAAAAAATATATTTTTTAAAATTCTATCTTTAAATTTTGGAAGTGGTTAAATGAGAGGAAAAAAATGTAAAATTTCTAGCAAATATTTTTAAAGTAGCACCACACAATCAGTGATTAATAACAAAAGTAATCACAAAATCCTATTGAAATTGATTCAAACAGCTTTTACAGGTTTTTATGTTGTGAAAATTACACACGCACACACACACCCCACACCCGTTTTTGCCAACAAAACTTTAATGAACCTTTTTTGATTTGTTGTAACACTATTTTCTTCAAAAATTGACACATTTTTATACTTATGTGCAGGAAACTTTAGCTTTCTGGGATTAAAAGGTTGCATAATGATTATTTTCTACTATTCCTTGTCAGTTTGTCCTGAACGTTTCTCTCATCACATCACAATGGCTTGTTTTGTTTTGTTTTTGTTCCCAGTCCTCTGAGAATCCCTCCGTACATTTATCAAAACAAGACTCAAATTATTCCAAATCTTGTCTCGAACCTGTTCTGAAAGCTTGGCATGTGTGACACTTTTTCCCAACTTTTTACTCCAGTTTAAATATGGTAAATATGGTCCTGAGTATTTAGAAGATCATCCTTTTCTCCACACATTTTCCAAAATCTTGCCCTGCTTTTTGGGAAAGCAGGAGTGCTCAGTCCATTTTTTTGTTTTTGTTTTTTGTTTTGTTTACAAGAAGCAACCATGACTCCATTTCTCATATTTCCAGTAAAAAGGCAACTTACATAATTAAATGTCAACACATGGGATGCACATAAAATGTCAGAAGGGGGAGAGTGAAGATTAAGTGGAAGCAGATGCTTGTGTACCAACATGCCCAGGTTCTGTCCTTCTGGGGAAATATTGGCAACTCTTTTTCTGCTTGAAGTGGCTAAACTTTGTTCTCAAGGATTGCAGCAGATGTTCATTTACATATAGAACGTTATTTAATGTGACCGCAATTTGGTGCTCAGAAAAAAAAAAAGAATAAAAAAGTAATGGTATTAAATTCAATGTTTGCCATCCACTAATGCAATCTTCTTAACGTGTGTGTACAAAAGAATTTCATTCAGTGTTTGCTTTCAGGGTGTTCTCGGATCGACTCGTAAACCAAACTGACGCAAATACATTCATAACTCTCCTGGAGGAAAAACTGGCCTCCCTCTTCAATCTCACTTTCCACGGCATCTGTCCGACCAAACAGTCACCCTTATTTGGTATCTTCGTCACAAATACCACCCAAAATAACTTTATTACACGTTCAATTCACATTATAGCGAAGGTAGGATTATGAAGGATGTTTACAACGTCTTTTTTTTTTTTTTGCTGATCAGGTGATTTTATGGGTAGCGTTGGTGGATATGAAGACATTGTGGATATGAAGAATCTGAAGAAGTTCATGGAAACCCAGCTTATTGATTACAACCATGCACCCGGAGTTGTTCACATGGACCTGGTGCTGTTCAGAGACGCCATCGAACACAGTACGTCTGAAAACACGACTCGCAACGTCTGAGCTTTCCACAATCCTGGTTGTCAACATGTGAACTAGTTGGAAGCCTTGATGGATCCACAGCCTCTTTCCTCCACAGTCACCCGTGTTGTACGTGTGATCAGCCAGCCGAGAGGCAACATGCTCCTCGTTGGTATCGGGGGCTCCGGCAGACAGAGCCTCTCTAAGCTGGCAGCCTTCATCTGTGAATACGAGGTGTTCCAGGTGGAAGTGACCAAACAATACCGCAAGCAAGAGTTCAGAGAAGGTAAGACCAAGCCAACAACTTTACCTTCCAGTGGTGGTTATTTAATCAACAAGCCTCTCCTTCCACCTCAACATACAGAAAGGCCAACTCCTCATTAGCTGCTTATCATAGCATAGCGTGTTTAAGTTACCCCCTCCCTTATGCCGCCCTGGGAAACTGCCCGTATGTCAAAAACCGTCGCTAAATACACGCACAGATATTTGAGGTACTGAAAAATATTTGAATAGTGAAGGCGTCCTCTGTGTCTGTGTTTAATTTCAGACATCAAGAAGCTCTACCGTTTAGCTGGGGTGGATAACAAGCCCACAGTGTTTCTCTTCAATGACACGCAGATTGCCGACGAATCCTTCCTGGAGGACATCAACAACATCCTGAGCTCTGGAGAGGTCCCCAACCTCTACAAGCCGGACGAGTTTGTAGAGGTCTGTGTTGTCTTCTCGACTTCCCTCTTGTCCCTCTAGCATCTGTCAATTTCACTAACGATTTCAACACAACACATCTCAGTGTACGTTGAGTCAGCTGACTGTATGCCTCATATTAATCAGCTGTGGTGTTTGTTTTGTTTTTTTTCGTAGGTGTGCAACGCCCTGTCAGAGTATGCCAAGAAAGACAACGTGGTGGAGACGCCTGACTCGCTGTTCAGCTACCTGATCGAACGAGTCAGGAACAACCTGCATATCGTTCTCTGCATGAGCCCAGTGGGAGAACCCTTCAGGTGAGTCTGATGAATGGCTGGGAATGCGTTCACAGCATGTCTGTTTTGAGGTAATAATGGGTGAAAACAAGAAATCAAAGTTATGTCCAAGTAACCTCCATTCACAACAAGTATGATGGAAATGGTCCACTTCCTTCTGTTTTTGTTTTATTCTCCATCCTTCCCTTTCTTTTCTATTCCTTACTTCCTGCCTGCCTCATGTTTTATTTCCTTCCTCCCATCCTTCCTTCACTCCTTTTGTATGTTTCTTCCTTCTTTAATTTCTTTTTTCATTTCTCTGTAATATTCACGGTTCCTTCCTCCTTTCCTTCCTTTCCATCTCTTTTCTTTCTTCCATTCCTTCCTTCACTCCCTCTGTTCTTTTTCATTCCTCAACTTCTTCCTTTTTTTCTCTTTAACCCTTTCTTTTTTTCTTTTTCTTTCTTGATTTCTTTCTATACGATTAATCATTTTAGACATTCGTTTAAAACTGTTAAAATTTCACAATAAAAATGTGTAGGAAGCTACAGAAGAGGCTCAGCACGTAGCGACCTGTCAGCCACTTAGAAATTCTGATCCGTTCCTCCAGAAGGTTATTTCTCCTTCTGCACATTTCACATCCGTCATTGAAGCAGATTGCGCCTCGGTGCCCATCTGCATTAAAGTCAGAATTAAGAACCAACTAAGAGACAAAATAATGATTTAAAATGTTTCCCAAGCAATCACAAGAGTACTTGGAATTCAGTCAAAGACAAAGCATCTCAGCGATGATTATTTTGTCTTGTTTTGATACGGTGGTCGGAAACGCAGAGAGAACACAGAGCAGCTTTGAGTCGACGGGAGCAAATAAACTCTCAGGAGTGATTTTTGCAGTGAGGAGACTTGTTGTTACGGCAAACGCCACTGTTCGTAGAAAAAAAAACACTTCTTCCCCCCGTGGCGTTTGTGGCCCACAGGACGATGGCCACACATGCTGCTGCTAATTGGACTGGCAGCTCTGGCACTTTCACATTGCCACGGCTAATCACCACTCTCTGTGTGACCTGTTGTACCACACAGCACACTTTGCTTCCCCTCACCATGGGAAGGGCCAGCGTTGGTTTGTTTGAAGCTTGTGTGGCATTCTAGTAACAGCTTGCCTATGTTATTAACCCCTCAACTAAATGTAGTTTTGTGGATGAAAAAAAGGGGTATAATGCATTTTTTCTTGGTAAATGACAGGCAGAGATGTGATCTGACAACTCTGAGTGAGTAAAAAAAAATTTTTTTCATGCTATTTAAAACTAAAACACCAATTCAACAACTGGCTTTTATGTTGGTTTTATTTATTTATTTATTTTTAAATGCGATCAGAGAATGGGAAGCTATTTTAAAAAATGTGTTTTCTTAAAAAGATGTCAATGATAGTTTAAAATCTTAACAAAATAGAATACAACCAGCTAAGTAGAATAAAGTAAACCTGTTTTGTTTCGTTGTGATTCTACTCCTAGTATTTATGGATTTCTGAAAAAGCTGATGACAACTGGTTAATTTGACAAGTTAGTTGCTTTTCCTGTTGCAAATCTTTGTTAATTACAGCAACGTTGTGACTGAGATTGCTACCGAGATTTTAATTGATATTAAAACAACTGATTTCAGTATTTTTGTCAAGGGATCTTTTTTATGAAAAAATGGAGAAAACTCAATTGGAATTAACTAGAAAAACATATAACCCTTTATTGCCACAATGTGGAGAAATTTATGTGCGGAAAGCTGGCGTCGTTACATTCAGCCTTCATGTTCTGCTGAAGTCTTCAGTTCTGTCACCGCCTGGTTGACGTACAAACACGTCTCAACGTGTCATAGAAGTGTAACGTTTCCTTTTTAAACAGCCGCTGACATCATTTCTATTTCCGCTGACTTTTAAATACATACTGAAAATACGTACGTATTTTCGCCTTGCATTTTCTTCCTTCAGTAAAAGTCAGGAGTGTCGTTATTGGCTTCCCGGTAATTTTCAGATCCGATTGTTTGAGTTTCTGACTGACCGGCGACCAGTCCGTGCCCAGTCGTCTGTTTCTGTCCGGTGCATCTCTGTTCTTCAGCCAACACTCTTTCACACACCCTGTCGCTACATAAACACCTACGACTGTCTCCCGACAGAAACCGCATTCTGCAGTTTCCAGCGATAGTAAACTGCACCACCATTGACTGGTTTTCCGAGTGGCCCAAAGACGCCCTGCTGGAGGTGGCTGAGAGGTACCTGGATGGACTGGATCTGGGCTCTGTGGAGGGGGTAAGCGACAGACGGATACAAACACACACTCTTCCATTCTCTCTCGTTAATATCTGCTTTTGGGGCTGTCTTCATATGTGCTGTTGAATGTTGTAGATCCACAGGAAGGTCGCCAGTATATTTGTGACGACTCACCAATCCGTGGAAAACGTCTCCCAGAGGATGAAGGTGGAGCTGAAGAGATATAATTATGTAACACCCACCAACTACTTGGAGCTGGTGTCTGGATATAAAAAGTACGCAGCTACTCCGCACTCTCACTTGTCTGTCCACGCTAAACACCAAATGACTCGGCTATCTGATTCTCATATGGATCATAAATGTGCCTTTTGAGTGTGTACATTATGCATACAGTTATGATAAACACTAATTGCACCCATTTGCATCCACAAGATTATCTAGAAAGAAAACATGTCAGTCGCCAGATGCTGCTGATTAAGTAAAAAGTCCAGACCCCAAACTGACTGAAATCTTCTGGTGGGACCACAAGAAAGCAGAGACAAATATCAACAAACAAACATCTACGTTGTGCAATGTTCTTGGTTGCTTTATTGTTGTTTTTTTATCCATAATTGTACCTTCTAATTTTTATTAATCCGAAACGTAATCCCCCATGAGTGAAGGACTCATGGGGAGAGATTGCAAGTATTTTCTGTTTGTTTCTCTCCAGACTGTTGGGGGAGAAGCGAGGTGAGTTGGGGGAGCAGGTGAGCAAACTGCGAAACGGCCTTTTCAAAATCAACGACACCCGGGAGAAAGTAGAGGCCATGACTGTGGAGCTGGAGGAGGCCAAGGAGGAACTGGTGGAGTTCCAGAGGCAGTGTGACCAGTACCTGGCTGTCATTTTGAAGCAAAAGGGGGAGGCTGATGAACAGCAGAAGGTACGTGTGATGAGGATGTGTCAGTGACTATGTAAAAAAAGAAACAAAACGAAATGGATGAAGTCATCGGCTCTGTTTTGTTCAGATGGTGAGTGAGAAAAGCGAGAGGATTCGAGCAGAGGAGCTACAGTGTAAAGCCATGGCTCAGACTGCACAAAGGGAGCTGGACAAAGCCATGCCTGCTCTCGAAGAGGCCCTGAAGGTGGCCGTTTGTCTCCCGTCACATTTACAGCTTTGACTTTGTTTCTTCTTTCACTGCCGCTCGTTTTTCATCCCTTACTCTCAGGCCCTGGAATCTCTAAACAAGAAGGACATGACGGAGATCAAGTCTTACGGCCGTCCTCCAGTGCTGGTGGAGACCGTCATGCAAGCTGTCATGACCCTTCTTGGCAAAGAGCCGACCTGGGCTGAAGCCAAAAGGCAGCTTGGTGAGAGAAAACAACAGCTGACATGTTTGGAAATGAGTCCCGCATTACCAAAGTAGTATATGTTTGTTTAAAAAGCTGAAAATAATGAACTACTGAACAGAAAAACTCAGAACTATTAGAATACAAGTCTCGTTTTCCAAGTTTATTTTGTCATTGAGTGAAAAAGTTCCCAGACTGTGAAATATATGCAGCCAGAATACTACAAATATATATATATATAAAAAGTAGATTTTTTTCCCCCCACTGATTAAATCCACCCAAATTAACCCCTAGCAGGCTATTGTGGTGAATTGGCCCTGAAATGCCACTAATGCCTGTTGATGCATATTCAACACACACCAAGGATAACATTAGAAGCATTTTGCTGCCATCTAGTGGTCAGAATTAGTGCAGACATGGCTGTTTTCCACACTAAATACCTCCATTTATAAGTATCCTATATGCTGTATTGATATCAAAACTGTACTTTTATTTACATTCATTTTTTGAGAGCAAAAATAGTAATTTGCATAAAACTATAATTAGGCACAAAGGGGTTAAAAGGTTTACAATATTTAAGTGTGCAATGAAAGTTTTGTTTTATTGCATTTCTCTCTGGAGGTCTGTAAATGTACTTTGGACGGCACGCATAGTGACCTTAAACTGTTTCTGGCAGGTGAGCCCAACTTCATCAAAACATTGGTCAACTACGACAAGGATAATATAACGGACCGTGTTCTGAAGAGGATCGGCCAGTACTGTAGGCAGGTGGACTTCCAGCCAGAGATCATTGGCAAAGTGTCACTGGCTGCCAAGTCCCTCTGCATGTGGGTCCGAGCCATGGAGGTAAGAGGGTGTTTATCCTCACAGAACACCAGGCACAGAGCGGTTTATCGCTATGGCAGAGTAATAAGTCAACCAATCATCACACATCAAAATGAACTCTCCAGGTGTACGGACGCATATTCCGGGAGGTTGAACCAAAGCGGGCATTGCTGAACACTGCAATGGCGGCTTTAGCAGAAAAAGAAGCTGCTCTGGACGACGCTATGAAAAAACTACAAGAGGTACAAATAACGGTGGCTTTCTTCTTGCACGTTTCAAAGTGATGCTACAATCGGTGTTTTCGGGTGGGCGCAGGTGGCGGATAAGCTGAATGCGCTGCAAAAGCAACACGCCGAGAAGCTGGCTATGAAGGAGAGTTTGAGAGTCAAATCTCAGGAGATGGAGTTGAAACTGGACCGAGCCGACAAACTGGTGACAGGACTGGCTGGGGAAAGGGTCCGATGGGACGAGAGAGTGACTGTAAGCCTTACATTTCGAGATGTTTAAGTGCAAGAGGCAGATTGGGATGTGGATGCATATTTCAGCCGACTGCTGGGGTCGTAAAAAGCTGCTGTCTAACCATTTCACCCGTAGGCACTCATAAGTTTGAGCCATTTAAGCACAGTGTTAGACAGACGTACAGTTGACACAAGACGTTTACATACACTGAATAAAAAGACCCATCCATCTTTTTTATCTCACTCTCAAGTTAAGCGAAATATATCTACACTTATGTGAAACTCAAAAGAATACTTGCCATGAAGTGTGAGTGCAGATGAGAGCAATCTGTTAGTTTCATTCATTCACAAAGGTAGAGCTTGGTGTTTTATCCTAGCCCTTTCAGTTTGCTGTCTGGCTTTGGTGCTACTTTTAAACTAAGTTTGTTATAAAACCAACATTCAGACACGGGAGAACTCTGTCATGATCAGTGGGTGTGCTGCAGGGTCTTGAGAAAAACATGGGATACCTTGTTGGAGACTGCCTGCTCGCTGCGTCCTTCCTGTCCTACATGGGGCCCTTCCTGTCCAATTACAGAGACAAGCTGCTCAGCATCTGGATGAAAGAGGTCAAAGCAACACTCAACTTTAACACGAGACCTCAACAGCTTTTCCACTAATTCACCAAAGAATAAACGTGATTTCTCTCTCTCTCGCTTCCTGTTCGTGTTCTCGGCTCAGGTTCTGGAATCAGGGATCCACTGTACCCCGGGATTCAATTTTTCTGTGTTTCTGTCCAAACCAACAGTGGTGAGAAACTGGAATATCCAGGGTCTGCCGTCCGACGCGTTCTCCACTGAGAACGGCGTCATCATCACCCGCGGGAACAGGTAGGGATGCACAGCAAGCCGAAGACTTGTTTAACTTTTCCTTATTATTTTACTGCTAAGAAGTCCTTCTAAAATGCATTTTTAGGAGACCTGACGAAGAACCACACTAGTGGACAATATACAAAAAAAATATTGAAATGTGCAGACAATTAAACATAAAATTCATTGGAGTACAAAACAAATATTAAAAAAAAACTTTCAAGAATAGAGCATAAGATTAAATATTTCAAAGATGTTTAAGAACAGGTTGTTTTCTGTTCTGGGCCAAAAGAAGCGGTTTGTCGTTCATCGCTGTTGTTTTTGCATCAGATATACAGGAGTACCAGAAACATGTAAACCTTTTTAAGTAAAACAATGAAACCAACAAAACAGATGAGTAAAAAAAAAAAAATCAGTAAGTAAAAAAAATGACACACTTGTAGTATATTTAAAGAATGCCATATGAATAAATGGATCAATTGGGCTGGTTTCTCAGAAGACTAGCATTCGACTCATGAAGGAGACACGGAGTCTGAAGATTTGCAGTGTGCCAGTGTGTTATATTGACGGTGAAAGACAACAACACATATAAATCCAACAAGAAAAACAGACATTTAAAAGGCCATACAAAAAACAAAACATGCGCAATACTAGGAAAGAAAATAAACAAACAAAACCAAAGTAAATTAATCCCCACAGTTGACCAAGCCCCACACCCTTCAGTCCTTTGACCCCAAGCTGGGGTAATCAAATCCCAAGACAGGCTGACTCTGGGTAAGGTGCTTGACTTGATGTGGTTTAGGTCCCAGGTGGGAAATCCGAAATCAAGATGAGACAGAAAGAGTTCTCAGGCTACAAGGAGCCTCCTACCATCCTGGCAGGAGAGCGGAAGTCTTCACACACGTAGTGCAATCTTTTTCTTATGGCTCTAGGCCTGGACATTTAGCTCGCCATCTTCTGGCCTGTACAAATAAACAGGACCAATAAACTTTGAAATCCACTTCAATCATTCTGATGTGTACACAAATCTATATTCAATAAATATCAAGTTCATTATCAATCCAATCAATATCCTATTTAGAGACATTAAAACTTCATTATTCAACCCAGCGTGGGTTCACTCAACCCCACACAACCAAGCATATTGCTAACCGCTACGTCAAACACTCACCAGATCCGCCGGTTGCTCTACATACAACTGACATCTCTCCTGGCTGGTCTGGTGGTAATCGGCTCCTATGGCGCCATTATAGTTAGACGATTTTTATATAGAATAAAATAAGGTGAAGAATATAAAGAATAACGCTCAACAAACCTGTAGCTCAGCTCTGCTCTGCTCCCCCCAATGCATCTAGTATTCAAACTTCCTGCTCAAATTAATATAGCCAGCCAATAGGCTGCAATACAACATGTGACCTTGGAAACTGGGCAGTGATTGGTTGCTTCATTGTCTCGTGAGAGCGACACTATTATCAGGATTATCACGTGATTTAATGAAGAGTTTGAGAAACCGGTGAAAGCTAGAAATTTACACCCGGGCTACACCCTCCCCCCTTAAATCCATGCAACACCGATGCATGCTATACCACCTGGATATTAGAATATATGGGAGCAGATGCAGGTTCAATAAACATCTCATCATAAGCAGTTGCTATACTATGCAAAAGGGTTTTCACTACAGAAGCTAGTGGTTTGCCTAAAGCAGAATACTGCAGACGCTGGACTGGTTTTGGCTGTCGACTAGATCGACGAATTGGCTGTTCAGCTTCTAATTCTCCAGTAACCTCACGAGTGGCTATAGGTGATTCAGCGGAATGCGATGAGGATGTGGTTGAATTAAGTAACGTCTCTACCGGGCCATGAGACTCCAAATTTTCCTCAGGGGGACTCAGCTCAGGTTCAAGTAGATCTTTAGGGTCCATCTGATCATCTCCTGAAGAAACGTTTTCCTGGTCCGATGGTGGATCCATAGCATCCGACAGTAGAGACGACTCGCCATCAGGTGAAGGAATCCGCATCTCTGTTTCAGTTTCTGTAACCCTGCTCATGGGCTGGGTAGGGATTGTTCCCTCAACACTGACCTTCACAGGTGACAAAACTGAGAACCGAGGCACACTCCACTCATCTTCCTCATCCAGGCTCTCTTCCAGGTCCTCTGTTGGTTCCTGGAGACTGCGGGTATGAGGTCTACAAGTAGGTGTAGAAATTGGCTGATCAACTTCTTCAATCTGGGGAAGAAATCCACAAGGGAGAAGAAGGTCACGGTGCAGAGTTCGGGTCCCTCCAGTGGGATCCGCTTCTGGTCTTACAACATACACAGGAAGATCACCCATACTACCAACCACCACATAAACATTTGTCTCCCATTTATCCTCCAGTTTATGCTTGCCTCTGAACCTCACATTTCTCACCAATACCCGATCACCTTCTTCAAGATGGGCTGGTTTCACTCTTTGATCAAAACGAATCTTGTTTCTTCTTGCTATCTTTTCTGCATTTTTGGAAACTAACTGGAAACTTTCCTTCAGCCGAGAACGCAGATTCTGCACATACTGAGAATGTGATTGAGCTGAGGGACTTTTGACAGGCAAGTTAAAGGCAATGTCAACAGGAAGTCTTGGGCAGCGACCGAACATCAACTCATATGGAGTAAAGCCTGTGACCTCATTTCGGGTGCAATTGTACGCATGCACAAGTGGTTTGACGTACTCTTTCCACCTAGTTTTCTGCTCTGGCTCCAATGTACCCAACATGCTGAGCAAAGTTCTATTGAACCGTTCAACAGGGTTCCCACGAGGATGGTATGGCGTGGTGTGCGACTTTTTAATGCCAGCAATGTTGCAGAGCTCTTTGATGAGGTGAGACTCAAAATCAGGCCCTTGGTCTGTATGCAGGCGTTCTGGAAACCCATAATGCACAATAAAATTCTCCCACAGACATTTTGCGATAGTCTTTGCTTTTTGATTGGCTGTTGGAAAGGCCATAGCATACTTTGTGAAATGGTCTGTGAGGACAAGGATGTTTTTAGTGTTGCTTTTATCAGGTTCAACTGATAGAAAATCCATGCACAGGAGCTCAAGTGGCCGGCTGGTCTGGATGGTCACTAATGGTGCAGCTCGTTCTGGCAGGGCTTTCCGGCGAATGCAGCGATTGCAAGTTTTAATCTTGTTTTTAACATTTACAGACATGCGGGGCCAAAAAAATCGCGATCTTACAAGGTCAAGTGTTCTTTCAATCCCCATGTGGCCCATATCATCATGGAGACTTGAAAGGACAACAGGACGACATTCCTCTGGCAACACAAGCTGAAATGATAAAATCTCACCATCCTGTCTTCTTCTGTACAAGATGTCATCTCTTAATTCAAGACGATTCCATTCTCTCATCAGAAGAGGAAGGTCAGGAAGTTCAGCTCTAGCTGTTGGAGGGATCTTTTCTCCCGTTTCAAGCTGATGAATAACTTCTCTCAAAACAGGATCAGCTCTCTGTTTCTCCCTGATGTCATGAAGGGACAATGATGGAAGCACCGACAATCCTTGAAACTCATCAACATACAAATCAGGAAGGACTGTAGGAGTTATACTCATCGTTTCCACCAGAGTAATGTTTCTTTCCAAAGGACCATCAGGACTTTGGCTTCTCAGCAGACAGCTGTGGCAAATGGCTCCAACCACATCAGGGGTGAGTTCTGCAGTATCCTCTGGTTTATCCATATGTGCTGTGATGAACTGTTGCACCATAGCCCATTCTCTCTGTGGATCAGGTGTCTGGGGGTGTGGTCTCCTGGAGAGGGCATCAGCATCACTGTTTTGGCTGCCTGCACGATACTGCAATTTAAAATCATATGTAGACAGCGCAGCAAGCCATCGATGACTAGCAGCATCAAGTTTAGCAGAGGTCAAGACATATGTTAATGGATTGTTATCCGTAATGACAGTGAATCTGGAGCCATAAAGATAGTCATGGAATTTTTCAGTTACGCTCCATTTTAAAGCTAAAAATTCCAATTTATGGGCTGGATATCTGGCTTCACTGGCAGACAACCCACGACTGGCATATGCTATAACTCGTAGCTTTCCCTCTTGTTCTTGATAAAGAGCAGCTCCAAGCCCGATGGTGCTAGCATCTGTATGCAATATATAAGGTTGACTTGGGTTGGCAAAACCGAGTACTGGGGCTGTCGTCAATCTGTCAATCAATATGTCAAAAGCAGATTGACACTGTGCAGTCCACCTTTCATTAAAAGGTTGCTTTACATCATGGCTTTTATCTAGAATGTTTGCTTTGCGGCCCCGTTTGCGGGTCGAGGGGTACCCTTTTGTCAGGTCATTCAAAGGTTTAGCAATAGCGGCGTAGCCATTAATGAACCTGCGGTAATAACCTGCGAAGCCAAGAAACGATCGTAGTTCTTTTAAAGTTTGCGGAACTGGCCAGGATTTTAAGGCACTAATCTTTTCCGGATCCGTTTCAACTCCATGTTCAGAAACTATATGACCCAAATAACGCACAGATGTTTGGAAAAACTTGCATTTCTGTGGTGATAATTTAAGACCATAATTTCTGAGTCGATGCAACACTTTTATCAACCTACTCTCATGCTCCTCTAGGGTGTCAGAAAAAATGATCAAATCATCCAAGAAGACCAAAACTTCTTTTAAGTGCAAATCACCCATGCACTTCTCCATAAGGCGTTGGAAAGTGCTGGGTGCATTCGTCACACCCTGGGGCATTCTATTGAATTCCCAGAACCCAAGTGGAGTCACAAATGCTGTTTTAGGCTTATCACTTTCCTCCATTTGTATCTGATAATATCCTGACTTCAAGTCAAGAACACTGAACCATCGTGAACCAGTGAGAGCCGAAAATGACTCTTCCAGATTTGGTAATGCATAAGCATCCTTTACCGTTTGGAGGTTCAACTTTCTATAATCTATACAAAGCCGAACATCCCCATTCTTCTTTCGAACGACTACGATCGGTGAAGAGAATGGAGATTCTGATTCTCTTATTACTCCCGTCTCCAGAAGATCTCGCAAATGATTGCGAACAGCCTCAATATCATTGGGATGGATAGGGCGAGCACGATGTTTAAATGGAGTCTCATCGTGAAGATGGATGTGATGCTTCACCCGATCAGTACATCCAAAGTCGAGGTCATGATGGGAAAACACTTCTGGAATTTCTCTGAGTTTAGCAATCACTCGTTCTTTCCAATCAGGAGGAATTGGAGAATTTCCAAATTCAAATTGGAGATCAACTTTGTCAGTGTTCTTGAGCTGCGCACTACAGCAGGAAACCTCAGACAGAAGCTGTGGTGATACTGTGATTTCTGCAATAGAAGCAGATGGTGACAATGTTATGCTGTGGTTCGACTCATTTGTGATAACCACTGGAATCTTGGGAGGTGCATGTTTAGGCAATGACACCAAACAACTTTTCACACATAAACCTCCTGGCAAGGGGGTAGAAGGCTGTTCAACTAATGCCCAACTGCTAACTGGCAGCAAGCTGGTACAGGCATAGCCTTCTAGAACGATGGTATGGCCTGCTGGAAAAATAACAGGTGACTCACTGCCTAGTCCTACATCACATACACTGGACTCTTGGGTTTGCTGGTGACGTAACTGAAGCAGCTGAAGAACTACTTTGTAGCCATACTTAGCTGGGCTAAAGCTAGCATTTTCATCTTTAAAATGCTCGTCATATAAGGAATCAAGGGTGTTCATTCCAATCAGAACTTGGGTCTGAGTTCCACTTTTAACATCTGGAACCACAAGCGCCAAAGTACAAACGTCCAAATCTGTACCAACAAACTCTTTAGGAAAAATGACTGACATTTCTATGTAACCCAAGTATGGGACAGCTTGGCCTGCGGCTCCTTCTATTTGCAACAACTCATTTAATGGTTTCACTGGTTGATGAGAAAAATACTGATTATAGAAAGAAACTGGTATTGTGGTCACTTGTGATCCAGTATCTAACAGGCATTGAACTAAGTGACCAGCTATTGTTACTTGACCAGTACATTTTGAGCCAATCAGCCCTTGTGGCAACTTTGTAGCCTCTGAGGTTACTTGAAACAGATTGGTGCATCTTATAGGTGTCTGCTTGGTGGGACTTTTCTGGTCCTCTGCAGTTCCCGTTTGTCCCTCAACAAGAACTGGGTTCAGTTTAACGGCAGAGCATTGTGAGGGTTCATTTTCTGCCATTTTTTCTGTTTTTCCACAAATTGCTTCTTCTTGGCAACAACAAGTGAAGGATTAGGAGGATTGTCACATTTTGGTCTTATATGTCCATCTTCTCCACAATTATAGCAGTAACCTGGCTTGGGTGGTAAAACTGCAGTTTTTTGAGAAGATTGTGATGAACTTTTGCTAATCTGCGGAGGCTGCTTGAACTTGGAAACATGCACAGATTTCGGCAAAACAGACTGTTTCTGACCAGCCTGTGCTGTTGTAAGAGCAACCAACTGTTTCTGTACATCAGCTAACTGCTTAGCAAGTTGTTGGGTGATGCTAGTCAGGTTATCATAAGCACTCTTTTCTTCAGCTGATGTACAAACATGTGACTGCACGCTAACTCTGGGTTTACTGGAACCTAAATGCTGTTTCATGCGCTGGGCTTTAGCAGCTTCTCTGTCTTCTTCTGTTCGTAGCAACAGTAACAGCTCTGCAAAAGATGGTGGGTTTGCCTTACGCGGCTTAAGTTGGAGCTCAGAGATTAAAGAGTTATTCCAGCAACCACGACAGAATTGATTCAGTAAATGTTTTTCAAAATCAACAGCCAATACTCCACCCCTCCTTACAGCATGGTTCAAAGTCACTTGTAAGCGTTGAAGATAAACTGATGGCTTTTCACCTGCGTCTTGAAACAACTCCATAAACTTTGCATACAGTTCGTCTCCATCTTGGACTGTTCCATAGGCAGAATCAAGAATTTTAAGATAACTTACAGGAGGTGCATCTGGTTGAAGGTGTTTAACCATGTCAGCAGCTGGTGGAAATAGACTGTCAAAAATCTTTCTGGAACGCTGCAGGTCTGATACAGCCGGGTCTCTTAACAAAAGGTCTACAACAGATCGCCAAGTTTCATAATCTGTTTCGTGTGAAGGTCTTGGGGTTCGACCAGAAAATGATCTCAATTTTAATGAGGACATATGTATTGCATTGTCTTCGCTTTTCATGATGTGTTCAACCACATACCTTTGCACTCCAGGCGGGTTGAGGGCTGAGAAGGACATGGCTGGCAAAGCTCCAGAGGCTTGTGATGTGTTCCCCGTTACGGGTTCAGGATTGTCTTGTGGCAGCTCCCTGTCCGCAGTGACTTCTTCCAATTTAAGAAAATCAGTATCTTTCGTTGTCATCTGCGGTGTTGTACTGGGAGTAGCCATGACTAACTCCTCTTTATCCGGCAAAGACTTCAAAGCAGCTGGACCAAGTTCAGTAATTGACCGGCCCAGTAGAGACATTACACTCTGAAGAACATCTGTGTAATCCTGACCTGTGAGCTTAGCCAAATTTTTCATTTCATTCAAGTAAGCTTGAGTTTTTTCTTTGGTTTCTAACTCGGAACAAACCACTGAAAGTTCTTCAATTTCATAACTAATGTTTCCAGTTTGACACTTATACGAGTATGGCAAGATTTTACGCAACCTCTCTAATGCATTTCCTGACACAAACTCAAAAATTATACAATCATGAAAATCTGAGTCAGAATCAGTTACAAATTTGAACTTTTCCATTGGTCCATAACCAGTCAAAAAGTCAGCTACTTCATTATCAGCTTCTGTGTTTGTTGCATATCTAATCAACACTGCATTAGGTATTTTAACCTCATATTTCATCAAAATGTCCATACTGGCAAAAAAACAGCAATTCTTCAGCTCTCTACTGCCTCCTCCTGGCTAGCTCGCCAGAAATAAATGTAGTATATTTAAAGAATGCCATATGAATAAATGGATCAATTGGGCTGGTTTCTCAGAAGACTAGCATTCGACTCATGAAGGAGACACGGAGTCTGAAGATTTGCAGTGTGCCAGTGTGTTATATTGACGGTGAAAGACAACAACACATATAAATCCAACAAGAAAAACAGACATTTAAAAGGCCATACAAAAAACAAAACATGCGCAATACTAGGAAAGAAAATAAACAAACAAAACCAAAGTAAATTAATCCCCACAGTTGACCAAGCCCCACACCCTTCAGTCCTTTGACCCCAAGCTGGGGTAATCAAATCCCAAGACAGGCTGACTCTGGGTAAGGTGCTTGACTTGATGTGGTTTAGGTCCCAGGTGGGAAATCCGAAATCAAGATGAGACAGAAAGAGTTCTCAGGCTACAAGGAGCCTCCTACCATCCTGGCAGGAGAGCGGAAGTCTTCACACACGTAGTGCAATCTTTTTTCTTATGGCTCTAGGCCTGGATATTTAGCTCGCCATCTTCTGGCCTGTACAAATAAACAGGACCAATAAACTTTGAAATCCACTTCAATCATTCTGATGTGTACACAAATCTATATTCAATAAATATCAAGTTCATTATCAATCCAATCAATATCCTATTTAGAGACATTAAAACTTCATTATTCAACCCAGCGTGGGTTCACTCAACCCCACACAACCAAGCATATTGCTAACCGCTACGTCAAACACTCACCAGATCCGCCGGTTGCTCTACATACAACTGACATCTCTCCTGGCTGGTCTGGTGGTAATCGGCTCCTATGGCGCCATTATAGTTAGACGATTTTTATATAGAATAAAATAAGGTGAAGAATATAAAGAATAACGCTCAACAAACCTGTAGCTCAGCTCTGCTCTGCTCCCCCCAATGCATCTAGTATTCAAACTTCCTGCTCAAATTAATATAGCCAGCCAATAGGCTGCAATACAACATGTGACCTTGGAAACTGGGCAGTGATTGGTTGCTTCATTGTCTCGTGAGAGCGACACTATTATCAGGATTATCACGTGATTTAATGAAGAGTTTGAGAAACCGGTGAAAGCTAGAAATTTACACCCGGGCTACACACTACTAATTGCTTTACAATTTTCTAAATTCCATGTAATTAACTCAAATTAACAGGTTAGAGTCAAAGCCAAAAAAACCAGTTCAGTTAGGATTGTACTTTGCAAGCTTTGCAGTCTTAATTTTTATTGTGAAAGTTTCTACATTACTTTCAGTATATTTTGCAAGCTATGGAACACCGAAAGTCAAAAAATTTATACATGTCTTACAAATTAAAGGTTTCCGATTAGAACATTTCATCAGACCATTAAAAACATATTTTAATACAGAAATGTGAACTGAATGAAAAGTACATTTAACAGGTTGATACTTTCTAAAGGTACCTTTAATCTGACAAACGACCCTCATAGGAACGTATATGTTAATTTACTGAATGTGACCATTTATTTAGCATAACATTTAGGTCGCTACCACAACTGTCACCATGACTTTATCATCTACTCTTCAGTACGACCTAAATAACGTCTCCTCTTTTAAGATGGTCACTGATAGTGGACCCTCAAGGCCAGGCTATGAAGTGGATCAAAAATATGGAAAAGGAAGCGGTAAGAGTGACTCTGCATTGCTTTCTGCTGTGTTCTTACCTCTGTCATACCTGCTCCGTCAGTGGCATTCCTAACAACCCCACACCTTTGGACCTTTTCTCCCCTCTCTCTGCTCATTTCCTGTCTGATTCCTGCAAATAAAGGCTTCTAGTGCCACAAAACACCCAATTATTTATTTGAACTGATCTTTGACATTTTGTTTTAGATCACCAAAGTTTATTGCGACTCATATGTTGTGTTGCAACACAACATACGAGGAAAGAAGTTTATAAACTTTCTTTCCTTTTCGCCCAGGGTCTAAAACTAGTAGACCTCCAAACGCCAGACTACCTTCGGGTTCTGGAAACTGCCATCCAGTTTGGGAATCCCGTCTTGCTGCAGAACGTCCAGGAGGATCTGGATCCGTCCCTCAACCCTATTCTCAACAAGTCTCTGACTCGCATAGGTCTACACACACGCAGCGTCACATTTAGCTTATTTAAACGCCAGATTTGTGACTTTTTGGTGGGCTTTCTTTTCCCCCAGGTGGCAATCTGCTGATGAAGCTGGGTGACAAGGAGATCGAATACAACCCTGACTTCAGGTTCTACATCACCACCAAGCTGTCCAACCCTCACTACTCCCCAGAGATTTCTTCAAAGACCACCATAGTGAACTTTGCTGTCAAGGAGCAGGTGTGTGGAAGAATATGTTCGTCCGGCTCATCCGTGCACACTTTCAGACACCGTTTCAACATGTCCGCTTGTGTGGGTTTTTTGGGTTTTTTTGCTGCACAGGGTCTAGAGGCTCAGCTGCTGGGGATTGTGGTACGTAAAGAGCGTCCAGAACTGGAGCAGCAGAAGGATTCACTGGTGATCAGCATTGCTGCTGGCAAAAAAAGCCTGCAGGACCTGGAGGACGAGATCCTCAGGTTTGTACAGCCGACTCTTAGACGTTTGTACATCGGAACACAGAGCACTAAATCAGCCGTCTGTCCATCCATCCATTTATCTATCTTTTTGTCCATCCATCAATGTGCTGGATGGATGAAATTGCAAAAAAAATATTATAATAATAAATTAGGCCCATAAAAGGTTTTCCAAGACCTTGGTAAAGAAACTTGACAAGTGTTAAAATGAATTCATATAAAGTTTACTGCAGCAAAATCTCACTATGAAACAAAATGCAATCTTTAATTTAAAGAAATTAAAGATTCATCAGATCTTTCATTTGACCAATTTGGTCAATTTTTTTAGTATGGATAAATTTGACCTTAAAACAAATTATTGACCCCATTCCTAATTCCTCTGAGTTAAATTTATCTGAATCTTCTTTAATATGTGCTTTTTTTGTGTGTTGGTCAGTTTCTTTGGATTTTGAAAGTAATCTTTGACTTCCTAAATAAATTTGAATTGAAATACTGTCCATTGGTTTCTTGGAAATAACTAAGCATCGTAAACAAAAATCAGACGGCATTTAACCGTTAATATTTTCTCACTGGGTCACTATAAGGTGAGCCACGTAGAAGAAAAAATAAGAAAAGACAGATGTTGAAAGGCTATGTGTATATTTTTAAACTTTGCACATTTTTACTATCAGGTTCAATCATTTTGAAGGGGTGCTGTATTTATTTTTTTAAAATTGCAAATTGTTACTGCAGTTTTGATGTCCCTTGCGTTCGTTTGATCCCACCAGGCTGCTGAACGAAGCCAGCGGCTCTCTGTTGGACGACGTCCAGCTGGTAAACACCCTGCAGGTCTCCAAGGTGACGTCCAGCCAAGTCACAGAGCAGCTGGAGACCAGCGAGCAGACTGAGCTGAAGATCGACTCAGCCAGAGAGGTCAGGAGGGGAGGGGTCGCTGTAGATACTGGAGAGCCCAGGCAAAGACATCAGCATCAGACGCCTGCCTATTAAACACAGCAATTGATTTTATTCAGAGGGAATAAAAGTCAATAAGCTGATGTGCAACAACATTTTGGGTTTCTGTGAAAAGCAGGTAGAGGTTAAGACTCTCCTTGCTCACCAGTTGAAATCAGTACTCCAGTAACGTTAGTATTATTTTAGTTTTTTAGAAATTTTAGCAGATGAAAACAGGAAGATGATGAAATATATAGATCTATTGTACGTTAGTAAACGTTGCCTGTCAGCACCTTCAGAATACACATTAAAGCACATCATAAACAAATTCATACACATATCTGAACATGAACAAACCACCTGACTGCTGTTACCTCTGATGATCTACTCGGCAGCTTTGAGGCGTTGAAGTCAAGAGGTTTTGTTGCTGCAGCGAATCACACAATAATCCCAAGAAATTAACATTCTACACATGGCATACACTAAAGTAATGCTATACTGTTGCATTTTAGGCATACAAATCTTTATTTTCTTATTTGAAAAATTAATTGTAATTTTTTTTTATTTGCGTTTTCGTGTCTTTGTAATATTGCTTAAAAACGCTTGAGTAGTTAACCTGCAGGATATGTTGGTATTTTTATCCGGTTAAACTTCAGGATTATCAATAGATTAACTGATTACTACAATAATTGTTAGTTGCCTTGCACAGATGTGAATAATGAGTATCCTGCAAAGCTAGTTTAAATGTAAGCTATCTTACCCACTGGAACTACTGTGTGTCGTTCCAGTTTTATCACTGGATTGTGGATTTTTCTTGTTTTTATTGGCGACCGCAAGTAGCCGCAGTCTTTCTCTCCCAACAGGCCTACCGACCGTGTGCTCAGCGAGCCTCCATTCTCTTCTTCATCCTAAACGACATGGGCCTCATCGACCCCATGTACCAGTTTTCTCTGGACGCCTACATCAACCTGTTCATGCTCAGCATAGCGAAGAGCAAGCAGGCGTACAGCTTAAAGGTCGAGGAACGAATCAACAACCTCAACGACTACCACACATACGCCGTGTACCGGTGACGACGACTTGAGGCTTTTTAACCGCAAAGTCGATCAACTCTTGGCGGGCTTCTCGAGCTGACTCTGAGTTTGTCTCCTTCTCCTCCAGGTACACCTGTCGGGGTCTCTTTGAGGCTCACAAGCTCCTCTTGAGCTTCCAGATGTGCGTCAAAATCTTGGAGGTGGCCGGGAAGCTGAACATGGATGAGTACAACATCTTCCTCCGAGGCATCGTCGTAAGAAACACACAAACGTCGTGCTTCATAATAGGACAAAAAGAGCTCTGAACATTGTTATTCATGAACAGCCATCAATGTGTTGGGCATTTTGAGAGAAGACACTCTAACAAACGGCCCATTGACAGGTTATCGATAAGGACGATCGGATGGATAATCCATTTCCCACCTGGCTGCCAGACTCCAGCTGGGACGGCATCACAGAGCTGGACAAGCTGCCCAAGTTCCATGGCATCGTGGCCTACTTTGAACACTACCCACGAGACTGGAACCTCTGGTACACCCACCCTGAACCAGAGAACGCTCCGCTGCCAGGTCTGTGCTGATCGACTGGCCTGACTTTATTACAGTCCAGCAAACTTAAGTTTGAATTTGTCAGTGTTCAAAAAAACTGGTCCACTTTTTCCTCAGAGCCTTGTGAAACGTGAAGAATTGTACGGTAGAAGTCCGTACATTTCCTTCAAGAGAGTCGCTTTCGTTCTTGACTCCTTGCCCTCTCGTTTGGTCTTCAAAGGTGATTTGGATCACAACTACAACGAGCTCAAGAAGATGGTGATAGTGCGTTTCCTGCGCCAAGACCGCGTGTCTTTCTGCATCACCTCCTTCATCATCAAAAACCTGGGCCCGCGCTTCGTGGAGCCGCCTGTCCTCGACATGAAGGCCGTAAGTTTCAACTGCAGTTCCCGTTCGATCCTGGAGCTTTGGCGTTTTGTGAATGATAGGTTTTAAATGTTTAAAGCTTGGATGATGTTGGTGTTGTTTTTTTTGTGTGTGTTTTAATCATATTCAACTGATTTAAATGTCCTGCCGGTTGTCTCCACCTTCCTTCCTCGCTCCCTTCGTCTTGTGACAGGTGGTGGAGGAGTCCACCTGCTGCAGTCCTCTGATCTTTGTGCTGTCTCCGGGAGTGGACCCCACAGGATCGCTGCTGCAACTGGCTAAGGCCTCGGGGATGAGCCATCAATTCAGCGCTCTGTCTCTGGGCCAGGGGCAGGCGCCCATCGCCAGGAAGCTCATAGAGGAAGGGGTGAAGAACGGTACGGCGCCAGCTGCTGTCGTTTTAGCCGAGTCACCCATACATGAGGATGTGCGATATGGCGTAAAAGCCTTATCACCGTATCTGTTGTGATGGTGGCATTAACAAAATATATCACGAATGTTTTCGTACAAAAGTTACAATAGCAATTAAAAAAATCACATAGTAATTGAGTGGAATATATATATATATTTGTATGTGTGAACTTTTATTTCATACTTATGTCATACAAATATGAGCAAGGGATTAATATTGATCAGTTGTCCTCCAAATTTCCAAAGTTCTTTTTTGGACTTTGGCTGCTTTTTGTTCAGTAAATTTCACAGAAACAACTGGAATTTAGTTATTAAAAAAAAAAAAACAGAGTCTTTAGAAACATATACACATCAGAAATCGAAGCTTAAGGAAACTGCGTTGTCACTTCCCAGGTCACTGGATCTTCCTTGCCAACTGCCACTTGTCTCTTTCCTGGATGCCGGAGTTGGACAAGCTGATAAAGGAGCTGCCGGTTCAGAACCCGCAGCCCAACTTCAGGCTGTGGCTCAGCTCTTCACCGCACCCAGATTTTCCCATCACGATTCTGCAGGCCGGTATCAAGATGACCACCGAGCCGCCAAAGGTGCACAAGCGTGCAAATGTCACTGCAGACATGAAAACCTTCGTGTTGTTGCTTTAGGGATGTTTTTAATAAACCTCGCCTGCTTCGTGTCCGCAGGGCGTGAAAGCCAACATGAAGCGTCTGTACCAGCTGGTGACTGAAGCTCAGTTCAACCGCTGCACCAAGCCCAGGCTCTACAAGAAGCTGCTCTACGCCCTCTGCTTTTTCCACAGCATCCTGTTGGAAAGGAAGAAGTTCCGGCAAATGGGCTGGAACATCATCTACGGCTTCAATGATTCCGACTTTGAGGTGCGAGAGACGGTATCTGTTGGCTAATATTCGACTTTGTACATCAAATGTTTGAAAGGAGTTTATGTGATATTTATCCTGGTAGCTGAGAGGTCACTTTCTGTTTGTGAAGGAAGTTTATTCACTTCTGGATGGGCATTTATCATATCATTTGTCATTTATTGTGATAAACCTCCTCAATTTTTCGCAACATCATAATAAAATTCTATGTCTATATTGCCCACTCCCAGCATTCCTTTAATTTGAGGATTGGAAACTTTCTTTTCTGCAAAGATGCAAATCCATCACTTCATTTCAGATTGAACTTTGACTAGGCCATCGCAACACTTTGACTCCTTTTCATTTTTCAGACATTCTGTTGAAACCGTTCTGCTGTGCTTTTTTTTGGGGGGGAGGGATTATTGTCCAGACCATCTCAGTGGTGTGAATATTATCAGTAAATACCAGAATATTTGCTGATGATATTCTGAGTTATCCAATCATGGTGACATGCATTATGTTCAGTTGCCTCTAATTTGGGTTTATCTGTCCAAAGAACATTTTTTCCTCCATTCTTGTGAGTCATTCAGATGCTATCGGCCATGCCGTCATCACACTGCTATACTTTTTATGAGGGTAATCTGTTGAGACATCGTCTCATGGGACGGTTGGCAGGTGTTTAAGAATATTTTTCTCTTGTGGATAATCTTTCTATGGTTAATCATAGACCTCCAGTTGTCTGTAAATGGACCTATAGCTCTTCTCACATTGTCTTTCTGCCTTGGCATTGTGCTGCCAACTCACCCATATGCTTAATTTTACAAAACAATAGGTTCCAATTGTGACCCTAAATATTCAGTTTCTCAACCATCAACATCTTTTTGTTTAGAATACAGAAGCAAAACACTTTATGGCTCAAGTACTTACTTACTTATCTGCGACGCCTTTGTTAGGTGAGCGAGAATCTGCTCTGTTTGTACCTGGATAAATATGAGGAGATTCCTTGGGATGCGCTCAAGTACCTCATTGCTGGTGTCAACTACGGCGGCCATGTCACAGACGAGTGGGACCGCCGACTCCTGACCACATACATCAACGACTACTTCTGCGATGGAGCTATAAATCAGACCTTCTACAAGTGAGACTCTTGTTTTTAACTCGTCTTCTTCTTCTCTCTAAGGCTCATAGCTCAGCGTTTAGGTCTGGGCGTAAAACAAAAGTCACATTTATTCAATATGTCTGAAAAGACATTTTCCTCATTATAGAGATAATCTGTGGTCTGCTGAGGCTTCTTGCTGTTCACAGAGCGCCAGCACCACCAAGAGGACAGGTTGAATATTACAGCAAAAAAAAAAAAATCACTTTTACACTTTCCTCAGGTTGTTTGCTGTATAAATCTTTTTAATTGCTGTCACTCAGTGAAGTCAAAGAAGTGGAATAAGATAAAATCGGTTGACAGATTCAATCCTTCCAAAGAGCAGTAATTGGTCGGCTGGATATTAAAGTGTTCTTACGTTGGAGTTACGCAAAGTATTTGTCATTTTTGTTCATAAAAGATAGAACCGCATCTTTTCTGAGAATTTTACTCAAATGTCATCTGTGCTGCACTCAAATCAGTTTTTAGTGAAGTTATTAAAATTGGCTTCTTTATTATTATTATATTTTATTGGCCCTCTCGAATTGTGAATTGAGTCCATTAGAACCTATTTTCGGATTAGACAAAATCTTCAAATATTTTGAAATGTTCTCTAAAATTTGTTTCTTGAAAAATCACACTATTTTCCATCCAAGAAAAAAAAAACAACCAAAATGATCATGGGCCTTTAAGGCACCACCTGTATGTACATTTCTGACAGATATGCATGCAGTTCATTAATTGTAGGAGCTGCACGTTTGCTAATCTATAACACATTTTCTGCCCAACTCCTCGTTAGGCTATCAATCTTACCCACCTACTATATTCCCCGCGAGGGTCCGCTGTCGTCGTTCCAGGATCACATCAACACGCTGCCGGCCACGGAGCACCCCGAGGTGTTCGGTGAGCACCCCAACGCCGACATCGCCAGCCAGATCGCCGAGACCCGTACGCTGTTCGAGACGCTGCTCTCATTGCAGCCTCAGCACACAGGGGTGGCGGCGACGGGGGCCGGGGCCAGACCCAGTCGAGAGGACACGGTACGTCAGCGAGGATGAGAAGGTGCTGGGATCTGAAAATGTATTTAAAAAAACCCACCAGAACTCTTGACGTCCTTCTGGTGAAGCGCTGCCCAGTCTGTGTCAGCCTGTTTCAATGGTTTTAGACTTTTATTTTGAAGTAAGGCAGGAAAGAGACTGGTGAGGTGAACCTCTGTGTTGTTTTATCAGCAGCTTCCTAGATGAGCTTTCAAAGTACTGTAGGAGTCATTCTGGTAATCCTGGGAATGTTCTTCCCATTTATGGATAACGGTTTTCAGTGATTAAAATTAGGTTAAAGCCGCAGTATGTTATTTTACAATTTTTTATTATATATATTTTTTTACATAATTGTTAAAACTCTCACTATGTCGTGACAGTAAAACATGAAACAGATAATCTGTGGAAAAAATCAAGCTTACCTCTCTGTGGTCCTACAGCCATCTGCAGAGTTTTCATTTAGCTACTTACCGTAAGCCTTTTCTATGCAGTATTAGAAATGAGTTAAAAGAAGCACACACACAAACAAATCAATTCATTTTTCAAATAAAAAACAATATTTTGTCTAAAATGCAACAACACAGCATCCCTTTAGTGTACGCTTGAGCATTTGTAATGACGGATGTCAATCTTTTTATGCTTGACTTGACATCAGTAGAGTGCAGGGATAATCTGGTGAATATTTTTTTGGTTTTACCTATTAATAATTGGATTAGCAAAAGATGCTTAGTAAAGACAACTTTTTACAAAATCTAAACCAGGTGAAGCTGAAACTATCCCGTTTGAGAAGTTCTGGGCGGAAAATAACAAATGTCTTTTTATTCTAATTGTAAAATGTATTTATTTTTTTGTACAGTTTTGGCGTAATTACTGCTCTGATTGATCGTTTCATCCGGGCCATTTACCATTAACAACATAACCTGTTAGTTTTCTGACTTCCTAGTTGGGGGGAGTTATATCAGACCCTGATTTCTGAGGTAGATGAAATGTTGCATTAAAGTTAAAAATAAGTTAACCCCTCATCATGTGCAGTCATTACTTGGATTGTTGTGTCATTTGTGGAAGGCCTGGCATTGTCAAAACAGACTGTCAGAACCTAAAGCTCATCTCTTTTATGCTCACATGAAGGTTTAAACGCTGGCAAGGGATTCAAAACTTTTACATAAAACCCTGTCGGAAGATTTGTTTTTCGGAACAGCACCACTGGAAAACAGTCAGAGCTCTGGTGTGGTTTTTTATACTAACATGCTCACATTGCAGTACATGTGTGGCATGTTTTGGAAAAAACAAGCAAACACGTTATACTTTGGTGCTCCATCACCTCAGCTGCCGGCTTCACTCGGGTTTTTGTCTACTGGTCCTGTAGCGGTTTTGTGGCAAAACCATTCAGCATTTTAACGTGAACCAGAGATTGATTTCTCATCTTCTCTTTTACAAAGTGTTTTCCATCTGTCTGGAGGTTGATGTGGTTAGACATTTGCTTCCAGCTTATCCGAAGGCTGCAGACGCAGAGTGTACCATAACTGAATGAGAATTAAACTAAAGGATGTTAATAGTTAGGTTTTGTTTATTAGATTGGCCTTGGCAAGTGTGTCTTCTGGCAGCTGTTTTCTGCTTCTGGTTTCAAAGAGTGGCTACATGAAGCCAGACGTTAGACCTGTAGTCTGGTGAGCAGTTGTCAGTGTAATAAGATGCAGATCAGGGAATCTTTAAGAGATGTAAGCTGTGGCACTAGGGATGCTTTTTAGGCTCTGAAGTCAGACTTATAGTTTTGTTTAGTTAACTTTTTTCCTGCTGCTTAAAAAGTCTATCAAATGTTTTCTTTATGATATTTTCACTCTCCTTCCTTTTCAGCTGTGTACAGTTCCGTCTTACAAATTTTGTTTGTGCCGCTTTCCACTTGAATATTTTAGATTATTGGCTAAATTTAACATCAGTTAAGGATAATCAGAGTAAAGACAAAAAACTGTTTTCAGATAATGATTTAGTTTATTCTTTAATCAATCCAAATAAACTGGGTCCAATGTGAAAAGGTAACACTGCCTTTTGCTACAACATAAAATAACTGATTAAAAAGATGTTTTGTTAAATTTCACTAGCATAATCAAGACCTGATTTCTTTTTTTTTATTCCAAATAATTCAGAAATATTTTTACACGCAGTATTGTAAACTTTAATAATGGGATCAATAAAAAAAAAAAAACTCATACTTGCACTCATACTACTCATATTTTCTATAACAGTATTTAAAGAGCATTTACACAGTGGAGCATCAAAGCTGCAGAATGTAACTTTTATAAAAGTATGTTCTTTACATATTTGTTAAAACTGCCTCTGTGTCAGAAAACTTGCGAAAAAAATCGCACTCCTCTGTCTGTCTCCCTGTGGTCCTACTGCCATTTGCAGAAACGCACCACTCTGTCAGAAACAACCAATCACAGCCAGGAGGACGGTCTCAGCACTGTCAGTCAAGCTCATGTATGTGCTGCAACTGTGTTTGTCACAGAAAAACACCTTAGTGTTACAGGTAAACTGTTTACCCACCATCATCGGTGGCCATGCTAACTACACAGAGCATTCATCATTCTAGCTGTAGCGTTCAGAGAGCAAGCATGTGCACAAGCATCTTTCCCAAAAACGCACAAATATCGATTACAGATTGGCAAATAAAAAAAAGTAAGAACATCAAATGTGGTGGTGTGATGTTTTGGGGTTGCTTTGCTCCTTCAGGACCGGGATGAATTTCTATAAATGATGGAATAAGAAATTAAACATTAAAATAAAAACTAATGATGTGAGTAGTGTTTTTTTTTTGTTTTTTTTTTTTTATCACAACTTTGTTTTCTGACGTTTTCCGGTCCCTGACGCTGTCTGTATGTGGCCTTTTGAATTTGAAACACGTCAGTGTAGAAACACCTCGGTGTAATTGAGCCAGTCTTGTGTTCATGTGTAGGTTCTGGAGCTGCTGGGAGAGGTCCGTACTAAGATCCCAACTCTGATCGACTGCGAGGGGACCAAGAACATCCTCCAGGACAACCCCTCGCCCCTTAATGTGGTCTTACTACAAGAGATCCAGAGATACAACTCTCTGCTGGAAGCCATCATGTAAGAACTATCAGTTTTTCTGTTAGACGAGACGGGGTACGCAGCACCCGCCTAGCTTATTTGAAGCCAAAGGTGAAATATCTTAATCTTTTCTTGCATTTATTCTCACACTTTATTGTAGTTTCTCCCTGGTGGAGCTGCAGAAGGGAATAAAAGGCTTCGTGGTGATGTCACCAAGCATGGAGGAGACCTTCAACTGTATTTATGACGCCCGCGTACCCCCGGTGTGGGAGAAGGTGCAGACACACAGAAATTACAGTCATGCAGGAAATTTTAAGAGGACATTTAAGGGTCTTTACTCAACACTTCAGGTATCGTTTACACATTCAGTATCACTTCACTTGAGCGGCATCTGTTCTCGCATCACAAGTTCGGCTGCAGGTGAGGAAAATGTGTTAAGATTTATTGGGAACTATGTAAAAAAAAAAAAAAAAAAAACTGCTAATTTTTTATTCAGCCGCCATAGGCTTTTATGCAATATTAGAAATGCAGTAAAATATGCAAAACAAACAATTCAAGTCTTGTTTTTAAAATAAAAAAAGCACAATTTTATTGCGGGGCTGCACAGTGGCACAGTTGGTAGAGCTGTTGCCTTGCAGCAAGAAGGTTCTGGGTTCGATTCCCGGTCTTTCTGCATGGAGTTTGCATGTTCTCCCTGTGCATGTGTGGGTTTTCTCCAGGTACTCCGGTTTCCTCCCACAGTCCAAAAACATGACTGTCAGGTTAATTGGCCTCTCCAAATTGTTCCTAGGTGTGAGTGTGTGTGTGCATGGTTGTGTGTCCTGTGTGTCTCTGTGTTGCCCAGTGACAGACTGGCGACCTGTCCAGGGTGACCCTGCCTGTCGCCCGGAACGTTAGCTAGAGATGGGCACCAGCAACCCTCCTGACCCCACTGAGGGACAAGGGTGTAAGAAAATGGATGGATGGATGGATGGATGGACATTTTATTGCATAAAATGTTTTAAGACGTTTAAGCTTGAGTCTTTATGATTAATCAATTACTAAATTAGTTGCTGATTATTTCAGTAATTGATTCATCACGATTAATCCAATTTATTGTTTCAGCCCTAATAGCAGCGATAAAGCATTTTTTGGCAGCAACCAGTACAGTTTTATTTATTTATTTATTTCTGAATGTCTTTGCTAATGGTGAAAAACTCTTAGATCAGAAATGTGATGTGTGTACCACATTTACAAGCCAGTAACACAAATCAGATCATGTGTGTTTCACATGTCTTCATGACCTGCTGGGCGCAGCTGACAAAAAAAAAATAAAATAAAGAATCCAGAACCTAAAGTTGAGGTTTATTGCAGACTTGGATGCCAGTGACTAATTTGGGACTTGATCAGAATGACTAGGCTGAAAAGATCCTTCTGCACAATAATCTAATGGTGTAGCACTGATCTTGTTGTTCCCACTCAGCCATTAAAACAGCTGCAGAAAGCGGTGTGCTGCTATTAACGGCATATTCATCCATCTATCCTTCACCCTGTCTGACTCACGCAGAAAAATGCTTTTCATTCTGCTCTCCTCATCGACATAAACACACACGGTGATGGAGCGCTGGCAGCCTTCCAGCTGTGAATGATCTGTTCTGGCCACTGGACCACTCGGCACAGTGGTGGGGGGCGGGGCAGACGGGATGGAACCCCGGGTGCTGTCGGTTTGGGTCAAGGGGCTTCAACTGATTCTGGGTCAGAGGAGTTCATGTTTATATCCAACGTTTTCGTCTTTCTAAGGGCTGCTCATGAAAGCGTCGTTTGGGTTTGTGAGTGGGCCCTCGTGGGGCGGAGCTCACCTTGGCCCTCGGGCCGAACAAAGCCACTGTCTGTGGACTAATCGGGGGGCAATAAGCAAAGTAAACCTTCCAAGGTCTGCTCCACTTTCCCAATAAGACCCTGAGCTCATTGTGCTCCAGCCAGCAGCTTATTATGGCTATGTGTGTGTGTATGTGTGTGTGTGTGTGTGTGTGCGTGTGTGTGCGTGTGTGTGTGTGGGTGCGTGTGCGTGTGTGTGCGTTTGCGTGTGTGTGTGTGTTTCCTTTTATAGTCGTATTGGATAGCCATTAAGGCTGCTGCTTCCAGCTGAGCGTCTCTATTCAACGGACTGCTTGTAAACTACACAACTCCATGTCTTTGTTTCTAATCCTGGCTTTAGTCCATGTCTCTGTTTTTTTTGTTTTTGTTTTTTAATATCCATTACATGTTTCTCTTTTTCTTTTACCTGATGTTCACTCTTTCATTTAATCTGCTCCAGTTCTGACTTCAGGTCTCGATGCAGCAACGGCAACCCCATCCTGCTTATTTATCATCCCTCCATCTCTTCATCTCTTTCCTCCTCTGGCCGTCCTTGGCATGGCAGCCTGTCATTAGCTCTGAGCTCAGACTCATGGCTTTAATTTTGGCCTATCTATCTATCTATCTCTCTCTCTCTCTCTCTCTCTCTCTCGCTCTCATTCTCTGGCCATGTAGAGTTCTCCTCAAACCCCTCAATGTTGATCTACGTAGTTTTTTGAGTGTGAGCTTTGTGGGCAGAGGTGGAAAATAATCCTGTTTGAAATCAAAATTGTAGCTAAGTCTTTGTCAGGAGACACGTGTAAAGTGGGTGGCGATACGTGGAGGTTGTGTGTAAGTAAAGGATGAAGGAAATGGTGAGTCGTATGTGAGGCTGGACACGGAGGAAGCCAAAAATAGGATTTCCATCAATTGGCTGGAAAGGATGTGCAGCAGGTTAGAGTGATTAAGGACAGAGGTGGAAACTAAAGGTCAAAGTGTTGGACAGAAGAAAGAAGGACTTTGAGAAGTTCATGAATGAGTGATGGAGCAAGATGTGGAAAAGTTAGTTACTCAGTGGGAATTAGGTTTGGACCTGAATATCTATAAAGCACCCAGTCGCAGCTCTGACTGTGTTTGAGGTTGCTGTTCTGCCAGAAGGTGAACCTCCATCCCAGTCTTTAGAGTTATTGTGCAGCCATCACCATGTAGCTGTCTGTATTACAGTGCATGTAAAGAAGCCTCTGACTAAAGACACTATTTTTCTAAGACAGTCTCGTGAAATATTTAGGACGGAGCTAAATAAAGGGTTTTCCTTATTAATCTAGCTCCATCCATCTCCCCGTTACCCCTGACCAGCTTCCCTGACCTTTCTGGAGGAAAACCTTCCCGCATCATAATGCTGCCATCACCATATTTCAACATGGGAATGCTGAGTCTTGTTTATTTTTGGCATCAGCAAATGACCACGTTTTTTCTCATTAATGCATGAGATTAATCTCAAAATTTCAGAGTTTTTGGGCTTTTTAAAAAATTATTACTATTATTCTTTTATTTCTGGTAGTCCTAATACTCTGATGTAGAAAGTTAGTGTCTAAATAAAGAAATGAAAAACTGAATAGGAAATAAGTAGAAGCAGCCAATGTTCTGAGAAACCCTTTAAAATATTCCTATTAAACCTGAAGTACCACTTCAAAAAGGTTACAAGGAATTCTTGCTGTTTGCAAGTGGAAAAGAAACCCATTGCACTGTTTACTCTGTCATCAGTTGAATATTCTCTCGTTTCTGCCCTAATAAGCCGTCCAGTGCAGCCACACTGCTGTTGAACTCATTGTGAGGGGCTGCCAGCAGCGGGACCGCAGCGTTGACCCCACATCTCTCTCTCTCTCTCTCTCTCTCTCTCTCTCTCTCTCTCTCTCTCTCTCTCTCTCTCTCTCTCTCTCTCTCTCTCTCTCTCTCTCTCTTTCTCTCTCTCTCTCTCTCTCTCTCTCTCTCTCTCTCTCTCCCTCCTCCAGGCGTATCCATCCCAGAAGCCCCTAGCAGCCTGGACGCGCGACCTCTGCCAGCGAGTGGACCAGTTTGCACACTGGGCAGAGAAGGTCCAGCCCCCCGTTCTGTTCTGGCTGTCCGGCTTCACCTTTCCCAACGGCTTCCTCACCGCCGTGCTGCAGTTCACCGCCCGGCAACACAACGTGAGCGCCCGCCGACCGACGTCTCCGTGGCGATTTCATGAACCCGTCACGGCCGGGGATTCGTTTCCGCTTGGCGAACTCGGGTTTTAGGTTTTACTGGTGTTGGAACAACCCCGCAGACTCTCCTTGTGTGGGTTTGGCAGAGAGAGCAGCGTCGTCTCTCACTCCTACTGAACAAAAACACTTAATTAATCTCAACTTCCTGCAGCTCCCTCACAGCACACCGAGACCCGGGGGAGCTTTGGCAGACGGGTTTTTGTCAGCTTAGCCAGAAATACGTCTGAAATGTGACAAAAAGATCCCAGATGATGAAGTTATGAGGGAATAATTATCAACTTACATTCAGTTTTTTTTTTTTTAGAAAACTACATTTAATTTATTTTATTTTCTTCATCCGTGTCAGTTTACAGATGGGTTAAAATTGGATATTCACTGGGATTTTCATCGGGTTTTCTTTAAGGCACCTAAATATCCTGCTGACTGATGTTTTTATCAGTCTGGTGTTCGTAATCCAGACTTCCAGTTATTATTTCTCTGATTTAATCCCAGACGACGAATTTCACTGGATTTTCTGAAGCTAATGATGCTGTAAATACGTCAACTCCTAGTGAAAAGTAAATTTGTCGGGAAACATCACAATTTTTCAGTTTTTTTTTTTCAGTAAAAACACTAAAAAAAGAACAGTTTAAGTTGTTAAATAAAACTAATATACAAAATATTTTATACAAAACCCACCTACTGTACGTTTGTCACGAAGGTGTGGCTTCATCAGTTGCATCAGACGTCTCTGTTTGAGATGAAAACACCTCAATCACCCGGAGACGTAGATAAGTTCAGAAATGATCGGTTCAGAGAATAATACAAAATGAAAATAGTGCGAAAAGGCGACAGAGGCCAGAATGTCTGTAGATGTGTGGATGATGCACAAGTTGAAGTTTAAAGCAACAGGGTCAACATCAGCGCAGCTTTTCCTGAATCCAGAACTGGTTCACCAACTAAGAGAAAAAGTAAAAAAAAAAAACTGACCGAAATGCTTTACCACTAAGATCCCAATGACTTCAGTATGTGGGATTTTACCATGCACGGTATCACTTTAACTTAATCGATTGATCAAAGTCAAAACATTTGAACAGATAACAGACATTAATGCATAATCTCTCATGTGTGTATCTGCAGATCTCAGTGGACACGCTGTCCTGGGACTTTATAGTGTCCACTGTGGATGACAGCAACCTGCTTACCCCGCCTGAGGTGACGTCCCGTTATCATCCAGATTTCCATCAGAATCTCTCTTTCAGCACATTTTATTTATCTCTCATTTTCATGTGTCCTCTTTTTTGTTTTTCTTATTTAGTTCTTTTAAATCAAGTAGCATTTCCATCCGCCCCCATTTTTCCAGCTCCCAATTCGTTCTCTTCGTCCTTTATCCTCTATTCCCGTTACAATTCCAACTTTTTTTCTTTCTTTTTTTTTCCATTTTTCTCATCCATCCTGTATTATTTTTAACATTTTGTTACCTGAACATTTTGTCCTTGTTTTTGGGCTCATTCACATGCAGTGCCAATCAGAAATGAACAGTTAAGCATTCATTTTGGTCTTTTAATGCTGCATATTTATATAAGAAACAACTAAGATTTAGATTAAAAAAACATTAACTTATAGTTGCGGGGCGGTGAAAGTGGTTGGTTTGCTTGTAGAAGCTTTGGAAACACAAATAAAAGTACAAAAATGTGAATTTTGCACAACATATCCCCTCTAAACCTCACACCCAGACTTGTGCTCAGTTCCGTGACGTTGCAGTGCGAAACGAAACTCTGATGGTGACTCAATGTAAACTTTTGTACCTTTTCTCTCCGTCTCCTCACTCGTTCAGGATGGCGTTTATGTGAAAGGCCTGTACCTGGAGGGGGCGGGTTGGGACAGGAAGAACGCCTGTCTGGTGGAGGCCGAGCCCATGAAGATGGTCTGCCCAATGCCCACCATCTACTTTAAACCAGTGGAAAACCGCAAGAAGATGTCCAAGAGTGAGCCGTCCGTCGAAACGTGGCGATTTGTTTTTGACGACGCCGTCGTGCTTCCAACGCCTTCACCTCGCGCCGTCTCTCCTTTCCGTCCGCAGGCATGTACCTGTGTCCGTGTTACTACTTCTCGGTGCGTGCTGGGAAAGACGGACGGCCGGCGTACGTGGTCGCCGTCGAGCTCAAATCCGGAGCCGTGTCTCCGGACCACTGGGTGAAGAGAGGGACTGCTCTCCTCATGAGTCTGGACAACTAAATGCCCACACGTTTCTAATGTTTCCTTTCGTATTTTAGATTTTGTTTGCCAAATGTTTGTAGTTTCTGAATCATAAAGTAGAAAGGCGCGATGCGCACCGCTGATGTAAGTCGTTCTGTGACGTTTGTGCTTTGGCTTCGTTAGCTCTCTTCCCTCTCTGTCCATCTTCCATCTGTCTTTACAAGCTCATTTATTCCACCGATGAGAGAACACGCCTGGGGAAGTATCACCCACTGTTTTACTGGAATCACCTTTGAAACATCTGGACCGAGCGACTGTTCTGGTCAGAATACGTCTGACCGTGTGCGCTTATTGACTTTAAGCACCCGAAAATACTTTCAACTTCAATAAAGCTCAAAACATGTCGACTACGATTGTGAAGATAGACAATTTAGAGCTTGTTTAATACAAAAGCAGCCATGTATGTTTAAATGTAACACTAAAACTTAAGACAATTAGAAGGAAAGCATATTAAAAAGCAAAAGAGTAAAACTTCGGTTTTGAGGGTGAGTTGAGGCTCGTCTTCATCTCTCGAGCTGAAAAAGAGCAAATGAATCCTGATGAAGCTTCGTGGACAAGACGTTTGGAGTCTGTCAGTGGGCCGCTTTGAGCCCAGGTTTCCCCTCCAGATAGACTCAACCCAAACTTCTCAAAGGGAGAGAGAGAATAAAAAAAAAACAAGAAGGAGCCTGGAGAAAGAACCATCCAGTAATGAGAGAGGGGAACCGGGAAGGGGCTGGTGGAGGGGAGCAGTTCAAGGTTGCATTCAGCAGTAAGGACTGTCCTGACCAAACACGGACTTCCTTTTGGGTTTAAGAGCCTCTTTATCAAATCCTAGTCTTTGTGTGTGTGTGTGTGTGTGTGTGTGTGTGTGTGTGTGTGTGTGTGTGTGTGTGTGTGTGTGTGTGTGTGTGTGTGTGTGTGTGTAAGGGCACATTGGTGGTCTCCAGTTGGTGGGAGGTGGAGGGAGGGGGCAACTTTGAATTCAAATTCAAATGGGCTTATTCTTCAGGCCCGGTTCTGACAGACATCAGACTTGAAGCTGGAATGTAAATGTGGCATTTTTGGATGTCCGTACTTTGGGATTAGTTTGTTTCTTTTAAAAGTCACGGGGGAGGGGGGAATTATGTTCAGCTTTCATTACCACACCATACCAACTTTATTTATAAAGCTCTTTAAAACAACCACAGCTGATACAAAGTGCTGTACATTAAAACACAACATAATAAAAAGTAAATAAATATGAACTCTTACAGTTTAAAAACAAACAAACATACAATTTAAAACTAGATCCTGCTGGAGTTGAAAGCCAAGTAAAATAGATGGGTTTTAAGACGTTGTCTCTAGAAAGTGCGGGTGGAGGTTGAACTCCACTCTCTGCTCTACATGAATGTAAACCCCAGCCACTGTTGTCTGTTCATAAACAAAGCAGTTCTGGCTGAAATTCCTCCTGTCTGTCATCTTTTCATATGCAAATCACATACAGTGACCCCCCCATGCCCCTCCCCGCCTTTTTTGCAGTTCGGTATTTGCAGATTTTTCTGTGGAACTTGAAATTATTTGCGGACAAGCCACCTATTTGCAAAATTTTTTTTTACCAGACTGCTTCTCTAAAATGTTAGAAAGAAAATTCAACTGGGGAAGCTGAAACACCAAGGCCCCATGATGCTTGACATATTTGTCGGCGTTCGGGAAGGAGCCAAACGCGACATCTATTTTCCTTTGAACTGATTGACTGAACCCTCAAGAATGGAAATAAGGAAGATTATAGATATTAGCTTCTGTGGTAGTTTTTTTTTTTCTTCTGAAAAGTTGCTAAGTTGGTATTTAATAAAGCAGCTAATAATGCATCTAGTCTTCATAATCTCTACACCAATCAGCGCCAAGGAAAACGATCGTCACTCCTGGATTGGCTGCTTTGCAAACAAACACCACCCAATGACATGTGGGGGGTGGTCCTAGTATTTCAGCTTCCCAACCTGCTTTTGCTTTCACATATTTTTAGACATGCTCTATGAACAAAATCTGCGTCCAAGCAAATTTTATGTAAATAATTTGTAGTTGCAGGAAAACACGCAAACTGGTGAATTTGCTTGGTTTGGTGACGCAGTAGGAGCCCCCATCTGACCAGCCCTAGCCCAGGGATTCATTTATGCATTGACCACCACTGCATGCAGCTACTAAGTAAGCATCATTCAAACACTGGTTGACCATTACCACTGTTCAACCCAGTCCCGTTCTGAACCTTATGTGACCTTTTTGTTGACTTTTCCCAGCATGGATTTTCCTCTAGTTTCCAGTTTCTTGAAAAGTTTAAAGTGCCGTCATTACGTCACGGCGGGTTCCTCGTCCACAAAGGTATGAGGGCAAAGCCAGAGGTTCTCCAGGGTATTACTGTAAACGAGCGAAGTATCTGGGAAGTCCTGCAGAGTGACTAAAAACGAACCTGGAAGAGAGGGAGGAAGGCAGGGAGGGAAGAGGAAGGGGAAAAGAGGCGTTCAGCGGTAGAAGAGAGAGAGAGAGAGAGAGAGAGGGGGGGGGGGACGGAGGGAAAGACTCCTCTGCTTCAATGGAATAAAAACTGCGCAGTTTCTTTTAAGGAGTCCCCATCCACGGCTCGGTTCGTGCGCAGTGGACACCTCTGGAGGATGATTCAGGGATGGTGGCTCCTGCCTTTTTCCTGGCTCTAGCCTTCTATTTATTTTGTTTGTTTTTTTTTTTAATTTCAGTGCCAGCTCAGAGGAGGAAGAGGAGCTGTGCAATCATTCAGAAAAGGCGATGCGACCATGCAGAGGTGCAGCAGTGCTTCACGGTGGGCTTTCTTTCTGTTCCCTTCGCTGCACCTAAACGGGTTTTGGATGCTGGATGGAGCTCTAGACGTGGTTTAGAAATGACAGAGGAGAAGACGGGTTTTTTTTTTTTTTTTTGGTTTTTTTTTTAAGGGGGCTGCGTCATCCCCGGATGGACATGGAGGTGGACTGCTGTGCAGATCTTTCTCTGGTTTTCGCTGCTGATTCTGTGGGCTAACATCTAAAAAAAAAAAAAAAAAAAAAAAAAGGTGAGAATAAGCGCAGATTGTAACCCGTTCCTGTAAGTAACGTAGCAGAGCTACCGTCTTCTTCCTGTTACAAATGGAGGATTTCCGTGACGTTATATAATTACTAATAATGTCTTAACTTTGCATGCGTGCTTGTGTTGAGTTTGAGCGGGTTCTGTCTTGTTTTGCGGGATTTTTCCCCTCCTAACATCATAGTGAAAGTGGAATGATGTCACGTTTTCTACAGTAAAGGAAGGGGATAGTTTACGGGAATGAAGCTGATGTCGCAATCATCTTGTGTCGACCCCACGTTTCCACGATAATACGCAGATAAAAAAAAAAAAAAAAAGAGTCGATAAATGGAGTGGGTTGGCGCGGCCGTTCTGTTTGGCTCATTTATGCGGCTGTTATTGCGGGTTTATGGGGTGAAATGCGGGCTCTCCGCTTTTTAGAGGAAAGGGGTGTCGCATTTTCTTTCTGAAATGTCATGTGGTGAAGTTGTGGCGGGTTCTCTACTATTTCCAGGAAGAGCGTTTGAATTTTCTTCCCCTTGGATTTTTTTCTCCCCCTGTCTCCACCCCTCTTCATGCTGCTTCGCCACCTGCCATTTGGCTTCTTCGCCACTAGATGGCGACACAGGACAGGAAATCAGACAGGACGTCACCTGCTTGACGTATTTACCTGCATAGTAATTTTAAAGTTGGGGGTCGGAGCTCCGCCGTGCTTCAGTTACAGGACCTGGCTAATTCACACCGCTCACATTTTTAAAACCTTTTTGTTATGATGCAGAATTACAGCGTAATTGTGAAGTGAAAGGCGACACTGACATTGTATTAAAAATATTATCAAATTAAACACCTAAAAAGCATTTTGTGCTTCAACTCCCTTTACTCTGATGCCCATAAATCAGGAGTGTCCAAACTTTTTTTTTGTCATGTGGGACACAATTTTCTACTCAAATTCTTCTGATATTTAATAGTATGTTTGTTTTTGAGTGGATGTCACTAGATAAATGTGGTCATATTTACGAATAAATAAAATACAACACAGAACACCTCTTCGTGTCAAAGATGACACTTTTTTGTTGTAAAAAGATTGTAATTACATATAATTAAAAACAACATTTCCATCAACAATCTGTGCTGTGTGGTCAGTTTAACTGCAGGGATTTGCTCTTTCCTCTAGAGGGCGACACACCCAAACTCCAGCTTCTTCTTTTTTTTGTCTGCAGGTCACGCCTGAGTGTTGGTCGGTTTTGTTTGGAGAATTAATGGTTTAAGTTCGAGGAGAAGTCAGTAAAAGCTTTAAATGATCACATTTATGGTTAGGTCTTTCTTTAAAGCATAATTTATTATGTACTCTTCAGCGAGCATGCAGGCTGTATTTGTCAGAATAAACTTTAGATTCAGTATTGGATTGCAGGACTAAATTACAAATGTTTGCTGGAAACAGGAGGGAAATGATCTGACATGCAGATTAGAGATTGTGGGGATCTGATAAATTTCCTGCTTCCTACGAGGATTTAAGTGCAGAGGTGCTTGGATTTTCTGACCCTCTGACTCCAGCCGCATCTGAAGGCTGCAGTTATTCCTGTTGCTTGTGTATATGTTTTCCTTCCACTTAACTTTTTTTTGCCAGTACGGTTTGGAGTTGAGTTGCTGCCATGCAGCATTAATGAGCCGCTGAACAGGTGTACCCAATAAAGTCATAAAACTGTGAGTTTAACATGAACGGAATTGCTGTAAGAAACTTTTTGATGATTTTTTTCTTCTTTTCACTCATTTAAGAAGAAAAGGTTCATTTTCATGAGCTTCTGTCTTTCTTCGCAGCAGCGCAGTGAGGATGGGAAGACGTCTCAGTGCTGCGTTTGAAGAACCGCCAGCGCCTGACTGAAGCCATGAGAAATCACCGCAGACTGCTGGAGGAAGATGGATGGGATTCACCTCGACACCTGCAGCTGGAAAAATCCTCCATGGAACGACAGGTGGAAGAAGCTGCCTTTTGTTTTTATTGCAAAATAATCGTTACTTGTGTTATAAAAATAGAATTGACCTAAAATGAAATGTTTTTATTAATTTCTGTATTTCCACTAATTTGACTTTATTTCAAATTTAAATGAGCTTGTTTTTATTAACCACATAGGATTTTTCTGATTTTAATATTTTGTAAAAAATAAAAAATTAAAAAATAATTCACACAGAAATTAAAAGCAAAAGATGCTCAAGCAAGCAGAGTGCTTGTCACATTATGCATTCATAAAATGTTCATTTAAATGCTCAAACATTTGGCATCTTCTCTGTAAAGATGACAGTCACAACTTAGTGCTGCACCGACAATCGGTAGCTTTTTTTTCTGTTTTTACTGTTTAGAAGCAAAAAGATAAAAATTAAACAAAAACCAACAGAAAAATGCTGGAAATTTACGTCTGGAAACGTGTGAGGAAAAGAGTCGGGATGCTGACAAGCAAACAGTCCGTTATTCTTTGTTGAGTAGTCCACATGCTAGCAGCAGACAGATTGAGCTGATCCTCATCAAACTCACTGGTGTGTTATTTTCTCTTGGTGCTGCAGAACTGGACGGCTGACCTGCATCCGTCTGCAGAGCGACCAGAGCGTACCTGCTCAGGTAAGACCTCCTGACCTCTTATCTCCGCCTCCCTCACGAGTCGGCGCTGACGAATGAGACGCGCTTGACTTCGTGGTTCAGCTCTGTTGGGATGTTGGAACGGCAGATTGCTCGTCGGGCAAACAACACAACCTTTAGATTTGCGCACGGTGTGGCCCAGTTTTGTAAATTGGACTGTATCGGTGTGCGTGTGGGAGCAGCTGCTGAGCCACTCAGAGAGGCTGATCTGTTTGAAGTTGTCACATATTTATTTTTCCTGCGTTCTGACCTGCTGTGAGTCTGTTTAGACATCATGAGCTGGTCCGACTGGTTCGTTTCTATAAAACGTTTTTTTTTCTTCTTCTTCTTTGTGTTTGTTGTTAAGCTGCCAACTTGCCTTTAACCGCGCTGCTGGTTTAGTAACGAGTTCCCTTTTATCAAGAGAAGCGCAGCGTTGGGTTCAGTTTATGTTTCACCGTTTATTTAAACTTGAGAAGATTTAAAACAATTTACCTTCGACATTTTTTCAGGTTTTTATTTCCTTATTTATTGCTTTTACTGAAGTACTTTCAAGATATACGGGGGGCAAATACTGCCAGAAAATACAGAGTAACTGCAAGAGATGAATTGCTGTGATGAGTAATGTAAGAAAGATCCAAAGTAGTCCAAAAAATAATAATTAAATAAGCATACATTTAAACTGAATGATAATTAAAAGGGGAAAATGCAAAAACAAGAAAGAAATAGTGCAATAAAATGAAATTTTTGAAATGCCTAAAGACAGAAAAAAAATTCACAAAATATTTTTGAAAAATAAATGAAAAAATATATATTTATTTAAGTGAAAATAATGGAAGGGGTGTTGATGTACTGAATTATTACAAATTAAGATATTAAAAAAATTTAATGAATTATTATTAGTAAGCTATTAACTTATGCAACATTGCATATATTGCTTTTTTTCATTTCTCAGCCTTGTTATTAATCTACTGCATAATGCAGTGATAAAAAAAACAAAGTTTTTAAAATAACATTTCTAGGTGTGTTTTCAATTATAAAGCAAAAAAATATCTGAACTCATGACTTTGCCACAATTCGTAAAACAAATTTTTTTTTTGTCAAGTTCATTTTTGTCCATTTTTTATATTTTGTATGTGGGTATACATGCACATATTAATAATTTGTCAGTACTGATTCTCAGTAACGGGTTGTCACCCCCAGCCCGTCACTGAGGTGCTTACACACCTAACTTAACAGCAGCTCCGTTTCATTTTCACACACCTTCTGACATCTGTCTCAAACACGCCCTCTCTCTTCTCGCTCACGGTTCTGATCCGCCGCTCGGGGACAAAGACACACGTTTCCTCTAAATCCAGTGTCTCCCAGGACGCAGCTAAGTCTTACACACCTGAGGGGGTTTGTTACGAGCTTTGCTGCCTTGTTTCATACATTCACAGCCGGCCACAAATCAGATCAATTACACACGCGAACGGATGCAGAAACACACACACACACAGTCGTTTTTTTTTTTTATAATAAAATGGCAGCCATGCTTAGAAAGTCTCATATTCTTTGGGCTCATTCCAACGAAACCATAAAATATGCATAATGAACGTCTTAAAGATTACGTTTTCAGTGTGCCAGCTACTAAACTACATAAATACTGGGGACAATGAGATGGAAGCAAAACAAGTCAGAAAATGTGGCTCAGATTTAGTGAAATCTCTGTTTTTGAGATTTTGCAGTGGTTTCACATTTTAAGAACTCCTTCGTTGTCCTTCCCTGTAGTACTCCAGCGAAGGAAGTTACTGGAAAAGTTAAGACGTTAAAACATAAATACTACCACGTTTATTGAGCGTATGTCGGAAAAACTCTTTGTTTCCATCCAGCTCCAAACGGCTGGACTGAAAACGATGAGCTTCGATCCGTGGCGGCACGCTGTCTGCTTCGCGCTCTCTGTTTGGGACGTCTAGGTTGTGAACTGATTTTCTTCCAGAAATAATGAAAAATATCAACTATAGGGAACTCGTACGGTGCATCTCATTTGTTCCCACTGTCGATGATAAAAAAGGTGTTAGGAGTGTTTTCCTTTTTGGCAGCGTGAAAAGAATCCGGTGGCGAAACAGAAAAAAGATGGTTTGTTGTAAAGCCTTGTGAGGCTTTGTTGCCACCAGACTGGTGGTTAAAAACTGGACAGGGAAATGGTGGTAAAGGTGGCTTTCATATAAAAATACTTTTTATTCATGTAAATGAAGCAATTCAAGTAATTTGAATGACTTGTCTCGGTGTTAACGGTTTTATTCATCGAGATGTAAAGAAAATGTTTAATTGCGTGAAGGCATTGAAAGTTCAATGCTCTGTTATGAGTGAATGGTGTAAGAGTGTCCTGAAATGTGTTTCTTTCAAGTGCTCAAAGAAATGCAAGGTTTAATTTATATTTATTTGACACATTCGTCCGGCTGAGGTGAATTTTCATCGGTACAGACAAAGAGTCTGCGTGGTGCATCATGAGATCAATAAAAATTTGCTCAAATTCAGAATCAGGGGAGTATATTTTCAGTTTAAACAACGTTAATAAATTGCGATTCTTGTGCTATATGATTTTTTTTTGTCGTGTTTAGGAGGTTAGTGTCAAGCTGTCTATTAATGCTGGAGCATAAGTTACTTAAAACTGCATGTATTCTTAAACTACAAAATCCATTTCCTGGAGTTATACCTAGTTGTAGATTCTGGGTAAAGGCAAAATGTCAGGGACAAAGAGGCGAAGTGGGACTTTTAAAATGTGTGCATGTGTATCAGAGAGGCACAGAATTAAAGACGAGTGTAGGATGACCTGCACTGTATCTGAACGGCATGACGAAGAACATTTCCAGACTCTCTCTGTCAGCATGAACACGACTTCAGACACTGAGTCAAACAAATGCTGTCCGTCCAGCGTGCCCATAAATAACGTGGGTTTGCGTCCGACCGCAGGTTTTCCTCTCTGCTTGGGGTGATCTCAGACGGTGTCTAAACACTTGACTCCCCAGAGTTTGGCAGAACCGTTAACGCTGCCGTTTTGATGTCGGCTCGTTTTAAGTAAAACGACTCCATGTGGCACACCTGGTTCCAGTTTGGTCAGACGGCTTATTTGGACTGGGTTCTGGTTTAAGACTTGAGAGATGAGTGGCACATGCTCCGTTGAAGGACTTGGTAGTTAAAGCCACATTCCTTTTAACTGTATTTGAGGGCATAAGCCGTAATATGCTGTTTGTTTCCTGTTTCGCTCCGAAGCTATTGGTTATTGATTTATTTGTCCAGCAGGTGGCTTTTCATCCTTCTCTTTCTCTACCTTTCAAATCAACTTGTGATTTCATAGCTCAACATTTTATATTATTTTCCCTCCTTTTTTAGTTTTCTCTGTTCCCTCATTTCTGTTGTACTTACCAACGAGACCGTCTGAGAGGCTGAGAATGAAGATGGTAAAAAGAAAAAACAAAAAAACAAAAAGCCGCGCTCAGCCAGAGCTGGTTTGAAGAGAGGTGGAGGGAGGGAGCTGAGTCAGGATGCCTGGAGGCTGGATAGCAGGAAGCAGTGGGTGAGGTGGAGGACAGGAAGGACGGAGGGAGACAGAGACTCCTCTTCACCGGCCTCTTTCTCCTCCTCGTCATCGTCAGCGCTTGTCAGCGAGGCAGGAGTGGCGAAGGGAGAGGTGGAGCTGACATCATTCACTTCCTGGAGGGCCTCGAGGGTGTGCTGTGGTTGTCTGCCTTTTAGAGGCCTTTAATGGTCCCAAACTACAGCTGGCTCAGAAACGCTGTGGGAACGCTGGCTTTAGTAAAATAAATAAGAGAAGCACAACACGAGAGCGATTTCAAAGGCGCGATGCAGACGGGTTAGATAATTTTTCTGTCATGGTAAACTTTATTTAACCATGAAATGTTGTGAAGCATCAAAGATTACTAAAATGAGCCTGATGACATGATCTTGTGAAAACATTTTTTTAATTTTTATTGAACCTGGAAACCTGGCTGGGATAGGAAGCAAAGCCAGAATTGAGCAAGTTTACACCATTAGAATTTTTACAGACTGAAATTTGCTGAAAATATGTGGATTACTAAAACAAGTAAAAGTGAAATGGAATCAGATTCAAATACTTGTAAATTGGATTTAGAAATAAATCATTTCTGCTGTATTTCTCATGCAAAAGGAGCAGGAAGGACCTTAGTTCATCTCTGAGCTGTGGATTTCTTTGGAGCTCCAAAGACTTCTTGGTGGTTCTGATTCTTGGTGGTTCTGATTCTTGGTGGTTCTGATTCTGGACCGCAGTCAGATCCGTTATGCGCAAATGGAGAAAACAGAGCATCAGTGAACCTTTGCAAGAGCGGCTGGTCCATCAGAACAACTTGGAGCTGCTCCTTTATTCATGAAAGAGCCTTTAAAACAACCTGGAAACCCCTGCAGTCTGAGCCAAAATGGCTGCCCAAACTGAACACAAACCCATAAGTCATCATTCTCAAAGACGTCTTTATGATCTCCAAAACGTTTGGGAGGAAATGTATCTGTGGAGTGAGTGAAGGCTGGAAGTGCCTCCTGATACATCTGGAGTAAAACTGACGCAACTTTTCATAAAAACCATCTTGTCAGTGGACCCTCAGTGACCCGTGAAGCCTAAACGTTGAAGGCCGCCATGAGGAGTTTGATCACAGAGACACACAATCTGCTACGACGGTCTTTTATGATGAACACGTTGCTGCATTAGCGTCGATTCTCTGCGCGTTTGTTGCGCTCTATAGACGAGCTGCCATGGAAACTGGGATCTGAGAAAATATGTCTTGTTACTTTTATGTCCATGAGGACATAATGACGTTCGACCTTGGTTTTATTTTCCCCGTAGCTATAAGAACAGGACGACGAGAATGTCTTTTTATTGGCCAATATGTTTCATAATTCACTCACTCCTTGCAGCCACGTTTTCATTTTTGCCCTTTCTCTGAAGATCCTTTCGTGGCCGAGACTATTCACACATTTGGTTTTATGTGTGGGAGAAAGTCTAGCAGCCGATTTGGTTTTTAAGCAAAAAGAGGATAGAAAACATTGAAACTGAAAGTGTCTGAAACGGGCTTACGCAGGCTTTAGTGGTCGGAGGATCTGCTTCTCTGTTCTGAGGAAAAAGTGCAAATCTCATCAAATCCCAGCTTCTCCCCAACCGAATCCCTTTCTTGAACAAATCCAGCCTTCGTCGTGCTGGACTCTCTCACCCCTGAACCCCCCCTCCTCCCTCCATCGCTCCCCTCCCAAAGCTCCTGTTCTGGCTTTCTGCCTCTCAGGTTTCTCCCTGCACCCCTGGCCCCCCTTTGACCCCATGTTACCCCCACACCTACCCCCTCCCTTTCCCCAGGGCTTGCCCACAGCTCCCAGTCCTTTGTGCTCCTTCGCCTCGCCCCCCCACCCCCTGCCTTTGTGTGCGAGAGGCCAGCGAAGGGTGATGGGATAGGCGGCAGAGAAAGAAAAGGATCCAGTCGATCACACATGATGCATTTTATTTTGACATGCTATCGTTTGATTGGCTAGAATTGCGGGCCATGTCTTTTGTTTCTCTCATGTACCGCCCTGTCTGATAAGCATCCAGAAGGAATGGTTTGATTTGGCTGTGATTTAGTAAACACTCAAATCTTATTGCTGGCATGTCTGGATCGAGCAGGTCCAGCATCATAACCGGAGCAACTTCCGGTTATGATGGACGGAGCGTCTGATGGACGATGTAGTGAGTAAAGCTCACCAAACGGAGATAACACCTGAGTCTGCATCACCAGAATGTGTGATGTCACATTCTGGGTGTTCATCAGGACTGGTTGTCTTGACATACAATTACCTGATGCCAGATGACACCAAATAGAAATCAGGTAGCATCAAGCAGATAGTCACATTTTCTAATTTCCTGTCATCTTTTCTGAACTCAAAAACACGTTGGCTCACTGGTGGACGGACCTAGTCATTGCCACCAGGCTTTAGAAAGATCCAAGTTAAACGTGGATCATTGCTCATTTCTGTTGCGCTGACACAGCAATGATTTATTCCTTAAACAATTGGTTATTTATTGAAGAGGCGACATGACTCATTCTTTTATAAGTTTTAGTTGGTTAAAGAAAAGGAAATTGAGTAGAAAAAAGATTCCGGTGCCCAAAGAGGAACATTAAAAGAGTTTTCACAACTGATAATCCGGTAGACTTTGTTCGACCGGGGGACCAAAATTTCAACATTTGTTTCGTTCTCAGCTGGTTAACAATCCAAACCCTTTGAAAAACATCTTCCCCGTCCTCACCTGTGGTGGCGCTGCACCAGGAACCGCCGACAGAAACAACACAAGAACTTCTGAAGAAGATACAGAGTGCAACTTCTTCTTAACAAAACTTGAACAAAAATGGAGCAGCATCAGATTGTAGCAGTTGTAGGATTCCTCTTTGTCTTTGGCAAAAGGCCACGAGGAACTTCGTTACAACCAAAACAAATGTGTTAGTGTATTTACCCAGAATGCCCTGCGCTACAGTCTGCTTCCTGCTGTTGGAGCGATCTTTGGTCTGCTCTGCATTCGCATATGCATTCAAACTGGGCTAGAGTTCACTTCAACCAAACTGAGATCTCGGCATTTAGAGTTTAATTGCGCATTTACACCTCCCCGAAAAAAACAGACTTTCTAGCTAAACAAACTGGAGTTCGATTTAAAATGACTAAACATGGCAAGTGTGAAAGTGTTAATCGCAACTATTTAAGAAGAAATTGTCTACTTTAAAGGAATTAATAAAGAAGTAGAGAAATATTCAAGCTGCGACTAGGTGAGGCTTTCACATCTGCCTCTAACCACATGATGCCTTAGCAAACACATTCAAACCTGATGAGCTGACAGGTGACACGGGTCGCTGAGTTTTAACAGTGGAAGTGAGCCATTATGTTTCTAAGAGGTCTTTACGGCATGTCAGTTAGGAGGCCAGACACTCGAGACATTATTCACCCACTGACTTACCTGCTGGCAGGTCAACAATAAAAACATCCACGGATCTGCAGAGGGGAGCGGCGCGTCAGTGGATCCAAAACCCATGATAACCGACGTGTCTCTGAGAACAAGGCCGGAGTGTGAACGTCGAGTCGAGAGAGCGTTAATAAGGTTGTCAGGGCATCTGCACATGCATTATGTATCTCTTTGTTCCCATGCATTTTTCAAAACCCCGTGCAAAAAAAAAAAAAAGGTGGGTCATGCTTGGTGCCGCTGCCGTTTTGTGCATAAGATCCTCTCGCTGAGAGCGGACGCTCAGTGGGAAGAGTTTATTCCTGGAAAGCCGGCTGCCGCCGCTGTTATTGTAGCAAACTTGATTAGAAGAGCTACAGCTGCCGTGGCCTCTGCTCCGAGCTGCAACGTGACACACACACACACACAGCCATTAACCCGTAGAATGTAGATTATGTTCTGTGATTCTGAGGTCGCCTAAGATTTTACATTTCTATACATTCTGTGAATTTAGACCAAACAGTTGTGAAGCTTCCTGAAAGTTGCAGCTGCTGAACACCTGCTTCACCTTTCCTTTCTGTTGCATTAAAGCTGCAGTATGCAACGCTTATAAAAAAAACATTCTTTATATATTTAACATTATTATGACGTCATGACATCATAATACAAAACAGATGATCTGTGAAGAAAATTGAGCTCCACTCCAAAGCCAGTATTGCCGTCTGCAGAAGTACAACCCTCAGTCAGAAACAACCAATCAGAGCGAGGAAGAGGGTCTTCACGCCGTCAATCCAGCTCACATTGAGCAGCATCTACACAGGCATGATGGACAGCATTAAAACCTTCCTCCTGGCTCTGATTGGTTGTTTTTGATGCATTTCTTCAGATGGCAATAGTAGCTCTTGGAGGAGGGGGAGGATCTTGATTTCTCCACAGATGATCTTATATTATGCTGTCATGGTGACAGTTTTAACAGACATGGAAGAACATAACATTTTTTTGTAAAAGTTGCATGCTGCAGCTTGGAGGCCCATTCCCAGCAGAAAACCTGTCAGTGCAATGTGGGAATAATTATGCTCTATGAAATTTGTGCAAGGGCTGCACAGTGGCGCAGTTGGTAGAGCTGTTGCCTTGCAGCAAGAAGGTTCTGGGTTCGATTCCCGGACCCGGTCTTTCTGCATGGAGTTTGCATGTTCTCCCTGTGCATGCGTGGGTTTTCTCCGGGTACTCCGGTTTCCTCCCACAGTCCAAAAACATGACTGTCAGGTTTATTGGCTTCTCCAAATTGCCCCTAGGTGTGAGTGTTTGCATGATTGTTTGTCCTGTGTGTCTCTGTGTTGCCCTGCGACAGACTGGCGACCTGTCCAGGGTGTACCCTGCCTCTCGCCCCGAACGTTAGCTGGAGATGGGCACCAGCAACCCTCCCGACCCCATTAAGGGACAAGGGTGTAAGAAAATGGATGGATGGATGGATGGATGGATGGATGGATGGAAATTTGTGCAGAAAAAATATTATCGGGTTGTTGTTTATCTGTGACATACATGTCTCCTTTGCCATCTTGTTGTGAACCGTGTGAGGAGTTGAATTTACTTGCTACTGTTTTATTTCTAGTTTCATAATTTCATGGTGTCGTGCTACATGAGCGGCTCGGTTGGTTGTCCTGTGAACGATCAGGGTGGATTAAATCATGTCCCGTATTGTGTTGCCGTCTAGAACGGTTAGGAGACAGGAAGGTGGATGTTCTAGGGTGGCCCAGTCAAAGCCCAGACCTCAACTAGATGGAGAATTGGTGGCAGAACTCTGTTCCCAGCCGATCCACACCCAACCTGACAGAGCTTGAACAGTTTAGCAGGAATAATTGAGGAAAACAGCAGCGTGACTTTATCCACACAGACTGCAGGTTGTAGTTGCATAAAAACAATGACCATGAGAGCCATAATATAGCCCACAATCTGATTTTCTTGCTGTTCCTACCCATGTAGGCCCCTACGTGCTGTATAAGTGTCTTTCAAGCTGAGGTGATCAAACTCCACTGGGATCTGAGACCTCAGATCAGAGCTTTAGTAGCAGCAATACAGGAAACACGCTGTGGTAAAGTAAGAAGCCGAGTCAGAAGGATGAACTGTTGATTCACTGGTCTACGCTCCGTTCCTGACCTACAGCGAAAGGATTAGGGTTATGACTAAACGGATGAGATCACACATCGTCATCCTTTTTTTAGTTTACATCAGTAGCCGTCATCCAGAGCAGGTCATTCAGACTGCTTTTCATTAGCAGTTTTTTTGCTGTTAATAAATAGCTTAGATTTTTAGGAAATAATCCGATTTGTATGTGATGTATTTATCTATTTCGTTCAGTAACTTTACACTGTAAAATCACAAAGTCTTACCTAGACTTTTGTGTTTTTGTCATGATAACATGACATGTTAAGTGGAAAAATCTGCCAGTGGAAGTAGCATATTCAATAATTATTTACATAAAACAAGCTGGTATATCTTGCTGAAAAGTTACTTGCTAGTTTTGTCCAAACATATTAAGATATTTGTACTAGAAACTAAACAAACACATGTATGATTTAGTGTGTTTTGCCGTGTAGATGATAAAAATATATTCCAACCAATGTGTGACGTGTTGCATTTTAAATCAGTTGCCTCAGAAATTGCACGGCCTCTTCCCCTGCTAATAGAAAATAACAATTAGCTGCTGTTGGACCAATTATCTAAATATCAACAGAAGTCTCCATTGGCAAACCAGCCTTTCATGTGAGGTGTTGACCTTTGAGAGGGATCATGCTAATTATTGATCACTTATATAAACACAAGCCATCCTAAAACCTATTATTGCCTCTTCCACTGCCTTCCTATGGAGGCCCAATGTAATTAGGCCCTGAGGTAATTGGCCGACTAATTGTAGTCGGTTAGATACATACATTGCCTGGCGTCAAACTCCAAACAAAGCTCTGTAATTTCTTTTAATTACCCGCTGTTGGGTCTGACAGCTGACCCCGAGCCCCTGTTCGTGGGGATTGTGGGTAGGCTTTGGTTCGTGGTGGGTGAAGGGATCCTAACCTTCCCTCCAGTGTGGTCGTGGCCCAGACGGATCATTTTGTCGGAGCCCACATACGTCCACAGAGTGGGACGAGCAGAGCAGACACACTTCCCTGCTCCGGCTTTTCAGGCAGCAGACCCATTCATCACGCGTCTGTGTGCAGAGGAGCTGCTGTTCATCGCCTCCCCTCCAGGAGCCGGCTTGTCTCACGCTCTATCTCTCCACCTCTCCACTAGCTCGCTCTTTGTCTTCCTGCCCCCCACCGCCGTCTCTCTCTTCCCCCTGTTCTTCATACCTTTGATTCGGTCTCGTCTTGCTCACAGCTTTTACAAATGTGGCCTTGCTGGCAGAACAAAGGCGAAACAGCCAGTTATCTTTTCTACCGACGCCTGAGTGTTTGTTCCAGATGTTTGTGCAGTACCGCACGGACGACTCGCCCCTTCAAGGAATCTTTCTACATCCCAACAATTTTATCCTAAACTGTTAACTTAGTTCATGACGGTAGCTGGAATTCAAAACGGATAGAGATGATTCAGATGTTAGAGGAAGGCTTGAAAACGCTTTTGTCACTGAAAGTAATAAGGGGTCAATAGCTTTAGGAAATAATCAAGTATGGCTGAAATCATTAAGACTTAAATTGCCCATCTTTATGCTAACTGCCAATACTGAATATGCCACACGAATGCTACTGCCCACAAAAGGCAGCTGCTTTACCAGTAGATACTGTAGATTCATATTTCTGTTCTTGGTGGAAGAACTTTATGCACCTCTGACCTAAAGAGACTCGACGATCTGGTAAAGAAAGCCGGTTCTGTCCCGGGGACGAATGTGGATGATGCAAAGAGGGATTCTTCATAAAATCAAGAAAATTATGGACTGGACAACCCTGACCATCCTCTTCATGAGACGGTCTTGGGAAAACGGAGTGTCTTCAGTCAGAGGCTTCTTCAAATGTGCCGTGACACAGACCTCTACAAGAGATCTTTCCTGCCAACAGCCGTCACTATACTGTAACTCAATGAAGAACTGAATTAAAATGAGTAGCATTTAATTTCTCTTTGAGATCAATAAAGTATTTTTGAATCTGAATTGAATCGAACCGACCAGAGAGCAGGTGTGAATAGGAACCGGGTTTTTTGTTGCCTGCTGGTAATTATTGACTTCAGTCCTAACGAAAACATAACTCTTATGTAAACATGCTCACTTGAAACTGGGACTTGGGTCCCTTTTATCCATTTTTGTGTGTTTCCCAAAAGGTTTGCAGGAATGTGTGGTGGGGACTGACGTCTCGCCACAGTTCAGTCGCTACGTCGCTCGGATGCTCAGAGACAAAGACGTTGTAAAGGTTGTCTTAAGTAAGCCGGCTTCAGAACGCAAGGGTTTGATGTAGCGATGATGGATGGTCTCTGGTACCAGCTCGCTTGAAGATTTAAAGTGAAAACCAGCGGGGGGCAGTCACTGTGCATCATTTCAGATGTATAATTTCTTTCAGTTTCATGCACTGGACCAAGTTGACGGAATAAGTCACTGGATTTCAGCCAGAAATTCAAACCAAATGATTTGTAGGTTTGTAGTCTACGAGCGGCTGGAGGCAGCTTTCAGAGGCGCTCCTTTAAAGCTTTAGTATGGAACAGTTTAGTGAAAATAGTTTAAAGGAGCAGTTTTATAAAGGTAGACAAAGTGTATGGATGGCTTGGATATCTCTAGTTGTAAGGAGAATGGAGTAAATTGGTGTAGTCCCTTCCCCCACCTGTTGCTGCCTGCTGAAAGACTAACAACTGCCATAAAGTCTGGGCTGTTAGGGGAGTGGGAGATTTTTTTTTTTGTCCAGACCCCAAAAAATCTGTTTTGTGCCACTTCCACCTGCAGTCTGACCGGTAATGTCGCATTTTATCCGCCTTCTTGCGTCATCCGTTGCAATCAATACAACTTATGCATAAGTAGGAACTTCTGTTGTTAAATAACAGCTAATTGATCATCTTTTAGTTTTGATTTTTCTGTAAATACAGTGCAACGGTTATTACTCGAGGTATATGAGGAATGTCGGGTTTTTTCTCATTACTATTGAAACATAAGTGACGTGATTTGCGCTTACTTTAATTTATGGCAGTGATTCCTCCAACCAAAGGCTCATATTCCACATGAGGAGAAAATCACCGAAATGTCACCATATTCAAAAAAAAAAAAAAGAAGAAGGAAAATGGCAGCATGACCTTTTACAGACAAATTAAATTGCAATTATTTCCCCGAAGGTGAAAGAAGCCGGAGGTAAACGCTTTCGGAGCGATTTCAGAGAGGACGAGCCCCGTTCACGTCGGAGGCGGAAATAAAAGATACATTTTCTAGTTCCTCTCGCTGTGAATTCATTGAGTTAACCTCTTCTTCCTGCCACCTTGAGGGCCTCACAGCTGGTAGCGGTTTGTTCAGATGTGAGCAGAGCTGCAGCCTCTGTCATGTGAAGTTGTGTTTTTTTATCTGTGGAGCTTCGCTGGTTGAGCTCGTCGGCTTTGCTCTGCTTTGTACTGTATGTACAGTACAGCGTGCGTGGAGAAGCACAGGCCTCAGAGAGCTAGGATCAGGCTAGTGTTGCCATGGTGAGAATCAAATCCACAATGCAGGATTGTAAGGAGACCCCTGATTGGCCGACGGGACTTTTCAGGGCCGGCCAATCAGACGACAGCAGAGCCGGGGCTGTTGCTAAGGGGAGTAGCTTGGAACAGTCAGCTGTGTTCTCTCTCTCTCTCCCTCCTTCTCCTGCTGCTCGCTCTACCTTTGCCCTCATTGACTCCTTCCCCCCCTCCTCCTCCTCCTCCTCCTCCTCCTTCCTTCTGCATCCGTCTTTCTCTCTCCCAACATTTCTTTCTGCACTTCTACACGTGCAAAATGGGAAGGAGCACATGTTGAAAAATTCACTGAATATTTCATGCTGTTTGTTGTTTAGGCCCGAGTTCACAGAAACTCCACACAGACAGCGGGGATGGGTGTAGGTTATCATTTTACCTATGTGTTTTGTACCTTTTTTTTTCTCTCTCTATAATTTTTTCCACATGTGTTTTTATTTATGGACACTTTAGGGTTCAGGTTGAGGTTAAAAAAGTCACTGAAATACTCGATTTTGCTAAACTTATGAGAGAAAAAATAACAAAAATAAAGTGCTTGGATAGGCTGAAAACTTTAATTACATTACTAAAGATTGTTTTAAAGCTGCAGTATGTAATTTTTGCAAAAATCTGTTTTTCCAGATTTGCTTAAAATTGTTACCATGTTGTGACAGTATAATATGAGAAGAGAAAGTCTGTGTAAAGATTGATTGTCTCCATCTCCTCCCTGAGCTGCCATTGCTGTCTGATGAAAGGCATCGCTCCTGGTCTAAAACAGCCAATCAGAAGCCAAGAGGAGTGTCTTGGCGCTGTCAATCAACCTTGTGTATGCCGCTTAATGTAATAATGGTGGAAAAACAATTTATCATTCCAGGAAAGCCATTTATCCACCGTCATCGGTTGCTATGCTAACTAGTATTAGCATTGGTTGCAGGCTGTGTTGTGGTTAACAAGCTGTAGCTTAGCAAAGAGCAAGTGTGAGGGGGTGAGCAGGAGAGTGACTGACAGCGCTAAGACCCTCCTCCTGGATCTGATTGGTTGTTTCTGACTGAGTGGTGCATTTCTGCAGAATCAGAGGAGCCCAGTTTGCTCTAATTCACCCAGTGCAAACAATCTTAACATTACCACAGAAGCTAGCATAGACAGTCTTTCTTGTTTCTGCTCCTGGGGGTTCAGCCAATCAGCACCAATGGAAATGAATGGTGCTCCTGGATTGGCTGCTTTGCCAACACCAGCCAGTAACGTGTGAGGTAGCTTTGCGTTGATGTATTTCAGCTTCACAAGAATCAGGGAATAATTTCAATTACAGGGCTAAAAAAAGCCAATTATTTGTCTTATTTGACACCTTCTTTTTTTAATTTTTTTTATTCATTGATATTACATTAAAGGTGGCAGATTAAATATGCTCAGCACACTTTTCAGATTTCAATTGATAAACAAAAAACTTTTTAAGTTTTAACAATCATGCACCACATTTTGTCTATCACATAAAATCCCAATAAAACATTTTGACGTTTGTGACTGTAACGAATCAAAAAGTGAAAAAGTTGAAGCTCGTGAATACTCTTGCAAAGCGCTGTGTGGCGATGACACGCTGTTTGGTTTTAGGCTGTGGAACAGTTTTATGAATGGGGTTTGTTGCGAGAGCATCATTATCATTTCAGTGTGGTGCAGTTCCTGGATGAGTCAGACCAGCCTCTGCCTGATATCGGATTCCTCGTCCCCCAGGCAGAGCCGAGGCCGGTTGGATAACCAGGAAATGTGGGTTGTGACACTGGAGCATTGATGGTCGACAATCAAACTGAACCACACAAAGAGCATCCTTTTTATTTTGTTTTTGCACACGGGGGAAAATTATACGTCACCCTATGAGTGGACCAAAGCGGAAACGAGGCATCTGCATATTTCTCTCTCCTTCCCCCTCCTCTTTTCTCCCTCCTCTCATTTCCTCCATCTACACTTCCTGTTTCCTGACTCTCATCCTCTCTTTGTTCTCACAAATGCTCAGTTTTGCGACTTCCTCTGTCATTTATTGCCTCTTTCTTTTGTTCCTTTTCAAACCCTCGTGTGTGTGTGTGTGTGTGTGTGTGTGTAGGTGTGTGTGTGTGTGTGTGTGTGCGTGTGTGTTTAGTAAGTTTATGAAATGCATCCATTGTAGCCGACGAGAGCCATGAGGGCAACCTCTCCCACTTTATGAATCAAACTTTGCTGACAGGGCTATAAAACCGAGACCCATTCATAACAATCCATCCTATCAGGAGAAGCTGAGTGAGGAGAGTTGAGAGGGAAAGTCTGTGCTGTGTCCATGTGAAAGCAGAGGAATTACAGGTGTCCTGATGGCAGCGTGTGCTTGTGTGGAAAAAGATCAGATCAAAAGCAGGAGTCCCATCTGGTTCTTCGTTCTCCCACCGGTTTCGTTTAGGTCATTGTTTATGCATGTGTTTACGCTTTGTCTCTGTCTCTTCTCCTCACAACGTCAAAGTGACGCATCCATGGAAATAGAAACAAAAATCTCCAGGAACAAGAACGTTTAGGCATGCTTTGTTCCTCAGGCTCCAGAAGGAGTTCTTTTTTTTTTTTTTTCCACCTCTGCAACAATGGAAACGAACACGTGCCCGGGCAAACACGCTCCGAGAGTTTTCCTGCGCTGGCGCAAAGTCTCTGGGACTTGCTGAAAGAGGAGTAAGGAGTCTGCTGCTGCCGCTGCCATGGAGGTTAAAAATAGCAACACACATGCATTCACTCACACACAGAAATGGATGGAGCAAAAAGCATCTGTAGCGCCGAGTCTCTGTAGTCCTTGTTTTCCTTCTTTCCAGCTCAAACAAAGTACAGGGTTGAAGTAAAAGCTCTCCTAAGAGCTCTTAACATGTATTTGTAGACGTGGTTGTCAGCGGTGAAGTCACAGGAATTGTTCTCTTCTTCCAAAACAGACATTAAGTCTGAAGCCATGGCCAGTTTTCAAGACGGAAAGGAGGTTTTAAGGTCTTTATTTGAACTTTAGTTTTAGTGTTTGGGCTTTCAGACGTTGATGGTTTTTAATCCATTTCCGTCTTCGAAGTCAAAAAATATGTAAAAGTGAATCAAATCGAGCGCAAGGCTGCCAAGGACTCGGGTGGAAGTCGCTCAGGAAGTAGTGATGATTGATTTAGAGCGTCGACCCAGAACACACATGTAGCGGTCACTCAAAAAGAAAGCAACGATTGGAAAGTTTTCAACTCAAAAGGTGAGATCAGGATTCACGTGCATCTTGGTGAATTAGAGGGCTGAACGACGTTGGTAGCACCAGGGTCTCTGCATAGAGTTTATACGTTCTTCCCATTCACCTTCACCTGGTGTAACATGGCTGTTATTGGATTACTCTAAGTTGCCCATAGGTCTGCCAGTAAATAGAGGGATCTTAATCAATTACAGTATAGCTGAATAAAGTAGTTGCTTGTATAGAGTCATTAAATTAGAGGGGTATATTAGTACATTTACTTGGCTATGGACAAACAGAAAACCAAGAGTCAGTTTTCTAGGATTTGAATTGCAACTAGGCTATGTTGGCAGGTCCTGATGTTTTTTTTTTTCTGAAATAATTTTTGTGTGAGTGAGTAGTTGTTGTTCATACTAATTAAATGCGACTGTGAATCAGACCTTTTTGTGAACGTTTTACGACGTGAAAGCGACCCGTGAGCTCAGAAGAAGAACAGGCGTCACACATCTGCTTATCGTTTACGGAAGTAATAATGGCCGCCGCCGCCGCCTACGGACCGATTTTAAAGTTTCTGAGCAACGGTAGCCGACGATAATGTTTACCTCCTGTGTTGATGGGTCTGCAGAATTTTGACTCTTGTCTCACGCCAATGATGTAAGAGTTAAATAAAATGTAACATTACCATTCAAACTGCTGCATCCGATTTAGCACCACATAAGGGGGAGGAATAAATCAGATTTTGTCTTTGGGTGAAAAGATTGGAGTTGGACCATTCAGAACGGCATGAAAAAGCGATAAGGGCCAAATTTACCTACCATACCATACCATACCAACTTTATTTATAAAGCACTTTAAAACAACCACAGCTGATACAAAGGGCTGTACATTAAAACACAGCATAATAAAAAAAATAAAAACTCTTACAGTTTAAAAACAAAAACATACACTCTAAAACTAGATACCGCAGGAGTTAAAAGCCAAGTAAAATAAATGGGTTTTAAGACGAACTTTAAAAGTGGACAGTGAAGGGGCCTCTCTGACCTGCAAAGGCAAGTCATTCCATAACTTAGGACCTATGACAGAGAAAGCCCTGTCCCCTCTGAGCTTCCTCCTGGATCTTGGTACCTCCAAGAGCAGCTGATCTGCTGACCTGAGAGACCGATAAGGTACGTAGGGGTGAAGAAGCTCAGAGAGGTAAGCCGGGGCAAGATTATGCAGTGATTTAAAAACAAACAAAATAATTTTAAAATGAATCCTAAAATATACAGGCAGCCAGTGAAGTGAGGCCAGGACAGGGGTCACATGCTCCCTCTTTCGAGTTCCTGTCAAAAGTCGTGCAGCAGCATTCTGTACTAGCTGCAGACGTGAGAGCAGCGACTGACTGACTCCCAGATAAAGTGCGTTACAGTAATCCAGTCGAGTCGAGATAAAAGCGTGGATCACTGTTTCAAAACGCTGCCTGGAAAGAAAAGATTTCACTGATGCCAATCGCCTTAAATGATAAAAGCTGGACTTAACCACGGCTCTGATTTGGCTGTCCAATTTAAAATCACTGTCCACCTTAAAACCAAGATCTGTAATAACATGTTTAAAATATACCTCCAAAGGTCCAAGGTCAACAGAGGAGGACTCAGAGGAGCCACTGGGTCCAAACACAATCACCTCTGTTTTGTTTTCATTACAATTTAAAAAGTTCAAGGCCAACCAAGATTTAATATCACCAAGACATGCCAGGAGATGTTTGATAGAGTGGATAGAGTGTACCTGCTGCGTGAAAGTAGCCATAGAGCTCCGCAACGGTGCTGTAAATGCGCCGCAACATTTTTTTTTTTTTTTTACACAACAACCTACAAAAGAACCCAGAAAAAACATCTGATGTTCTGCAGGCATAGCTTGCCTGAATTAAGGTCAGCTGATGATTCAACAGTAAGAAGCAGGGCATAAAATTGCAAGCATTTGGGGAATCTGAAGGTGAAAACCACTGCTGACCAGAAAGACCGTAAAGAATACATTTACAAGACTCTTTCAGTGGATCAGATGCCGAGTGTAAAAACTGCCACGATGAATTAAAAAAACAAACACTTTTTTTTTTACGCCGCTTCCCACCACAACTGCACGTGTCCCTAATGCATCACAGTGGCTGTTTATTAATCTGATTTGCTGCTGAGCGAAATTCAGAGAGAGAGAGAGAGAGAGAGATGCTGCAGCGATGAAGGAGGAATCTGCTGTCTTAAAAGATGTTGAAAGACGGAGGGAGGAGAAAGATGAAAGCACAGCAAAGACCAGAGAGGATTACACACTTCAGGAAAACATCGACTTGGAAGGAAGAAAGAAGACTTAGTCAGAAAGAGGAAGAGTAAAGCATGCGCCAAATTGTTTTTCATCTGCAAACTATCTGTACCTCTGACTCCGCTCTCTGCCTTCTTCTTTTGTACCAGATCTATTTCTGTCTTAATCTTACCGCCTGTGAAAACGTCAACCCGAATTTCAACCCAGCATTGCTAATAGCACATTTTCCTCTTTTCCCAATTTAGCATCAATAAGAAGGGAAAAGAATGCAAATAAAAACAGGACGACCGACTCTTGTAGCCGGCCTTTGATGTTGCGTCTGCAGCCATTATTACGAGCTCGGCTGCAGACGACTTGGACAACAAAAGAAAGGGATAAAGCTGGAGGTGAGTGTGTGTGTGCACGGCGACGCGGATTAGAGCAGATTCTGTCGTTTGACAAAATCACAGGGGCAGAATTAGTTGAGATGAACAACAAGTGAAGATTATTGATGATATCACCAGATGAGTGTCAGTCAGTTTCTAAATATAGCGCAGAAGTTGCTAAGTTGTTGACACCACCTTTACATTTCATTGTGACTGGTCAGTGATGATCCAGTAACAAATCAAATGAACCAAAAATGAAATCAAGATTCTTTGAGATTGCCACCTGAATTGCTTTAAAGCAATTTCCTTGTGGCTTTTGTTAAGCACTACAGCTGTCCGCAAATCGCTGAAATTTGCGAATACGTGAGATACCGTCTAAAAACACTCATAACTGCCTATTCTACGTTTTTTTAAATGCCAAATGTGCGCAAATACGCACAGTGAGAACTATCTTGGCACTACCGCAGAGGCTAACTTTCACGGTCTTCCTCCAGGCAATCGGGCATCAGGGAAAATAAATGCCGCTCCAGGATTGGATGCTTTGCCAATGCCAGCCAGAAGCATCATTGCATCCTCTTGTTTCAGCTTCCTAAACTGGTTGTTCCTGTTGATTATTTGAAGAGATACTCTAGGATCTACGACTAAGCATTTTTTTTTTTTTTGCAAATAATGTGGATTTATGTTTTACAGAGGGGCTGCACATTGGCGCAGTTGGTAGAGCTGTTGCCTTGCAGCAAAAAGGTTCTGGGTTCGATTCTCGGCCCCGGTCTTTCTGCATGGAGTTAGCATGTTCTCCCTGTGCATGCGTGGGTTTTCTCCAGGTACTCCAGTTTCCTCCCACAGTCCAAAAACATGACCGTCAGGTTAATTGGCCTCTCCAAAATTGCCCCAAGGTGTGAATGTGTGTGTGCATGGTTGTGTGTCCTGTGTTGCTCTGCGACAGACTGGCGACCTGTCCAGGGTGACCCCGCCTCTCGCCTGAAACATTAGCTGGAGATGGGCACTAGCAACCCCTCCCGACCCCACTGAGGGACAAGGGTGCAAGAAAATGGATGGATGGATGGATGTTTTACAGAAAAATCCATGAATAGCGAGGGGTCGACTGTAGTCCATTTAGGACCCGTGAAGAAGTTACAATTTAGCGATTATTTCACATTTTACATTTTTTGTTGTATGCAATTGACACTATTGATCTGAATAAACTACATTGAGTCGAAAAAGAAAATTTTTGATTTGCTTCCTAGTCTTGACTGTAATCGCATTAGCTAGCGGTGGTTTGGACAGAGATTTGGTATGGAAACAGATTCCACACTTACAGCAGTATGCGCTTTCACAAGTCATTAAAGGTTTCTAGCAACACCGGAAAATGTAGCTAGGCCTGTCACAAACAAATAATAATAAGAGGATCAAAGAAGTCTCTAAATAAAGTGACAGGCTAGTTGGTATCATTGGTTTGAGCATCCTTGTAAAAATTAAACTAATTTTTTTGTTCTTGTTTTCGCCGAGTACGTTCTGTTTGTGTTAGATTACAGCCAAAATGGAACGATAGACTGGATTAAGTGCACAACAGTGGCATAAATTAATTGTGTGGGGTGGTTTTTATGATGACTTCTACAATGTCTTGGAAATGGCGTGAGGACATGAACGTGTGTCCAGACTGAGGGAGCGGACTGGTTCTGCGTCTACATATCTTAATTTGAATCTTTTGACCCTTTGCCAGCAGTTGGCCTCAAAGACATGCCACTGCTATTGCTGAATCTGTGAAAATCACCAAAGAAAACAAGCTTGAGAGACAGAAAAGCTTTCAGTATTTTTGATCAAATCTGGTTCCTTGGAAGCAAAACGCGTAGGGGTGATTTTCAAAGTTTTGAACAGAACTCTCTTTCTCATAAATATTTGCTTCTCGTGAGAGGAAGTGGGTAAATATGTCTGCGAAACACAGCAGGAAGCAGCTGCAGTTAAAAACTTTCCACTCGTCAAGATTTTTGTTTTGTTGGTTTGAAAAACTGACTTCAGCCTCATCCAGAGAAACTTTCTTTTGTCTAAAAACTGACGTTTTTTGTGGAAAAACAAACTTCCTTTTCCTTTTGCCGTCTCTCCATTCCTGTTTTCCTGGATGACCTCATCTATGTGGGGCTCATTTGGGGGGAGGGGAAAGGTCAGAGGTGAATATTTGTGCACAAATGTGTGTGTGTGTGTGCCCGACCCTGTTGAGGCCCCCAGGATATTTCGATGAAGAGGTCGTGTGGGGGCCCCCCCATCTTCCTCCTAAGGTTTCAGTCTGCTGAGATCCTGCTCCACATTTTGTCTGTTTTCGTAGCAGCAGTCTCGCAGGTGGACAAGACAATCAGTGAGTCCCATCGCTGTCTCCCGCTGTACAAATCTCTGCCTGTCTACTCCCACTCCACCCTTTCATTCACCGTCTTTGTCCTCCTCCTCCTCCCTCCATCCGGTCTCCGGCTTCTCATCCTCACATTTCATCCCATGCTCGGTGCCTTCCACCGGTCAGGTGAGACAGAGGTGAGGGGAACAGGAGGAGAGTCTGGAGCCAGTGGTAACCTTATACCTCAGCGGAGACTGAGAGAAGAAGGACCGGCCGTAACTCGAGACTCGGTGATTGTAGGATCAACACCGAGGTCGTTTTTGGAAACGCTGGGTCTGAATACCCACGCAGACTTCACCCAGGGGCAGAATGTACAGTATTTAGAATTAGAAAGCATCTTTCATCCTGGTTTTCTGTGATGTAATAGTAGTGCAATCTTGTGTTGGACTCTGCGGTCTGCATCCGATTGGTTTATCCAGGATACTGGAAAACAGTCGGATTGAGCCGCCTTCAAACTGTCACACATAAATGAAGACATTATGCGATAACACATTGCTTTGTTTTTGATTTTGTTGCGTGTATTCTACCCTTTTCCAATTCCATGTTCATCATTGCTTTAAAGATTTATTCAAAAGCCTTTTGTGGATGTCAACTTTTATATATATATATTTTTTATTTGATCAATTATGCTTCTTAGAACAAGTTATGATGAGTCTGCAGGCAATACAAAACCTGTTCATTACATTTATTGCACAAAATCATTCTTAGATATGATATTTAGTCTGGTCAGTTCTGCCTATTTTGAACTCCCTTCAGAACAAGCTCTATTAGCACGTATGTTCACTTTAAATTCAAATAAGCTGATGATGTCCGCGCTCCTCCAGCTCAACGTTTACACTCAAATGTGAAAACGGATGCGAAATTACGCAACTGTACGTCTTTGAAAAGCAGAAGTGGAGCCTCCTGCACAACCAACAAGAATGCAGTAAGTGGTTTCTGCATGGGAAGTCAGCATCAAAAGACTTTTCCAGCAGCTGTTGTACAGAACATACAGCTGTAAAACCAGCTGACCAAACGTGCTGGAGCTCTACTAGGTGAGGGGCAGGGCTCAGCAAGGGTTGCTGGTAACAACACATTTTCCTTCGATTGTGACCAAGCAATCGGAATGTAATATTACTCTCTGAATTTTATGATAATCATGTTACGTTCTACAGAAAATATGTGAAAACATGAACTGCGAGTAGGCGGGGGTCCAGTGCAGCTCTATCTAAGAAAGTCTTAAAAACACCAGAGGCTCAAAGCAACATGCTGAAAACAGCTCATTTTAATTGTATCTGTTTACTTTCAATTTTCACTTCCTGCAAATACTAGTCTTATAAAAGCTTACTGGCACTGGTTCAGTCTCGGTGAGTTTTCATATTTCTATGTTGCTCAAAGTTCAGAGAAGTTGACCCACTTTCTCGAAGTTGCTCAGTCTGTTTCCTATCGACTGAGCCAAGTCGACTCGTGGTTCTGCTAAACCTGCTGGCTGAGGGAAAATAAGCTGTTAAAATCTTAATTAGGCAGATGTCATTGTCTGAGTTGGAAGCTGCTGTAAGAGATCTAATTAGTTGGCACCGACACACACGCAAACACACATTTTACCCACAAATGATTGCATCAGTCAGAACCACTGTGCCTGCTCTTATTCAGCAGATGTTTCCTTTCACAAGAATACAGTTAAAAAAACAACAACAGACCTTTCAAGTATTCATCATTAAGATCTGAATATTTAACGTTCATGTGTGGCAATTTCCACAACCAGCTGGTTAGTAAATCAGATCCAGAGCCACCGCTTTTTGATCGTCACCGAAACCTCGTCTGTAGCTCAACGACTTTTTGTTGTTGGTAAAAAAAAAAGAAAAGTGGAAGAAAAAAAAAGGATTTTCTAATCATTTTATTAATAATCTTAACATTTGAATTGTCTTTGTCCTTTTTGAAACTCCGAGGATTTATCTCAAAGATTTAAACTAATAGGTGGTGACCATTTTAAGCCCAGGGTTAAAATGGTACAAATCCATTTTCCCACTTCGGATCCTGTAATAAAGATTTATTATCTATTGTCTGCATGTATAATTTTGAAAAGTCAATGAATTCACACGAGAGCCTAGTTCTTGAGTTGCTGTTATAATCATCTTACCCTTATCATCATGTTTGTTATCACAATAGTGGTGATAAAACTTTTAAGTCCATCTCAGCCTTAATTGGGTTTAATACAAAGTCTTAAGAAAATAAACTACTAAATTAGGTTGTAAATTAGATTTGGGTGTATTTACTGCTACTCGTAGCCGTAATTCCTGAAAATACTTATCGTGAAAGAGAAACTGATACCAAGAGGTGTCAGTAAATGGGCATGAAATGGTCTGTTTGTGTGCACAAAATTAAATTATTAACTCATAACCTTTTAAAGGACCCATCCCACTTTGGATCCCAAATGTGTCGGGATTCCATTAGAAATCCGCCTTAGACTAACTGCTTCACAAACTGTGGACAAGGCATCGCTCAGATGTTTGACTTGTAACATTTACTCCGCTGTTTGTACAACCAGGTTCAGGTTCTTGCGCAAACAGCTTTATGGGCCCCCGCGGCTACGGTTTCATGGCGGATGAGTCCTTGCCAAATTGAAGGGACCAGATGTGTCAAGTGGTTGAGCTCCGGGCACAATGGGCCCCCCGGGGGCCACGCTGAAGTGCTTCGGGAGGGCTGGACTTGGGATCACTCCACCACCCGTCAGCCGGGGCCATTTTCCCGGGCACCATGGCACAGTGTGTGGCCTGGAGCGGGGCCAGGAGCCGCCCGCCTGGCTGCCTGCCTCTGCCAGCCTCCCCTCCCCTGAGACCAAAGACAAAGCTGGGACGGGGCCAGATCCATCATTCTCCTCCGCCTGCTGCTGGATTTTTATTATTTTATTATTATTGTTTTTATTTTTATTTTTACAGTTTTTTGGCTTCTCGATAACTAATCATTTTCACCTGAACTCCGACCCGTCTTCTCAGCTCTCATTGTCCCGCCTGTGTTTCATCTCGCATTAATCTGTTCCCACACCCTCACAGCCAAAGCCATTGTTGTCCCACCTGCGCGTATGTTTGGGCCAGCGCGTGGGCTTTAACCCCCCCACCCCCCAGCTACACGCACAGATCCAGTAACACTCAAGCATGTCGGTACCCCCCGTTCGTCCCACATCACGTTCGCACACATCCAGTTCTCACGAGGCCCTCTTAACGCTCACATAAACAGTCACACCGCCCGGCTCTTCCCACATCCTCCTCCTTCCCTCTGCGGCGGTGTGGCCGATGCACTCCGCTCGTCATCCCCGCCGCTGTGTGTGGGCTCCACATCAAACCAGCTGCGCAACCCATAAAGGGTAGCGCTAGCCGCCGAGTTCAGACCAGTTAGCATGTGTCGCTCTCTGCCGAGACGCGAGCACCTTGTCCTCCTCCGCCACCCACGCTGCTGCCTCGAACAGCTCTGGCCGACTGGAGAGCGATGGAGGCAGATGAATGTTCCTTTCCTGACGCCTTTCCTGCTAAATGTTTATTGTGACATTTCACTCTCTCCTGTGTTTTCTCTGCTGCTTGACTTCGGCTCCCTCCCCGTCTGTCTCGAACCTTAAGCGAATGTCATCTTCTGTTTGTTTGCTCCTTCTTTCACATCGCTCTCTCCGCTTTGTTTTCCTTTCTCATAACTTTCCAATTACTGCTCTGTCTGTCGCTTGGCTGTCTCATAATAGGTTTGAAAACCCATGATGTACACTTCATATGAAAGAATAACATATATAGCCACTTCTGTCAAAGCTCATTCCAAATGGGTAAATATGTGCACAATTACCTGTCTAACTGGATCTGTTCTCCGTTTTGATTCGTCTACCTGCATTTTCTGCCTACTAAAGCATAATTATGAGCATGAGTGCCTGAACAATGGAGCGGGAGGAGGAGCAACTGGTGCTCCGTTTTCAAAAGTAGAGAGCAGAGTCTTTGCTCTCAGGTCTTTTGACTCAGTCAGCTCAGACAGAAACATTTGCAGATAGATTAGATTTCTAATGCTTTTATTTTTTTTGGATATGTAAAACTTCTGCTTGTACTTTTTTTCCCCCAATTCTGCTTATAAAAAAACTACAATTTCTCAAGAGTTGATTTGTTTCCAAATATGGAATGTAGTTTAAAAATTGGAATAGCATCCATCCATCCATCCATCCATCCATCCATCCATCCATCCATCCATCCATCCATCCATCCATCCATCCATCCATCCATCCATCCATCCATCCATCCATCCATCCATCCATCCATCTCCATACACCCTAAATCCTACTAAACTCGTTTAAACTCGTTTAGTAGGATTTAGGTTTTTTTTTAAATAATGTGCAGCCAAAAGGAAAAATCATTTTGCAACTAAGAAAAGTCAGTCCACTCATGTTCCTCAAAGCATATTTCTGAAAATATAATTAGTATCATTACTGTGCTATCACATATAATTTAAAGCTGAAGGCCTTCTTAATGGATAAAGCAAGGTGTTTCTGTTTTTAAAGGAAAAACTTAACTGTATACAGTTTACCTTGTGAACTATTCTAGCCACTTTGTTCTAGGAATTCATGATAATCGTTCCTTTTTTTGTAGTTTTGATTGACTGAAAGTCACAAATTTGTGGGCGCACTCTGAGATAAAACTGTCGCTGAGCCCACATTCCACACTGTGAACTGCTGTGGCCTCCAGATTCACTCCTCCTGCTCCTCAGCCTCTCCTCCTGACCTCATTGACCTCCTCCAACCTCCCCACCAGAGTTCCCAATTAACCCTGAAACGGGGAGATTTTGTTTAAGGGAGAGACGTCAGAGCGAATCATGTCAACTCTTCATGGTACTGAATACGATTTCTGTCTGGAATTTATATTTCTATTACCTCCGTAGAACTTCACAAGTCGATCCTTGTTTTCACGTGTTTCCTTGATCCTCCGCCTTCATTTTGTCGATTACAATGTCCTATTTAAAGCAGAAAGAACACTAATGGTTAGATCTGTGCTGTTAATCTGTCTGGGACTTTCGTTTTTGGGTTTTGTGTCATTGTCATGATGAGCTGGACAGATCCTACTCTAGTAAAAGCTTTCCCAAACCATGACACTCCCACCTTTGTGCTTCATGGTTGGTTTCACATTAAAGGAACTTTTCCTGGAATGTTGAATGGTTCATATGAAACATGATTTCTGATCTGTCATCAAAAAAAATAAAAATAAAAAAATTATTCTGGAAGTCCCGGCCTTGCTCTATATGCAGATTTACTTCCATGAACGATGTTTCCTCCCTGCACGCCTCACATTCCAGTTTAACTTGTGCGGTAACACTGTATTTGAAGGTATGTGCATAAGACTGACATAACATCCGTCATGAACATGAACAAGTCTTTATGAATGTTTGACAGTTGTCATGAAGTGTAATTCTGTAAATAATGACACTTTTAATGCAAAGTTGCTCTAAAAGTTGCATTGAAAGTCCATTAAAAATGCCAATTTTGCATTAAATTATCATAATTTACAAAATCATGCAAAGTTGGCACTTTTAATGGATTTTTAATGCAACTTTTAGAGCAACTTTGCATTAAAAGTGTCATTATTTACTGAATGACACTTTACGACAAACATTCATAAAGGCTTCTTTATGTTCATGACAGGTGTTATGTCATATTTTATGCACACCCCTTCAAATAAAGTTTTACCACTAGTGCAGTCTATTTCTGATTGAACAGGCCTGCACTTTAGTATCAAGAGCAGAAATAGCTTGCTGACATAACATTTGGAGAATTATTTTAGCATGTTGAGGTCTGGTTTCAGGGTGGACCTCCTCATTCAGCTGGATTCTTTTTAAGTAAATGTGAGTTTGCACATCTGCAGGACAGATAGCAGCTTTCATTTAGTCTCTTGGTGTTAAACTCTGGGGCGCGCTGACCTGTTGTGCACTGATAGTGCCTCTGTGTACGCTCAGGGGAGGCAATATCTACTTATCTACAATTATCTACCGTTTGAAGTCTTTGCGTGGTCAGCTCCGAACTTTAACACCAGGCAGCCCCTTCATCTCTGGGCGCTCGTCCTCTTCTTCCTCCTCACTCAGTAATCTGGTGAGATTCGCTTCGCTCAGGAGAATCCTGCTGATAAAGTCCACCGGACGTCCAGCAGAAACCCGAAGGAGTGCAGGCGCTGAGCGACGGTCGTTGTGCATAGAGGTGGGACAGCTGTTTCATCATCACTCCGCAATCGAGTTTGACGCGCAGGTTTATTTTTACTCTGCAGCCAGATCCTGCGAGTCGCTGCGCACCAAGCAGACACACACACACCCTGAGGATCTCCACTGGAAGAAAATAAAAAAACAACAAAAAAAACCAAAACTTGTGACTCTTCCAAGCTCACACACAAATATGCATCAACCTCTGTTGGTAACTGTGTGTTGTTGTCCTTCACGTGGCCCTTCAGCAGACACAGAACAGCTGCATGTGGTTTGTGTGTCTGACAGCGACTGTGTGTGTTTGTGGGGGGGTGTGTGTGTGTGTCTTCTGCACGCACTCACGCTGAGTCTTCTTCTTTCAAAGGGCTGAACATATCGCACTCAGAAAGCCACATTTAGCTCACGCTACTCCTTTAAGAGGAGCCAGATGTAAAGTAATGTGCATAAAGAGGTGTGTGTGCCTGTGTGTGTGTGTGTTTTTCTTTCTTCTGCTTGTGTGCACACAGCTCCTCCTAAAGCATGTTTTCCGCCTTTGTTTTCCTCTTCATCTCCACTTTTTCCACAGTTTTTTTGGGGGGTTTTTTGTGTGCTGAGTCAGCGTATGTGGGGCATTTATTGAGGAAATGCATCGCGAGTTTATTTAACGGGGTCTGTGTTCGTTCTGGGCTCAGATTCTCGGCCAACAAGTCTCTGAGCAGAACTCATTACAGCACACGTGTTGGCAGAGGGATCCCAGCAAAGTATTTACTGTATACTGGTCTATAGGTGGCCTGAGTACATGTGTGTGTTTGTGTGTGTGTCCTCTGTGTGTGTGCACACACATGTGTACAATATGTATTGACCTTGTCTCTTGTTGCCCGTTCCAGGAAGGTTGATGAATAAATAAAGCCCTGACGCCTTCCCAGTGAGGCTGCGTCTGCTGCTGGCAACATGAAATGACAACACACACACACACACACACACACACACACACACACACACACACACACACACACACACACACACACACACACACACACACACACACAGAGAGAGCTATCTCCTGCCTGTTTGCAAGGCCATGTTTGCACAGTGGAATAATGTTGATTTTCTGTAGCGCTGTGACCCAATATGAAGCCTTGTTTCTGTCTGAGCTGAACTGTGAGCTTTAAAAACGTTACCAGGTCCTCAGGTGCTCTGCCAGTTTCACGGCTGAGCCGATAAGCTACACACACCAGATTTATTTCCCCCACATGTATAAACAGTGCCTCGCAAAGGTATTTATCCTGCCTGAACCTTTCCACATTTTGCAACAGTGCAAAGACACAAAGTCGAGTGTGTTTTATTTGGATTTTAAGTGAGGAAGGTCTCTAGCACAGTCATTTTTTTTATCAGTTCTTCCTTGCAAATGTAGCCCAGTTTGAAAGAAAATGTTTCAGATCCTGTGTTGAAGTCACCGTCATCATGAGCCTCTTGGCTGCTTCTGATTGAAGCCCTGTCCTCTGCTCATAAATTTATACAATTTCTTAGAATTGAACTGATTTGTTTCCAAATCTGTAATGTAGTTTAGTTTGTTTGTCAGAATAACTCCCTAAAAGATAGGATTAGCAGTTAAAGTTACAAATGCGTTTGTGTAAACGATTAATAAAAAAATAATAATAAATGTGCGTTTTACAGGCCAGGATGGAGCGCCACTGAAAACGCTGCAGTTAGTATGCCAGACCAATCGGTGGCGCTGTAGCGCTGGAACAAAAGGACCCAAAACAACAGAATAAAGTCTGGACGGCTCCATGTTTTGCTTGTTTGAGAGTGAGGGGCGAACAGGTGAGGGAGCTACAAGGTAGTGATTTTTTTTTTTTTTTTTAAAGACCCGCTGCTCAAATGTAGACACGGAATAATAAAACCGGTGTTTTGAAACGTATCCACCCCGGGATCCGTTTAAAAAAAAATCGTTTCTGGCCTTTAATAATCTTTATATGAAGGAACAGATGCATGTAAAAACTATAATTAGAAATATAAAGCGTAGAAGTGTTAGCAAGGGTTTAAAACCAAGCTTGCAGCGTAGTGGTGTACGAAACACACGTTTATGATAAATGGAAAACAGAAATGAACAGGTTGAAGCAGAGCTCTGCTCTGTGGCTCTAAATGTTTCAAAATGTCAAAGAACCTACTCATGTTTTAAAATATAGCTCAAATAACAAGTTTTGAACAGTTTCTGTTTCTTATGGAATAATTGAACTTCAACAACAGAACAACAATAAATGTATCGGTCATCTTTTTTTTTTTTAGATTTTTTTTTCTTGTTTGGAAACATCAACATCACGTAAAGGAAAATGTATCCATCCTGTTTTGAAACCTAAAACTGATTCGTTCACTAACTTTTTAATTCTTTGTTAAAAAATAATCATAAGTTCTTTTTCAGAAGGTAATGGGACATTTAAGGTAGTTTCATTTGGCTGTGCTGAGCTTGGTTTAGTTGGTCCAGGTTTGCAGCTGTGCTCTCCTCTTTCCGTTTTCACATGATGGATTGAACAGTTGTCTGTGAGAGCTTCAAAGCCCAGGATATTGTTTTACACCATAACCCAGCTGCAAACGAGATCTCAGGGACCTACAAGATGTTCTCTGGCGACTGGAAGCCGTTTCTTCATGTTCTTTTTTAGCCAGTCGCGGGTTTCATCCTGTCGGAGCTTTTCTCCTCCAGTCTCTCGCCTTCTTCATTCAAACCAGACTCTGTCTCAGTAATTTATTGATGCTTCAAATCCGGCAGTGAAATTGAACTGAAAATGTTGCTAAAAAATTCAATTGGGAGGAGTTATACTTTCACAAACTACCAAGTGGTTCGGGAAGCTTTCCCCCCCCCCCTGCCACATTAATGTAATCAATCATAATTTCAATACAACTTTTAATTTAATTTAGATCTTTGTTTGATCTAAAATGTTACAAAAAAAAAAAAGCTAAAACTGAGGGATGGGTCTGTTAGTTCAGATCTGCTTTGCTGCTTCTCCATGTTTGGTTCTGGTTCTTGTTCAGCTTCTATGCATCACAAATCTGGAACAAACTTCCAGAAAACTGCAAAACGGCCAAAAAAACTTTTAAACCAACACTAAACCCCCACCTGTTGGAGTTGCCTCTGATTCCTAACAGCTGCAACATCGATCAATACATCCGACGTGCACGATTGCATTTGATGTCATGTTTGTTTCTTAATTGGATACTGATCAAGGTTTTTATGTCGTAGAGCGCTTTCAGCTGCCTTGTTACTGAAAATTTGCTACAAAAATAAACCAGGCTCGAATCACGCCGCTTGTGTTTCTGAAAAGCAGACCGATGCATTGAGAGGGAACGCGACGCAGTCGGAGAACCAACCTGCAGCGCCGTGAAGATCGCAGGTATAGAGAGGAAGACATGCTCATCAGCTGTAAGAAACAGCGTGGCACACATTTCTAATCACCGAGCATGTACAGCAGAGTTATTGCTTTCACATCATTTCGAGTCATCTCCGCCCAACTTACTTTCACTCTGCTCTGTGCTTTAGCAGAGCGGCAGCTTGAGCACATCTCCACGATTCCAGCTCCGCGTTCAATCTCCTCTCTTCGCTGTGGGAAATGTGAAGTCTTGTGATTTGGAGAATGTGTGTAATGTTTAGCTTTTCCCTCAGCTTCGCGCGCATCACCTTAGCAACGCAGTCAGGGACCAGGCGCACGGACTCTGTCACGACTCTCATTAAAACCGTTATAACTCATATTAATGGCCGCCGTGAACCCCGGGTGGGGAGGGAGCTGAGGGCTTAATGGGAAGCATAAATCATAAGAGTGCAGGTTACATGTGTCCGAATTACTTAACATCCCAACAATGTTTTGTATTTCAGCTTCGCCCATATCTTGACGTTCGTCCTCATCCGCCGACATCTCGCCAGACGCGCTCTCGGAGCTCGCATCTGGTGTTAATGAAAGTCAGCTTCTCGTTTAATGAAACACAACTTGCCACATGCGTGTTGTTGAAAGTGGACAGCTTTGATGTGGGTTTTGGTGGGAGTTAAGGTCGCTGTGATGGAAGCGGGCTGTAAATTCCTCCCGACTCGGCCCGTGTCCCCGTCTGACACTCGCCGACTCGTCCTTTCTCAGGTCAGGGCTGCACACATCAAAGCCGAATCGGTAGCAGCTTTCAGACCTCAGCTTCCCTCCATTGATGTCCCGTTGTTTCCTTTTTGTTTTTCTGTCTGAACCACATCTAATGAACCAAAGCAAAACAAAGTGCATTAGAAAACATGACAGGTTCCGTTTTGCAGGGTTTTAAAAAATATATATATATTTTTTTTGGAGAAGGTAAATATCTTCCTCTCTGCCAAACATTTTTCACATCCTTCTTGAAATTCTGGTCCTGCTGCTCATAACCCTGTTTTTGTACTCGTGCTCTTCTTTGTAAACCTCCAAGTCTGTGTCAGCTGTTTATGAGCCGCTTTCAGACCAAACAGGCTCTCTGAGGAATGTCAGACAGATGATATGCTCTTGCTTTATTTAGACTGCTTTGTGCTGCTGATGGAGCGGACAGGTACACTGCACTTCTTCCATCATGGCTGAATAAGCCAAAACTTTTCTCCTCCTCACAATCGTTTGTTGTTGTTTGCTTTTAATTGCTGTAACTTCCTATTTTTCATTTTAGGCTTTTTTTTTTAAAGAGACGAGTGCAACGTTTTCAGCAAACCCAGAAAGAATGAAAATGCAACTTTCCAAAAGAAATAAAAATGCAGTTCATTAAATCTCTCCCTGTTTGCATCAGAAGAATGATAGCATTGAGTAAAAATATCAGATTCGTGGCATTTACTCAAACATTTGATATAAACGCACAACCTGATTTAGTTGCTTTTAGTTGGTTAAACAGAAACGTAAAGGCAGGAACCTTTTTCTGCTCCTGGCAAAACATCAGGATGAGCTTTATTAGCCAGGTTTGTTGCAGCCAAGCTAAAGAACGACACCTAAAATATAAATATTTTGACATTTTAGCAAATGTCTAGAATAAATACTTGCTAGACTGTAATAGATTTTTAAAAATTGACAAAGCAACTTCCTCAGTCAGTCGATAATTTATGGTTTTATGTTCTGTGGCACAAATAAAACCCCAATCTGGATCATTCACAGATTACCACAAAAGCAAAACACCGCTGCTTCTGGAGCAGCAGATTACTAATCTGTGCATGGGTTTGTTAACTAGAGAAGCAGAGACAGGGTTTCTACAAATTTTCTATTTTCAAGACTCATTTTCCTAAACCTTTCCATCAGTTTTTTTATTACATAATTTTAAGAGTTGTTTCCACTTTTGTTGTTGTTTTGTTTTTATTGATTTTTCCACTAATTATGAACCACTTCTAACATTGGCTTTGGATTTAGCACTGTGGTATAGAGCAAAAATGCTTTTATAGTAATTTTGGACGAGTGTGAACCAGATTTAAGACATATTCTTCAATTCACAGTGTGTAATAACAAAAGTCCAGCTGTCGAGAGGATTAATGCGATCGATGACTTGACCAAAAACTGAAAATGCGGCGAGCAAACCAAAGACAAATGTCGTGAATATTAAAGAGTCGTTCATTTGTTTTCTTTAAGGTGACGGAATAAGAAGTAAAGCCACTTTGTTTTGTTTTTTTATGTCCATGCTTATCCACGCTGAGAACGTGGAGCCGTCACGTGAAATGTCTTCACGGTAACGAGCACAGCTAGCCGGGCCGACCGACTGCATGATCCGAGTAAATCATCGACATGAAAGCCAGTGGGTTTAGTGGGAAGCATGAAAGATGGAGAGAGTTGGAGGAGAGGAAGCTCATTATAAAAGTTTAGCTGGTAGTTAACTCCACGAGGAGTTAAAATTCCCACGTGTGGGATGAAGGGGAATGGGATGGATGAGGAAAGACGTTCCATATGTTCTCCATCGCGATCCTCCCCTGATAAGACGTTGATCTCGCATCACGTTTCTTCTCTTTTGTGCATCACTTTTCTCTAGTTCTCTCAGCTTTTCCTCAGCCCCGCAGGTCGAGTAATGTCACACACACACACACACACACAGGCCGTGGTCTGGCAGCGAACGTTGAGTGCGTGACTGTTTGCACACACTTCCCGAAAGCGCCGGTAAGGAAGGCCTGAGATCTGTTGATGCATTTCCCTCGTCTGCAATGTCAATTGTTTGTTTTCGGTGACTCTGGGATCTGCGAGTGCGGCGGCGGTGCGTACAGTAGCTCCTGAATCCGAGTCGTCCACGTGTCCCCCGCTTGTGTTTCACCCCTTCGCCACAATGTAGGAAACGCACCGAAAGCTTAAATGACACGTCGTCTAAAAATAGCGGCTCAACTCCTTCACCCTTCCCCTCGGTCAGACGCCGCTCTGGCCGGATAACCTCGGCCTCACCCCACCGCGGAGCGCTCCGCCTCGTCACGAAATGCACGCTTGTCCCACTGTACGAGAGCCAGCTCTCCCTGTAAATTGGAGGTGGGGGGGGGAGGCAAGGATTGTTTTCAGCCAAACAAAGGCAGCCTGTAAACAGGAGTGGAGCAGCTTCAAAGCTGCTGGTTGGTTGGGTCTTTCCTGCAGCCCGGAGGGGAAGCTGCCACTGCTGTGTCACCATCTCGGAGCGCCTCAAGGCTCTGTCCCGGGGGCTCAGCTTTGTTTTTTTTTTTTGTGTTTTATCTTTTTCTTCGTCTCACTTTTCTGTAGTAGCTGTGTCTCTATATAGAGCCGTTCTGTGGGCCCCCAGGCCATGTTGTCAGTCTGATCACAGGGGCTGTTGTGAGTCAGTCCGGCTGTCTGTCTCCCTCCGTCCCTCGCAGGAGAGGGAAAGAAAAGAATGCAGAGAAAGTTGGGAGATGTGAAGTGAAGGGTGAGCTGCCACCCTTCCTCCTCCTCTTCTTCCTCTCCTGTCCTCCTTATAGTTTAAGCCATAGGATAATCTGTGGAGGAATTCCAGAAGGCAAGAATCCAGGGATTAACCACATAAAAAAGAAGAAAAACACAAACGAGAGAAAGGAAAAACGGTGGATGATGGAATTTTAAAGCTTTTCCTGTAATGATTGCTCGGGTTTTCTGTTCTCGGAGATAAATTTGTGACAGCGGTGTGTCAGGTGTTGATAAGCTAAAGAATACATTCTGATGCGTCGGACGCGCTTCATTAATGCCTCTGAGCTCTTGAAGTTCTACAAGATTTACTTTGGCAGCTTAAACGAAAGATGATTATATTCTGATATTTCTATCTGAAACGTGTCTCGGTTGAATTTCTGTCCCGTTTCCGACCTGTAAACAAATAATTTGCGCCCGTGTACTTTAACCTCGAACTCTGTTTATTTTTACATTGTATTTAAGACATTTTCAACGTTTTTGGAGATAAACAGTGATGCATCTCACATGTGAATTAATTGTAGATTGTATTTCACACACGCTTTCTTTTTTACTAGTAAAACAAATGCAGCAAATTATGACTTCCTGTCAAACTAAAGACTTTCTGGACTTTTCTAACCATATTTTCCCACCCCAGACTGAGTAAATTAATAAATAAATTAATTAATAAATGCACACAAAAACGTGCTTTAATTGGTATGAATTGGTGCCTGTTTGGTATTAAGTATCCCATCATTTAAAAAAAAAAAAGAAAAACTTTCACTGACGATAAAAATGATCAACTTTGGTTCTTCTTCCCTCAGTAACAACCTCCAACACCCAAGAGTGTGGCTGTACCTGTAGCAGGTATGAACAGAAAATGTTGGCTGTCCAACCACAGTATGCAGCCAAAAAACAACTTCAGATCAAAGTTGGAAAACGACAGCGCTCGAGAACGTGACGATGAGGCTTTTCCGAGTTGTTTTCATCGCTTTAACAATAGCTCTGCATCTAGATGATTATTATTGACAAAGATGTCCGCCTTTTAATCTGCAGCTACAGCCTGCGACGTCCCGTTGAATAACGGCCAATTACTTTAGAGAGAACCTGTAAAGTATCTGTGTACGGTTCCGGTAAAAGCTCTGCGTCTCTGTCTGAGCGCGGCGCTGTTATTGTAAACACGCTCCATCTTCAGGGCTTAGCTGCTGTCCCACTTAACTGGACGGGGGGAAAAAACACAGGCTTTAGCTTCAATTATGTGATGTCTGATATTGCGCCTTCTTACATCATGCTTGTGGCTTGTTTATGTGTTTTATTTGGTGCTGTGTGTGTGTGTGTGTGTGTGTGTGTGTGTGTGTGTGTGTGTGTGTGTGTGTTTGTCCGTCGCTGTTTTTGCCAGCCTGGATGTCCAAGAATATCATCACTGTGGGTGTTTGTCTGGCAGCTGTCATGGCTGCTGCTCCGAGTCGTACATCAAGTCCTGTTCATTAGTTTGTCTCTTTATTTTCAAAGATGGGATTACGTCAGATTATTCACAAAATTATTATTATTTTGTGCTTTGTCTGCTAACATGCCCTCACATCTCTGAGTTTGATTAAGGATTTGTGTCTTCAGAGCTCTACCTCTGATTGTCTGATCCAAAACTATTCGGAAATATGTTTTTTTTATTATTACCATTTTGAACTTTAAACTCTAAAGTTGAATGTGAAGCATCAACATTTCAGCTTTTATTTCCAGGATACTAAATGTAGAACTTTATTTGTTGCAACTGCAAAGGTGAGCAAAGGTTGAGAGATTTAAAAACTTGATTCTTTTAAAGGAAAATGCAGCTCAGTGGGGTTAAGGTTTCCACACTGAATCGGTGTTGTATGTGAACACAAATCACTTTTAGACCTTTTCAGAATTACATCCAAAAGAAAACGGCATTTAAGAAACCTTGAAACTATATTTATCTGTATTTATTTTGGATTTAGCTAACTTTATCGCTTTTCTGTTTATGTCTTTATGTGTTGATTTTGTTTATGCGCTTCAAACCGTCTGTTGCCTCGTACTTGAATGTATTTCATGTTTTGTTGGGATTTTTATGTATCTGAAGATACAAAAGGGACAGAAAATTATTGTATTTTATTTTTACAAAGTAAAAAATCAGAACTGCTTTCCTCCCATTTTTTTCCCCTCATTCCTCTTAGAAAAATCGACCAAACTCAGTCAGATTGACCGAAGAGGATCTGCACAAATCCATCTCCCAAATCTTTTAGGCCTGGACTTTAACTAGGCCATTCTAACACTTGAACCTGCAGAAGTCTGCAGCTCCAGTCCTGCAGCTTTTACCTGCCTCCCTGCTCCAACACACCAGAATCAAAAGAAGGGTTAATGGAAAGGCCTTTAATTAAGCTATTTGATTCAGGGATTTATCCAGAAATTACAGGACAGGACACTGACCCTGGAGGGACTGGAGCTGCTCACCCGAGATCTAAACCAGGCGTTGCTGCATGTACACTGGAATAAAGAGAACAGGTGAAACTATTTAAATATTCGGTGTTAACTTGGTCAAAATGAAATAAATTTGTCCAAGTTGATTTATTAAGTTGTAAAGTAGAAATGTAAATGTACTAAGTTTTACAAACATATATGTAATAAATGTTAAGCATTCTGATTATATTAAACATTAAATAAACATTTAACACAATGTTTTTTTAAGTTTGAGCTGCCCTCTCTTTTTTCACTGTGGCTCCATCCAGCGCACAGTTGACCATGATGCTGCCGCCTCCGTGTTTCAGCTGCAGTGTTTCGCAGTGAACCGTCGCCTGTTTGTGCTTCATTATTTGCGAATATTTCTGTGCATCTCCAGTTTATTTGCGGAAATTCAGCATTTGCAGATTTTCTCATAGAGCATCTAAAATATTTGAAAGAAGATGTAACATGGGAAACTTGATGCTACTTGACTCGATGCCAGAAGCGCCATTTATTTTCCGTGGCGCTGATTGGCTGAACAGCCCAAAGGCTGTAGATATCATGCTTTGCTGTGGTGCTTGGATGATTTCCATTATCTATAATAATGCATGTTAACTTATATTTTGAACTATTAAAATAGGCAGTTTTAAGATGGGTTCTCTAGTATCCAAGTATTTCATCTACTTGTGGGCAAACCTGGTCCCAAACCTGCACAGTCCCAAAAAACTTTGAGGTTTATTCTACTTTTTTGTTTCGCTTCCTGTCATGCATTAAGTTACGGTAATACCAGGCATCGCAGCATTAATGTTTGTGATGAAAAAACGTGAACAAATTTGTGTGTTTCTATAAAACTGATCGCACCGCTTGATTCCGACTTATTTCTACCGTCTGTTTTTTATTTGATTTTTCAGGCTGGCCCACCCGCTTACAACCCACTCTCTCACCCGGTGTGTGTGCAGCCGTGGCAGGTAAGCAGCCAGTGTGTGTGTGACTGAGTTTCTCCTCTAATAGATTATCGATGCACTTCTGGGTTGGTTGGCTTCAGCAGACAGTGGAAATGGGCCTGGGCTCCCCCGAGGAAACAAGATATGCCTAATACAAACTCCTCACAGCTAACACACAAACACACATACGCACACCAGGCGAGACCATAAAGCGCATTTCGCACAGTCGAACACACACTCGCGTACAATTAGACACACCGCACACCTGCTGGGTTTTCAGAGAAAGCCGAGCTCCATTCTGCCTGCATCTAGAGATGAAAGGAGGAGGAGAGGAGAGGCGATGAGGAGGAGGAAGAGAAAGAGGTGGAGGCAAACAGGGAGGTGTAGGACAAAGAAAGGGAGAGCAGATAAAGAGGAAGAGGAGGAGCGAGTATGAAGAGTGACAGCCAACTCTTCCACCTCTCCTCCTTTCTTGTGTCCCGCTCTCCTTTGTGAGCAGATGGGTGGAGGTATCAGATAGTAATGAAAGCCAAAACAGTAAGAGGGGGGAAAAAAGCTCATAAAAACACACCGGCAGCACACACACACACACACACGCACACACACACACTTTCACTCCAGCACACAGGAGCAACACTTTACATCCATTGTTGCTCCTGCTCTGGTTTTTACGTTCATGTCTGTGCGCAATGCAGTGCTGCAGGCGTATCCATGTCAGCCCTGAAGAGGAGCTGAGAGTTAAAGACGGGGGGGGGGGGAGCTGTCCAGACGGACGACGAGTCGGGACGAAAGAGACGGAAGCAGAACGAGGGGACACAGGCGGAGTCTCTGGGTCAGCGAGACGCAACCGGAGACATGATGGAGAGTTAAAATGCCTCGGTGGCTTTTGCCCTTTTACACCTCGTTACATTTTAACCACAAACTTTTATCTTGCCGAAACATTTGCGGTCACATCAAAGCAAAGTAGCACTCAGAACTTTTTAGCAAACAAAATCTGGAAATGTCACGTCTGTTTCTGTTCGGTCTCTTTTTCTCCGATTCCCTCAAATAACATAAATTGGGCTTCAGAAGTCAAGGCAAGTTTATTAAGATAGAACGTTACAGCAACGATGCAACTAAAAGCACTTTACATAGAGAAGGAAAAACATCGCATTGCAGCGGCAAAATACAGGAAATTGATGTTGGGTTGAAAAACAGACTTCAGTTTATGATGTTCCAGTTATCATTAATCAACTCTAAACAGGTTTTAATAAATCATTTTCTCCCTTTGTTTATTTTTTTTTATAAAGAAATTACAAATGATGGAAAATATTTTTGAAAATTTGCTTTTATTTCAATCACCTGAATTCAAAGTCCAGCTAATTTCAAACTGTAAAACAAGATGGTAGCTCGGCTGAATGACAGAAACTGCAGGAGTGACTTTGTGAAAATTATCCAGATTAAAATAAATGCGTAAAGTGGAAGTCGTCCGCACGTTACCACATGCAGACAGAGGAAGGCGGCTAATCCGTGAAATATGGAGCGAAAATAGAAAACTCGACTCTTCCTGGCTCATCAGCAGCTGCTCATGCCACTGTGGCTCATAGCGAGGCAATACATGATTTTATACATGATATTAAAAGAGAGATTAATAAAAACAACGATGTCATTGAGGGTGACGGCTCTGAAGGAGCTGAAACGAGAGTGAGGCGAGGATAAATTTAACGTTTTATGGCAAAAACGCCAAAGGGAAAGACGAACGGCGCACATTACCGAGTTCCTCCAGGAAGTTGTGATTGCAACTACTAATGCAAATTCAGCCATCATTCGCAGTTTAAGCACAGACTCGCTGTCATCACGACTTTTCTGCAAATCTGACCAATCACTGCTCTCGCCGGAATTTTGACGAATCTCCTGAATCCTTTTCTGACTCAACTTCCTGTTTCGCGACGTGTTGAAAGATGAAAGCATGTGCTAAATGGTAACATTTACCCTTTTCTTTTCTTTTCTTTTTTGCTAAACCTATCAAGAGATATTCTGTACTTATAGTTTGTGGTAATTTGAATAATCCAAATGGAATTGTTCTTTTGCACTTTGTCAACTCTTCAGAACTTTACTTCTGTGAAAGCTGCTTATTTTTTGTTATGGCCAAAAATAAAGCTAAAAAAAAGCTACTTTGACCTCAACGTCATGAAAAAGGTGCCGCAAAATTGATTATTTCAGACTGCAACAATCACAAGCAAACATGTTGACAGCTTCCGTCTATCGGACTGATACAGTGAATACACCATCCTGCAGTGAGACATGGAGGTGGCAGCATCATGCTGTGGCTTATGCTTCATTTGAACTGGAACAGGTAAACCAGTCAGAGTCAAACAGCCCTAAACGACCAAACCAAAGAACATTTAATTATGGAAACGGCTTAGTCAAAGTTAAAAAAAAACTAAATCCAGACTAGAATTCGGGGCAAGCCGTGAAAACCGACACTCTTGACAGCACTTTTACTTCCTCTGTGCGGTTTATCGTGAACGTCTGGGGCCTTGCGTGTTCACACCACCTCCACCTCCGTCTCTGCCGGATTAGCATCGTTCCTCTGGCGACTTTTAATTCAGATGTTGCTCCTCCGAACGTCGGCGCACGAAGCGCCCCTCTCGAGTAAAACCTGAGGAACCGAGCGGAAGAAGAGGTGAAGGTTTAACATTTGAGCGGGGATAAAGAAGAAGCAAGAAAAGCGGTGTTAATTGAACACAGCTGTACCTCGTTAAACATTAATTGGCAATTAATCAGCTCACCCACGCCCTTCAGTTGAATCATATCTTTATGTCTTTTAAAAAGGGAAAGGGAGAGAGGGGGAATAAAGTGAATTATCCACAGTGTGGCACAAAGGAAGCCTGTTCCAGCTCTTCCTTCCTTCCTCCCTGTCCCGGATCGTCCTCTTCTCCATCTCCTCACCCATCTTCTCTCTCTCTCGCTCTCTCCATGTGCCTCATTCAGCACATTAATCGGATTTTCTGCCTTTATCTCCATTTCCTTTCCGTCATATGCCTGTGGCCTATCCAGAGATCGAGACAGGATGGGGAGGGAGGGGGAGGGGGGTTAAAGGGAGATGTTCCAACAACAAAGAGGAAGTGAGAGGAGGGGAGAAGATGGAGGAGCTGGTGGTGGTCCTGATGCTCCTGGTTGAAGGAAATCAGCAGAAGAGTCAGGATTCCAGTGGAAAACAGAAATGTATCCGTTGAAACTCTCTTGGTTTTGTGTTTTTGCGATTAAAGCGTATGCAGAAGGTGGAAACCGGCAAAAGCAACGCGCAGGAGATGCGGCGTCTTAAACGTGGGTTTTCAAAATATTACCATTTAATATCTGAAAAGCGTGGCATGCATTTGATTGGGTTAAAGATTAAAGTCACTATCAAGGAGGAAAACCAAACTATTTATTTTTTAAACTGCCGCTCAGGCGTCTTGTTTATCCTCCCAGAGCCTCGTTTCAGCTGCAACATCCAGTCCTGCAGATGTTTCCTTCGTGCTCCTCCTCGCCGCTCCATCTCAACACGCCTGCAGCTGCCGGGTCGCAGGCGCAACGTTCAACACTCGCACCACCGCCGCCGAGCTGTTGTAAATCAAGTGGGGTAGTATCACTCTGATCAGTTTTCTCACAACATTAATTAGAGTGCCGAGCGCAGGTTGAGTAAATTAGAGCGGCGCTGGAGGGGAAGCGGCTCGGCGTGCTGCTTTAAGGCCGGCGGCGTGGCAGGAGTCCTGACTGGAGTCTAATTTGCGACGACTAAATTGCGTTAGGGAGAGAACGTAGGTGTTCTTCATTAAAAGAAAGAGGAGATCTTTGGCTTCACTCGAGCACAAGCTAACCTTACTGAGCAGCTCTGTACAGGAAGCTTCTCAGCTTGTTGAGACGTTTTTAGTTACTTTGACTTTGTCCCTCTTTTCTGTAATTCTTTCGTTTATTCTTTTCTTTCACTTTGCATCTTTGCAGCCCTGGTTTGTGAGTTCACGCAGCTGTTCTCGATGTGCCATCTGAACAGAACCTTTTTCTTACTCTCTGTTCCTGTTTAGCACAAATGCAGTCGCAGAAAGAAAGTATCGGCTCTTCCCAAGAGCTCCGTGCTTCAGGTTTTTGTAGCGTATGAAATGTTTTGGCCAGGGAAATTTTGTCCTTGCCACGTTGAGTAAGAAGAACTATTTTTCTCTGTTCTTGCAAAGTTTCCATCAGCGTTTCTAGCTGCTGATGAGGCACCCCGGCCCTGTTTGGAAGAAGGTGTGGACTTTCTTCCAAGGTCACGCAGACTTGCGGGATAAATTTTACACTTCCTTAATACTCCCAGTGGCTTCTGTTGGACTTTTACCTTCCTGTTAAGAACCTACTTACATCAACAATCCTGCAGATGTGGTGAAAAGACCATCTCTCGTTTATCTCTCCCAGGATTGCAACTTACTTAGTATTTATTTTGTGGGAGGGATTTATAGTTGCATCGACGAATAGCTACACGGTTTATTACATTTCAACTCCACTTTTAGCCATAAAAAGTGTCTGACTGGATTAAAAGCAACTGTACCAACAAGTCGAACAACATTTGTAACAAAGACTATTTGACGTCTTTGGGAAGAGCGAAAGGTTAGGGTGATGACATGGAGGCCTCAGAGATATGAAGCTCATTACTGAAAATATGGTCAGGAATTGATTGCTGTAATAATAATAATAATAAATGATCACTGTGAAGGCTATAAACCTTTTAATTTTTTTCTTAAAACGTGTTTAAAAACCCATTTTGAAATTGTTTGCTTGCCTCCCGACAGACATCTGTCTCTGTTTACGTCAGAAACTAACCGATCATTTAAATCTACAAAGTTTATACCTTGCTTAACCCTAAACCTCTCACACCGTCTTCTGAGGGGCTGAATGGATCTGACTGCGCCTGTGTATATTCATACAGTAACAAATGGATTGACTTTGCTCCTACGCTGTAATTTAAATAAAGGTTTAGGAGGAGAAGGTTTCAGTCTCTGATCGAATCAACGTCTGATTCTCTGCTACTAGTTTACTGGAAACTGTTTCCAAACCCTTTTATGTCGTTAAAGTTGGTAATTTCAGTCTGCTGTTTGAGGCACTTTCTGTTCCTACAGTAATCTGTGCCGTAAACCCGGTTTGTCCGGCATTTCCAGTGTGTCTAGCTGCTCTGCTCCAGACCTGCAGGCTCTTATATAATCTCCACACAAAACACCAGCGAGGATAACCTGCCGTGGCGACGCACGTTGGTTTTTACACGCCTGTCCCTCGATCCGCTGCTGTCCCGGCTCGCACCTTTCCTCTCCGCCTCTCCTCTGGATTTTATTTCCATCTCGCTCGATCAAATGCTCCTTTAAGCGCTTTGTTTCCCCCCTCTGTCTTGTCTCATTATCTGACGCCTCTTCCCTTCTCTTTGCTCTCTTTATTTGCGTCGATTCCGCCGTGAATCCCTCCAGGTTTCCTTTTTGTTCGCCGTCCCCGTCCTATCAGTCGCCATCTATCTTCGCTCGGTGTCAGAGTTTCTCTTTCTCTCCCCATCTGGCTCAAATATTACAAATGCAATTTCGTATTGGCTAGGGGCCAAACCAGCGCAGCAATGAATCAATGCAGCGATGGAGTTATGTAACTTGCCACCTTATTGACCGGTCTGTCTTCTTTCTTCCCTCCTGGTTGCCTTCTTCTCTTCTTACTCCATTGTTTCAGACTTTGTTTTAACTTCCTATATTGGCGGCCACAAGCTTTTTAAATCACATTAACATTGTTTGTAATTCTTCTGCACACAGCAGAGTCTACCCTATAATCTGTTATTTCCTATCTAAGTTGAAATAGAATAATTGCTATAATTTCATCACAGAGTTCAACGAAAACACTGCTGATACCTTTTAGCTGAGGACTACGTGGCGATCCGTTTGTTCTTTTGCAATGATTAATTGCGGTACACTCAGAGCTCCTGGCAAACCAGCAGAAATTAAATATTGACAGACTAACTATTGGCTGCATTGTGCGTTCTCTCTTCAGTAGTAATCCATAAGGTCAGGCAGCGAGTTCAAGCCTCACTTGGAGCGAAGACGTTGCAGCTTACGATTTCTTTTGGTGATTTTCATATTCCTGAGGAGACGTGGCTCAATGATTAAACATTCTGGAGGCGGTCAAATAAAAGTTGGCGTTAAATGCCGAGGACATTTGCCTTTCTGCTCAAACGGATCGTTCTGCTCAGTGCAGGGTTTGCAGCGTTTTTGTTTTCAGAGCCATCTTTAATTATTCATGGCACAGATTCATCAAAGTGGTGGGAATAGTCTGCAGAGACTTCTGTCCATATGAACTCATTGTCATGTTCAAGAATAGCGGTTTGAGATGATTTCGGCTTTGCAACACGCAGCATTATCCTGCAGGAAGTGGGGATGGGGGTAGAGTACGTGTTCGAGAAGCGGAAACAGACAGTTATGCTGTGATTTACGAGGGCCAAAGCTTGGTTATCTTGGTAATTGATGAGCTAATATATACTAAACTCTGAGCCCTGCACAATATATCACAGTTGTATATCTATATCAGTGTGTGCAGCGTTCATATCATAAAGGACTGTTTGGAGTCCAATAATCGTTTGTGAATATATTCTGAGAGTTATTAACTTTCACACAGTGCAGCTACTTTTGGACCTCAGTGCAGCATTCGACACTGTTGACCATGATGCATTATTGAATATTTCTGGAGAGCTGAGTCAGAACAGGGACGTCTTTGTGACAAAAGGTAACTTCTCACTACAGCAGACAGGAGCCTCATGTGGGGTACCCCAAAGTTCAGTCCTGGGGTCCCTGATGTTTAGTTTCTACTTTCTCTCACTAACTCAGGTGTAACAAAGAGTAAGATTACCTGCCATAACTACACATTACAATGTCACCAGGGGACTCCAACCCCATCCAAGCACTGAACAGATGCCAGAAGAAATCGATATGTGGAAGTGTCATGACTTTCTCCAGCTGAATAGAAACAAAACGCTGAAGATTTTTCATTCAGAACCAGAACAGTCAGAAGGGCGGTGAAATGCAGGTACAATAGCTCCAATGTGTGATGCGCGGATACTTTTGTCACCATAGCGTCATGTTATCTGATGCGTGGCAACCGGCATGTCATGTGATCCAAACAGGAGCAGAGAATGAGTCACACAGGTGCAGATTAGGACAGAAAGCAGCTGGAGAATTGCTGATTGCAAATAATAATTTACTATCAGTCAGTGATGAAGTGAAGGATATTGCACTGGATTACTCGAATAAAGTTAGCTTCTTTGTTTGCTCAGACTTGGACTCATTGTTGGTGCTCGGGGTTATCGGCGCACCACGTCGCGTCACTAATGGATTTATTGTAGCATTCTGTGACCTTGGGGACCTTTAATTTCTTCTTATTTTTTTGTTTGATCTTTCTCTGTGGGATTAAATATTAAACTTACTCAAAAATGTATGCAGCTATAGTTAATTCTCTTACTGTTGAAAACAAAAACTCTGTTAGCTTCCAAAAGCTTTTGGAAATTAATTCTTAATAACTTGTAGAAAAATGCTTAACGACCTCAAGGATCTTCTTAATCAAAATTAACTTAATATCAATTAAAATTAAATATTGATTCTGATTAAAAACATCTTAAGAGGGTAAGGTCGGACACACTTGCAGCTTTCAGTTGCCCTGCATCTTGCATCAGCTTTTAGTGATCCAGCAGGAGATTAAATTAAGCTATTACAGAGCACAGAAGCTTTCAGCCTCCGTTGCGTGCTCAGCTGTTGAACTTAAGGACCTTTACCATTCAGTGTTTGTGTCTCGGTATTGAGTTTTCAAATGAGTTCTGCAGTCCGGAGTTATCTTCTGGTGCCTTGCTTCTTTATAGAGCAAACTGGCCAGACAGCTGAGCGGTCCATAGGAGCCGGAGAGCGCACTAAAGGCGCTTATTTTTCCCTCTCCGCTATGCTCTGAAAAGTGTGCAGCTGTATTTTTTATTTTTTTTTAAATGTGCACGCTGTATTTTCCATACCATCACCCTCCACCCACCATGCCCACCCCCACTTCCTTCCTCCTGGGCTTCTGATTGTACCCTTTCCGCCGGCTGTGGAATCCAATCTTCCTGCACATGGCTCGCTCTCAGAAGGACATGCTTGCGTGTCGTCGCAAAACGCAGTGGTCTGTCCCAGGCTGTGAACACGAGCTGCAGGAAACGTCTTCCAGAGAAAAAAAATGAGAAGGTTTTGTGCAACACGGCAGCTCATTCTGCACTCTCTCCTCCTCCTCCCCTCTTCCTCCACCTCTTGTTGCTTTAAAAGCCTGAGCACAGCGTCTTTAGTTTTCTCTACAGTACAGGTTGCACCAATGGATTCTTTAAAGAGCACAGAGTAAAAGTTAAGCTGAATAAAACGGTTGGTTGTTAAAATGCAGGGTTTCCAAATGTCATTCTGAAAAGCTTCCACACAAAGTAACACTGTGCTGAACTGGCTAATCCTTAGCTCCACGGTTAAACTGTGATTTCTCAGAAGAAACATTGTGACGGTTCTGTGGCAGTCAACTCTGCACATGGATGCTTTCATCCAGGTTTTCACGGACTGAGGCCGACTGGAGCGTCGTTCGCCAACATCTTTGAGCGATCTTTCAACAAGAATGCAACCAGAGATGAATCGACTTTGATAAACTCAAATGAAAACCTTCGGAAATGAACGCAGGAAGTGGAAAAAGAGCCACGACTTGAAACGCCAGAATAGCAATCATCTAGTTATATTAATTCGATTAGCACGAATAATTTGGAGCTTAAATCTAATCAAAGCGCTAAGTTGATTTTGAAAGAGGTTGTCGGACATAAAGGTGAGCACTATTTCAGTCCTGTTTCAGACTTCTGGTGTGTCGTCTCGACATAAAGCCAGTGAGACCTCGCCGGTTCAGCGTTGATACTTTTCTAGATCGACTTGAACAATTTGACACAATTTTGTGACTTTCTCCTCCCCAGATGATAAATTATCCAGTTTGTCTCGAAAGTCCTTATAGTTTTGGTAATACTTGAGTTTCTGTTTGCCTGCTGTATCTTTAGAGTCACATTTTCTATGGGAGTGTTTTGTTTCGCATGCATTTTATACAGTTATGAATTTGTGACATGTAGTTGCTAACTACTAGTTAGGATTTTTTTTGTCTACCTTACGGTGTCCCATTAGTTTTTATGTCTGAAGCAAACAATGTGGAATTGATGTAAAGAGAGTGAAGGTACATTTTAAAGTAAGTGTTGCACTGGCAAAGAAAGCAGGATGTTTTCATCCATTCATTGTTCCAGGACAGGAACAAGCAAACTCTGCTCTGCCTGAAAACGTGGCTTTTTGGTTCTTGGGAGGGAAACCCCAAGAAAGTGAACGAATGAGAAGAGAAACATGTTGGGTTGGTCGCTGCCTCTCCTGGGAAACTTGTTGTGAAAAAGGTGATTAGCGTAGCACCATAAACGGAAACCTTAGGTCTGCTGCAGTAGAAGGTTGCGCTAACCGTCTTCCCAACCTTACAAATGTAAAGAGGAACAGCACAAGCAAATGAGGTGAGTTAGCAGTGCTTGCTAACGACAGGTGGTGTCATCCAGGACATGCTAATGTTGTTTCTGCTGCCTGGACATTGAGCTGTTGGTGCTTCACGACAGTCATGAGACATTGCCTTCTGTCAGATTTGTTACACGGCTGATCTGATTGCTACCGAAGATTCTTCCTGCTCACAGCATCAACATCTATACCGACTCTTTAAAGATCCTACATTGACAAACTCGCAATCAGTTGATGGAGCAGAAAGACGAAGCAGATGTCAGACTAGCTTGTTTTCATCCACCGCCTTTAACCCCTCCTGACTAAACGGATCGGCGGTGACACAGCCGCATTTTCAGTACCATAATTTTGCCATACTTTGCGCTATCTGAAAAATTCCAACTGTTTCTGAAATGGGAGACGTTGCGCTTTCCGGCCAATGTCAGGTTATTACGGTAATTTCACCCTTGCTGTAGCAGGGAGTGAAATTTGAGGAGCGCTCTAAAGTGCAAAAATAACTTGCTAGGTATTGAAAGTTCCAGTTGTTATTAATAAATGGGCAAATATATTTACTAACAGGACATTTAAAGAACTGTGTACAATTCAAATAAGTAGAAATATCCAGGTGGAGATCTGAAACTTAGGTCTCAAAAAGGATGTTTTTAAATTTCCCACAAACTCATTTGTGACCCAACATCTTATGGTTGCAGACATATTACTGATATGTTTGCTGAACCCCACACCAACCCAAACCTTTAAGAGATTTTGTCTTACATTGGGTGCGTTCACACTGCAGCCTGAAGTGACCCAATTCCGATTTTTTTGCCGGGGCCTTTCACACTACCAGTAAATGCGACCTGTATGCGTTCTGCAGTGTGAACGGGCAAACGACCTGAAAGTGTCCCGCATGCGCAGTAGAGGGCGCCATAGCGTCAGCGTTCTGCCAACCGCCATAAAAAGAAGAAGTGCTCAGTATTTGCGGAAGTAAACATGGAGGCTAACGGTGGAGCTTAGCTTACATATTTGAGGTTGTTGTCCGGCCGGAGCAGCATATTAACAACTTAATCCTCATATAGTCCGTCATGGTTGTTGTTTTTCTTCCCGCTTGCGCGTATCAGGAGCAGAATAGTGAGATTTGTTGAGAATCAGTGACGTTCAGTTCGGATGAATGTGACCTTGGACGTTAGGTCGCATTTGAATCGGATATGTATCGGATATGGGTCACATTCGAAAAGAATCCGACCTGTGCTGTTCACACTGCCATGAAAAGATCGGATACAGGTCGCATTATGTCAAAAAAATCAGAATTGGGTCACTTCAGGCTGCAGTGTAAACATCCATTACGTCCGCACAGGAATATATTTTCTTATGCTGGAACGTTTTAAAGGGGATCACAGTCGACCCTTGCAATTTGATATGAACAACTAAACCGCCTCTTTGGTGAAAGTGCTGTCTTATTAGCCCAACTTCTAGCCTGACCTATGACCCTAAATACTTAATTCATAACAACAACAATGGCAGATTCCATGTTTGTCTCGTAGTTTTAGTTTTGCAAACTCAACTTTATCATCAATCCGCACTGAAGTTTGCTTTGTAGTTAATCATTTTTGTTTTCTTCTTGTTTACTGTTTGGAGGTTTCATGTGCCATGCCCCATGTTTAGCGCCACCTGCAGGTGTGGGGGAGTTTATACGGCCTGTTACGTGTGTCAGTGTGGATGAAAACGTTCCCATGTGAACTCAGGTGTTTTGTTTTGCTTTAAACTGACAACCCATTTTAGAAATAAACGTTCCCGTTTGGACAGAGCCCTTTGGGCCCGGCTAGCTGTACGAAATGTGACTTCAGTGGTAATGAGAGACCAGATGTGGGTCCCGAGCTTGGAAGCCATTGTTCTCACCCCACCACATGTTTGCCGGCTCTTTTATGCTGAAGCCTTATCACCGACCTCACACATCTGTTGGGCGTGAAGATGTCTGGTGTCATAAATCCACATCTGCGAGGCAAGACATGGCGCTGACTTTTATCACACCCATTAAAGATTATCTGCGTTTTCTATTGATTTCATTTTATTTTTACATTTTTTATTTTTTTTTTTCCTCGCTCACACTCCGGGTCAAAGCGTTTCTCCATCAGGCTTACATCACACTAATGGAGAAGAAGAGAAATCGAGGTGGAGAACGAACGCAGAGGCTCCTTTTGCTCTCCAATCCCATCTGTTTCACTCGGAGGGAGGGAGGAAAGAGAGAAGGGGGGGTGTCAGACGAATGAGAACGAGGCCAGAGAGAGAGAGAGAGTGAGTGAGGGAGGGATGGATGGATGGATGGATGGAGGAGGAGGAGGAGGGGAGGTGCTGTTTAGAGAAAGAATCAGAGGGAGGCAGGCTGGGGGGTTGGGCTCCAAGCTTGTGCATGTGTGAGAAGGGGGGAGGAGGTGGGGGGCGGCAGGAGCAAGCAAATGTGTGTTGTATATATATGTGTTTGTGCGCGTGTGTGCGCTCGCTCTGTTCCTTTTCCTTTCTTTGTTTGACTACTGAGTGGGAAAAAAAGGCGAGACAGAATACAGAGAGACCGAGAGAGGGTGAGCAAGAAGAAACACAGGCAGAGGAGGTGAGGAAGAGGGAGATCTAAAACGAGAATCACTTAATTTTTTAGCAGAGAGAACAAGAAATTCAGAGGATTTCAGTTTGATTTTTTTTTTTTTCACTTTTAAACGCCCCCACCTCCCCCCCCTTCTTACTTAAGACCCTTAAAGGCTGCAGAACAAGGAGAAGCGTATGAGAGGAGGGGAACAAAAGTGGTGCAAATTTAGTGACAACAGTGTCATATATTCAGGAGCAGCGTTGTGTGCTGGCTCAGTGCGCAAGTGTGTGCTGCGAGGAGGTGGGGGGAGGCGACCCGTGCAGTTTAAAGGGAAAATACAAGGCACACACAAAGCTGGGAGCTCAGGCAGGGAGAGGAGAGGAGAGGAGAGGAGAGAGGAGAGGAAAGGGAAGGTTGTGGGAATCTGCTGAGCTGGCTGACTCTCTAACCAACAAGCCTCATCTCTTTTTTTAATTATTATTTTCATTATTACTAATATTATTGGGATTTTACCCCACCGAGCCGGCAACGTCCCCCCCCCTTTAACCCATTGCTGCAGATCGCCAGCCTGAGCCCGGACACGGTAAGACAAGCTTCCTCTCCGTCTCAGCTGTTGGGCTGCTAACACTCTGCAGACAAAAGCAGGAGAAAGTTGCTCCGGTCTGTGTGTGAATGTGAATGTGTGCGTGCAGATGGAGCTAAGCTAAAGGCTGGAGCTCAGGCTGAAAGGCGTGAGGAATGCAGCACAAAGGGAGCTTGTCTGCTCCAGCTGGGACTCTCTGTATACATGTGTGTGTGTGTATCTGTGTGTGTCTTTGTGGAAAGGCTTGAATGTTTATCTGTCGGGACTGCCTAAAAGTTTTGCATGCGTGGGACACCCTAAAATACATGCAAAGTTGGTTGTCTTTTAGGAAAGCATGAAAAGCTCCGCTCTGCTTAGCGAAGGCTGTTGTCCTGTAATGGTTTACTTAGTGACGCTCGGTGCTTTACATAAGAGCAAACACTCTGCTCATTGTTGAGAAATACAAACTGAAACATTCTTGCGCCATTCTTAATTTTATCTTCTTTTTTTTGCTTTGAACGTCACTTTTTCCTCTTTCTAAACGGGCCTTGTGACTTTTTCCACCTCGAGTGTCTCTCAAAAAGCCGGCTCCGGTCAGCTAGAAGCACACAAAGCCGGGGTAAACAAAGTGTGTCCTGTCCCACGCAGTGAGTTGTGGTCTGCTTTCAGCTCTTTCAGGGGTCCTGCATGTGGTTAGCAGCAGCTCTGTAAATTTGTGTGTGCGTTACGGGAAACATTAAAGGGCTCACAGGACCCGGCTCGATGCGTCTGTGTGTGTGTGTGTGTGTGTGTGTGTGTGTGTGTGTGTGTGTGTGTGTGTGTGTGTGTGTGTGTGTGTGTGTGTGTGTGTGTGTGTGTGTGTGTGTGTGCGCGCGCGCTCCTCCTCCCTCTGCCAGCGAGTGTGTGAGAAACTCAACACTTGTGCCGGCGTCTGCCTGCAGCCGACGTTGCCTGACGTCGTAGGACTGAGCGTGCACGTCCCTGTCCTAATTAAGCCCGACGCGAACCTTCCTGGAATAATAGCGCTACTAGAAAGACGTTTCACACGCACCACTGTAAACCGATCCCTTCCGTACTCACAAGCTCTCCACCGACACATTGCATATTTCCACACTCAAAATCCATATCTCCATTACATTTTTAGCCCCTGCTCTTTCTATTTCCCTTCCCCTTTAGGACACTTCCTGCTCTTTCTCTACTTTACTTTATTCCCAGTGGAAGAATATCTTCTCTGTTCGATTTTAAAATAAAAAAATAATTTTTTTTCTGTTTCCTTCTTCTCCACTTACTTCCTGTCCAGCTGCGTTGATCCAGTAGTTTTCAGGCCAGGCGTGGTTCAGCCGGGGTCGCCTGCTGCGGACTGGAATACATCATAGCTGTGCTCTCAGTCGGACGAAGGCTTGCCCAATTAGGAAAATGCAGTATTACAGGAACCATGCAGAAATAATGCTGCATTAATCTTTTTCACTGAACTGTTGGCTTAAAAAAATAAATAAAAGATTTGTAGGAGACAAAACGAAGATCTTAAATGAAAGAATGCGGTGAAGTGCATCAGATAGGCTAGCTTAAATTATAATTTACATACATAAATGCTGACATAATCTATCAAAATTTTATTTAATTGACTTTACCGGATGTAGTTGTTGTGTCTCAGTAAACCAGATTGGGTCGTTTGACTCTCGGTTCTTGAGGGTCTCAGTAAAACGGTTCTTCTTCCGGTCTACAGGTCTTTCTAAGTCTAGTAGCAGCCGACTTAGATGTCTGCCCGGTTTGCTCAATTTGCATCACTCCACAATCCAAGTGGATTGACTTGTAAGGGAAAAAATGTTTCTTGTTAGCAAAATGTGGCTGGTTGTCCATGCTTGGTTTGATTGGATTGGGCCTTTCGTTTCTGATTCTGTGTTTTACTTCACCTCTCAAAGGTTTGTGAAAAATATCCTCAAAGTGCTTGAAACAACAAGTTAAATCTTTGTAAAAGTTCAGCTTGTTTTTTTGTTGTGGGCACTACAAAAGCAAGTAAATGTCAGGTTAAGCTGGATTTGTTCTTGAAAGACGTTTCATTGAATGAGCAAAGTGTGTGGTATAACAGAGAGAAAATAGGTCCAAATCATAGTCATGACTTTTAAACAACATGCAAATGTGGGTGAAAATCTGGTAGTGGGCTAATGAAGCCCAACTCTCAAGTTTGGACCCAATATTTAGAGCCAGTACTTTATCCCCATACATGGTTCTTGTTGCGAAATCTTCAAAAAATCTCACTTTTGCTCAGCAACTGGTCATCGGAGGAAACCTGTTGACTTGTGCTACCATATAGAAGAGCTAGCGTAAGTGATCATGCTAACAATAACGTGTAGCCTCTCCATTTCTATGTGACGATAAAAATGGTTATAATGAACTTGAAAATGTTGAAAATAAATCAACTTAAACTTTCCTTTATTAAATTAACGGATATTTATAACATAACTGTTTCTGAATTTATCGTTTCTTTTCCAGTTGTCCTCACTTCTGGACACACATTTTTTGGCGATGTGGTTAAAAAGACTCAACATTTCTTCTAGATGATGAATAACCGAATAAGAGCAAAATGAGTCTTTTATCAATTTTCCTAAGACTTCAGTGATTTGCTTGAAAGATTGTCGGTAAAGCAGCTAGCTCTCGTTTCCAGATTTGAAAATGTTGTTTTCCGTATATTTTAAACAAAATGAATTTTCTATTTCCTAACCGAGAACCTCAGGCTAACCAATCTGTGCCGAAGTGAAGTGAAACAAACTAGAGGTCAAATAATGTCTTTAAATTGGATTAAATCTCAGAAACCATATTATTCCTTCTGCTCAGCTACAAGATGGATATGATGTACTTTAGTGAACTTTAGTGATCTGTACAAGTCTGAGGGTGTCTATAAGTTTCTTATGTTCGAGTACTTCAACTCAGAAACTTGTAAACATGTTGAATGAATACGGCGATAAGTCCTGGGTGATTTAGAAGAACTGCAACTCAAGACGTGGTACTAAAGACGCAACAGACAAATAAAATTAAGACAGTGTCCAAAAGTAGAATAAGAAAATCTGAGGAACTTCAAAAAAAGAAAAAGCTACAAACCTCTGTCTTATCGCCACCTACTGGACAGGAGTATAAAATGATAAATCCATGATTGACAGACAGTTTTTCAGCAGGATCGTACATTAAATTGATATGTGCAGAGATCAAACTGTCATCACCGTGAATGTTAAGACTGAACCTTTTGTGAAAAATAATTAACTAACAACGGTGTGCCCTCATGCCGCTGCAGAAAACATGAAAAGAAACGAGCCTTTGGTTAAAAACTACGCTGTAATCGGATGTATAATGTGACGGGAGAGATCACAGAAAGTCCTTAATGGCCGTATTATTTTTCCTCTCTAGGCAGCAATTTTGCATAGTCATTAGTTGGGGGAGGGACTGACCCTGCGAACTGTAAGTGAATGCATGCAGGAATAAATATGGACGTGCGCCTTCTGATGACGGTTGATTCCGAAGCTCGACAACAAGCCATTTCCTGCACAGAGCGCCATTAGGACGACTCCCCCCCGCCCCCCTCACCCCCTTATCTGTCAGCCACCATGCTCCCCTGCTTCTCTGCAGATGTGCACAAACACACATGCTAGCAGGGTAGTGTGGTTTTGGTGATTGAAATTGTCTGTGCATGTGCGCTGCACTCCTCTCTACCCCTACTCAGCCCTGGGGCAGTCCCCCTCACCCAAAACAGCTGAAGGGGGAGATTGTGCATTCATTGGAATGGGGTATGAGCAGGAGGAGGAGGAGGGTGATTGAGCGTCCTGCCTTGGAAAGAAAAAAAAAAGAAGCCCAAAAAAGAGAGAGAGAGAGGAGAAGAAGGGGGGATGGGTGGGTTGTTTTGCCTTTCAAAAACAGGGAGAGAGCAGAGCAGACAGGAAAGAGGAGGAGAGGAGGTTCAGGGGTAGAGGTGAGGGGAGGACGGCTGGGTGGCTGGCGCCGTGGCTCGGTTGTGTCTGGAGCTTGGCTAATAACAGGTCGTGTCCAACTAATATTGAGACAAGCTCGTGTAAAGAAATGGCTCTTTGATAATTTAGCTGATAAATAAATCTGTTTAGGTGAAGTAATGTGGTGACTGACGAAATCTAAGAGCTTGAGCAGATCAGGACTGCAAAGATGGAGTGCCTTGTTCCTGTATGATATAATTCAAATACAACTCATATTATTTGCAATATAGTCCTTTGTTGCAGACTAATCACTAATTTGTACCAATTCCTTTAGGGTCTGGCCTCTGTTTCTAATCTGACTTTCACCTTGCATTCTTCTTTAAACGGTCTCCTCTGTTGCTTTATCAACGACTGCACTGATTTCTCACTCAAAGAAATGAAAAGGCTGGGGTGGCTAATTAAATTATGTAGGGTCAAAGGGCTTAAGGAGATTAGTTTTGGCCTTGGAGCCATTATCTAGCACAGAGAGGCTATCGTCTGTAGGTAGCTGCGTATGATTAGCCGGGGGAGAGAGAGAGACAAAGGAACCAAACAGAAATGTGATTAAAGACGGAGGAAAGAAAAGCCAGGCATATCTATGAACTACTAGAGAAGGTAGAGTGGAAGAAGGGGGAAAAAATACTGGAGATGAAGTGATGTGTAGGAGCATGAAATAAAAATAGCCATACTGAGAGGCTGACTGCATGCACACAGTGGCAGAGGTAATATGCTGAGAGAGCATGTGGCTTCTTTGTGTGATGGAGGAAATGTATGGTTTGTTGACTCAAGTTAATGGCTTCCAGTCAGCTCAAGCTGTGTTTAAAGTGTCCACTGGTTCTCTCGCTCGTTTTATCACGTTCGCCATGTTTAGTTCTAAGAAGCAGATATGGTTAGCAGGTGCCTTCGTATTCAGATGCAGCTTCAAAACTGTGCACCAGACAGGCTATGTTGCAGAAATAAAGGCCAGCTGGATTCACTTGGAAAGCTAGCTAAACCTGAGGTGATGGATGGCATGATTTTGTTGCTGAAATAAGTTAGCCTGATCTGTTTTTGCTCAAATTCATTGAAAAATGCATGACGGACCTGATTTTATTCTTTACTCATTTCCATTGTAATGTGCACTTTAGTGATATGGGTTTTATTATGCTGTCTTTTACAACATGCTCCTAATCTTTATCTTGCTAGCTCTGAAAACATGCTAATACTAACCACATAATATGAGCAACCAAGCTACAACATTTCTGTATTCATTACAGCGAGGCTGTGTCCTATATAACACACCTGAATCAGTTCAGTATTCACCCATTTTTCTGTGTTAACACAACTCAAAATTACTAGAGGAAAATCTCCCAATTCGCTGAATTTTATAGATGATAAATATTGTAAAAAAAAAAACAAAAAAAAAACATGCAGCTTGGGAAACTGAAGTATCTAAGCACAATGATACTGGACATGCTATCGCCTGTCGTTTGCAAATCAGCCAATCCAGGAGCGCCGTTAATTTTCTTTGATGCTGACTAGCTGTATCTCAAAGAGTGGAGATGAGAAAAACTGTAGATGTTAGCTTCTGCTGTGTATATTTAGGTATATTTGAACTATTAAAATATGTAGTTATTAAGTCTTTTTAGAGGGGGATCTCAAGTATTTGCAGATTGTAGCTATTGACTAGCGACTGTGGTTCTTTGGCCCCACAAGTACCTTGGTTGGGCTGTAAATATGGTTGTGCTGCTTTCCTGAGCCCTATGCATGACCTAATTATGTGATTCAAGTGTGCTGACAGAGAGATGCGTCTAAAATGTTAGCTGTTAGCATGCTAATACTAACAGCACATTAATATTAAGGTTATCATGCAATGCAGTTCCAAAGAAATAGCTTTAGCTACTTGGTATTACTTGTATACACACTTTAGTATTAGCATGCTATTCTTAGTAGTCGGTATTAGCATTTAAACATTAAATGCTGCGGTTAATCTGTAAGTAAAATCTAAAATGCTAATGGCATGGAATGTTTAGCACAATAACCACAATCTAGCATTAGAATTTGCTTGTGTAAATTAGAAATCTAAGCATTAATTAAGATATTTCAGTAATATTTCCATGCTAATGCATTGAAAACTTGAGCATGCTAAGCCTAACTGCACTCTAATGTTAGAATTAGCATATATATGTAGCTGATGCCATGCAAATACTAAACCCTGCAGAATATGTGTAATAATAGGATATGCAACAAACTTTTCTTAATAAACTGATGTTAGCATGTGACGTGTAAAATATTTAACTTGCTAATGCTAACTACATTTAATTAATGTTGGAATGCCACTATTTCTATAAGCATGCTTGGTCTGTCTGTTTTCACTTACGTAAAGTATTTTCACTGAGCCATTTGTGACCTAGTAGACTCTATAGTCCATATATAGGCCATAAAATGTTTAATGAAACTTTTGAACAACACTACAGAGTAACTGGCTTGTTACATAATAAACTGGTGAATGATGTAACTACAGCTTTAGTTAGGAGAGGTGTGTCTCCATTGGACAGACTAAATAAATTCATCACTCTCTCAAACAGCTTTATGATCAGATATTGTGTGATTAGCCTCTGTGTACCAGCCCATAAACGATGGTTGCAATGGTGTGTCTGCACGCACATCCGATTTTTATGACTGCGTTTTAGTCATCAGGAGACTTGTGTGTAGTTTTAGGACATTTCTTACATAACGCCTGTTAAAAGTTGCAGAAAGGTTGACATATCATCACTGCAGGCAAGAATACTTCTTTGTAGGTCTTGATAAAAGAAGAGAAGAATGAAAAGATCCAGCTTTGTAACATTAAATTACAGTAAAATGTGACGATATGAGTTTACTTATGTAATTTTTAATTTCTGTCTTTGTTGCTTTTTTTTTTTGCTCCTGGAAAACCAAGCACAAGAAATATATACCACAACAAACAGAATCTGTAGGGGTAGCACACAGAACAGACTCCCATAATGACGCAGAGACACGACTGCTTTTACTCTGCTTTGTAATTGCATCCAGCAAACCCTCACCGCCTCTTTGAAGCTTTCTGGTTTTACTGTGCCCTCTTTTGTTTTGCCCTTATTTGTTTATGAGTGACGTTTCTCCAACCCAAAGATTCCCATTGTGTGTGTGTGTGTGTGTGTGTGTGTGTGTGTGTGTGTGTGTGTGTGTGTGTGCGTGCGTGTGTGTGCACATGTAAGCGTTCTTGTGTCTGCAACTCAGTTTGTAGTGGAATATGTGGGAAGCTGAGTGTAAAAGTTCTCACCAGTAGATGCGGTGTCTGCAGGATCTGCAGACATTCCCACTGTGTATAAAAGCCTAATATCAAATGTTAAGTGGAACCAGTTATGTACGACAGTTTCAACCCTGGACCCGCTCTACTTCTGTAATCAGCTTAGTGCTCATTGACATTTTTTTTTAAGTGATGCATGCGAAACAGCCATGCACAAATCAGCCACGACCTATTAGTGACCCCACAGTGGCCGCCATTGATCAGGTGTCTAGCAGTTATGCATTAACCTGATTATGTTTCTATGGAAACGCATGTTTAATACGGAAGAGTAGCAGGTCAGGACCTTTCGGCTTTGCGCATCTTGAATTGCGAGGATTTTATTGTTTTAATGCTGCTTCTCCCTTTCTTTTATGCTCTTCCTCTGACACGCTCCAGAGTCTTGCATCACTCCTCCCTTTAACCCAGTTCCACACTGAACCCTGACCATTCCGCCTTGTGTAACAGCTATGATGGCTCCGCTTTTATGCGTCCAGCAACGCCTCTCGCTCCAGTTCTTCTTCGTGTATCGCTCAAACGTCACATTGGGCATAATTCTGCTGCGGGGTTTGGACATTTTTAGCCTTGTTTTTCGGTCTTCTCCGCCTCTTTTCCTTATAAAACAGTAAAAGCTGCGTCTGACTGGGTGTGTTTTTACGAGGATATAGCTGTGTCTCTCTGGGTGACAGTGTCTGGGGGCCGGTGGGTACACTCAGGCCTTTATGGGTCTGAGTGTGTATGTTTGTCCCCAGACGTGTAACACGATCTGTGTCGAGAAGTCCTTCATCCCTCCTTGGTGTGCCTGTGCCCTCCCTCACCTTCCCTCTGCTCTGCATCCTGCCCCCTATCTGTTCACAGTCGTCTCTCCTTTCTGTCTGCCCCTTTTCCTGCCTTTTATCTGCATTTCTCGCTTCTTAAACTTGTAACAATCTGAAAGTCGTGGCCTTGGAGGAATTAAACTTCCTTTCCGCATCGTTTCATACACATGCTCCACTCAGATGGCTTTAAATTCAGAGAATTAGCCACCAATCTTTATTAGTGCTTTTGCTTGTGCGGATTGTCTCTATGACTGTACATTGGGCGTGGTTGGTCGATCAAACAGCCTGAATTACTCCCTCAAGATTTTTATCTCTGATGTATTGAATTACAAGCTTCTCTGTGTGTGTTTTCTCTCACCTTTTTGCCTCTGCCTTTGCAACCCGCCCCAATTTTTTCAGTAAAGCCTGAAAAACCCAACAGAAATAACACTAGTGGACTGAAATACTCAGGTTCTGTCTGACAAACCGCTTCTGCTTTTGGAGGACTTTTGAAGAGGGGTGAAAGTTTATAGGTAGTTAAAGTATTTTTATATAAAAGCCGGCACTTGATAACTCTTTTGTCTTTATTTGTGGCCCTTTCCCACTAACACTGCTTGTTTTAGCTCAACTCTACACAGTTTGGGTGATTTTCCATGACAATGGAGTAACAACCCTACTGGGTATCGTGTAGGTAGGTTCAGAATCCAAAAAGTAAAATGATTTACACGTGACACGAACTCAACACAATGGATGTGTTGAACATTATGTTTAGTCTGCTGTTGTCGCTCTGCTTAGTTTTTACAAATGGCGGTCAGATTTGGATGGAGTATGTGGTTGTAGATTTCTCTGAGGTTCTGTAATAGTCAGATTTCAGGGTGTTTTCACATCTGATAGTCCGGTAGACTCTGTTCGACTGGGACCAAAATTGCAACATTTGTTACATTTTCATCTGGTGGAGTTCGCTTTAACCTGCACTGTGTCAAACGACCCAAATCCTTTGAGCAACATGGTACCTCGTTGGCTATGGTGGCGCTGCACCATGACACACTGAAGGGAACAATACAGAAGACACTGAGTGCAACTTCCTTCTTCACAAAAAACAAACAAAAATTTTGTAGCGTCAAATTTTAGCGGTTGTAGAATTTTGTTTTCGTCTTTGGCAAAATACCGCAAGCCATTTCGAGCAAAAGTACTAGACATGCATGTTAGCTTTGGTTGTATTTACCCAGAATGCCATGCACCCGTGGATCAGAGTTTGCTTTTTGGTCCAGATCTTAATTCGATCGAGCATTCACGCCTCCCCGAAGGAACCAAACTTTCTAGGCAAATGCAAATGTTTGATTGGTGTGAATGCACCCTAAAGTCAAGCCGAGTTTATTTATAATACATTTCATCAACAACTCACTTCAAATTGCTTTACATTCTAAAAACAAAACACTAGCATAACTTTTTTACAGAACCTCACTTTAGAAAAAACATCCAAACCGTTTTTAAATATAACCGCAAAGAAATCACACCCTCCTACATTCACAGCCACATTCCAGCATGTAGGTGGTTTTCAAACTGGAGTCTTCCAACATCCCCCTGCAAAAAAGCAAAAAAAAAAACAAAAAAATCCCCTCAGAAGTGTCCAACACAACCAGAGCCCTTCGCACTGCCAGAGCGCAGACTGTTTGCAGCTTCCAGGAGCTCGGTGTCCTGTACTCTGCTGCCATATGGCAGCTATGTTAGCTCGCAGTGCAAACACAGCTGGCTGCCTCCCATGGTTGCACGGCTGAGCAGCAGTACAACTGCAAATACGGGGATTGTATTTACCAGCAGCGCATTAATATGGCTGGGTTTCATGATTGCATTTGTCAGATGCGTTAGCGTTCAAGCTGGAGCCTGCTCTAAAGGCTGTGTTATGTTAAGATGATGATTGTTACCTTTCATATTGCACTGCTGCAGGCGGCTGATGGAGAGACGCGGCGTCTAATTTAAAATCGGGATTAAAAGTATAATCATCTAACATTAAAAGGCGCTTGCTGTTATTCACACTTGAATCTGTTTCTCCGTGCGCAGTTGTGCGCTTCGCGTGCTGTAATCTCTTAGTTCTCACATGGCCGGTTGATAAAAGCAATTTATGTGGTCGTCTGAAGCAGGGACACACTCAGACAGGGAGATAAAGAAGGGGGAAGACAGGGCAGGTACAGAACATTGCACATCATAAATAAAATGTCAGAAACACCGGTGCATGCTAGCCAGTGCTCAGGGTAGCATGAAATCTGCTCTTGTCCCCTCCTCTCTTATCTCCCCAGCCTGGCTCTGTGTTTATGCGAGTGCAAGCGTGTGCGGGGTAATTGAGGTGTGCGACCTTGCTGTGGGGCTGGCAGGTGTACGGCCTGGTGATGAAATGAATCTGGGGTTGGTGGGGGGCTCATACCCTGCCTCCATGTGCATAGATGTATGTTTTCTGGCATTCTGTTGTGGAAGAAAAATAGATGCGTGCGTGCGTGTGCGTGTGTGTGTGTGTGTGTGTGGGAGGAAGCACAGTGTTCTGCATGGGATTGGAAATGAGATCATGTGCATGGATTGTCTGCGTGGGCGTATGTGTTATTGAGTAGCGAAGATGCTATATATCACTTTCTATACGCTGCAGAGAGCGCAGAATCTGCTTTGCATGAAAATGCCGGGACGTTTTTAAACATCACTGTCAGATTGTGTGTGTCCCCTACCCCCCCCACTTCTCTGTAATTACCATCCAGTGAAGAGACAGACGCTTGAGACGACGGGCACATTCTGTCCATATATTATTTTCTATTACTGTCATTATGACTGAATGTCCTGTATATCATGTTGAATCCTGACTGAAAAATGTTGACGGGTTGGTTGGGTTGTAGTGCCACTGCTGGTGTTTTTCTGCTTGATCCAGAGCCATGAGGCAGCAGCTTTGAGCTCGTAGTTGCCCGGCCGTCTTCATGATGCCATCCGTATGGGAATGTGTGGAGTTTTCCGGGAGCTAAGATTTAAATCTCTCACTTGTAAATTTTTCCCATACTAGAGTTGCACCAGGTCAGGAGCAGAGGCTCCCTAATTGGGAGAGAGTTTTAGCTGGAAAATGCTCTATTTTTTAAATTCTTTACATTTTACATGCACATATAACATTGTAAACTACTTAACGTTGGAAATTAGAACAATTACCATGATTAGGATTATTTCACTCTATGGTAGGAAGACCCTATCCCTGTTTAAAGGACATCACCCTTTTTTGACTGCCAAGAGTGGAAGTTAGTGACTATGAAATTGAGCGATCTAGTCTTTAGATTTATTCCCGCCGTTTTCTTGGCATCGGTCCCGTTACCTAGCAACCAGGACACCCAGAACACAAGCTGGTAAAAATAAAACTTGAAATCTTTTAATTGCTTATTCAATCCTTACATTCGTGACTTTTAAAATACTTTAAAAATGATAATAATTTAATCACTTCTATGCAAATGACAAAAGTCTAACAATACTTTAAGCTTTACATTTTTTGACCACCATATTTTATTGTACTTGAATCTAAATCTGTACTCCTCTCTTTCACAGTTAGTGTATATTGAACGCCACAATTTCTCAAGGTCTCGTTAAACTTCAGTGTTGACCGTTCCTTACAGCGTATCGCCTTAAATGACAGACAGTTCGCTTTCTGTCTGGTGTCTACTGAGCATGTCTGCCAGGTGGCATTGTTAGAAAATAATCGGTGCTTTTATCATCACCTGATAGGCTTATCGGTTTAAATGTCAGGAAGACTCGTAAATATCTCCTCTGCCTCCTCCGAAATCCGGGCTTTGCTCGCTGGTCTACGTCATCGTAAATATTTCCTGAAAGTAGCTACATCTGGAGGACATTGCAATAAAAAAATAAAAAAAGAAAGAAAATGTATCCCTGCTCTCTGCCTCTGAGTTCGAAGTCTAGAAATGTGAATTTCTGACGTTTAGGTCTGGCAAATAATCTGCTTAATAGCCAGCCCATCAGGATGATGATTATTAAACCTACCAGTCTGTCTGCTTTAAGCTAAATATAATCTGTCGGTGTGTCACATTGGGGTTTTTTAAACGCAGTGCTCGCCGTGTGACTCGGTCATCCTCCTCTCTTGCAGCAGAATATAGCTGAGCAGCAGAATCCATAAGCTCTCCCTCCCCTCCCCTCTTCCTCTCAGTAGCTCGCTGCATCTGTGTCATGTCACCGGGTTCGTGCGTCCCAGAGTAACCCTCCTCCTCTTCCTCCCTTACTAATTCAATCTCCCTCTCTCTTTCTCTCTCTCTTTCTCTCTGTCCTTGTGCGTCTGTGACTGTCATCCTCGATCTCTTCATCTTCGCTCCTCCACCTCATCCCTTTTCCTCTTCCAAGACTCTTTGTCCAAAAGCAGATTTCCCCCCCTCGTCTCTCTTTCATCCTTTCTTCCTCTATATTTAATGCGCGTCGCTTTCTTAGCAACTCTTCCTTCCTCTCACTCCATCATACAGCACCGGCACACATGCACATCAATGCATCGCTCTCTCATGAAGCATGCAGGAACATAAAACTGCCTGCGTGCATATATTAATAGATCCAAGCTTCTAAGCTGACGACTGCATGCATAATCTATCTGCACATACAGAACGTGAACAGTGCACTAAAGAAAGTGTGTGTGCGTGCATGCGTGCGTGTGTGTGTGTGTGTGTGTGTGTGTTTTGGGGCCCCTCCAAGGCTCCTCCCTCAGGAGACAGGTGTGGACCAGATTGGGTTCCGCCTCATTTCCTCTGCCCTGCGCAGCTGGTCAAGGACACATTTACGCGCCCAAACACAAGCGCGTTGAGCTCATGCTCGCTCACACCTCGAGTAAAGACGACCTCAGAAGGATCAAATGTGACATTAGCATAAAGTAAGCGAATGTCTCGAGTGTTCAGGAGGCAGGCTGCTCACAGATTCCTGTGCAAGAGGATTACAGCTGTGATTACAAGATGATCGGGAGAGTCTTTCCATTGCAGCACAAATAGATTTGCAGCCTCAGTATAACATTTCATAGGACGTTAGGCTGTGAAATTTGCACATTTCAGCTAAAATTAATGAAGTTTAAAAATAGTCTTCAGACGAATTTCAAGGAATTCTTTCAGTTTTGATTGTATCACATGGCGACTACTCTGGAAAAACTGTTAGTATGGCTCTGAATATATTTTAGTTTGATTACGAGTAGCTTTATTTAAATGAGCTGTTAGTTTGACTCATATTTGATGTCACTTTAACTCTGATTTGCTTTCAGTTTGACTTAATTAGGTGTTAGACAAACTCTGAATAACTCTAGTTATTAGCAAGGCAAGTTTGATCTTTGATTAGCTATTGCCTTTATGTTTTGCTGTTGCTTGCAATCTTAGGAACTGTTAGTCTGACTCTGTGGAGGTTAGCGTTAACATGGGTTTACGGTGGACCCCCGTATTCACAGTGGAACTACCAGAATCTGCAAAAATCTAGACCCCATCTTGAAAATGTTTTTACCTGCCTCTTTTAGTTGTTCAAACACTGTACTGTTGTTATCTTGACTTGGAGCTGTTAGCTTTGTTCTGAGAAGCTGTTAGCATGACTGAATCAAGTTTAACTTTGAGGAGCTGTTGGTGCTACTTGGATTATCTGTTAGCTTGATTTATTGCTATTAGCTTTATTTTGAATACCTGTTAGCATGAGATGACTGAGTAGTTGCAAGCTTAACTTGTGTTACTTAGATTTACTATTAGCGTCACTTGCAGCTGTTGGCTCTATTCTTACTAACTGCTAGCTTGATGCTGAAGAAGCATTACCTCTTAATTAAATGTTAGCTTGATTTTTGATTGGATAGTAACTCTACTTTAGGCGATTGCTTCCTTTTCTATAAGTTAGCTTGACTCAGTAGTTATTAGCCTGACTCTTGCCTTAATGTTACCTTAAATCCTTCACTCAGACCTCAGGTCATTCAGACTGATGTCTACGAGTAGAAAGCAAGAAGCCGAATATTTATAAATACTTCACTCAAGCAGACTATTGAAAAAACAAAGCTAGCCACTGAAAGTCTCACTTTTATTTCTACAGGCAGTTAGCCAGCATATTAAGTGTAAATGTACGATTTAATTTCTTAATCTCCGGTGAGGTGTCCCAACATATGGAAACCTAAGGAAAAAAATGTAAGCCTGCTTGCTCAGTGCAATATTTAATGATGTTATTAAAAGCTGTAATGTCTGTGTGTGCTTTGCTGCTGTGGCGCCTGGTCTTTCCAGGAAGTGCATGATCACAGACAGGCAGACGTCGCCTTTGGAGCGTGGACTGCAGAAAGAGACACAGGAGCTCAGAGGGGGAAGCACGGGCGACTCATGTATATATCATGTGACTGCGTGCTTACATGATGGTGAAAGTGATTGAGTGTTTGTCACGTTGTAAGTACAAATGTGTGCGTTTTGCATGCGGGTGTGTGTGTGTGTGTGGTCTTTTCAGGATGGTGGGAGCCCCCATGTGGGGATCACATGTGCCTCAGTGAGATAAAGAGGTCTTTGTGAGCAGATGTAGGAGATGTGGCTCATATCACACACATCCCCTTGTGCACACTTTGCATACTACGCCTCACGTCACTTTTTCTCACAAAACACGTTCATTGTTAAAAGGCTCACCACTTGCAAATTAAATATTTTCCACCTCTAGTCTTCTGCATTTAATAGGTATGAAATCACTCCAGTTTAAGTGGGGAACACAAACACAGCAGTGTTAAAAAAGACCTGAGCAAGTGTTTGTTTTTATGTGACTGCTAAACGGCATTGTGCAACCAGATAGTACAGTTTAGCACCTCTGCTCAGGTATGTGGGCTTGGCAGGGCTTGCCTGACAACTCTACTCATGCATGCAAACTATGAATCCAAAGTATGAACCCAGAGACATCAGGTTCATACTTTGTGCTGAATCTGTTCGCATTTGACCTGGCATTATCTAGGCTGGTGGCCCAACGTTGTTCTGAGAATTTGTGTTTAAATTTCTTCTTTTTGTTAAACGTTTATGAGGCATAAATTAACTGTGATTAACCACAATTTTTAAAAAGCTTCATTAAATTTTACTAGTAACACCCATAGAATCAATAAATCAGTTTCATAGAATTCGTCTGACAACATAAAATTGGCAAAAATAAAAACATTAGCTGCCCTTCCACTGACCATTTAATTGTGCAAACTGTAATTATGGAAATACATTTGCTTAAGGGAAACGCATCGATTTGGAAAAACACTGTGACTGAAATATGAATATATACCATTGTTGCAGTGACTTTTAATGACCTACAGCAGGAACAAACTTTTTCTCTTGTGATTTTAATTGCACCTCTTACTTAACGGAAACTCCACATGTGCAACACTGTATTTTGTTAATATTGGAAAACTTTTGTGCACATTTGTATTGATATTTTTCTGGATCAAAATGGTTACAAACTACTTCTAACGGATCTGCACATACTCTGCAATGATTGATAGATTTAGTGGAAAGAATGAGAACCGAAGTTGGTAGAGATGGGACTTTTCACACTTCAAGAGAAGTATAAGTGCAGATCACCTGGGCTGGATTTACAAGAGAAATCTTGACGAAATGAAAACATTTCCACTTCCCCAAAATAAACCACACATTTCAGTGTTCTGACCAACCACACAATAGTTGCTGGACACCATGTGAGAAAGTTTGACCCAAATAATGTGCCAAGAACAAGCTGTGAGAACTCACTAAACCAGGGCTGCATGAAAAAGATGACAGATTAATTCTCTCGCTGCCCTAAGAGAGAAGAAATGTTACATTCTTTTGGCGTATGTAAAGGTCTTTAGGCTTCAGGACTCCATCAAACCACAGTGAAACCCATTATCCACAAAGAGGAATACCTGGAACGGTTATAAACCCATCAGGAAGTGATTGGCCTGCCAAAATTACCTCCTATTTCGACAACTCGTCTATATATATGAAGTCACAAAAGAACCCAGAACAACATCTAATCCTAATTCCCTCTGTTAAGTTCAGAGTTCATGATTCACTAAAAGAAAGAGAGACTGGGCAAAAGGGAAAGATCCAAAGTCAGAAGAACTGCTGGCATAAGAAACAAAGACCTGTCTCACATTTGCCAAAAAAAAAAAAGTCATAATGATTCCCGAGACTTTCGGGAAAATATGTAGACTGAATTTTCTTAAGGGTGTGTGAACTTTTACACCCGGCATTAAATTAGAACAGCATTTCAGAAAAAGATACCTTCCGCTTGACAGTCTGGGGCTGCTTTGCTTGTTGAGAACCCTGACAACATGCAGTCATTGATGAAACAATAAATTCTGCAGTTTTTGACCTTATGCTTAAGTGCAGTCGGTTTACGGTCAAGACAATTGATCCGATTTGGCATCCTGTCTGACAGAAAATTGAAACGGATGATGTACGCCAGAATTTGTCTCTGGACTATGCAGCAATTGTCAGGAGTATGACAGGAAGTGAGACACTGTAACAAAGTGTAGCAGATCCGCTTTGGGGGAAAATGCAAACTAAAAATCTATCGCTAGCAATAAAAGTAGTGTAGTGACCCATGGGAGGAGCTAAGAAAAAATGAGTGAAATGTCAATCTTGTTTGAGCAGACACCGATGGAGCGGTGTGTGTTTGTGCTGGCGGGATATCTGGTACGTACTGTACTCTCTCGTAAAATACTCAATCTCCCAAGTCCGGTGTTCCACGAGTCATATCCTGTACGTTAGGAAAAAATCGGCGTGAAGAGTCGTATGCAAGCAATTTTTCATACTAAAAAATTGGTATCTGCTTTTTAAAGATTGGTAATCTGCGATCAGTTAGAAAATTGGTGCACCTCTAACCCAAAGCAATCCAAAGTCCATCTCCATAACCCCATAATCTGTCAACAAGTGTTTTATTCATGTTGCACAAGAAATCCTTCAGTTCAAAAATGATGAGAGTTTGTTCTCCACGAGGCGCTATCGCAGTCATCTGTCACGTTTGAGGAAAGTGTTAGTTTCCTCTCTTTCTAAAAAAAAAAAAGTGTTTATATTGTTGGGATGCCTTAGGGCTCGTTTCTTAGACTGCTTGTTCTTTTGAAACAGGCTCAGGCACAACCGATAATTGCAGCAATCATGTTTTAAGCTGAAAATTAAATCGGCAGCTTGCACAGGGTTGTGTTTAGAGGTTGAAACTGTTTTTGTGTCATTCAAGTTTGTAATCGGCTCAAACAGAAGCAAAAAAAATAGAAAAAGTGATCAATTGTCAGTTAGATTCCTGGAGTTTTGCCGCTGATACTTATTCTGGTAAATTTCCAAAACGCTCTGTTTCCTCAACAGGTGGAAAGTAGAGGAAATCCCCTTGTGTTTGTGTGCTGAGCCGTAAATATCTGGAATCAAGCGGTTTATTTCGACGTTTTTTTTCCTGCGCTTTCTTGGGTTACGGGATCTTTTCAAAACAAAAGACTCGAATGAGTTTGACGACTAAGGCAGCGTTTTATTTGGAGAGCTGACGTCACTGGTGTAGCTGCCCCGAATGCTTTCGACAGCTGTGAGGGATGAGCTCTGCTCAGCTGCTGTGTGTATACGTTTGTATGTGTTTATGTGTGAAAAAGAGAAGGATCATCCAGGGTAAAAGGGTTATTTTCATAAAGCCCCTATTTAGGCACGCTTGCTTAAATCTCCCCTTTCTTCGCTTTCGCACATACAAACGCGCTGTTCACAGCTCTTGATTCTGGCAGCAGCCACAGTCGGCCTGCTTTCATTAGTGTCTGTATAGACGAGATTTATTACCAACTGCTCCTTCCTGTCCTCTCCACTTCCCTGTTTTCTGTCGTTTTGTCTCATTTTTGCCGATTTTCAGACGCTCTCCAGCCGCGCGTCACAGGGCTCGACTCAGCCTCGTCTGTCACCCTCCCCCTCTTCACGTGGGTGTCATTTTTCTTTTTTTCCTTGCCTGTCCCCGACAAGGAAGTCTGTCTGTCTACCTCGTCTGTCACTTCATCCAGCCATCGGCTTCTTCACGTGTGGGAGTCGGTGTGGGTGTTTTGGTTTTGCGAACGAGGCTTGGTTTTGACCATGACCTTTTGGCGAAGCCATGCGGCAAAAGTTCACCGAGCCAAACATCCTCAACCGCAGCCAGCGCTGCTCTCCTCCGCGCTGTCTGTTCCTCTGCCAGCTCTGGCCGCCCAAATGCACGCATGTTTACAAGCAAGCTAGACGGAAAGCAGACTGTCGGCCTCTCTCGTGCGTGCACTCAAAAATAACATGGCCAACACCCAATTTAAAGCCAAATTCAAAGGGGCAGATCAGTTTTAAAGCATCTGAGAAACCAGTTCCTTTTGTCATACAATGGCAGTCCTGCAAAAGTGTGCAATTTACCTGAGTCTAAATCTCTTGCACACCTTCAGGACACGGTGTGACGGCATTCCAAGAGATTACACGTTTGCGAAACAAGTCCTCGCACTTGATTAGCTCCCAGATGCCTGAAGCAACTCCTTCATATTTGCCTGGAAGCTGGTGAACTCGGTGCTTCTGAAGGACTTGGAAAAACAAACAAGTAGAGACACAGAGGAGCAGACGGTGAATGCATTGGGGCTTATAGGAGGGAACTTTTGTGATATATTAGCAACTCGGTGTAAGTATGAAGCCTGTTGCCCCAACTTGAAGAGCCTTGCTGAATCAGGAGTGACTCAGGACTAGAGCAGCTCAAACATGGTTACCTTCCTCACGCCATGCAAGCTCGCACATGCAAAACAATGCATGTCGATTAAGGTGCTCATTTATCTCTACAGCAAGGTATTATAAACATTAGTGGTGAAAGAGATGTGGTTGGACACAGTGTTTGTTTATGCCACGTGCACAGTGCTACTAAAACTAATTTTGGAATTGGACAATGATTAAAAAATGCAGAGATAATTATCCATAAAATCCATGTAAACCAGTCAGACTCGGTCGTAAAATAAAAGGCTCCATGAATTAAATGTGATCAGCACATCAAGAATGGATAAATCAAGAACCCAGAATATGTAAAGTCCTCCATACAACCCCAAGGCAATAACTACTCATATCCTGTTCTCTTTTAAGACTTTTAAGCAAATATTTAGTCGACTGATGAGACAAAAGTAGAACTTTATGGCAAAAACCTAAGAGCTTTTGGGGGAAGCATACCAACAGTCAAACATGGTGGTGACAGTGTGATGGTTTGGTCACCAGTTCATAACCACAAACACAAGCCCACCTGGATTATGCAACGGGACAATGAGCTAAAGCTAACCAGTGGGTCTGGCTTTGAATCAACTCTAAGGAACCAAAATGAAGTGGCCTAGACAAAGTCTGAACCTAGTAGTAATTGTGATGCAGAGGCGTGACTTTAAACAGGACATCCATGTGTGAAAACTAACTTTATGAAAACAATGCTGCAAAGAAAAGTGGAACAAATCCTGTCCCACAGCAGTCTTAAAATGTTTCTTGCCAAGTACCACAGACACATTGAAAGTTGTTGCCACAGAGGGCTGCAAAACTGGTTCTAAAGCCCTGTGTATGCTTTCGGGGTAAGACGTCTAGGTGTGTAGCGTTGTGATAAGTTGTTTCTGTCACAAAAGCAGTTAGGGGCGTTTTTTTAGGATGGTGGTTTACCAAGTGACCTGAAAGATTGTTTTCTTAAGGTGGATTTTCATCAGTCAACACGGTTCTGAAGTGTTTCAAAAAAGACTTTGACCCAGCTCTCGAAGGGTTTCTCGCCTTACGGGTTTAATGTATGAAAGGAAGTCGAGGCCTCTAACCCACCAAAGGAGGTAGTGATGTAAAGGTGGTGATAGGAAAGGCTAAACTGGGTTTGCAAGTTGATGTTGTGATGTGATGGCGGTCAGATTGCCTCTTGACACATATTTTGTCTGAACTGTTGCCATTTCCTTCCAACCTACTTTCCTTTTGTACCCGTAAGCAAGCCAGTTTTCAAGTATGTGCTCATTTTTCTTGGTATTGTTTTGATGAATTGTAAGGATATGGTACAGCTCTAGGACCCTTCTGTGTCAAAAAAAGCCTCTTTGGTTTCATTTTCATAAATGACAAGAAGTAGAGTGAGGGGGGTGTACTAATTTGATTGTATTCTGGAGTATTACCACTAGATGTCTCTAATACCTGCAAAGCTCTCCTTAAAATAGTAAAATCGACATTTGTTCCTTTGTTGTCTTTGCTTATCTAAGATTGGGGTCGCAGGGTAAAAGGTCTCCATGTTAAGTTAACCTGCTAAATAAATTTCTCTTTTAAAAAAAAGAAAAGTTAAAAAAATAAAAAGTAATTAAAGTTTGACTCAATTTGAGATCTAGATCAGTTTGACTTTGGATTTTTGTCATAATAACCTTCTGTCTACTTAAAAAATCTAACCGCTGTTTATTGTTTTGGCTTCGGCTCAGACGCTCAGAGCTAAATCCTTATTCCTGGATTGTTTTGATCTTTTTATCTATTTTTACACAATGTTTGATTTTAGGTTGGATGGCAACTAAATACAACTCTTTGTCTGCATTTAGGAAATCTCGTCTGCTTTCACCCTCTTTTATCTTCAAGCCGCTTTTTTCGTCTCAGTCTCGGCTTTTTCACTCCGACTTTGTCTTTCTTTGTTGCTTCGCCCTTCTGCCTCCTTTTTTGTGCTGGTTAATGTCAAAGGGAGATGCTCCCACTGGTTAACCTTTACAGACCAAAGATAAACACCACTTTCTGTATCTTGCTATCGCTCACTCTATCTATTGGTACCGCACGCACACACACACACACACACACACTCTCTCTCATCTAATCTTAATCTGTTGCTATTTGAATGCAACTGCATTTGATTTACAGAGGGTGATTAATGTCAAACCTGCTGACATTTACTTGATGTGTCATAAAAGAAGATATTCTACCCTAGCAACAAGCAACTCTCAACACACACTCATTTGAGTTTCTTTGTTTAAGGTAGCACCCACGTCTTTCAGAAACACCTACACTCACGCACACAGCTGTGACCCCTTCAGGGTGTTTGCTCTCTGACCCCTGGTTCAAAGGTTCGGGATCTTAGCCACCAGGCTGCAAGCTCGGCGAAGGCTGAGCCAGCTATTTCTGCCTCTTATTGACACAACTGTCGCGCACTCGGCACAAGCTGTTCTGTTCTCCGCTTCAGTAGGAAAGCATATGGAGGCCGCCGCTGCGTGGGCGTGCTTTATTGTGCAGCCCTGCAGGTAGAACATGAGAAGAAGTGGAAGAAAGGCAGGAAAGGTAGAGTAGTGTAAAGATGCCCTGTGGGTTTGCTTGGCGCGCAAAGGCGTCAGAAATGACCTGGAGCTTTGGAAGGAAACTGGAGGTTTGTTTGCATTCAGACATTAGAAACGAAAGTGATAAAAATGCACATTGAGTGGAGTTAATAAGGTTTCTCCAGGTTCCACCAACTCAAATCTAAGACTTTTAAGGCCATTATGAATTGAATTTAAGACCTGTGTCGCGACAGAAATACACAAAAGAAAATTGGATGTTATTTATACATACATGCATAAAACTACTGAGGAACAAATTGTACTCCTTGTGAGATTATTACAGATATTGTTGCAGTCTTACATCAGTTGAAAACATCAATTACCATTCCTTCTTTTAATCGTTTTTCCTTTTTTGTCATCGTAGCTGCGTCGGTTGCTCTCTTTCCTCTAGTTCTTTTCCATTTCTTGTCCTTCTCGGCTGTATTTCCCTCCATGGTAACGACTTTGTCGAAATGAAATTCGTAAGTAGGAAAGACTGGCAGTTGACCACCGTGCTTAAAGTCCACTAAACCTCCGACTTCAGAGTTTGTCGCATGAAACGCTGCTCTTAGATCAGTGTTAGTTTTCTGGTGAGCCTTAGCAACGGCAGGAGATCAAAACTGTGACATTTCTGGGGTCTGTTTGTTGCTCTTGACAGCAGCTTTGAACTTCTCACGCTGCATATGACTCTCTGCAGTCTTTACCCTGGTACGGCGAAGCTTTTTTTTTTGCAGATATGGCAAAGCATCATATGGGTTGGCAACAGAAGTGAGCCGGTGGCAAAGACGAACGTCATCCAAATGCCGATAAATTTGCACTTAACAATGAAAGACGCTAAATAACCTGTTAACCCTCTGACTAGTTAGCAAGGGAATATTCGCAGCTAGTTGGAGTTAGCTGCTACTTTTGCCTCACCAAAAAGTCTTGAGAAAAAAACTACATAGAATATATGAGATGAACAACATTGACAAAATTTAAGATTAACATGTTAAAGTTAAACTTCATTTATTTAAAGGTTTTAACTTTAGATGCATGGATATGAGACTTTAAGGACGTGCAGACTACTGCTTTTGGAGGAAACATTGCATCAAAATGCCATGAATCTAAGGATTCATTATTTTTGATGCGTACAACGATCAGTTTGAAGGCCAATACTAATCTTTCTGATCATTTTCAGATTAGAGTCGCGTTCATTCAGGACAGGGTTTTTCCAGAATCCTGATGTGGATGCTCGTTATTTATTTATAAAAGGAACAAGAGAAGTCTGACAATGTAAGACATGACAGCAGTTATACACAAATTATTGGAAAGGCACTAATTTTATTTAATTTGAATTTGTTAGTTTCCATAACAGTATGGGATATAATGTTTATTGACCAATTTTGCTTGAAAACATGAGCAGTAAGAGCCTACTTGTGTGAAATGTGTGTGTGTGTATGTAGCCTTGTTTGCCTTATGCTGTGTGTGTGTGTGTTCTCAGAGTGTGTGTGGAGGTGTGTTCTGGGGGTGGAGCGTTACGCCAGTGTGCCACCTGTTCTCGGGCCCGCAGCCCAGCACTGACACCGTGACTCACTGACCGGGTGGCGCACATGCAGATGGCCACAGCGCTGGGCCAGGCCGCTTGTTTGGCTGACCCACCGACACATGCTGTGGTTTCACGAGCCAACACCGACGACATACCAACAGCGCCACGACCACGTCGAGTCACGCACGCATACAGATACAAACCATATAGCAAAGAATAAACTCTCGCACCGAACAACAACAGGACGACTTCTTCTTCACACTGCTGCCGCAGCTTTCTGGCGTCATCTGTAGCATAACATTGCTTCTGCGGGTTATCACACCTGACCTGTGTTCTTCTTTGTTTTGGTTTCAGGAGGTTGGAGGGTGTCATGGTGGCCCAAAGGTCCTGAGAGTAGAAGAGCAAGGACTTAACCTACAATCACTTGGTAAGGCTCTTTTAGAGGACTTGAAGCTGTGTTAGTGTTGTGCACACATCCACCATTTGGTGAGCCACACTAGTGTTGTGTCAGGATGTAATAAAGAGGATCTTATTCTTATCAGGTTCTAAAAAAGTTTTAAATCTAACCTTACAAGAACAACAACACTTCTGCTTTAGCAGAAAACAACTGCAAATACACAAACGCTTTCTGTTGAGCACAGTAGTGGAGGTATGATCATTTGGGCTCCAATCCAGCTTTATTGCCACAACAAGACCAAACTGACTGCTGAAGTTAGATCAACAGGACAAGGATCCCAGAAAAGAATCTAAATTTTTCCATGGCCTAGTCAAAGTCCAGACCCCAACTTTATTGAAATGTCTTTAACTTGAATGATCTGAACCAATGGTGTAGAGAGGAGTGGTTGTGATTATGTGTTGAATGTTTATAAAGTCTATTGAGAGTTGAAACAACTGGCTAATGTTTTCTGCTAATTGTCCTCTTTAATTATTCCAAAACCAGCTCTACTTTCCTGTCCGCTTTACTGATCGAGGTTTTGTCCAGTTTAGACATGTTGTGTGGTGAAAAAATCAGTGTGTAGGTAAGAGAGGTAAAACCGGGTGAGAAGTGCGAAAATGAGTAAGAGAATAGTAGGAGTAAAAAAAACAGCACATTACTCACACAAACTCATTAGCTGAGGAAGTGGTGGGCTGTAGAAACACAAGGTGTTAGCAGATTGCTGTCTTTGTAGTCTCATTCATGCACAAAACAAACTCTTCTGCTAGTCTGAACTGTCCTGGCAGAGACATGTGCATGAAAAGCATCTGAGTCAGGTGATAAACAGCCCAGGTCTTTGAAGTTCAAAGCTTTCACTGGAGGGAAGAAGGTGAACGACTTGCTTCATCATTCCGAGGTTTGCAGCGTCCGAGCAAAACAGCGTGATGACTCTGAGAAAATACTGTCATCTCCTCTCTTTTTCTACATAATTACCTACTTATGTGCTATTTTTACTGCACATTTATAGCCTGACACAAAAGTAAGGTCAATATGGTGAAGATTTTATGCGATGGATGTCTTGATACTAATGGAAATATTCATTACTGTGGACTCTATTGGCGGATTTTTCTGTGGAAGGTGATTCCAAATTATTTGCGGGAAATTCACGAATTTCTAAAATATCTAAAATACTCAAAAGTAAATGCAGCTTTGGAAGCTGAAATACTGGCTAGAGCAGTGGTTCTTAACCTGGGTTCGATCGAACCCCAGGGGTTCAGTGAGTCGGTCTCAGGGGTTCGGCGGAGCCTCTGCCGTGGAGATAAAGACACACTTGTGTAAAGTCGTGATGACGCCCCGCTTTGCCATCACTTGCTGCAGAGGATCACGTTACATTGTTTAGCCAATCAGTGCTGCGGAGGAGCACTGATTGAAGGAGCTCCACTCTCAGCATGGATTTGAACTTGTGTCTTTATTTACTTCAGCAAAGCTCAGTTTTTACCAAATTCTGTAGCTTTCGGTGTACTTCCTTAGTCGCATCTTTTCGGCCCTGCTACTGCCTCTAGTGGCGTGGGGGTGGTAACACAACTAATGTAATTACATTTCTAAATCAGAATACCGCAAAGTTTTATTATTAATTTTTCATTATCTTAGGAATGTAGAGCTAATTAAATAATCTAAACAAGACCTTAAAGTGGTTCCAGTTTCTCTCGATGGCCAACCTGTTGAAACTGTGGCAAATTTTAAATACCTTGGGTTGTTCCTGGACAGTCAGCTCAACTTTACTGAAAACACTGACTATATTTTGAAGAACTGTTCTCAGAGACTCTACCTTTTAAGAAGACTTAGTGATCTTCTTAAAGTGACCCAACTAGAGTCTAGTTGGGTCACCCATATGTCTTGAATTTGGAAAAAAAAATCATTTTATTCATCACTACAGAAGGGTTCAGTGAATGCACATATGAATCTGATGCGTTCGGTACCTCAAAAAAGGTTAAGAACCACTGGGCTAGAGGTTGCAAATTCAGTAGCGCCATTAATTATCTCTGCCGCTGATTGGCTGTGCCATTTTAAAAGCAGAGGTAAGGAAAAATGTATGGCTTCTGTGGTAGTGTGAAGCTTCCACTCTGTGTATTAATGCATATTAAGGTATATTTGTAGCATTTGAGGATTTCAGCTAATCGTGGGCAGCTATGGCCCACTGTGATTCATCAAAATACTCAACCACCAGAAGAAATAAACTGAAGTTTCAGAAGTAACAAATGATGATCTGTAATAATCCATTAGTGGACAGCATCTTGGTCTTTCCATTCCTGACCTTAAGCAACTTACAGCACGCCGTGGTCACTGAGTGTTTTTAAATCCACTCAGTGATTTGAAAACATTAAAAATTCCAGATTAATATTATATTTAAAACATTTTTTTACCTCCCTTCTTTGTCCGCAGTGGTGTAGTTGATAAGCTGCTATAAGTAACCAGAGTCCATTTCTCCAGATCATTCTTGGGATGTTTGAAAGATGATGATGTTATCCCTTTTAAAGTGTAACGGTTGATAATCCCACGTGTTTTATTAGGTATTAGCTCTTGTCTAAACATAACATTGCTTTTCTACCAGAGATAAACCAGATTCAGGGATCATATCACGGTTTATATGACTAACAAACAGCAGCACAATCCGCACGCTTTTTTATAGAGCTGAGTGTGGGACCTCAGAAATGTGGAGACATAGTTTTACACGCTAACGCAGTAACCTGCTGCACCACAACAGTTTTTTTGTGCTCCTACTTTTTCCAACGAGAAAGTCGTAAATTAGTCGGTCAGCATAAGCAGTAATGCATTCCCTTTCAGAGCTCTGCACACTCGTTACTTTTCTGACTGTCTTGCATAACTTTGGGGAAAGTGAGTGTATTAAGCAGGACCTCTGTGCTTAGCTTATCGTAGCGCTGCAGTCAGGATTAGCTGCAGCTCGGCTCCCTGTTGGTGCCTCTCTCCCTGAACGAGGGCTTTAATTATCAGGGCCGCTGCGCTGCAGTCAGGCAGCTACATGTGGGTGTGCTGCAGCTCGTCTGACTGTCTGAGCGCCTGTGCGGCTCCGTCTCCTCGCAGAGGGAGCGTGGAGGTGATTATTATCGTGTCTGTCGGTCTCTCGGTGTACCCAGGATCTGACTCACGTTATGCCACATGCGCACACAAATATAATCCTACATATCGGAGGCCGAGAAGTACCATCTGTACCAGAAAGGTCTCCTATGTCTGCAAGCACACAGAGATCCTCCCAGCCCCGTGAAGCTCTAGCATTCCTTCTTGCGCTGCTGTCTGGACCTCATCAGTGTTCGGTTTATTTTTTAAGCATGTGTGGATGGAATGAAGGGAATTTTTTAGGGCTTGTACCCATGAGAGAGCAGCTCTGTGCTGTATATTTGGAGTGTGAGAACTGGGTTGTCCTGGTCTCTGATCTCTGTAATTACAGTCCTTCCCTCTTCACACACACAAACATCTGCATGGTCTCTTTATACATATGAATGTGGGGCTGTTCGCCTCCCACTAAAGCTCAAAGGGCTTAAACACTTCACTTTCTGTCCTTATTGTCTCTTCCTGTAACATACAGATATATATTTAGGACCCCCAGACAGACTGCAATGCCATGGTTTCTCTTGTTGTGGGACAGGAAGGATGAGAATTTAATTTCCCAAGACTGTTATTATATACAAATATGGTATGTTAATGAAGGAAACAGCTGGAGGAAGCTGAGTGTGTATGTGTGTGGCACGTGAGGGTCCCACCCAGTCCCACATCAATCAGCGATCCTCTTCCTGTTCATATCAGAGAGCTAATGGCCTCTCCAGTGAACTGAGGCAAGCTGGAAAAGTCGGGAATTTCAGATTCAGGGTTTTCTAGGTCTAAGTAACGCTCAAAGCAAAAATAATGTGCAGAAAATATATTTTCCAAATGTCTAAAAGAGTCATCCATCCTGACAACCATTCATCCATCCAACCGCCCTGAAAACCATCATTCATTCATCCCACCATCCATTATGAAAAATATTCATCCATTCATTCATCTGCCCAGAAAACCATCCATTCGTCATCCACCATATATCCAGAAAACCAACCGTCCATCTATCATCCGTCTGTCCATCCATCCAGAAAACTATTTCTCCATCCATCCGCTTTGAAAACCAACCGTCCGTCCGTCCGTCCGTCCGTCCATCCATCCATCCATCCATCCATCCATCCATCCATCCATCCATCCATCCATCCATCCATCCATCCATCCATCCATCCATCCATCCATCCATCCATCCATCCATCCATCCATCCATCCATCCATCCATCCATCCATCCATCCATCCATCCATCCATCCATCCATCCTGAAAAATGTCCATCTGTCTGTCTGTCCAACCATTTATCAGTCTTGAAAACCATACATCCACTCCAACATTTGCTCTCCATCCTCCCTCATTACACGTCTATCTGCCTTCTTGTCTCTAGTTATTGAGACAACACATCATATTAAAGCTGAGCTTATGAGCTCACACTCTAAAATGGTCTAAACAAGCTGAGCAAACTGAAGCGTCCGTCTCCTCCTGACAAACCTGCAGCCTCCCTGTTTCTCAGTGCACTTTCTACACTGCAAGTACACCGAGCAAAGTCACATACCAGAAATGCTTCATCAGCGTTCTTCATGAAAGATATGGAGCAATAATCTCATAATCTGCATAATAAAGAGACTGGTTGCTTACAACCAACAGCATGACTTGTTGGACGTGATTGCTTCAGACCAATGGATGAAAAGAACAAACCGTGGATAAATGGATAAAACAGGAGGCTGCAGATAACATCGCCTAGAAACATAATGAACTAGTTTACAGCTCTACGGTGGATAATTACAGCAGGGAACAATTCATGCCATAATTGCTTCCAGATGAGGCGATAAAATATCCTCGCAGCTGACTTATAATATACATACCAATCATTATAACATTATGGTTGCAGCTGGATGCATTTATTATACATCTGGAACTTTATAACCCAATTTTCACAAACCGCATATTGCCATATAGCTCTAACACAGGCCTTTTTTCTTCTCTTTTAATTTTAGAAATATACGCAGCTGCTGTTTTATTGACCCTCGCTCTAATCCTCTGTGTTTAGACTATCTCTCCCAAAGATGACTGCACTGAGAAGCTCACCACTAGATCCATCTTGGTAGAACATACAGTACAAACCGTGTAGATGTTTCATCCGTCAGCCACACAGAAACAAGCCGAGTCATCTGAACATGAACTTTGAGAGGCTGTGGATTTGATTGCATCACTGCCTTATGTTGAGCCAGAGATGTTTCACAATACATTGCTTATTTATTGTTTGCTTGCTTTTTTTTTCTTTTTTTGTTACCTCAGTTCTGGTCATAAATAAACTGTGTGTGTGTGTCTGTACTCTACCCTGAAGTCATCGCCTCAGCATCATCCATGACACACTTCCACCATTCCTGTGGAGACTAATTTTGCCTCCTGTTCTCCTGCTGGCTTGCTAAATATAACCTCTACAAGAGCGTGTGTTTGGGTGTGTGATGCATTCTGACGGTCGGACCACCGTGCTGCATTGGCAATATCACAGAGTCCTGGATGGTTTCTTTGGCGTGGAAAAGCTGGAACAAATGTTTCCGGTCCCAGAAAGAGAGAGGGACTCGTTTTTACTAAATGCTTGTTTATGGTGAACAATTTCTACTCTTCTGTCCGTATCGCTATGTTGTCATCTATATGTGATTTGGCTGTTTATGAACTAAATGTACTTGCTGTGTGAGATCTATATGCAACCATCATACAATTCAATGTATGATGGTTATTTAAATTACTTGATAGTAGATTCAAAAAAGGATAGAAACTTATATTTAAAACTCATTAACTAATCTTTAGAAGGAGTTGTAACAGGTTATTAAAATAATCTTAGCTCGTTGTACTGTGGGATGTATTTGACAAATAACATTTCATTAAGAATTTAAAACAATGCTGTCTGGTTAAAGACTGCAGTAAATTATGTTTAGTTTCAGTTTATAGTTTAATTTCTGAAGAACGAGCAGAGCGATGCTTTGTTTATGCTTTGTAGATGCAATGTTTACCAAGGTTTCTGCTGCTGAAACATGAGTGCTGAAATTGATGAGCTGTATTATTAGTAAATCTGCTTTGCCACGTGTAGGACCAAAATCACAAACTGCTACGAAATGCAATGAAAAAAAAAAGTTGTTTAGTTGGTGATGAATAACAATAACAATAGTAGTAATTTCTATCCTGACTTGTCCTGACATCCAGTTTATGGGCTTGTTGCAACAGTTTCCTGTTGCAACAAGCCCAACAGGAATAGTTTGCTGAAAAGCACATGAAAGTCAATATTAATAAATACATAATGAAAAAAATTAAAGTTCAATGATAATCTTATTGATTGTTATCAGTGGTGGGCACACTTCCGCTAATCAGCCTATATGCTAATTGCTGAGCTAAGTTTTTTTTTTTTGTTGCTAACTTTGGAAATGCTTAGTACACTTAGATTCTGCAAAATTAATGTAAATTTGCAATGACATATTTGGTTCTTTTGAGGGTTCTTTTGTGTTGTTGCACATGTTATGTTATTGACACATAGCGGCTATCAATATAGTTGCTTTAGCATTAGCTTCTACTGAATACGTTTTTAGTGTTAGCTTATGGATGGATTGTACATGTGGGTAAGTAGATTTTTTTAAAGTACCAGCATGACACTTGGCTTCAATGCTTAATTATATGGTTAATGACTGAAAAGTAAGAAAATAGCAAAAGATACATCTAAGAATCTGCTGCTGATATATTGGTACCAGAGAGCACATCAAACATTTAGACGTCTAGTGGAGTGCATGCCTTGATGTATGTGGGCTGTCTGAGCAGCTACAGGAGGAATCAACACCCTATTTGGCAGTTGGTCATAATGTTATGCCTCATTATTCTATGTTACCTCAAATATGGATTAAGGGAGGTGAACAAATAATGGTGTCAATAGCAGTAGTATTCCTTATGCAAACAATAGATCTTTTTCCAGTGGTCTATTAATAGTAGACTACATAGACTCGTGCTGTCACGGTCTTCCTGGTCCAAAAATAGACCGAATCGAGGCACGGAAACACAAAACCGGGCTCTCCTGGAGTCCGGCGCTCGGTCACGACTCGGGTGTGGAATCGTGGAGGTGATTAAAGCTTGTGGAGGACGAGGCGGAAGAGCAGCTCCGGTCCCACCGGCTGCGGGGCTCCGTGACAGCTCGCGCTCTCAGGGAATTCCGGTGGCCACGCGCGATGACGTGTGAGCGTTTCTCTTTAAAGCTGCGCTGCGTCCGTGTGGTGGGGGAACCGAGCAGAGCTGAGAGAGGAGAGAAGCTCGACGACAGCCGCTAAACAGAGACAGAACGGACTATAATTTAAAATAAAAAAAGAAAATAAAGCGTGGAAGCGGCTTTCTGGAACAGTTTGGCCGCCCTGTGGTTCCTGTTTCTGGGCTGTTTGGAGAAGGAAGCCGCTGATATAAGAGGATTATAGCGCAGAGCTCTCTTCCAGCCGGCTGCTGACTCGGAGCTGCTCTAACTTGGGATACCACACAGAGGACTGCGGATATTTAACTCAGTCAGTTTTGTTCTCGGAAGGATTATTTTAAACACGGACAGACACGGTGAGTACTCAAAACACTGAAACGGTGTTGTTTCTTTTCTTTCTTTCTTTTTTTTTGTCATAAGTAAATAAACAAATAACACTTATGATTTTTAATTAGTGTGTGTAACTTATTGCAATTAATGAGGTGGGGGGAATTTGGCTGTCTCTGAAATCATCCTGAACCACAGGTGGTTCAGTTTGATCCCACGCGTGTGTGCATAATTCACATCCACGATGAAGTCACATTTACCGGACTTGGTTGGTCTTTGTAGTTGCATCTGAGTAATTTCTCTCCCAGAAGCGATGTCTTGTTTTCTTTCTGAAACAGCTGAAGAGTTTTCCGGCGTGTTTCTGCGTCAGTTCGGTTGTCACGTCTGTTTATGAATGAAAATATCTAAATTCCCGTGTTATAGTGAAACACACTGGCACTATGTGTGTCACCAGAGGACATGGAGATGAGGAAAACTGCATGTGTAAGGAGATCTCACGGCATTGTGTGTGCGTGTGTGTGTGTGTGTGCGTGTGTGTGTGTGTGTGTGTGTGAGAGAGAGAGAGAGAGCTGGAGTGGGGGGTGGGCAGGATCACCGAGGTCGCCAGCCGTATAAAGTGAATGGATTTCTGCGACCCCCATCAACCCCCTCAGTCAATCCTTATGCACACAAAGAGCCGGACTGAAAGAAAATGATTTGCATCACCTTACTCTTTTTCTTTAAGAGGGGGGAGGGTTGATGTTTTGGTGCTGTCCATTAGGTTCCAGTGGAAGTCTGACCACTTCTTATGTTTTGGTTAACGTGATTTGCTGCGTAGTTATCAGATTTAAGGCGTCCAACTCCAAAGCGCTTATTTATTTTTTTTAAATAAATCTAATGGATTAAGTAGTAGGATTCATGCGTCTCATATAAGTATCCAAAACATTACGCACCGATCTCCTTAGAAGAACAGTAAACAAAAGTCCATTCATAGATACTTTATTCATCCCAAAGGGGATTTAAATATTACAGTTTCTCGTATTAATTCACGACTCTTCCCAGTTTCTGTCTACTTATATTGCGTAAGCGTCGAAAATGGTTACTTTACCTTAAAACTCCTCGTTGTTACTTCCCCCCACCCCCTCCCTAATATCTAATGTGGATTGTTTATCTTTCTTCTGTAGTGCGTAATTGTCCAAAAATTAGGCATGGATAGACTACGTAAAGTAATTTTCTGTCCGGTTTAGGAGTAAACTGAGTACTCATTTTATTGCCTGTTATAAAAGACCAGAGGTCAGAAATCAGCGAAGTGTGCCAGCATGGGGTCTTTGATGGCTCACTTCCTATCACTTGGATCGATTGGCGTGGAAAACAGCAGCGGGTTATTGTCTCCTTTTGAAGTCTGAGGCTGTAAAGAGTCATCCATCCACTCACACACACGCATGCACACACTTTGTGCTTCGGCTCCACTCCGCCCCCCACTTGTCCCGTGATCTCAACAGGAGCGTGTATGAATGAACAATCGCCGCCCATTTTACTACGAGCAGTGATGAGCACGGAGGAAAATTAAAGTGACAGAACGACAAGGAGGGGTGGGGTGATCAAAAAACGTGAGTCATATAAGTTGAGTAAGCAGGAGAGATGTGCGGCGGGATTGTTTCCTCCTCTAATATTCATTTAAATAGTTTTTCAGTTAATGCTACCATTTTGTGCTTTATTTCTAATTTGATTTTTGATTTGATTTGGACAGTTTTACTGAATCTTCAAGTTGTACAAAACAATTGAATGATCTTGGGACATGCATTTTGTTTAAATTGGGGTTAGGAAATCTTGCACACAAACAGGTTTTGCTAGTTTTATGTCTTGCCTCATAATTCCACACCCATCAGCATGAACAGGAAGGAAACAGTGTGGCAGTTATGAACTTTTAAACAATGCTAAGCTGTTCATATAATGTGGCATGATCTAATAATGTTACTTTTATACTTTGACACACTAAAATAGCATTTACATGCTAAAAAAGGTTTAGGAACTCCTCGTTGTTAGGTTTATTTCTCAAAGAACATTGTGTTATGATCAGCTATTTAACTTGGTTTGCTATTTAGATTGGAAATGTGTAAAAAAATAAAATAAAATAAAAAAATGACACCACAGAAACCAGCTTTCTTCCGAATATATCAACTGGCTTGTCAAAAGTCACTCGTGTTCCAGTGTTTACTAGTAAATGTTAGTGAAGCAGCCAGATTACTGTGGCTTCTCTGATGTCATCAATCAGCGTATAAACAAAGAAGCAGCGTTTGTTTTTACTTGTGTTCTGTTGAAATGTTTTTTTCTGTGAAATCCTGCAGTGGAAATCCATACTTCATAACTTTGTTTAGTGCCGTAGATTTCTTGGTGGAGTAAAGATGCTGTGTCGTGTTGTTTCACTCGAGCAGTTGCTGGAAATGGGACGTTGTTCACAACAGTGCCAGTCTGAGTGTCTGTGCTTCAAAGTGAAACAACTTGGAAGGGAAGTGGCCGGGTGAATGTCGTGATGAAACGTCTGTCGATGTCACACCATGCTGTTGCAGCCCTTTCCAGTAAAAAAGGGGCCGTTTTTGATCCAGAGTGACAAAACCGTAGAGAAGGGAGGAGAGACGCATGACAGCACGCCACACTCCTTCCACCACTCCATCCAGTCAGAAGTTAAAACACAAGTTCTCCTCTCTGTTGGAGACTAACAGAGGGATTTCCCACTGCTTCAGTTTAAACTTTAAAGGGAGTCGATCAAAGCCTTTTCAGTTTCTCTCTATGAGCGTGTGACGCTGAACGAAGCAGATGCGCTTGACAAGACTGCAATATTGGCATTTTTAAAAAATTTTTGTTTTGGGTAGTTTTAAAGTGGAAAATCTTTTTAAATGTGGAATTCCTTCATTCCCTATTAGAAGGCTATTTGTGGACTCAGGACGTTAAAGGTTTGAGGCAAGAGCCTGCTTCAGAACACATTAGACCTTCTTGTTCTGGTCTATCCAAAACCAGAATAACAAGCTGGTATTTACTAGCTAATTAGCCAGGCTATCCACTCTTGTAGCCAGGCTGCACTTGGCTGCTTTACAGACACGTTGCAGCATGCCAACTATAAATTTAAAACAATGTTGGCCATTTAGCTTCCCTACCATGACAGTCTAGGGTTTTTCGTACCTGAAAATATTTCCAGCTAAATGTCTGTCTTGTGAGGGAAAGGTGTAGAAGCCATGGTCTTTCAGCCACTTGACAGACAGTGTGTAGGAACGGTAAGGGTAAAGGTGGAGATGCGTTACTCTGCACTCTCTACAGCTGGAGAAAATAGCCATTGGTCAGAAGGTGGAGTGCACTGGGACAGGTGCAGCAGTGCTACCAACTGTGCCACTGTGCAGTCCACAGTTTACCTTGTGCCATTAAAATTATGTGGTAACACATAGTCATCCTACATGTTACTACATAACTGTAAACCCCAATTGATAATGTTTTCAAAACATGAAACTGAATTATCTTTGCTACTCTAGCTATTGAACTAATCTTGCGTCAATGTTCAGTGTACCTACCCGTTGTACTACTTAATCTGACTGCTGGATATTTCGCTGATTTGCTTGTTTATCACTTTGACAAACAATAGTTGAATGTGTTTTTGATAGGCTGCTGGCCAGGAGTAAAGAAATGTAGGTTTATGAATCCATTAGACATCTGCAAAACAGAGGCCACCCAAAGTTATTTTGGTTGATAAAGGATCATAATTCCTTGTACTTAGTAAGTCAGATGGTCAGATGAGGATCAAAACATTATACAATAAAAATAGAATATGTGAGATTTGAGTATGTTTTATGTATGTTTGCAACCTCTAGGTACAACTAAATTAGAAAGGATACAATGGACATTAAAGGTACCAATTGACCTAAAAGTCTGTTGAGTAAGAGTTTTAGAGCAACACTTGTGTTAAAGAGGTTATAGATTGTGTGCAGTGTGGTTTATAGCCAGAAAACTGAATTTTGTCAGACTGTCATTGCCATAAAAATTATGCTAAAACCTTTACGAGTGTATTTCTCATCCACAGCCACGAGCTTTGTTAATGGCATTTTGTTCAGCTGTGGTAGAGAAAAGCACGTCGTCCGGAGTGTGAAAGGGGAAGGGACTGTTTATATTCAGCTTGTTGCACTGAGAAAGTTTTCCTCCCTTTGTTATCTCTGGCTCTCCTCCACTGATGATGGTGGGGATGCCACAGTGGAAACAGGGGTTTGCGTGACTCATAACAAAAACTACACAGACTCTCATACCTTGGAAAGAATTTGCTTCCCTTCACCTCATTTTACCTCACCTCACCTCCTCTGAGTTATACCCTCAGTAATGCAGCCTGCTGGATAAATAATCTCTCAGGCAGCTCAGCTGGAGATTTATGTACAAATTGCCTGCAGAAATCGGCGGCGACGGTGGTATCTTAGGAATCTCCAAACAGGCCTTGGATGTTTTCTAGACTAAACGTACAAGCTGTGCTTCGTAACGAAACGGCTCTGCCTGCGTCACAGTTCTTCTGATTAAAGATCTTGGCGCATATGAGGGGAAAAAAAAAAAAAAAAAACACTGCGCCGGGCCATCTGTACTCACGCTGTCATTATGTGTGATAAAGCTCTCCCTCACACAAAACCTATCCCTATTATTTTGTGTGTTTTGGCCCACACACAGCATTGCTGATGAGGCATATTGTGAGTCCAGGGAAGGAAGAGGGAAAAAACAGGGGGGATTAGTTGGTGTGTGTGAGGTCAGCCTGCCCTGTGTTGCTGTAAACATGTTGATCATAAAGACCTCATACAAACCCTGATGATGAAGTCCTTCCTGTGAAGAAAGTAAAGATGCAGCCTGTTCCCCTAGTAACTTTTGGGAAGGTCAAAGTTTTAATGTTGGGACCATCTGAGACATTCTGAATGGACTGGGGCTCAGATGGGGATTTTTGAGATTTTATTCTTCCAATAAAAAGTGGGAGCATCTATTGTCTCAAAATGGAAAGTTTGGGGGCTTTTTGGGTTGCTGAAGCGTGGAAATGAAGACTGGAAATGATCGAGCCACTGCCGGTTGTCAATAAGACGCCCACGTCCTCATTATCGTTACAGGTTTATCAGGAATTGTTGTTGTTGCACTTTCTAGTCAAGCTAAGTCTTGAGTCATCCACTTTTTCGGTTTGTCTTCCCAGATAGCGAAGTTCTTGTTTTTGAGTCTGAAAAGAGAACCGAACTGATGTTTCCATTGAGTTTCTGTGAAAATGAAGAACAAGCCTCTGGAAAGAAGAGTCATTGCTCACGGTCGCTCACGTTTACCAGAAAATAGAGGCTGATGAAGCAAGCAGGAGTCACTGTCGGTGATTTGCCTTGTTTTTGCTCGGGCTTTGAATGAGTCACTCATGATGAGTGTCTCAGAGGAGTGTTTCAGGAACCATGTGGGCAAGTTTTAGCTGTTTTTTTTTTTACACATCAATAAAGGTAAATATTTGTCAGAAAGCGAGTGAAAGCAGACGGCTAAAAACAAAGTGAGATCATCTTTTTAAACAGGAAACCACGGTCTTTGGTACCCCTTCAGGGAGGCCTACTTCCTGTGATGTGGACGACAGTTTCCTCTCCCCCTGAGCTCAGTTCCCCTTCTCTGCGACGTCACACATGAGAGCGGCTGATCTTTCTGCATGAGTGTCTATGTGAGGAGCAGCCCACTAACCCAGTTGTGTGCTATCAGTCTCAACCCAGATCCTTTCAGAAAAGGGCCTCATCTATTTCCCCTTTTTCCTACTTTTAAATGTGGCTTTTTTCTTTTAAAAAGATGTTAATGAACAGGTTGTGTGTGAATGTGTCTTCTTGTTGCTCCTAAACAAGTGAAAGCAGCTGTTAGAAGGTACAAAATGCACTTTTGACGTCAACATGTCCACCCCCAACAACCAGGATGAGACATCTTAGTTGGCGCTACCGGCAACAGATACCAGCAGATCCTGAATGTGAAAGTTTTGATCTTGCAAATGACCTACCAGCAAGTGGCAACTAAAACGATAAGCTTTGGTTTAATCACAGATCATATAAGCTTGTAAATTGATGTGAAGCCAACAATTTCTCCAGTTCTTGTTGTTGTTTATAAGCTATGTTTATTAGTCAAAGTGCCCATGTGTGTTCTCTTAAGTAGGTCAATAAAAATGATTAGTATCTGGATGATTCCAGGTTCTTTCTTTGTTTGAGTCAACAATCTTCATGTACGTATCCTTAGATGTCCATATTTGTTGCTAGATTGGTCTTTGTTAGGACAACATTGAAGAAGACATGTAATATCAAGGCTCCCTCATACTTTGGTGCATTGTGCATATTCTTTGAGCTGCATGGACTCTACTTGCACTGTCCCTGGACGGTTGTGATTTTATAGATGAGCATACTGATTGCCTACATTTTTTGCGACAAATGGGTTAATTTCCCACAATCTGAATGGTTTCCAGCAGGTTTAATGAGCTAGTTGGGTGCCTAGCCAGGTTTCTCCATCAACAGGGAAGCCACTGCTCAAATGTCACTGTAGCACAGAGGATGACAGTCATTATATGTCCTTACAACTGGTTGCGACTTTGAGTCCGTCTGAGTATTTGGGAGCTGTTAGGATCAATGATGCTACCTAGCCGTCAGTCCAAATAGCTGCCCAAACGTTTTATCTTTGTAGATATTACTGTAGCTAATGGTGTGCTTCATTGTACGTGAAAGCTGGATTCACAGATCCCAGTAAAATATCCCCCCAAAAACTCAATTTTGAAAGACGTATGTCTCTGAGTTCAGGTTCTAAAGTGGACACAGTGTGTATAACACCCACTAAAACTTACAAGTTAAAACTTCTTTATCTTTTTCCACCAAAGGTACACTTAGTGGATGTACAGCCTTTATCTGCTTGTTCTTTTAGTGTTTGAATGCATGAAATGGAGAGGAACACATTATCTTAACGCTTGTAATGTAGTAGCTAACAACTACAACAACTGTGAAATCCCATTGGTTTTTCTGACTTGAACTAAAAGACACTTAACCTCAGGTGTGAAGACAATTTCTAATGATTTGAACTTTGACTACTGAGGCAAATCGACTCTTTCTGGGGTTTACCCTATTAAGTAAATGTTCCTGGGATGTCTGGCTTCAAGCATATTCCCCCAGATGGATGAAACTGTACTAAACATAAAATGCATTTTAGCTCCTTTTGTTTCCAAATGGATGGATTTAATTATAGAAAGAGAGGAGTGTTCAACTTGCTGTGTCCTCATTTGACCTGAGGATCATCATTGGCACTGCGTTCTCTGGCTTTTCCTGAGCGTGCGTGTTTGAGGAGGCAGACGTGATGAAGTTAGCCCCCATCGCCGGCTAGGATCGGCATGCGCTGACGTTTGTTCACGCACGAACAAACAAAAGGAAAAAAAGCATGCAGGGGAGGACGGATGTGAGGGAGAGAGAAATATTTGGTGTTTCCTCCAGAACACGATCTCTATCTGGGACTGATTATGTAATGGCCAAATGGAGTAGAGAGCGTGAGGGAAGGCGGAACGAGATGAGAGAGACACAAAAAAAGACCCAAGCTTGGTCTTTCCGTTCCCCAGAACTCCTTCCTCTCCTGCCTGTTCTCCGAACCTAATCGGCTTGTTTCTCATCAAACTGGCTCTCCAGTAACTCTTATACAATCTCTTTACATTCTGCGGCGTCATGCTCACTACTGAACACTCTCGGTGTTTTCTGTCTGCTGGTGTTTGCCTCGCCACCACGCAGCTCTGTAATGTCACGCTGACGTTACCGTTGTATCACCGAGGAGGATAAAAACAGAATCACAGCCAGTGCTCTCTGTCCCACAGATGGATATTTTTTGCTGCGAATGTCGTCATCGCCTGCTTGCTCCTCTCTGGTCTGGCGGAAGATCAGAACGAGGCAGCGGTTGGCACGGCAGGCTAAAAACTGACTCAGACTCCCTGTTCGTTTTTCAACCGTTTGTTCCTTTTTGCCCCAGGCGGCGATGGTGCTAACCTTTCTGTATAAACCGGGAATGTCACATTTCTGAATTTCTCTTTGCCTCCTTGGTTACACCCACACAGCTGATGTTTTTTTTGTTTTGTTTTGTTTTAGGGGCAGATGGGAGGGGGATAATTTGCAAGCACAGCAATGAGGGTGTTGACAGGAAGAGCTCTTTGATGAGTGCCGTCATTTGAGGGGGATTTCTGTTCAACAAGATGTACCGTGGGGGGATTTTCTCATATTAGGTTTATCATCTGGATGTGTTTCTATTGAGAAAGAGGGTGGAATCCTTTTGATTCTTCTCTTTATATTTTGTTTTGATTTTTTAAGAGTACACAGTGAAATACTCTGGTTGTGGTTGTGTGGTAGAAGTGAAAGTAATCACTCCCATTCACACACTTGTCACTTTCAAACTTGTTTACTTTTAGCTTTTAGGATGGATTGAATCACAAAACTTGCTAACTTGCAGTTTGGCGGTTTGATTTCTGTCGCAGCATGAAACCCCCCTCCTCGCAGCTCATCGCATCCTGTTTGTACATCTAAACACTCTCGATTTACCTCGTGTAGTGAGCGGAGCAGACATGACATCACGTAGTCCGAGAAAATTCCCACCGCTCTCGCATCAGCGGTGATGCAGAAAGACGCCCACGGTCACCTGACTGTAAGCGGCGTCCCGAAGGGAGGCGGAGTTTTGCGGCCGCTTTCGGGGAAGCCCTTTTCCAGAGTGTTGAGTCATCGGCGTGGTGGAAGGGGAAGGGGTTCCCCCCAAAAATTAACAGAGTAATGATGGTGCACATTCTCACAGATTGCCCTGTAGGTGGTGTCGCTGAGGTGATAAAACCCGAGCTGGAATCTAACACCACGGTTTGATGTCTACGTTCACGATCTTGTTTCACAAGACTGAGTTTCTCACACTCAGCTGCTGGTGTAGCTGTGAGCAAACGGATAGCCAGGGTAGCAACTGGAGTAGACTGTTTGTTCGCAACACACATAAACACACACCCTCTGTAAAAGAAGTAATTATAGCCTGGTCCCCGTGTCCCTGTTTGCCCTCAGCGGTTCAGTCTGCTGTCTACTTCCCTCGTTTTCTGAGTTTTATTAAATGTTTCCTCGCATGAAATGGTCGACTTGGCCAGCTCAGCTCTTCCTCTTTGTGACATCAGTCCTGTTTGTGGCTGTTCGCCTGTTAAATTGCTCAGTCGGTCTCACCATTGTGTCAGTGTGAGGAGAGAATCCCAATGGGTCACCCTCCCGGCTTATTTAACCCCTCGCCTCCTGGCTACCATCAGGTTTCTCATGAAGTCCAGTTTATTGTTTCTGAAGTTAGAGATGGAGAAAACAGCACACTGATTAACCAAACTGGTAATCTGTTTGCTAAAGTTGACTTTAAAATATTTTATTTGGTAGATATTAATTCAGGGGTGTCAAACTCAATTTCACCGAGGGTCACTTCAGCATATTGGCCTCCCTCAACGGGCCACATTGACGGTACAAATCAGGAGTGCCCAGGTGCAGTCCTCCAGACTACAACTTTTAGATGCATCCCTGCTAAAACACCCCAGACGAAAAGGTTGTCTTCCCTCATTAGCAGCAACTCAGTTCTGAAGAGGCTTATAATGAGTCAATGATCCAGGTGTGTTAGAGAAGGAACACATCTAAAGTTGCAGATGGTAGCTCTGGAAAACTAGACTTGGGCACCCCTAGCATAAATGTATGAAAATACAATGTTAAAAATAAATTAAACTCCCACCTTCGCATCCACCTGAATAATGAGTAGTTGCGCCACTGGGCCACAGTCAGTGGTTTTTGTCACTACGGAGAAAAATGTAGATGCATTTATCTGCTTAATTTGTGATGGGATCTGGATTCACGGTGAATATTAGCTAAACCGCATAAAATGCGACTAAATAGCCGATGTTAATATGATTGTAATTTCACGGATAAAAATAGTACATGTCGGTAAAGATGACGGATAACAAAAAAGTCTAGCGCGAGCTGCCGCCCTGACATCAACTCACACACATCTTCATTCACTGTCTTACTTGTAAATCGATGTTTCTTTTCTTGGACATTTTGATGTTAGCTTGCCGTTGTCTCAGTTTTATTCGCTGGCAAAATCAATAAGCAGCTTGAGGTGACTCTGCTGCTCTCTAGTGGCGAGAAGCCGTAATGTTGGCTGGTAACAATCGGAATGCATTATGGGAGATGTAGTTTGTAGTCAATTCGTGCTCAAAACATATTTTAAGTCAATCATGGGCCTATAAAACGCTGGGGAGTCACATAAGATGACATGGCGGGCCACATGTGGCCCACGGGCCTTGAGTTTGACACATGTGTATTAATTGGCATTTCTCCTTAAATTTAAAAGATGTCAACAATTCAGTTCCAACTTTTTTTTTCTTAATTTCAAAATTATTTTAATTAAATACATGTAATCAGGTAGGTATAGACGTGGATGAAAATACTCATGTAGTTACTTTGATTTCAAAAATGATATTTTGAAAATTCAAATTTTATTAAAATTAACTATAGAATTTATTATTGTAATATTTGCTCCAACTAAACCATCTGTTCAATAAATACATTTCTATAAATATAAGAGAAGATGCATTTAGTTATTTATAGTTTAACCAATAAACAAGTTATTAGCTAGTTCGCTAGTCTGGCTATCTGCTCTGTTAGCGGCTGCAGTCAGACATTAAGCCCACATGCCTCTTATTATGGCTTTCCTGTTGTTGTTTACCCATATTATGTCTATGTTTTTACAACTTGAAATATATCCAAAAAGACAAATTTGTTGTTGAATGACTTTAAAGGATTGCATCGGTACGGCGGAACATTTTAGAGGTTTTCAAATCTTGTACCTTGTTGTGGGAGCCGGCCCATGTTCTAACTTTTGTGTTTATATCAGTTCATAAGTAGGATAATTTAAAACCTTTGGCCTTGTTAGATCGTCCTTGGCCTTAGAATAATGATGAACAAACTGTATATTTCACAGATTCATTTAGTCTGTCCTGCATGTAAAAAAAATTTAAACTGGTTTGTAATTGAGACAAATCATTCTGAAAATGGAAAGAAACTTTGTAAAACCTTTTCTACATTGTACAGAGTCCATCTGGTGACATGGGAGGAAAAGAAACGTGGCCACAACTCACTAACTCGTGGGAACGACTTGTTTAATTTATGGCATTTCATGGGAACAACTTAATTATAATAGTCATTGCCACAAATTAAACAAGTCGTTCCCACGAGTTAGTAAGATGTGGGGATGGGCTACTGGATATTAAGACAAGTTTTTTGTTTGTTTTTATTTGGTCCCATGTCATCAGACGGGCTCCGTGATATTGGTAGCATTTGCTGTACAACCACGGCTAAGATGTGTTGTTCATCAGAAACAACTCGGGTTAAATTCTGCTTGCTAGCATGTTTGCCTTTAGCAATAGCTTCCTTGCTGGGTTAACTAAAATTGGAGAAGATTTTTAAATCTATTTATTGAAAGCAGCATGCTAAGCACAGCCACTGCTAAGATGTACTGTTCATTAGCAGACACTCCCAAAGAGTCAGGAAACTCTGCTTGCTACCATCTTTTGATTTTAGCATTAGCATTTTCACTAAGCTAACGCTGAATAAAAACTTAGGCTTTTGGTTTTTGCTCTGACACAGCCTAACAAGTCTTGTTATATTTAAAAAATATTAATGCATATTGTTCCCCATAAAAATATATTGGCCTCACTGTTTTTACCATGCTTGGTAGGACAAACAAGAATAGCATCTGACAGAACATCTTTAAAAATCCTTTTAGTTTGTCAATCCTGGCTATTTACTCACTATTGAAATATGAATTATTAAACAAATATTCCTGATCTATAATAAAGATTATTGTATTGCCATATAATCAATGACCCCCCAAGGTTTATTTTTTACCTCCGAGTCCTGCCTCATGTTGTTTTTTGTGACAGCTTGACAACAAAGTGCTTTCTGTTTTCCAGGTCTGAAGAGATGATTGGCAGCTGAAGAGGAGATTTGACAGAACTGTGAATCAATAACTCGGTGCTAACTCTGAAAGGTGAGCCCAGCTGGAGTGTTTGCATCAGTGGGGTCTTGACAGTTTCTGCCGGCCTATCTCCGCTCCACAGCAGCGTCTGGTGGAGCCTGATCCTTTGTGCTGGGGTGGGTGAGATAGAGACCGCTGCCTGTTTATGTGTCTGTGTGTGGAGCGAGTGGGCTTTAAATAGAGAGAGACGTCCAGAGTTAGTGAGAGGAGAGGAACTGGTGGGAGGGACCTTCACGCATGTCCAAAGCTAATTTGGGAAAGCTAGTGGAAGAGTGCTGCACTCTGCTGAGCAAGAGGAGTGACTCATAACCTTACTGTGTGTCTGGTACACTCCAGCTAAAGCAATTTCTGTCAGTGAGTAGTGTTTTTAACATCTTGATCAAAATTAATAGCTGATTTTAAATTTAGGGTTTTGTAAAGCCTTGACCTGCTGATTCTGCTTTCAGCTGACTGTAATTTCTCTTTAAGCTCTTTAATATAGGGCGAGCAGAGACAGTCAGTCACTGTAAAACAGGTTTTATCTTTTATTATATTGGACAAAAATAATTGTGGAGTTGACGTCTATAAATAGTCTTTAATGTTTATTATAGCAATTAGTGGTTTGCATTGCTAATGCAGCTGTCTGTGTTGGTATTTTCTTAGAAAACAGACTCCCATCTTAAGTCTGTTTTCAAATTCAGCATGCTTTATGACAGAGGTTGGAAGATTTAGAAGTATAAAACTGCAGCTTTGCTCTTTCTCACTGAACTACAAACGTTCCTCTACATTTTATAGAAAGTGGTGTTTGTTAAAAATGGAATCAGAACTGAGATCTTTAAAGCACCTTTGTGAAAATGAATATTTTCTAATTAGTAGTAACTTTCATGCAACTAGATTCATCTTAAGGAACCTGGTAGCATTTATGTGTGATGTGTTTATCAAAAACACGTTTCTGACTGTTGTCAGCTGATTTCTCCATCCATCTCCACTAGTTGACGCACTTTTAGGAATTTTATATCAGTAAATATTTACAGCGATGGAAAAATAAGTTGGATTATTGTCTGATTCAGATTAACAGTCATGCCTTTCAGGTTTTGTCTTCTTCTCGGGTCTTCTCACCTTTTTGCTTCTTGCCAAGTGCATTTTAAATCTACAGAGTTGCGTCTTTCTCCTTTGTGTTTCCACCTCCACTGTTTTCTTTTGTGTGGTCTCCCTGTGTGTGTGGGAAGGTGTTTGGGTGTTTTCATGGCACTGTTCCCACTCTCTGCTCCATCTCTTCTCCTTAATCTATCCTTCCATCCTGTTCAGACCGTCTGTCGCTGCTGGCCCCCCTCTCCTCATCTCTATCACGCCTGCTGTAATGAGATTAAACTTTAGTGTATGCACTGGGCACACACAAACACACACAGATCCAGTTAAGGAGAGCCCAGGCTTCTCTAAGGCAGCACAAGCCTGATGCCACAGTGCAGCTTGGCTTGTTTCCAATGCTGCACACTCTTGGCACGTGACCAAAGCCTCTCACTCTTAGTCTTTCCCCTCTATCAGGAGCTCCATGCTTAGGATTACAGTAACACCAGATCTGTCCTCATAGGTGAGCTCCCCACTGAGCCATCTGGGCCTCAGAAATAATCCCATTCTGTGCCATTTAACTCACTGCTGCCTCCTACTGGCTCACGTATGCAAATAAACCGGTGACAGACAAAGAAATTAACTAAATTTAGCTTTAGGGAGTAAGATGTAGCCACTGAATAGCATTCAGCATAAAATCTGCCCTAGTAAGTCACTCTCCTACCCCGTCCCCACTCAGCTGACACAACACTGTCTCTCTGTAACTACTCCATATAATGGAGAGAGCCCAGTGGCATTTGTTGACTTTTCAATGAGCCTCTGTGTTACTCACTCTCACACAAGCTCTTCTGTTTCTCTCTCTCTGCAGCCATTCGGCTTCGAGGCTCCTGGTGCTTAAGACAGGGGAGTCAGACGTTGCCGATTTTCTCAGTGTTGGAGTGAGGCCCTCTCTGTGCTGCAGTGGAGGGCTTCACAGATACGGCTACTCTGGTGAGTAACCGTCGCAGCTTCTTAGGAGCAACAAAACACGAGACTCTGGGTTTGAAATAATTAAAACCATGGGACAGAAAATGTGTGTTTGTGTTAATGAGGTGGGTGTCGCTGATTTCCAGGCTGGATGCATCACACAGTGGAGCAGTTAAGCGGGCGAGGCACACGGGACTCCTTCCCTCTGGACGGACTCAACCGGGGGCCATGGCATCCCGCGAGCGGCCGCGCCTGGCAGCCGACTGCCAGGTTCGTAACCATGACAACCAGTACACAATCTTTCCCCTTTTGTTTACTGTAAAGTGCCAGATCTAGCCTAGAGCTGCAGCTTGGAACAAAGTCCTACCAAATGTCACTTTGGTTTAGTTAAAAGCCTGAAAACCAAGGAGTAGTTTTCATTTCTTTTCCTAAACAACAAACCCAAACCCCCAGGTTATGAATTGCGATCTTGCGGAGGCGACTACTTTAAGGAAAAAGTTTTAAAAATTATTAAACCTATTAGCAAAGAACGAAAACGGCCTGCATTGGCTGAAGTCTACTTCTGCTCTAAACAACCTAAATGAACAGGAGTAGAAATTACACATATTGTACTTCCTTTGACTTCTTCATTTCTAAACATTTCTACGACACTGAGAACATCAGTAACGGCACACCAAAGGCCCAAGACAAACCCGATCCGTTTTGGCATCTGCTTACTCCTGTGTGAAAACTCAACCTTGCGTGTTCGGTGCTGCGTAGAGGGAATCCTCAACTTGGAGCCTTTGCGTCAAGTAAGAATCTGATTGGAACGTGAAAAGTCTGATCAGAACAAAACACTGATAGAAAAACAGAACCATTTCTGAGTTTATTCTGGATGGTCAACAATTGGGGCCAATTGAACTGAAAGCTGTCTGATTCTAGTTATCAACCAATAGATCGCTACACACCATTTACTAAATAGTCAACAAGAAGACAAAAACAATTGATTTTTCTGTACTTAAACACCAAAAGGTAGTATGTTTCACAGATTTAGTGAAATATACATTTTAGAAGTGCAAATTCGCAGATAGCTACAGTGATCATCACTATAGTTCAGCAGTACAAACGTCCCCGGAATCCGAGTCAGTCAATTTTTGTGACATAAAACTTCAAGTATGAATTTGAAAGCAGATTTTGAACCATTCATTGCTTTTTCTGTTTTCAATTAGGTGTTCGCCTGCAATGAACCAACCGCAGCTACTTCACCATCTACCTCCTGGAGCGCTAGGTGGATTAAACCATCACAGTAAATACTTAAGTAATGGGTAAGAGCTCCAAGAAACAAAATTCACGTACTGGTCTCCTTGAATTGGCTTCTTGTTGTTTTAAAAATGTGTTACCTATAGATGTTTCACCAATGTTCAACTTTCATTTAAATGTCCAGGCCGATGCGGGGAGAAGAAAAGCTTGATCTCCCACCACCACCAATGTTCCCAGCAATGCATCGGGAGCAGCAGAGGCCTCCCCCTCAGCATCTTCATCCTCCCCCTCCTCCTCCTCACAGAGTATGGGAACAGCAGTACGACCCCCACCATCCCCCTCATCCCCATCCTGTTCTGTCCCTGCCCAACGACCACACCATGCGTCTCTTTAATGGTTACCCCGGTAGCGGCGCACATCTGCTCAACCCACATCTTCCTCCTAACCGACCAAACCCACTGCTGAAGGTGAGAGGGGGGGGGAACCAAAGATGACACTTGCTATGCTTCAAGAAACAAATGAACCGTTAATGTTTTTTTCAGTTGGTTTCATCATCTGCTTTGGTTTGGGGGGGTTTTCAGGATCCCCAGGGTCCACCACTGCTGGGAGAAGAGATGCGGGCTCAGGTGCACCAGGTAGGAGCCTCTCTAATTGGCTGTGACCTTGTTTCTTCATTATATAGGCAAAAGACAAACCCAAGTCAGGCCATTCACTGCTTCGATGACAAGAGACATTCTAGTTAAACTATTGATGAGCTTCTCTGATATTTCTATTAACGTTAATTTCTGCACTCAGCAGAGAGGCTACCCAGGGAAGATGCCGGGGGGTCAGCTGAAGAGACCAGGTCCTCCTCTGGGGGAGCATTCGGTCATCCAACACACTCCTCCAGTGTCCCATCACATACCTCCTCATCCGGTAGTCGAGGACAACCCCAGTCCCAGCAAGAGGAGAAAGAGTTTGGATCAGGTACACAGCAGCGTATTCCTACACCTTGCCTGTCCTCCAGTGTCTGATTGTTCAGTTTGTTTTTTAATGCTTCGATCTGTGTGCAGGTGTCCCATTCAGGGTTGCAGCATTTTTCTGGCCAGCCTCCATCATCGTCTCAACAGCAGACTCCAACTCACCACCATGTCCCAAAACCTGCTTTCTGGAACCCCATCCATAAGGACAATGGCGTTCCCTGGAAGCCCCACACGTCTGACAGAAAACATCCACAAGAGTTTCAGGTACAAATGGATGCAGAATCTTTACATTTCATTTTCAGCTTCATTGTTTTGGTGCATGGTTAACTGTTTTCCTTCTTGTGCTCTGGTTTATCAGGAAAGTAAAAAAGGGATGTGCAGCTACACCTCAAAGACCTCTCCTAACTCCTCCAGCCCTTCTAACCTCTCACCCCATCCTCCGAACTCATCTCCGGGAGGCTACCACCAGGGATGTGCCCCCCACCTGCAGAAAGATGTGCTACAACCTCAGGCTGTGAATCATCACTCCCCTCATTCCTCCTACCCAAATCCAAGCTCCAAACTGGACCTGGGCCCCTCCTGCCAGGCCATGGAGCCCCGTGGTCTAAACAAACAGAGAAGCCCGCTCGGTGGGGGCCACACACCGCCTACTCCAACCAGGGGAGACAAGGATCATCGGGTAAGAGCTCAGTCGTCACCAGCAAATGCTTCTGCAACCAGCAACAAAAACAACAGCAGCAGCAGCAGTGTGCCTTACTGCCACTACCAGCCTCACCCGGGGCTACGACACCCTGGTGCTCCTCCACCCCCTCCTCCTGCCAGCAGCACCTCAGTACCTCAGCAGCAGCAAAGTGGTCCCAGTGAGGCTTGGAGATACCAGAGCAGACCCAGCAGTCATTCCCTGGTGAGTAGAAGTCAGTCAAGCTTGCATGCGAGGCAGTAATGGACTAGAAATGTCAAAACCTGCTTCATAAACTGAGCAATTTGTTTTGAACGTCATAACATGTAATAGCTAGATTTCAGCTGCTTTCTACAGCACAGTTCTCCAGTATACAGAGCCAGAACAAACTATTTTACTCTGTCATTGTTTTTGGATAAAACTGATGACTTTTTAAAAAAACGTCAGCCACCAAACCTGGCAGCATACAACACAATGAGAGATGTAGCTGATAAAATCAGACGCCACACCAGTGATTTCAAGAATGTTGCATCTCCAACCTGCCTTAGCCTTAACATACACATTTTTTTAGCTTGAGAAACATCTTTACTAATGTGAATTGTGCCTTTAAAATTCAAAGTAACACCAATTGATGTAACGTTTTGTATACTTTTCAGGAGTCGAGGGTCTACACCCCTCCAGGTCTGCTACCTCAACCCCAGCAGAGCCACAATCAGGTTGTAGACAGTCGACTTTCAGGTCCCCATCAGCATCAGCGCCACATCAGTTCCACTGTGCCCCCGACCAACTCCACCCGAATGCCTGTCATCACATCCAACCCCCCCATGTCTCTGTCCTCCTGCACTAACAGCCGCTACACCAGCAGCTCAGACAGAGTGACAGTGGCTAATGTCTCTTCGAGGCCTAAGTCGCCCCCTGGTGGTTGCTCTGTGAACAACCGCACGAGTCAGAACAGTTGGAGAGGAATGATGGATCCAAAGACCCAGACCTCCACTAGCCCCAAGTCTCAGATGAATGCTCTGCTGCAGCCAGGTTGCCAGAGAGGCCAGGCTCAACAACAAGACCAGCCCAAACCTCAACACCAGGAATCCACAAGATTCCCGCCTACCAATGGGAAGATGTCATACTATGCTCAGGCTAACCTCCAACAATCTCCTCGTCCATTTTCCTCATCGTCTCTGTTCTCCGTGGGCCACCAAAGAGTGGAGGACAGTGTAATCACAAGAAGAGATTCAAATCCTCTTCCCAGCTCCCCTTCTACATACTGCCCAGCTTCTCTTCCTTCTGTCAACACTTCGTCTCAAGGATCCAGACCGAATCATCAGCCGCACTCCACATCGACACAGATGTTCTCCGCTCCACAGGCTTCGACTTCTGTCCCTCAGTCAATGGGAGATGTCTTAGACAAGCTTGACGCAGAGCTGGAGGGGCATATGCAAGCCGAGGAGCGGCGGAGGAGAGACCGAGAAGAGCAGGAGAGAAAAAAGGAAGAGGAGAAACAAAAGAGAGAGTTGGAAATGAGACGAAAGCTGGAGGAGGAAAGACAGAAGAAACAGCAGCAGGAGGAGGAAAGAAAGAGAAGAGAAATGGAAAAAATTGTGATGGAGAAAAAAAGAAGGGAACTGGCAAAGCAGGAGGAAGAGAGGAAAAAGCTGGAGTGGGAAAAGAGAGAGCAGGAAAGGAAGAGGAAAGAGTGGGAGAGGCAAGAGGAGGAGCGAAAGAGGAGGGAAGCTGAGAGACTGGAAAGAAAGAAGAGGGAAATTGAATGGGCTAAAGAGGAGAAGAGAAAACTTGAGGAGAAAAAAAGGATGGAGCAGAAGAAAGAGGAAAGCGTCTGCAGCGCTAAAGGAAAAGAGCAGACTGCCATTGAAAACCTGGAAAGACTTCTCTCCGGAAACACTTCTACTGTCCCCCCACCTCCTCCCCTCTCCGTTCCTACGCCTTCCTCAGCTGCACCACCCTCCACTTCCCAGGCGTCACCTCTGTACCCCTGGCTCAGTCGTGGTGGTGTACCTCCCGCTCCGACTGCCCAGACTCCCAGCAACCCCACAGAGAGGCTACGCCCTCCTCCTCTCACACCGCAGACTGAGTACGCCAGAGAGAAGCAGCGGCTCAGGGAGATGGGGAGCAATGGCGGCGGTGGCGCAACATTTAATCCCTCAACACTCAATACCTCAGGGATGAACCAGCCCATACACCCCAGCAAACCCCCAGCAATGCAAGCAGCACCCAACCAATCCAAAGACTCTGGCAGGGAGAGAGACCTCCCTACCGTGGCAATTAGAGAGCCCCCCAAACTTTATCAGGCATTTTCTAGAGACAACCTCCCCTTGCCGCCTCTGTCAGCAAGATCAGCCGTCGCCAGTGGAGTCAACAAGAAGTTGACTGAAAGCAGTTGGGAAAACAATGGTACCGAATCGGACAGTGCTCAGTTTGAGGAAGAGCCCTCTGAAATGTCCACAATGCTCCCTGATGGTCTGGCTAACATCATGGCAATGCTGGATGAATCGATCAAAAAAGAGGAGGAACTGTACAGCAGTGAGAAGAACGGGTGCCCAGCTCTCATACACAACTTTATCCCAGGCGCTGATCCCATGAAGAGCTACCTGTGTGCCCCGGACCTGATCCCAGCCACAAAGCATCAGCCTAATCAGGAAGATTTGGGATCAAATCCAAGCCCACCTGTGCTCAGCCGGCAAGGCTCTCTGGCATCGCCTTGTAGCCGAACCTCATCCCTTGAGGAAGAGGAGGACTACCATAAGGCTGCCCCGAGCGTACCTCTGAGCACCAAGCCAACTGTGGACATGGAAATTGGAGTAGGGAATACAAATTACCGCCACAGTGACCTGGCTAAGCTCTATGGCCTCCCGGAGCAGACCAGAAGTGAAGCTGATGAAGAATCTGAGGAGGACTCTGAGGCCCCGTCTTGTTCTCCGCCTCCTCAAAGACCCCACCTTCATCAGACGGGGGTAAATAGTACGTTTAAGTCTTTGGCAACACTGTTGGAAAGCCAGAAGTATGCCTATCGAGGAGGGCCTTTTGGGAGACCACCTCCGTCCGCTCTGGTTGGCGTCAAATATTCCTCCTCGCTGTCGCTTGGCCCTGATATTTGCCGCCAGCAGCAAGGCAGTTCTCCCACGTCTGATTCAACAAGTCCACCATTCAGCCCTGCTGTCCCATCTCAGAAATCCTTTCCTCATTCACTGCTGGAAGATAAGAAGATAAAAACAGAGGACAGTGACATGTGGACAGATGAGGGAGAGATGGAGGAAAGGGTGAACTCCGTGGAGGAGAGGAAAACCATAAAGCCCATTAAGGTCATCAAGACCGAACAAGAGCTGACCACCATCTCAGAGTCTTCTCTGAAGGAGCTGGGGAAGAGCTGCGAAGTCATGCTGTGTCGACATTCACTTGACAGATCTGACCGCCGTGTGAAGTCAGAGGACAGACACAAACCTGAGAAAGTGAAGGAGCACAAAGACAAGAAAAGAAAGCACGGTCACAGCCACAGCAGCAGGAAACACGAGGACAAGAAGGAAAGGAAGAAGCACAGAGAGAAGAGAGACGATGCCTCTTCTTCGTCGTCATCCTCCAGCTCCAGCCACAAACGCCACAGAGACGGCAAGAGCCACAAAGAGAAAAAGCACCGCAGAGTTCTGGGCGATCTCAATCTCCAGAGGCGAGAATCTGAGAAGGATCGGGTCCATTGTGAATCGGATAAAAAGAAACGGAAAGACGGCGCTGGCTCCTCAAGCGAGTTTGCAGCATGGACTTCGAGTTCAGGGGAAGTGTCTTCTGAACACAAAAATGCCACAGACGCCGGCTCGTTATTAGGTTCCAAAGACTTGATGAAACTAAAGGCGCTTTCGGACGGGCCGCCCAAGGAGCTGAAGATTCGGCTCATCAAGGTGGAAAGCGGGGACAGGGAGACGTTCATCGCCTCTGAGGTGGAGGAGAAGAGGATTCCTCTCGCAGAAATCAGCATCAAGAATACTGCAAGTGAGATTATCCGCTCCTGCAAGTAAGTTCACACGGAGGTTCAGATGTTTTCAAAGAGCTTCAACGGTATTTTTATCTATCAAATCCTAAAGTGTATCCGCATTTATTTTGTTCCGGTCTCCTTGTGATTTCAGGTCGGCTCGTATCAAAGGGAAATATAAAGAGTCGTATCTGCTGCAAGCCTTCTCTGTTAAACCCATCATAAGCACAGATGAACCCATTCCTAGGGAGAAACTCAACCCCCCCACACCCAGCATCTACGTATGTCAACTTTTTAACACACTTCTGATCTGTAGCATAAGTGTGTTAAGTTGGAAAGCCACAGCAAAGAAAGCATGTGCTGCCATCTTGTGGTGACTTAGTATCACTTTTTTTCTTGTTTGCAGTTGGAGAGCAAAAGGGATGCTTTCTCTCCGGTCCTGCTGCAGTTCTGCACAGACCCAAAGAATCCTGTTACAGTCATCAGGGGACTCGCTGGATCTCTTCGACTCAGTACGTTACCAAACCTGTCACCCAAAATTAAGGAAATTAGGGTGAATTTGTCGGTGCACCCTAGTATCAAAAGCATATAAAATATCTCTCTACTAGACTAGAAAGTGGCAATATTACACTGAAAACCCCCACACTGAGCATGTAGATTCTGACTCTCAATCACGTTCCTCAAGATTAGAAGTCGGTAACTTCCAAAACAGGATTTTTGATGTACCACATTTAGACTTCCTGTTATCTCTTGCAGTCTCTCTCTCTCTCTCTCTCTCTCTCTCTCTCTCTCTCTCTCTCTCTCTCTCTCTCTCTCTCTCTCTCCAAAATAAAAAATGTCTATACAGATGGCTATGATAGACTTTTTTTCAGTAACATGTACAGTAAAGAGTGTTTTACTTACCCCCATGTCGTAGCAATTTATACTGAAATATTGACTTGTAGAAATGTCTCGAGTCATCACTAATATCCATTATAATCTGTCATTGTTCTACACGTCTAACATTCTTTCTCAATGTTTTCAGACCTGGGACTCTTTTCCACAAAGTCTCTGGTGGAAGCGAGCGCAGACCAGGCGGTCGAGGTGAGGACTCAGGTGCAGCAGCCTGCAGACGAGAACTGGAACGCCAGCGGCACGGGTCAGACGTGGCCGTGCGAAAGCAGCCGCTCCTACACCACCATCGCCAAGTACGCCCAGTACCAGGCCTCCAGCTTCCAAGAGAGCCTCCAGGAAGAGAAAGGCAGCGACGAGGAGGACGAAGACGACGAGAAGAAGCCACTCGTTGGTGCTGACGCTAACAAAGACAGCTCCAAAGAGAGCAACAAGTATGTATGGCGCTAAATGCGAGAGAGACTTAAAAGATTGGAATCGTGTTCTAACGCCAATATTTTTCTTAGTGGAGAGCAGAAGCCTGTTGGGAAGATCATCAAATTCGGCACAAATATCGACCTGTCTGATCCCAAAAGGTAAGCAGAAGCTCAGTTTTTATTTACTTTTTTAGGGATGTTGCTGGCTAGAGAGAGCACGTGGTGCAACTTAAACATCAGATATGAATGTATAAGTTTGACTCATTCAAAGCCCAAAATCGATGACATTCATGTCCAGTTCTGACGGCACCTTTTTGAAACGTTTGGTATGTAAATAATGTTTGCTGAAAGCAGGCTTCATGTGTGTTACCTCTGCTCAGGTGGAAGGCCCAGCTTCAGGAGCTGCAGAAGCTTCCAGCGTTCATGCGCGTTGCCTCCAGCGGGAACATGCTGAGCCACGTTGGACACACCATCCTCGGCATGAACACCGTCCAGCTCTACATGAAGGTTCCTGGCAGCCGGACGCCTGGTAAACGACACTCAGACATGGCAGAAAGATGCTACAACACAGAAAAACGTTTCTCACAGGTCAATAAACCAATGCTGCTGCTGATGTAATGTGGTTTTGTTCAACAGGTCACCAGGAAAATAATAACTTCTGCTCAGTGAACATCAACATCGGCCCTGGGGACTGCGAGTGGTTCTCTGTGCATGAAGACTACTGGGAGGCCATCAGTGACTTCTGTGAAAAGTGAGCAGAGGAAGATGGCATGACAATGTTGTAATCAAATATTTCAATCATTCAGTCAATTACAAACCTTTTCGCTTCTCTCTTCAGGCATGGAGTGGACTACTTAACAGGGTCCTGGTGGCCGGTGTTGGAGGACCTCTACAGCGCCAACATCCCCGTTTATCGCTTCATCCAGCGGCCCGGAGACTTGGTGTGGATCAACGCCGGTACTGTTCACTGGGTGCAGGCCGTGGGTTGGTGCAACAACATTGCTTGGAACGTCGGACCTCTCAACGGTAAGGGGGCGCCCTCTGGTGGCTTAACGTAGACTGAATCTGCAAGGATATTTGTCTCATTGTTCAGAATTATGCCTGCAGGCTACCAGTACCAACTGGCCCTGGAGAGGTTTGAGTGGAACGAAGTGAAGAAAGTCAAATCCATCGTTCCTATGATTCATGTTTCCTGGAACGTGGCCCGTACCGTCAAGATCACCGATCCAGACACCTACAAAATGATCAAGTAAGAGCAGATCGAAATGAACAAACTGAGAAGCTACTCCACAGCTACTTATGAAATATAAACCACCCAAAGCCACTTTAAAGAAACATTTTCCAACTTCTTTGCAGACACTGCCTGCTGCAGTCCATGAAACACATCCAGATCCTACGGGACCAACTGGTAGCTGAGGGAAAGAAGATTTCCTATCAGAGTCGGGTCAAAGATGAGCCTGCCTACTACTGCAACGAGTGTGATGTGAGTCTTCATCATGAAACATCTTGCATTTCAAGACTTAGTCGCTTTAATTCAGTGAAGTTAACTATATTCACTTTCATGGAAACGTAAAAAAATTAACCCAAACTACTTAAGGCTCTACAGACTTAAAATTTTTCAAACTGAGATTTTCTTATCTACAATTGGGTCCTAATCCATCCATCCATTTTCTTACACCCTTGTCCCTCAGTGGGGTCGGGAGGGGTTGGGTCCTAATGACCAGAGTAAAAATGCATTTTTTTTTTCATCAGGTGAGAAACTTCTTGCTTTTTTAAGCATAAATTTTCATAAACATCCCACAGAGGAAAATGTATCCCTACTCATTCAAAAGTTTATTTTCTCCATCTAAAACCTGAAAATCTTAGTTCTTCAAATTAGTCTAGAATTAATTTAAAATTTAACAGCGAAAATACATATTTTAAATAATCATTTAAAAAAATCAGACGTCAGTAAAATGCGGCTTTGTGACTAATAATTATCTACCTACTAGAGTTTATTGTAGTTGGGTCAAGATTTTCTCATTTTATAGGAGTTATCTGGCCAAAATGGGGGACAGTTTAAACATTTATAGGTGTTTATGTTCATAATTCATCAAAAATTAACTAAAATAAACTCACCTACAACCAGAATTCAGTATCAAAAAGGCGACCACACAATGTTGCTAAGTCCTACCATTATCGCATCGTACAAATATTTTTCGGGCTGCGTGCTAACGTGCGAAACAAACTCCTCCCGCCGCAGGTGGAGGTGTTCGACTTGCTGTTTGTGACGTGTGAGAACAGCAGCAGGAAGACGTATGTGGTCCACTGTGAGGACTGCACCCGGCAGCGCAGCCCCAACCTGAACAACGTGGTGGTGCTGGAGCAGTACCGCATAGAGGAGCTCATGAGCGCGTACGATTCCTTCGTCTTGGTGAGCAAAACCCTTCCAGCTGTTTGGAGAATCCTCCATCTCAGAGTGACCGTCTAACTGTGGCTGGTTTTTTTTGTTTTTCCCTCACCAGGCGTCCTCCTCTCGGTGACAGAGCTCCCCCCTCTGGGTCTCCTCAGCCATAACCAAAACTCCTGCAGCGCCAGGACAAGAAAAAAAAAAAGAGACAGTTTTCACTTTGGTTTCTAAGCCCACCATTTCATTATTATTATTTTTTTTGCTACTGCTACGATTTGCTGATCATCCAGCTGGATACGTTTACTTGTTACTGTTTACAGAATCAAAAGTGAGAAAAAAAAAAAAAAGAAACAAGCCGCCAACAAAATCCCAGTTTACTCTCAGATGGTGCTCTGAAGCAGAAACCCTGGCAGCAGGGCAGCTGGTGCTGCCGTTGAACAAACTGTGGAGGAGAAACTGTTTCAATGGCGCTTTTTTTGTTTGTTTTCTTTGTCTTGAATACTGAAATTTGTACATGCCGTTTGAAAATTTCGTGGGGTGCTGTCGTTTTCTAAATAATTTATTGTTTGAGTTTGTTTTTTTCTAAACTAGATCAGCCTAGATATATACCACATTGGCCTTGTATTTAGAAAAGAAAGAAAATGAAATTACTAATAATAGAGATATGAACATTTTTCTAAAGCATTAAGTATTTTAAAAATTAACATTTTTTGGAATGCTTCAAAAGATACGGGTTTTAGCAACAGTTTTTTTAAGGGGAGGGGTTGAGTTGTTTGTTTTTTTTTTGTTTGTTTTTTTCCAGATGCTTGTATTTGTTGTAAATCTTGTTCCTATGAATTATACTTTATTTCTTCTGGAGATTAATACTCAGCTGTCACACATCATCAGGTCTTTTGTTCTGTTTTTTTTCTAGCTCTGTATGAACTTTGTCCAGAAAAAAAAAAAAAAAAAAGAAAAAGAAAAATCCGGTGTGTGCTGTACCTCGTTTCAGTATGCAGTTATTTTTCTTTTAGCAATTGTACATTTAATTTAAAAAAAAAATGTTTTCTCTATTTATTGGATATTAATGTTCTCCCTTTCTGATGAACTGTACATTGTTTTTCCTCATTTTTGTTTTGTTTTTTGACACGGTGACTGCTTTGTAAGAACTGAAACGTGGAGGCATCTCTGGCGGTGGACGGTGCTGTTTTCCTGGTGCTTGCCTCTCGACCTCTGCCTTTTCTCTCCTGATATATATTGAATTAAATCTTTATCTTGAATATAACACCACCTTTCCTGTAGATGATAGACACACTGCTCACGTAGAGATGACTAATGGAATGCTGTGTTTGTATCCTCATTAAGGAAAAAAAACAACTAATTTTTCCAAAGTGTTTTGAGAAATGGTAATTTTTTTTTTTTACTACGTAGGGGGCTTTTAGACAAGATTTTTATGATATTTGTTGAATATACTGGGATAGATGGTGCTAAATGTTCTCTTTTGAACAATCTTTTTTTTTTGTCCTCTAAAATTGAGAAATCTATTTTTCCTGTTGCAATATTACCTTTTCCTTCTCTTTGTGGTCATTTATTTATAACTGCACTGTTTTAGCGAATTCACACAGACCTACTTGCAGACACACACACACACCAAACTGAGCCAGGACATGTCTTAAACACTTGTGAATTTGTGTGACATTACTATGACTATTAATTAAATAAACACTTGATAAATCCAGACAAATGGTCCGACTTTCAGTGAAAAAGTTCACCATATTCAGTTGTTTAGCTTCGTGCTGAGATCATTTGATTTAGTGTTAACATTTGCAGAAGTAACCAAGTTGACATCTGCTTAGAACCAGTGGAAAAATGATCTCATCTGGGTCACTTTATTATTTTTAACTTTCTCAAGAACTCATTTTCTTTTTGGGCCATATCAAAATCATAAAAGTTTCCAAGGGCAGTTTGAGCCAGAATGTTTTAATAAAAGACATTAGCAAACTGTTAAAATATTAATAGCTGTTTCTGCATCTGATACTTCTTAAAATTAAATATCCTTTCACATTAATCAGTCTTTCCAGGATTATGCAATTGTTCTTTATTTGTTCTTTTTTTACAATGGTGTTTAAAATATTTGCAATATTAACTTTCTTCCCTCAATTTATTTCTTTTTAAGTATTTACGGGGCACAATAGTGAAACCTGAAACTCAACAGGTTGTTGCCAGGTAACCAAAGAGGGAGTGGGTTGCTAGGTAACCAATGAGAGCACCAACCTTACTCAGCTGGCTGCGAGAGGTTGAGCACCTAAACTTTCCTTCGCCTACATTTCCCAGAATGCCGTGTGGTTCTGGATCAGAGTCCAGTGAAATGACATATTATCTACTGATTTTCTAGTATTGTAATATACATTGTTGATTAATTGTACAACCCTAAAGGTTTATGTTGCAAAAAAATATTTTTATACATCGTTATGGTTTAAATCCTACAAATTAATTCGACAATTTACCATTGCAACTCCATATATCCGCATGCTATGCTTTATATGAGGCTTGTTGAAGAGAATATTAAAGTCCTCTGTTCGGATTGTTTCTTTAGCCTGGGAATGCTGTTGGTTACAATGAAAATATACATGAAAAAAAAAAATGTTTCCGTGTATAAACTGAGGAAGGAGATTATACAAGCAGCCAAACTTCCTCGATAGCAGAGCGGGAAAAAGTGGAGAGCGGGGTAACAAAACTGTCAGAGCTCAGTTTCCTCCCTGATAATCCACAGGCGGGATTAAATTTCTTGGGCTCGCAGAAAGAAAACAGACGCCTTAAATTTGCTTTTTAAAAAAAAAAAAAAAAAAAAAACAGAAACGTACCAGGATGTTAATTCGCTCCAAGGGCAACAATAACCTCACGATTCCTGTTCGCTCCATCAGACGTTATGTCGACGATGCGATGGTGGTTGTGAAATTCGACATCAAGGCTTAAAAAGCCGTCGACAAAAAAAAATAAATAAATAATAATAATAATAACCCTCTGCGTTACCCCGGTTTCTGCCGCTCGTTTGCGGGTTTAACTTTCGGTTCTGATGTGAAACGACAGATTTGGCAGGTGGCCGTGTTGTCGGGTCACGCTGCAGGCCAAAGGGGCAGCAGAGGGACAAGCAGGAGGAAATCCTGCTTTGAAAACACAAAGGAAGACCGACCACCTCCGTCCGTATGTCTGTCCACCCTGCTGCAGGCAGGTGGTGATAAGAGTTCACGTCCTCCTCGCTGCCAAGACAAAACACTTCGGCCGTCCAATCACGTTCCACTGGCGCAATCATGATGGTACAGAATGAGCGCAACTTTGAAGTTTGTTTATGCTGCTCCCGCAAAGCATGGGAGCAAAGAAACTATCTCATCTCTTCTGACAAGAAAAAAACTGGATGTGTCGGGTTTGACCGCTGTCCCTTTTAGTGTCGTTTTTGGAGGAGGGGGCTAATATGTGGACGATGGTGGTCGCGCCGCGTAAATAAACATTGCAAAGCTCAAAGCAAAGGAAAAAGGGTGGAAAATCAGGATCTAACGAGGCTAATTATCGAGTTTGTGCTCTGATGTTTTATCATCCGACTCTTTTTTCCCCTCCATCTCTGGGGATCTGGTTCTTCTTGCTACGAGGAAGCTGCAGATAACGCATTCATATTTCAACTATTAACAGCCCTTCAGCTTTTTCATATTGTTATGCAACAACCTGATTCTGCATGTCTGAAATCAGAAGAGCCATCAGGACAAAAACAGCTTAGAGATGCAAAAGTTACATGAAAGTTTGACAAAACATGTAATTTTTTTTTTTCAAATAAACTATAGCACGTTTGTTGTAATAAAAAAAACATTATTTTCATTTCTAATTTTAGCTTAAAAAGAAAAACATAAAACTTTTGCAAAAACGCAAAACATTTTCTTCTATTGGATGTTGATATTTCAGGAATGTTCATTTTATTTAAGGGTGTCAAAGTAAAAGAAGAGGCAATATATGACATGACAGTATTTATGTCATGTTTTCCTTCTTTATATGTGCACTTATTTAGTTTGATAAATAGCAGAACTTCCAAATAACATGTACTGAAACTTATGACTCTATTTAGAAATAGTGATAATACTTATATATTTTAATCATGACATCGATAAACCCACATTTTTCTAATTTTTCTCCTTTTCCGTTATTTTAACGTCCACAAAACTCTACACTGACATTCAGATTTACATGAACTGTGGGCAAATTCTCTAAAAAGGATCTAAATAAACTACTTTAAAGCAGGGTGTTGAATGCACGGAAAACTTTATTGCATCCTAGCAACTGCGATTGAATTCCAGCTCTGGAAGTAATATGAGGAAATGAGCAGCCTGTAGCTGGCTGTGGATGTTTTGCTTTTTGCTCTTTGTTTTCACTGAGATTTTTGGAAAAAGTACCTGAAAAGTTGCTTTGGAAAAGTTGATCCACCAAACCGAACAATAAACCAACTTATATTTCAGCACCGTCGATTCGTCTGCTCCAAAAGTCTGACTGAGCGGCCCTTCCCCCCCGTTTTCGACTCTCCTGAACCTCAACTTATCAGGCCCCGCCGCCCCATGCTGACCCCTAAAAGACGTACCCAGCCCCCACTGCAGCAGGCAGCATGTCCTGGATATGAGCGGTGGAATGCGTTTCGCTGAGAGGAGCCGCGGGAGAGAGGGTGATAAGTCTGATGGGAGGGGAGAGAAAGTGGGCTGGATGTGGGCGCAATCAGATGGGTGGGCAGGGGGTGAAAGAGGCGGAGGTAAAAGTTTGACATACTTAAAACAAAGACCAGAGGAACTGTGAGAGCTAGTGTTTTCATCAGCATCTGTGCACACGGTGTTGGCAACTAATTTAAAGTTGCAACTAGGACAAAAAAAAAGAGAGTAGAATATAGTGGCTGACAACAGAGATAAAGGAGAGGAAAACCAGAAGGAGCAGCTGGAAACCACCAGAAAACCAAAATCAGAACAGAAAAAAAAAAGCAGGAAAAACGACTGAAAGAAGAAAGAGCGCGGTTGAACCGAGCAGGAGAAACCAAGTGGCCTGCAGTCATCCCGACGAGAGGCGAACCTGGAGGAGGAACAGCTAGAGGTCCAACGGGCCGCACATCACAACGTGAGTACGAGAGCTGCAGCATCTCTCCCGTTTCCTTACGTTCCTCTGCAACATCTGATCTGGGAAAACGTCTACGCATTCCGAGCTGATTTCCCAGATCTAAGAGTTTTAGAGAACCAGAAACACTGGAGCTAGTTTGGCTCAGGTTAGGATGCGCTGCAGACCCGACACGCCGCAGTTAGGTTCTCCATGTTGGCGTCATAAACTTTCCACAAGCAAAAAATTCAAACACCTAAAGAATCTTAAAAGTGTTTTCTGAAGGTTCTTTGGAGAACCGTATTGTTTTACTGACTGTAAAACAATAAATGATGCTAAAATTACATTAAAATTATATACAAAAAGGAGAGAAATAAAAAGTCAAATGAAAATTTCCACTTTTTTTGTTTAAGAAATAAAAAAATTAATAAAATGTAAGTTAAAGCATGAAGCAATTGGTGAGATGGCGACATTTTTCTTTTGATCAGTTGTCTAGTGCCGACAAAACTCCAAAAGAAAAAAATTTGAATGGGAAAAAAAATACTGGCATTCCTTCATTTACAGATGTTTTTGTATTTTCTGCCATAGTGCTTAAAATGTATTTTAAAAAACTCAAACTAATTTAATTGATAATTTTGAATCAGCGAGTTAGACTTCAAAGAAAACCAGAAACACCCAGGGAAAGGTGACATTTCCTCAATTTGATGTTTTAGGTTCATCATCTAACAGGGGAAATAACATTTGCCTAAACATTTAATTATGTAAGTTATTCCGAATGAAAGACAAAGAGCAAAATTAACGGCAATAAAGAAAGTGACGCCCATTTTAGAGTGTACTTTTTTAGTTCGACTCTCACTAACATTTGGTTAGAAATGTCCAGGATATTAACATCAACACTCTAGTTGAGGGCGCGCTTACAGATTTAGCACCAATAGTTTTATTTTTCTAAAATCCAAATGACCAGATTTGCAGACAATTTCCAATCAACAAAGTTTGAAAATCTCACACCGCATTTTATCACCAAGGTATGAATTAATATGAATTGTTCTTGTAATCTATATCTTCTGAGTTGAAAGTAAGACATGTTATGAAGAGAAACTGTTTTTCAGACGACAGTAGGAGGTAAAAGGGGTGGAGTGCGGTACAACTGAGTCACACACACACACACACACACACACACACACACACACACACACACACACACACACACACACACACACACACACACACACACACACACCTTCCTGCCAGGCCTTCCTCTGTGACCTTCCACCTCACAACACTTGGGACAACAATAGACTAGGGGCACGTTAAACAAACAGGTTACATCACACTAATATTTTCTAATTAGTCACTCACTCCACCTGATCTTATTTTAACAAGGGTTCAGAAAGAAAAAGTCACGACAACCCAGTTGATTCTTAATGTTTGGTTTATGATATTTCTTTTCAATTTCATTTGAAGCTTCAATTGCTGCAGCTCCATAAACTTGTAAATTTGACAAACGTAAATGCTCAGTTTTGCTTCTTTAACATGTAGCTGCCCCCCTTCTCTAGAAATTACTTGGGCTGGATCATGAGCGTTTTCTCTCAAAAACAGACACCAATTCAACGTATGAAAATCACAGATCAACTCAGTTTATGTGGCACCACGGGGGGGTCAGTTCTTCTGTTTTCAGCTTGGCATGACTATTTGTTGGCAGCTTATTTCAATTCAGTACAGTTTGCAAATTCGCAAACGGTGTCTTTTCAAAGTATATAAACACATATAAAAACAGAGTCGCTGTTTTAGCTCGGTAATCAAAAATCAAAATGAGTAAACAATCTGTGTGGCCTGAGTTCAGCTGAATGTTGGATGGATTGGAGTTAGTCATTTTTCTGCAGAAAAATCAGTCTTTACGTTCTTAAACTGAGGTCCCGGCATTTTAGCATCAAAGCACTGATATATTAACAAGAGTGGAATCTTTTAAGTGCAGGGACCGTTTTTTTGTTTTATCTGTTACTCCGTCTCATGACCCTAGAGAGGTGAGGATATCCTGTACCAGACACAGCTGCTTATCACAAAAAAAGAAGAAAAAATCTGTCCAAAAACAGGATGAATGCAAACTAAAAGAATCTTGGGTCCAACCAGAACTTCCACTAAAACTCTGGCATCAGAGTTTGGAAACACGAACGTTAGGCGAACTCAAAAAGTCTCATGCAAAAATGTGGTTGAATGAGGTTGTAAATCTAATTCTGCTGACGTTCTTCACTAAAAGCAGCAGCAATAAAACTGTTCTTGTCTTCTAGATAATCTAACACATTATATCAATGTCTAACTGTGGGGAAGAGGAGCATGGCATGCAGAGAAAGGCAGCGCTTTGCAGCAACATATCGGCCCCTATAAATTCTTTTCATGCTATTTTTTATGTTACAACTTCAAATATTTTTGTATTTTGTTGGTTATTTTAGGTGAAAAATCAACATTTGGCTGTGCATAATTGTGGAGACGAACAGTAAAGTTCCAATTTGTTTTTCCTTTACAAAAGAAACCTGGAAACAAGATTTGACTGAAATTGTTGTCTTTTCTTCCTTTTGAAATAGCTAAAGCTAAGTCAGACTGGATGGAGAACATCTGTGAAGATAAATCTTTTAAGTCTTGCCACAAATTCTCAACTGGTTTTTGTCTGGACTTTGACTGGACCACAATAACAACCCTAATCCCTAACCCCACATTAGAATTTATACTGCGACTAAATTACACACCGGGCCACAGAGTCTACTAATCAGGTGACTTCTGAAGGAAATTAGTTTCACATGTTTTGATTATGGGTATTTGAGTAAACACCAAGTTTTCATAGTTCCACTGCAAAACAAACTGGAAAACCACGTATAATTTCCCTTCCATGTCAGGTATGTTCTACCCTGCGTTGGTTTATTCCATAAAATCACAGTAAAATATGAGATTTGTGTTTGCAATGTGGCGAAAAGTGACAAAGTTCAAGCAACCTTAATTTGCACAGGAAAGATAAATCTACATTGTTTAAATATGCAACAACTTCACATCCAGAAAACACAAACACACCCTGACCTTGATGTTAGTTTCATCTCTTCACCACAACACACAAATGGCAATTATGGGCCCCTTTCCTTTCAGCCAATCAGCTCGCTGATGATAATCACCTTTAGATTCAGACACTTCCTCACAGATTAAACATCTAACCTCCTCATGAACCCAAAGTCAAAGAGGCAACTTTGATCAAACTCAACCCGTTTTATCCTGTAGCTCCTGACTTTTGTTGCCTCTTTCTTTCTATTTTTCTCTCTGTACAGTTCACGATGAGTGTGAGCAGCACTCTGGAGAAGGGGGCCCACCACCAGGCCCTGGACCTCTCTGAGGAGCTGCCGCCTCACCTCCATCACCACTCCAACCACCAGCAGCATCTCCACCATTCCAACTCCCTGGCGTCCACCACCGCTGTGGGCGGAGGTAGAGAAACCCCGTCGCGTGTGGTCATACCTCCTCCGTATTCCGCAGCCGAGAGCGGCGTTGGGGGCGGCGAGGCCCCTCTGGAGCTGCGTGGGTCGCTGGACTGCTGGGCCTGCTCGGTGTTGGTGACGGCCCAGAACCTGGTGATTGCTGCCATCAACGCTTGCCTCGCCGCCGTTGTGTTCGGCACCATCCTGACCCCGGCCATCGTCATGGTTGTGTTCGGCTTCCTGTGTCACTCTACGGTAAGAAATGACGGTTTATGCATCGATACCGAAGATGTATCGTATCGAACCCTGTCGGAGAACCGATACCGCCTTCAGCTAGCATGCAGCTACTAGGGATTTTCCCCCAAACAGCTGCTGATGCTACGTTCAGGTACAGCTGGGATAATAGGGTGTCTAAATGAAAACGACACCGATGCGATTTAAACGTGTTTTATTCCCCAGTGTTGACACGGTCTTACTTACATTTAATTGTTAATTCGACTGTTTTCAAGTGGTTATAATGTCGTGTAACCTGCCTATCCTGTACTCTTCTTATGCTGCTTCAATCATTGGAGAAAATCCAGCCACATAGTCTTATGTTTCAGAACATGACAAAATCTAATTAATTGCAAAATGAAAGAAAATCCTTGTTTACTGCCTTGAAAAGTAGAAAAAAGATTAAGTTAATTAAGTTTTCTTGACTGAAGCAAACTGAAAATGTGTGTGACGTTGTGTACTTTTACACTTCAATCAACCATTACAATATATGTTTGTCATTTTGATAGATCAGCAGCCTTAATGCATATTTGCAAAGTGGATTGATAAAAAAAAAAAAAAAAAACAGGCTGTCCAAAATGTTCAGATTTGTTCTCCTATAATCAGGACCATCATGTTCCCTTTATTTACCACTTTGTGTCTATCGCATAAAATAGCAATTAAACACTACAAAGGGGCTGGAAGATGGTTAAACCCATCCTTTTATGAAACATCTGAAAGTGCTAATCTTCTAACTTTGATCCAGAAGTTTGAAATAGTTTTGCTTGAGGCGGAGGGTGGAGTTTTGGCTCCATCTCTGATGAGAGATTTCATAATCAGATAGATCTGACGTTCCTTAAGATGTCGAGGAGATGGGAATCTGGAGGGAGCAACTGAGCCAGGAGAGCAACTGGTTTCCTGCAACTAAGTAATAAACAAAGAAAATAATATTAAATGTTGTCAGTACAGAAACTACCTGTGTGTTATTGGCTTTAATCATCCTGAATTGGATGAAAACGTCATCCAGGCTTTGTGGTTTTGTCCAAAAAAAAAACTTTTTTTTTTTTTTTTTTTAAATCGCAGACCTCCCTTTAATGACCAGAGAAGCCAGGATTCTCTCCGTTCACATGTCCTCTCACAATAAGACCTCATGTGACAGCAGATTAGAGGGGGATTATCCAGCCTCTGGCATGCTGGAAGAACGAGGCGAACCAAAGGAATAGGAAATACTAAGAATTCAAACTCAACCAAACTACAACCAAATTACAGGATTTCTCCGCTAGGAGAACATTAAAATGACCCAGTATTTAAAAGATCTAAAGTGATTTAAATCTAATCTAAAGTGCACAAAAAAAAATCATAACAGATTAATAAGAATGACATTGACTCTTCTTATCAGAGAACTAAGTAAAACCCTGCTGCGTCCTTTGGATTTAGGCTAAATGTCAGCAGCTAACCTGCGCAGTCGATTAACTGACCGCCATCAGTGAGAGCAACGCTATAAAAGCAGGAGTTTAACACAACGCCAGGGCGGAAAGACATCAGAAATGAACTAGAGGAGCCGTTTTTTGTAGCCTTTCAATCTCAGAAGTCTTATAAAACCATCATTATCTCTAAACAATTCGAGGTGTTTTAAACAGTTATCAGTCCTCCCAACCCTGTGAACTGTGATACATTTATGACATCCTTTCCTTTTCCTGCAACTGTACGGATATATTCAATTTTACATGGACATAAAAAGAGATCCGGCCTCATCTTAAGAAGCTTAAGAGTTTCTTCTGTTCCCCAAAAAGGTAGGAAAAAATGTTGATTTAGCCGCTCCTAATGTTCCAGCTACCTCCCAGATGGTTTTGTTTTGTTTGTGCAGCCTGACGATTCCCCTGTTTGTGCTGCACTGACATCTCCCAATGCAAATACAAGCACAACATTTGGGATCGATTCAAGACTTTGAGGGGGAGCATCCCACGCTGGTCTGGGAAAGTTGATTCAAGTTGACTGACTGTAGAAAACACCAGCAGATTAAGCTACATTTCGCTGCGATTTCTGAATGAATAAAGCTTCGACTTTATTCATGTTTGTTGTATTGCCCAACAAAAACTGTATTTGTTGGGCAACTTCATGGATTCTGAATTCAAATGGAGTCAAAGCAATGGATTTGCTGCTGTCAGTTTTATTTTCGATGCTGCTGAGGGTCTGGAAACCGTTTCTGCTCTCTGCGTTTTTGTTTGGACACTCAAACATTCGTCTCTCGAAGGCCGATAAGGATGATTCAGGCCATCTGTCTCTCAGCTTCCCTCCCACATTCAAATCGCGATCCCTTCACCTCTTTCGCCCACTCCCTCTGTTATTGCTCAGCAACAAGTGTTCAACAGGATGCACCGAGAAAACAAGAGATTGGGACCTTGTAGTTCGCCATACGGTTTGAGCCTAATTCATTTTGTGTAAAGGGGTTTTGCTTTTGAGAGGGTGATTCTTAAATGCTGCCCATAAAGGCGAGTGTTTTGTTTAAGACTAGCGCCTGTCGTCACCTTGTACATACCACACGGAGTGCGTCATCTCCTGCTTTTATCCGTGACCTCTTCCCTTAAACGCAGCACTGTGCAAAAGCCTTGAGGCGACTCTCATTTCTTTATATTTTGCATCTTGTGATGGTTTAACACAGTCTTTTCTTCATTTATACTTTTTCTAATCATTTTCAGAGGAATTATTTTGTTTTGTTTTTTTTTTAAAAAGCTAATTCAAACTAGGGCTGCATGATATTAGGAAATGTTGCAACAGTGACAATATTTAAAATATCAGGCGGGATACATCACTTCTGACTTCTTCCCTCTCTTCCTCATCTGTGCTTCCACACCTCTGTCACTGTTAGTATTATGAGCAACGTCAGTGATCTCTAATGCAATCGTTTGCTGCTCTGACACCTAGCTAAATATTACATTAGCGTGAAAAATGCAATTTCACAACACTTGGAATATATTAGCCAACAGTTATTACACTCCAAAAAGTGTAGAGATGCAGGATATACAGGCATCAGCATTGGTGTCAGTCGATATTTGTCATTTAACAAATCGGTCGAATATGTAAAACTGTCAATATTAATAACCAATGTTTTTTTTTTTCAATCTTGTTGTCGTTTGTTTTTCCCTAATGCTTTGCTATATGAATATTGTGCACACTGGTATTGTGACCACCATGTTTTTGCATAACACTTACTAAGATTAAATTACACTAAGCACGCTTAATAAATGTAACTGAGTAGTGGAACTGGTTACTACCCCCTCTGCTTTTTAGAAGGTAATTGCTCCTTGAGTTTTTGAAAAGTCTTGAGAAGCCACATTTTGGCTGCTGAGTGAAAACAAACGTCCATCCATTTTCTTTACACCCTTGTCCCTCAGTGGGGTCGGGAGGGTTGCTGGTGCCAATCTCCAGCTAACGTTCTGGGTGAGAGGCGGGGTCACCCTGGACAGGTGGCCAGTCTGTTGCAGGGCAACACAGAGACACACAGGACAAACAATCATGCACCCACACACTCACACCTAGGGGCAATTTGGAGAGGCCAATTAACCTGACAGTCATGTTTTTGGACTGTGGGAGGAAACCGGAGTACCCGGAGAAAACCCACACATGCACAGGGAGAACATGCAAACTCCATGCAGAAAGACCGGGGCCGGGAATCAAACCCAGAACCTTCTTGCTGCAAGGCAACAGCTCTACCAACTGTGCCACTGTGCAGCCCGCTGAAAACAAATGTTTTGGCTAAAATTCCAGCTGTCCAATAAATCTGGTACCAAATGAAAGACAAACCACACCATTCTGAAGACCACACACATGCTGCTGGCTAACACACTTCAGGCAGGAGAGAGAGAAAACTGCTTTTGGCGCTTCCTTCTGGGTGTAGGGAGGACAGAAACCTCCCAAAAGATCTTCCTTATTCAGCTACAGAGTCTAAAATGTGGCGAACTTTGACACTTGATGCTCTTTTGGGGTTTAATACATCAACTTTACTTCCTCTTTCTTCTGCTTGCTGACACAGACAAAATGCAGTTTTTAATGTTAATTAAAAAATAGTAATGAGACATCACAACATGGTAACCGTTAAAACCAGTAATTGATGGAAAATTAGTCTAGACCCTGGAAAAACATTCTGAAATGCTTGAGAATTATAAATACCAGAGATGCACCGATCCGATGTTAACATCTGGATCAGTCAAGATATTAAAAAAATGAACAGATCAGGTGTCAGTGACAACGTAGTCGATCCAAAAAGGCAGATCTATTCAGTCTAATTCTATGCTTTGTGCTCTGAGAGACGTTATTTATTTTACATTATATCTAGAATTCCTAATTGAATTTCTGAACCATTTGAAAGAAAGTTTGTTGGACTTTATTTTTACATGTTTGACCAAAGTAGTCAACCGTATTGTTTCTTTATTATTCATTTTACATTGGCTGTTATATTCCAAATTGCTCTGACTGAATAAGTTAAAGTTGTGTTGCTTTTACATGTTTGTCCAAGCTCAGGAAGCTACTGCTGTATTTAAGAGTGCTGTTCTGGTGCAGAGTTATCAAATATGTTTGTAATTTCTTTATCGGATCGGTGTCAGCTGATGCTAAGCCTCAGATATCCGTATCGGTATCGGAAGTGAAAAGAGTGGATTGAATTTAAGGCAGTAAAAAAGAAACGGCCTTTTGCGCAGTTCTGTACCTCTACCAGAGCCTTCACTGCGGTTTTCCTGATCTGCGTCTGCAGGTTCGCCCCCACGGCACGACCCCCTACTGCTCCGACCTGCTGACTGACGGAGGCTGCGTGGCTCTGCTGGTGGTGGGCTTCCTCCTGGTCACCCCTCTGCTGGTCCTGGCGTTGGCCGCGTACTGCCGTCTGGCCCGACACCTCCAGCTGGGCCTGTGCTTCATCCCGTACAGCCGGGCCGTGTACAAGAACCTGCCGGCCACCCAGCACCGCGGCCTGGGCACCGGCTGCTGCGGCGGCAGAGACGGAGGCGAGAGCGGCCGGAAGGGAAAGGTCTGGGTGTGAGAGAGGAGAGAGATGGAGGCTGAGACGGAAAACGGGGGTGTGAGGAAGACTATTTGATGACACGAAAAGGGAAGCAGGATGAAGGTTGGGTAAAATGATTCAGAAACAGGAGGAAAAAATAAAACAAAAGCAGCAGAATGTGTGTAATGTCTCATATCAAATCAGAACAATACCTGGTGTGGGAGGTTACAGGTGTGTGTGTGTGTGTGTGTGTGTGTGTGAAGGACAGATTCCAGTTGTACTGACATCATCCCGATTACATTTCCTTTAACTGGAACTCCCCTCTCTGTTATAACCTTCAATTATTAAAAGTACAGATTACGCTCCACTTAATGGATTTTAATGAATGCTGCCGGTTTGCAGCTGATTAAACTAAAGGATCAAAATGAAGCCACAGATTGAAAACAAAAAACTGCCGCAAAAAATGTGGCAAGTTTTATGCAAATGCAGCATATTTACCGGACATGGAGCCGTCTGTGACTTTCCTGAATAAATCACAGGAAAGAGGAAATCTGAAAATAGCGCTGCGTGACGACACAGAACAGATTTGTCTCTTATCACATTTACATCATCATGGAAAACTTGTACTTGTGAGCTCGTAGTTTATTGTTTAGCTTTGTGAACTTTGCCTGCATCATTTCCTTTTTTTTTTTTATAAATAAAGTTCTTGGATTTTTCAAGAGTTGTTTCTTTTTTTAAAAAAAAAACCAGTGAGAGAAACTGACTTGATGAAATGCTTGTTCTAATTTAACACGTTGGCTTTACTGGCATATTTACCTGAATATTCAGACAATTCCTTGACCTGTGACCAGCTAAGCAGAGCTTTATAAACCCACTCTGACTCAGAATTACTGCTATATTCATCACTATGCAGCATTTACATCTATACATTCACCTTAAATGGAAAATAACATGCAAAATAAAAATAAAAATACAATCCAGAGGTGGTCTGACATTTTGAGGCATACAGAAATCTTATTTTTCAAATCTCGACGTTTTGGATACAAGTTCAACAAAATGAGCTTAACTACAAAAATCTTGGTCAAACTTTGAACTGCTAAATGATATATTTCTCAATAAAACCACTTGAAACATATTGAGTGTTCCTTGTTGAACGTCAATATATACCAGGGAAATATTTGATAAAAGCATAGATATTGCACACTACAACAAATTAGTGCGCAATACAAAATGCAGCTTTTTGTCTCCCTCTAGTGGTGATAGACCAGAATTATCAGACGGCAAGAAATATGAGTGAATTTTTGTTTTTAAAAAGTCTCCACAAAACCTCCTATGAACAAAATGAACATTTGAAAGTATATGCATATGCATGTTCTATGAATATAACTCTGAAAATCCAAGAGCGGTATTAAACATTGACAGTTTCGTTTTAGTTAGATTCACCATTTAACATGAGAAATTGTATTTAATTTTTCTTAATTTTAACATATTTGTTAAAACTGTGGCTAAGTCATCGCAGTATCAGGAGGTAAATAATCTAAAAAAAAAAATCAAGCTCCTCTCCCTTCTAGGTCTAAATGCACAAATACACTGTTCTGTCAGAAACAACCAATAGGAGCCAGGGGGAGGGTCTTATCGCTGTCAAATACTTTGTGTACAGCCTGCTCAGACCCTCTCTGATACATGGAGGATAAATGATCCATGGAGCCCTTCTTGTCTGCACTGACCTTTCCAGAAAGTTCGTGACTATAAGCTAGAAAGTTGGGTCTGTGCTAAGAAACTAAAAGATTTAAATAAACTCAAAGATTTTACTATGAAAAGGTGTTAAATGTCCCGGTAGCTGCAAAAACTGTGGTCATGACATCACTTACTAAGCGATGTTTCACCAAAGATCAGTCAAACCAAACTGGCGGCATTCCCACTTATGGCAACTCGTGATGCACAAACGACTAGGAACCAGGAAAACTCTGACCTCTGAGAAAGAAGTACAGTCGGCTGACAATTTGCTCTCCGACTGTTGGCTGCGTGTTTAGCCAGGTAATCGCCTGCTAAGCCTCTCTAAAGGTGACCAGTCAAAGAGAAGGACAGGAATCATGTCTGACAGGAGTCTCTGAAATCATTTACGACCAAGACGGACCGAGAAGCGCTCAGCTGCTGCATCTCAACTCCCTGTCGTTTTCCTGGCACTTAGGTTAGAGATCCGACAAGGTAAGCAGACTGGAGTGAAAACGGAGAACAATGTCTGTTGTGGCAGTGAAGTAAAATGGCCTACATAACTATTTTTTTGTGAGTGTAAAGAGAGTATTTGCTGTTTATATATTGAATCTCTCTTTATTGCAGCAGCATGTCCAAAGCAGCAGACAGGACCTCTTCCACAACGTCCGCCGATTCGGCCTCAGGAGACGGGTAGGTTTGAACTGTTCCAATCTTAAATCAACATGGCTTTGACAACGCCGTGTAACTTGAAATGTCTGTTCTCTCACTTTTTTCAGCAAAGATGGCGGCTCCAAAACTAGCACAGCCACAAACTCCCCATCGGGTTCGGTTTCTGAGACACCGAAGAAATCCTCAAAGAAGGCCAAGAAAAACACAGAGAGCATGAACAAAGTCTACAACTCCATCCTCAACAGTGTTTTTGGGGCCGTAAGTAGCCAACACGGCAGAGCACTGAATGAAAACTACATTAACCTTCTTAACAAACAGCGACAGTTACATTTCCTTGTCTTGACACAAATGCATATACAAAATATGTAAGAAAATAGAAACAGTAGTAGTTAACCATCGCCATCGTCTGAACCGGATCTTTCTGACGCTGCTGGCTCTGGTCCTGGTGTCTCTGCTGCGTTAGCGGCTCTCTAGTAAAGGCTTAATGTCACAGTTTGTTAAGGTTATCCGCCTGAAACGTTCTCCAACACCACTTGTTTGTCCTTAAAAATAGCCTTCGTGTAAAGTGGCTCAGGTGGTTTTAATTACCTGATTGGTAATGTTTTGTTTGCTCCGGGTGTAAATGTAACCCGAGGAAGTCGCCCAGATCTCTTAGCCACTCGTCACAATGAAACAAAAGACAGAGTATATACAGATTTATTTTATTTTATTGTGATTTTCACATTTTGTTAATAGTTTAAATATGATATTTATTTCCATTAATCTGTATTTCCTGTTTCATCAGGACAGAGACCTGGCTCAGGCTGAAATAGACGGTGAGTCTCATTTCTGCAGCTCAGTATTTATGTCAGTAACAGAAACATGTGAGCGGTTGGAAAGTTAAAAATCCAGATATTCAATCTTAAAAAATAATGGCAGTGCTTAAAAATAGATTGAATTACCACTTGATTTCCATATGGTGGGATTTTTATGATAAAAATGTTTAGAGTTTAGAGTTGTGAAAGAACATGTGCATTATCCCGTTTAGTTTTTTGCCAAAAGAGTTTTTATGCTCTTATTTAAGCTGTCGCTACAAGATTAAGCATCCCTGGAGCTGTGGATATTTTCTGACACTTTGCAGAGTTGCAAGAAGCCTTCAAGGAGTTCGACTACGACCAGGACGGCTATCTGAACTACAAAGATGTGGCTGAATGCATGAGGACCATGGGATACATGCCCACGGAGATGGAGCTGCTGGAGATCGTGCAACAGATCAAGATGAGAAGTGAGTCTGACGGGAAAACAGTTTGAGTTTTCAACCAAAGGTAACAGATCAGAAGTGAGTTTTTGTTTTGTAATTGCGGATTCTTCGCTTGGAATAGCACAATCTGGACTCTGACATATTTGAAAGTAATGTTACAGCTTATTTTGTTTTTATTTTTTAAATTAAGACTATCCTTTTCTTCTGCTTTCTTTTCACATTTTGATTCAGAAATCTTGTTGCACCCAGTTTCAGCACTTCAGCATTTAATTTGTTTAGTTAAATTTCTTGACGTTTGACTAATTTGAAAACGTCTCCGATTTCAAATAAAGTGTGTCGTTAAATGTTGAAAGAGCCAACAAAATTATAGAGCTAACAAATCTTTTTAATCCTTCAAATCTTTTGATTAAAGTCCACTTTCACCATGTCTTTGATTTCACCATTTTTCATCATCAACAAAATAAAGATTGAACCAATTAAACGCATTTAATTCGCCTTTAATTCACTTTCTATTTTATGAAACTTGCGGATCAAATGTGGTGAAAATCAACTCTTTTTTTTTCTGTGTCTTCCTCCCCCGACCCGTCTCTCTTTTAGTGGGCGGCTTAATGGACTTTGAAGATTTTATTGAACTGATGGGACCGAGGATGATGGGAGAAACCACAAACATGCTGGGACTCAAGGAGCTCCAGTCAGCCTTTCTACAGGTCAGCTACTTAAAGAACAGATCCAGTGAAATTAGTGGAAAGATAACAATTAGAGAAAAGCTTGTTGAAATGAAATTAAACTGCAAAAAAAATACAAAGCTGTATATAGAGAATAGAGAAATTGGAGCAAATTTTAGATGATATAATCAGAATTTTCTCCTTCACGATAGTTTGACTTGGATGGAGATGGAAAGATAAACCAGGACGAGATGAAGGAAGCTCTGAAAAGTCTCCTGGGGGAGAAGCTGAAGAAGGGAGAGCTGGAGGAGATCCTGAAGGAGCTGGACGTCAATGCAGACGGAAGCATCGACTTCGAAGGTCAGAGGTCATCAAACGCTCTATTTTCCCCATCAGTGCTGGTCGAGGATACAATTCTGACTGTGTGTTTTGTTCCGTTTCATTTCCAGAGTTTGTGATGATGCTTTCTATTCACTGAAATCACGAAGCAACATCTACGTGGGCTTACGACACGCACTTACAGACGATGGACAAAATGTTATTAAATAATGGGGTGACTGTGGCTGTGTGGGTAGAGTAGTTGTCTTGCGATTGGAAGGTTGTAGGTTTGATTCCAGCTTCCTCCTGCCCCATGTCAATGTGCCCCTGGGCAAGGCACCTAACCCCAAATTGCCTACTGAGCTGCATATCGGTGTATAAATGTGTGAGCGTTTGTGTGAATGGGTGAATGTGACTCTAGTGTAAAGTGCTTTGAGTGGTCAAAAATGATTGGATAAAGTGCTATACAAGTTCAGTCCTTTTACAATCATAAAAATAAACCAATATTTTGTAAATCTTGCTTCAATGAAGACAAATACAGATGTTTTCAAAACATCTTTTTGTTTGTAATGTGGATGTGTATTTTTAGTGTTCAACTATGAAGCTGTAAAAAAAAAACTGATTTGATTTGCATTGTACTGAAAGCTGAACGACGATATTTCAGTAAGTGACTGAGTTTGTTGCTTTGTCGTATTATGTAAATAAAACATTACAATCCCTTTTTTTTGCTATTTTAATAAATAAATTCAAATGCGACGAGTCTGTAATTTCTTCATAACAAAGATAAGAGATTATATCAGCCTCTCAATCTCTTTATTCAGAAAACAAATTTTTTTTAAACCATGTAAAATTATTACATTTGCATCAGCATCTAAATAATACAAGTTAAATATAAATGATCTAATAAACCAGGTCTAATCTGCACTCTTTAAAACCAGAGACCAAATTAAAGGCGGCCTGTCAGAATCACATTTGAGTTCAGGTTCAAGAGCATCGACATGTCAGAAGGTTAAGTGCCATTAGTGAACCACACTAAGTTTTTTTTAAAAAGGTTTTATTGGCTCTAGTGGCCTTTATTTGATGGTTGATTGGCAGGGGGGGAGACATGCGGCGAGGGTTGGCAGGCCGGGAACTGGGCCAGCGACGGCCGCATCGAGGACTGAGGCCTCCATATGTGGGTTGTGCTTAACCCCTGCGCCACCACAGCAAACCCCCACACTTTAAGTTTTAAGATGTGTTCACACACTTCAGCAGAGTGTGAACACACGTAATGCCCACTCCCTCACAAAATAAAACAAAAGAGAAAAAGAAAAAGTGGAGTTTTTGCATATAGAGAAGCCTTAGTGGCATCCAACCTAACAGGAAATGGGTTTAAACAAACGATTTCACCTATAAATTAAGAGTTTTGTTCTTCAGATATACGTTTTGAAACCATGTTTCTGTAGTTCACAGCTTGTAAAAATCTAACATTGATTAGGTCTAAATTTAATCTTTCCAAATATGAACTAAATTGTATTACAACCAATATTAAAAATAATACATCATATATATCTAATTAGACATCTACTCTTGGAGGATATTCAGGACTTTGTGTAACTTTGTGCAAACTACAAAAAAAAAAAAAGACAAAACTCCCATGTTTGGGCTGAACATTTGAACTTTGCAAAACGGAAAAAAATCAATAACTGCAAATGACTCATTATTGTCATGTCTAATTTTGAGATCCTAAAGAGTATATCAGTTACAAATGCAAATTGTAATTTGAATACTTTCTTATTGTAACGATTTTTAAAATCCTTTCTTTTTCTCTTCCACAAAGATGGAAATATCAGCTGTTAAATAATCACATCAGATTTGTTTTTACTTACAAAGCAGGATGACTGAACATCCTCCAGGAGTAATGTTTTCCTATTTGTGGCCCTGGAACTTACAGTCCAGGTTTGTCTTCAGATTTTAAACATTTACTGCCAAGTGTATGGTTTAGAAGATCTCCCCATTCTTCTAGGTTTAATTTTTTCTTTTCTTTCATCCTCCTCTCCAGGGAATGTTCACTCTGACTTTTGTAAACTTTGCGACACTGAGAAACACCATCAGTAAAAGCAGGCTTTGTAAACAAATACACCTACAGCCCCGTTAAAAAAAGAAAGTAAACCCTCTTTACATTCTAGCAGATTAGAATTTTGTGTTTTAGGGAATGACTTTTCCATACTGGACTCATCTTTTTGAATTGTTGTGTGTCTAAGTAATTCCCACTTTAACATTTAAAACTGGAGGAGGGTGTACTTTCTTTTCAGCATGACGGTGAGTTTAAACCAGCATGTGATAATGCGTGAGGCTCACATTGTTTTTAGGGCTCCGGTTCTTCAGATTGCTTACATTGATACAGGATGCGCATGCAGTTAAAGCCGTACTGTATGCTTTGAAGGTCGTTTCAACAGTTCTTAAAACTATTTCAGTTTATGACAGAAAAAATAAAGTTCACCACAATACTTCTATAATAGCTATACCCAGTTTAGTAACCAATTAATTTAGTTTTTATCTCTATATTGTTGCTGATTTCGATGCCGTTGATCCTTCTTTTCTATGCTTTGTTTATTCTTTAAGTCCAATTATACAACAACTACAAACCTGAACTTTTCCTCACTTTATTATATCCAGTCTTCAGTAAAGAGCAGAAGAGCTGCTGGCTATAAAAACCATGAAACTGATTCGGTGGCCTGAGTCTACAGCTCGTTGCTCTGCTCATCCGCAAACTCAGCCATGATGTCGTGAATCCAGACGTCGTGGTCCTCGTGCGAGGTGTCCACCAGGAAGACGCTCAGCTTCCTGTCCCACGGGTTGCCGGCGTCCTGCGTGGCCTCCAGCTGGGCCACCAGAGGTTTCTTCTCCACGTGGTTCCTGAAAACGATGGAGGCTTCCTCTGACCACAGCCGCTGCTTCACTCCTGCAGGAGAAGCGAGAAACGGTCAGTAAACCGGAGTTCAGATTGTGGCAAAATCTAATACTAGACCATTGAATAATAATAAAAGTAAAAAATGCATCCTAAGGTGCAGGGAAAGCTCATTATTACTCTACCAACAGATTTTGGACACTGCTTTATATTTAAAGAACAAAATCCGAAACTTAATTTCTCAAATCACAAAAATACAGTGTCTCACACCAATGTAACCCAAAAATAAATTTATTTTACAAGGGTTACATGAGAAGATGGACTGGATTGCTGAGCATACCTTAAAAACGAATAGTGAAACTATAAAGGTTGAACCTGGACTCACCAGCCAGCTGGGCGTGGATGCCCTGGAACGGCAGCTGTCTGAACTTCTTGCTCAGCGTCCGGAGCTGACTGCAGCTGACCAGCTCATGTTTACCATAGTCCAGCTCATAAACAGAAACCAACCCGTTGGTCAGAACTCCTTTCACCAACACACGGTGCCAACTGCAAAGTAACATTAACAGAGAACTAGTTTTAATCAAGCTCTCAATGGAAAACCAGCTGCTTGTATCTATTGGTTAATGAAATAAAGGTTAACGCTCACTTGTTCTCAATTTTAGCAGCATAAATCTGATTCTTCTCCACTTTAAATGGTTTCTCCTCAGTTTTATTGTAGGAAAGTATCATTTCTCCCATCAGCACCACCAGTTTGTACATGTCTCTCCAGGGCTGCAGCACAAAGTGTCCTGGATGACACGCCACAGACACGTACACATCCATATTGTGTCCTGCAAGTACACAAAATGACAGCACTGTATGGTGGAACATTTTAATTAAAAAAGCCATAAAAAAAGAGGTTTTCTGTACAAGATTTATGCTTTGCATTCTTTATTCTCACCGATTTGGGGTAGCTCTAGCAGTGGCGGCAGTTGGAGGAGGGCTGAAGGTGATGATGGTGTTCCAGGAGGGCTGGTGGACGCTGCGTCTCCTTCTCTAGGTCCTGACTGCGTCCTCCTGGGATGAGGCTTGGCTGGGACAGAAGCCGACGTCGGACTGCCACTGGTGGAGTCACTGCTGCTGCTCGAGGTCTTGGAGGAAAACGGGTTTGTGGAAATCTTGGTTGGGCTGTGAAAAGAGATGAGAAAAAAAAAAATCCCATTTTACTGTGACCATAAACAGATGTTAATCAGAAGAGAGCTGCATGAAGCTGAGTGGGAAAGCAGCAGATGAGACCTGTGGCTGATCAGAAAGACATCCGGTTGCTGCTTGAACAGGCCGGACTGGGCCATCTGGTGGTTGAGGCTGCGGGCCGGGTCGTGGAAGTTCTTGTCAGTGAACAGGTGAACACAGACGCAGTGCTTGGTTTTGTCCATCTTGGCAACCTGGGGAGTGTGGAGGTTTGTGAATGAAATTTTGCAAAAGTTGCAACACAAATTGATCAACGGCATCCCCCTGCAACTTTCAAACACCCTCCAGATTGACCCTGCTTTGCTGTACAGCTATGAAATTTGGAATACTTCTACAACTCCCCAAGACTTACAGAGTTGGGCATTTTGGATTGAAGTTCCAACTTTGACCCCATTTTGACCTGCATTTGATCAAAACTCATCCTACAGACCAAACAATTGACTTCTAATTTGGTCAGTTTGCTCAGTAGGCATGGGGGATCTAAAGTTATCAAAAATGGTGAGTTTTCACGCATACTGAAGAGCAAAACCAGACCTCAAAGTTTGACATCTCGCCATGATGCACAAAAAAAGAGAAGAAAAGGGACAAAACCAAAGTTTACAGGAGAAAATAAAACATTAATTCCACTGAAGAATTATCCCAACACTGTTTTTAGAGGAATGCTAATGATAACGTGCTAAATTCAATCCACCATGACATGCTACAAATATATCACTCTCAACAGGGTCAAATTTGTTCTTGCACACCTGCCTCCACGATACAGGAAGTGATTTCAGTGGTTTCAGTTTTAAGTTGTAGAGTATTGCTAACTCTGTTGCTGGTTTTGCCTACTTGACCACAGCAGGGCTTCGGTCAGAAAGCACAGAACATAAAAAGTCTGTGCCCAGATGCATTCTGGGTACAGAATACATTTCATTTTCAGCACCATTTCTGAGGTGGAGAACATGAGGAAACATGAACAGTTTCCACCCACTTCAAAATAAGCATGAGTGTAAACGACAACCAAAAATTCAACACAGATGTAAAACTTAAAACTCTCATTTGAATAAAAACATCCTAGTAAACTAATGCTTTACAATTTATTCAGAAAAAATTAAATTAAGGAAAGCCAAGTACGCTAAGCCATTTGAACGTTAGTGGAAAAGCTAGAGCGCTACAAGAAATGTTAGCTATACTATTAGCACATTAGCGGAAATGTGTATACCAACTGTAATCTTTCTGGGAAATTAAAGCCATTATAATTTTAATTAAATTAAATTGTTACAATGCATTTCCAAGCGTTAATTACCCTGGAATAGCAAAAGACTATTTAACAAGGCCGTCTTCTATAAAGCTCATCTGTCAGTGAACGGCAAAAACTCACCTTCATGCTGCAGTCCGGGGTGTTTAGCACCTTCTCTCGAAGCCACTGGACAGCATCTGAAGACCAGGACCCCACACTGACCGCCAGGTCTGCTAGGCAGCACTTCACAGCCTGAGCACGAGTCGTTTAGAACATGACTTTGTATAGAAACCACATTTTCAAAGACAGTGACTGACTTCTTTTCAGTGTTGGACCTGAGGTGGGATGGAGACGAGGTCACGGAGGAAGAGCGGCGGGATCTCTCTGAGCTCAAACACCTCTACTGAAGCCTGGACGCCCACGTCTACGAACAGGATGTCCAGCACTCGGCTGCCGTGCAGGTTGGTGATCTGGGTTGGAAAACATTGGGGACAAAAGCCTGCATGACGACAGCTATGCCTTCACTAAACCTTTCGCTCTAAATTTGAGAATAATTAGGAGTTGTATCCATTTGTTTGACACTTTACATTTTGTTCCGTTTCCGTCTCACCTCAACACGAGACCATTTGCCTTTATAGCGAGCCAGGCATTCTTTCCCACAGAAAGGTCTGGATACCAGAAACTCTGACGTCACCTGGAGAAAAGCAGACATCTTTTGTCTTTTCTGTCTTTTTGTTTGTTCCCTGTCTGGTTTTGTGTAGCTTTTTGATAACTAATCTTGAATGACAGGATTTGTTTTCCTATGTAATCATATATCAGGTTTGGGTTAATTTGTGAAGTATCTAATGCTTAATTAATCATCTTAGCATTTTCACCTCTATGCAGTGACTATTTACTTTAGCAGAGGTTAACAGAGCTCATTATTGAACACAAAGGATTATTCTCTGAGGACAGTAGTTTCATGTGAGCTCGTCTAAATGTTTGCGTCTTGAATCGACTCAAAAAGTGTGTCTGCGGACTTCCTCCTGACGTAAAGCGGTAATGGTTTAAAGGACGGCAGAGGTGCACCTAGAAAAGCAACTGCTTCCTGTGCTGCAAACAGATTAAGTTACTTGGGAATGTCTTTACTCCAGATTATCGGCCTAATCTCAATCTGTACTCAACACTGGATGAGGGGAACAACATGGCACCACTAAACTTCTAGATTGATTTAGTTTAGTTGCTGATATGCATAGCAACTTTAAGGTTGCTGTATAATAAAACTAATACAAATACTTTTATGGCACATATAATATATCATATAGTTATAAAAAATACAAACCCAAACATTTATTAATTTAATGTACACAGTCATAAAAATTTGTTTTGTAATTATTGAGTAAGGGACAGAGTTAAACAAGATCTTCTCTTCTTCCTGCTCCTTTTTCACTCATGTAAAGCAAAGAGTGTACGCGTTTCTGAATTAACAATGAAATGTGTTCAATTGAGTGAATAAACTGATATATTAATTTAAAAACATTTTAAATGCAAAATCTGGAGACCTTAATGAATCCATTTAATTTATAAATTACACATCATACTGACAGAAACTTAAAGTACTGCACAAAATTAATGCAAAAGAAACAGCAAACCTCCCCAAAAAATAATGAAAATCAGCATATTTTGTCTGATAAAAGCGTTTTTGTTCTTTTAAAAGATGCCACCATGAGGAACATACTGCAGTCTTGCTACCTGTGTGTGGAAGTAATTCTCTATTTTCTCCAATGTCTCGTTCAGCTTAGCGAGTCCTCTGGAGGGGAGCTGGCAGTAAATGGTCCCATCGGAGCAAACACTGCTGACGGTCACATTCATATAGGCGCTGTTCACCTGTGTGGAGAAACAGACGTTGAGCTGCTGTGAACTCAGAGACGTGAGAACAGACACACCCCGGCCTCCTGCGTACATGTAACGGACTCGCTAGCGTCTTGTCCTGCAGGGATTTTATGCAGGCGGCGTTGATGTTCACGTCGTCGTCCTGAGACGTGTCGTACAGGACCACCAGGGGGACGGGACCTCGCTCTAAGATTTCGGCCAGGAGGATTCGTCCACTCGCCATCGCCTCAAACGTCTTCAGAACCGCGGGCTCCTGGCAGAATGGCTCCAGGCCTGAGCAGGAACGGCAAAACCAGGTTTTAATTCCAACTCCTTTCTCTCTGGCATCACAGAGCTTTTCTAGTTGTTCATTTTTACACTACAATCACAAACTTCAATGCGTTTCATGAAATGCTGAGGAGGTAATTCAGCTCTGATTCTGATTCATGCGTGTTGAAACCAGGATGTAAAAGTTGAGGATGCGGGTTGGGTTTAACAGGAATCTAGCCATGGGCTTACCACACTTTACTGATTAGCTGTAAAAATAAAAGTCATTACATTTTGCAAGGAAATGATGGATAAGTTTCCTTTCACTTCACATCTATGTCCTTCTTGTTACTTCCTGTAAAAAGGGAGTTTCTCCTCTCCTCTGTCGCTACATGCATGCTCAGTATGACGGATTGCTGGAAAGTCATTGACGATGCAAGCAATTTTCTGCATATCAATGACTCTACAATTTGCTGAGTTTTCTTCAGTAGAAATTTCTTTAACCAATTTGAAAAGCAACCTGAAATTAATGTATCGTTTGACAATTGAAAGGTATGTCACTGATTTGAAATAACTTTTTTTGTAAAGACATTTGTTGTGCATTGTTGCAACATAAATGAACCAAATTGAATTGAATACAGTAATATTTGTGGTTATCAATGTGCCTTAACGTGAAACATTTCACCTGCAGTAACTCACCTGCTAGCTTACTCTTGGTTGCCTGGAAAGGCAGCTTGAAAAACTTCTCATGCAGCTCCAACACTTTGCTTTTACTGATCGCCTCTGAGAAGCCGTGATCCACATAATAAACCTGCAGATGCAACAACAAACGAGTTACCCTGCAAAAACATGAAATCTTACCAAGTGTTTTTGATCTAGTTTCTAGTGCAAATACACTAGTGTTAGTGACATGGGGAAATATCTTGTTAGAAGTTTTACATCAAGGTACTTGTAAGTGTACAAAGATGTTTGCACTAGAAATTAGAGAAAAATACTTAAGATCTTATTCAGTGTTTCTCATCTTTGGTTGCTGCCTGGTTTTGTGCGTTTACCTTGACTTTGTCAGACATGACTTCACATATTTGTGCCCTCAGGATCTCCTCCTCCTCCTCAGCCCGGACTGCAACGAATTGGCCTGAGGAAGTAGAAGACAGAGGGGCTTGCTGGCTTTTGTCTGAGCCATAAAACTCCCTCATCTCGTCCTCCATGGAGTCCTGCGCCACTGAGTAACCCTTGCCGATGTACCTGCCAGCGGAGGAGCGGTGGACAGTGAGATGTCTGTGCTCCATCAGCTAATAAAAGGATAATTAGCTTCCATCCCACCTCAGTATAACAGAGTTGGTGTTGGTGGCCTCCATCACCAGAACGGAGGGATATTCCTCCTTGGGGATCTGCAGAGTCGGCACCTCGTATTTGCTGAGGCTCCTCCCCATCTCAGTCCTCACGCTCAGCTCCTCTTCACTGGCGGACGAGCTCCTCCTGTTGCAGTTCTCGTCCTCCCCTCCGACGCTGCTCCGCTTGTACAGGATGGCCCGCTGGGGGTTGTCAGACATCGGATAGTTGATGGTGCAAATGTCGGAGAGGAGCTCAAGGTTCTCCAGCACATATCCGGGCAGTTTAATCTTGTAAAACAATAACAGAACGATATTAGCAACATTTGCACATGTAGGTAAATTGAGGGTATTTTCAAACCTGATAGTCCTATAGACATGTTTGATTGGGGACCACAATTGCAACATTTGTTACATTTTCAGCTGCTGCGGTTTGCTTTGACACCAAACTCTGTGGTATCAGATTTTAACGGTTGGAGGATTTCTCTTTTGTCTTTTGCAAAAAAAACAAAAGTTATTTCTCCCACTAGCGCTAGACTGTCACTTTTATTTTGGTTGTATTTACCAAGTCTGCTTGGCATTCACATACACATTCGAACCACACCAGAGTTCACTTCAGCTGAAGCAAAAACTGGGTTTTTAGGTGGACCAGAGTTTGCTTTATTGGTCTGCATCAGAGTTTGATTCTGTATTCACACTTCCCCAAACAAACCGGACTAGAGTTGGATCAAAGCAGACTAAACAGGGCTGGTGTGAATGCACCCAAAAGGAGCATCAAAGTCTGTGTCACTAACTTTGTATGTGTCCTGGAAGAGCTTGGGCAGTGCGTGGGCCCACAGACCACTGGAGTACTTCATCAGCAGCTCCTCCAGTCTCTGCTTCAGATCAGGGCTGAGGGCTGCAGGGGAGGAAGGAGGGCTGGGAGACCAAGAGGAAGACCGGGGAGACTGGGGTGACTGGGGGGATGGGGAAGACTGGGGGGACTGGGAGCCAGATCGAGCCAGAGGGTTGATGTGGGGCCTCTTCTGGACCGGGGAGGCTTCAGCAGGCGAGGTGGTGGAGTTATTACCGGTCTGGGAAGGAGCGGGTGAGTTGGACTGTTCCGTTGCAGGGTAGAGGAGCAGCTCTGAGGAGTTACTGCCACAGGTTTTCTCCACCTAAAAACAAAAACAACAACCCATTTTGTTGTAGATTGAACGTAAACAAAAGCTGACTTTTTACATCTATAAGGCTTGAATTAAGGTATTCCAATGAAAGAGTCCACAATATGTTTTATGTTCACAATCCAACGTAATCTGCCTTCAAATGTGCCTCTTTCTCACCAGGTTTTTAATTGTATTTTTTTTTTTTCAGCATTTTGGGTCAAAACTGCAGTAAATCTAAAGGGTTAAATTACAAACAAAAATAAAAGCTCTTTAATGTTCAGAAATGTACAGTTTTCTGGGTTTTTTTTCCCTAAAACATTTGTTTTCAAGACTGCTCAGTAAATTTATGAATCATAATATACCTCTTGGCAGCTGCCTTCCTAAACCAAATAAAACTATCAATATATCTCTTTTTAGGCAAATTAATATTTTGCTTAAGCGGTCTAAAATGATTACTGTATTTTCTGCACTATAAGGTGCACCAGATTATAAGGCGCACCTTCAATGAACGGAATATTTTAAAACTTTTTTCATATATAAGGCGCATTGCATTACAAGGCACATAGAATAGACGCTTCAGTTTGGGTTGCCAACTTGTGCTGTACTCTATTATTACACATCCACATTGGTAAAGAAGTGGTCCCTGAGTACTTTATATAGTAGTCTGCCCCAGTCATTGTTTCACTCACGGTGTTGGTGTTGCGATATTCTGCCCAACTGCTTTCTGGGTAACACAGACCAACCGACACGCTGCCGCCGCAGTCTCTGTCTCTCTTCGCCCGCCCCTCCGGGTTTTAAATGCATTATCAAACTTTATTAACATACCAGCGTTCTGACAACTATCCCAGCATGCACCGCACACTTCTTCTTCTATGGGGGAAAATGAAGTCGGCGGCTGCTTACCGTAGTTGCTAGACCAGTTGTGGCTCAATATCGGTCCATATATAAGGCGCATCGGATTATAAGGCGCACTGTCGGCTTTTGAGGAAATTGAAGGTTTTTAGGTGCGCCTTATAGTGCGGAAAATACGGTAATTCCTCTTAAGCTTGTTGTATTGGGACCATCGAGAGCAGGTACTTTATATTCTCACCCCAAAGAAGGGTATCAAGTGTAACTTGTGTCTACATTTACATTTGCAAGGCAGCACAAGCCTGTAGGACCGGTTTCAAAGAGGAAAGAAAGGTTGGAGTGGATCTGCTTACTCCAAGTGAATCTGTTGCTCAGTGCTACTAAGAACTTTTAAAGCAAGTAACAAAAAGCCCAAGCATCTAAATACCTTGGTGTAGCCCTGTCCCGTTTCTGAACCTTCTGATTTGACATTTACAGTTTTCAGCTCTCTGGTTCACTACATTTCAATTAGCTTTTTTGCTAAAAGATATTCATGAAAAAGCAAATTATTTAAAACTTTCAAAGCAGTCCAGATTGAGTGCATACAATGCATATGTGGGTCCAGGTCTCCAGGTCTTTGATGGCCTCTGAGGGCAGGTCCTGTTTGTACAGTTCTCTGTAGATCTGAGGCAGTTTGGATACCCAGAAGCCATTGCTGTACTTGGCCAGAATCTCTCTGATGCGACTCTGGACCTGCTGAGGGCTGTAGGGGTTTCCCCTGCCCGGCCCAAAGCTCTCGTTTAGATTCACCGGTGCTGGAGAAAAAAACAGCAGAGCAGAGGAGGAATTATTTCACAAACATCACGAAACTTTATGGTTTTTAACCAATGGGAGGAAAGAAGTTTGAATCAGAAAAAATTGGATACAAGAATAACACTTACCCATTATTTTGAAAATATAGAATACATGAATGAACCCAGTTTATCAGATTTTATCGCTTTGGAGGAATTCTGCCATCAGAATACCTCACCAGAGCTGTACTTTGACTAGATCTTTTAGGTATTTTTACAAAGCGAGGAATGCAAAACAACCGACTCAACATCCCCCCCTAGAGTAGTGATTCCATACTGATGGTGAGGAGTTGCAGTTTGGAAAAAAGTATCAACTTACGGCCGGTCTGTTGTGGATTTCTGGAAAGGTGAGCTTGCATCTCCTTCTGAAACCGCGCCGGGAGGATCATCCTCTTGTCTGGTCTGTACAGAGAGAACCAAACAGGGAGGCGAATACATTTTTATTTGCTTTTCAAATTAAAACAATAAAAAAAATAGTTGAACTTTACATCACTAAAGTGCTAACTTCTGCAGAATACCTCCCTCTCTCAAAAAACATTGATTTCCTATGTCTACATGAAAACTAATTTTTCCTTTGTCTCTAAATTAAACTGTAACTCAGCCTTTTGGACTATGGTTTTTCAAATTTACAACATTTATTCATGCACACAAATGAAGATGACGTTGGCCTGCCGCCAGAAAGATCTACATGGATACACACAGATATGCTGATTCACTCTGTGTCGGTTTAGAAGAGTTAATCTACCAGAGAATAGAGGAGGGATTAAAGAGGTTTATGTCCCCCTGAGCTGGGCTCGTGTCCCCTGCCAGTACACCGGGACTCCCATCCTGGTCCCCCTTTGTACTGCAAAAGCTCAGCAACAAAATGGACTTGGATGGATGTTAGCGGGTGGACCAGTCACAGAGTCAAGGTTAATCATTCTGTCAATGTAATGTCAGCAGAGTATATCTAACAATTTAATCTTTGAGTATAAATCGTCAATTTCACTTAACACTTACTTCGCTTAAGCTTAATAAATTATAAAGCGAGTTCTACAGATTTAGTAATTTTATTGATTCATGTAAAACTACTTCCTGTACACCAAAGCAGCCATTAGTATGCTTGTTTCGCCCATTTAGTTGAATGATGCTCCTGCTGTTGAAACTTAAAGAGTTAAACCAACTCTTTAAGTTGGTTTAACTCTAGAGTCTGACCAGCAATTGAAATGAATCAAGCTCAGCAGCTCTGACTCACCTTTCTGCAGGTAGGTTCCCTCTCTTATAGGCTTTGTGCTGACTGGACAGCCTGTAAGGATGTACCCCAGACCGGGCCTCTGACAGGACATCCCTCAAGTCTCTTGTCTGTCTGAAGTCTCCATGTCCAGCTCCACGGCCGGCGCCTGCTCCTCTTCCTCGGCCTCGGTGGTTTGGCTGCCTCAGGGAGGTTTGGGGTTTAGCTGATAAGAAAAATGCCACAAATTAAGTGAGTGACTCGGCTAAATCTGATGGGGAAGTGAGATATTACATTGTCTGGTTTACAGGTTCAAAGACACTGGAGGAAAAATGTTCTGGTAGATCTGATGAAAAACCTCAAATCAGCTGCTGCTAGTTCGCTGTACCTCTGAAGGATCTCAGACAAGTCATGTATTGCAAGTAGCACTTATAGCTATGTGTAAAATAAAATAGCAAAATCTTGTAGCTGTTAATCAGATGAGTGTGTGAAAAGAAATTGGGGTTTAACCGACATTGTGTCATTCAAGGATATTCAGGGTTGGATTATTGTTTTATTTTATATTGTAATCGTGTGATTGTGTTTTTATTCTGTTATTAGAACATCTCTTTAACACATGCCCACGTCATAAAAGGTAGCGTGAACTTCTTTCTTATTGACATTTAATGCACTTCTGCTAAATCACTAACAACAGAGCTTTTTTTTTTTTTTTTTTTGCATTTGCTAACTTTGAAAACATTTTTAGAGCACTTGGCTAATTTCATTTCTGCAGATTAATTCTAAAGCTCTAATTTACTTGGCTGTTTTGTAAACTTTCAGTTGAATTACTGGCAAACAGCTGTTAGAATTCTTCAAGTATTCAAGCTCTTATTTTGAAGTGGGTAAAGACCATTTCCTTTCCTCATCTTCGCTCCACTTTTCCCCCCTTCCCCAGTAGCTTTATTTACAATGTTGGTATAGTGAGAAATGCGTCATCTTTCAAAGTTTTCAAGTGATTCAAGTTATTTTGAGCTGGTGTGTTTGTATTTTTTTTTTTGGTTGTTGTTTATTTAACTCTTTTTTCCATATTTATACATTTCTAATTCTTTTTTCAAAAATGTTCACTTGTATTCAGTATGGTTGCAGGGAAACTTTTCATACGTGTTCAAAAAAACTGCACAGATTTCAGGGAAATGTGGCAACATTAATTATGGCTAATTAACGCAACATGGTTAGTTTGTGATGTCACCGACTCAAACACACATGCAGCAGAATTTATAGTTTGCTCCTGCATTGCATTCAGTCAAATTTGTATTTGTCTCTATATACTACAGAGAAAATCCACAAATTTAACTAAACTGTGTTTTTATTTTCCTTGCACATTTGTTGGTGATGTGCAAGGAATCATATCACCAACAAATGTGCAAGTTATGCAAAGAAAATGCATAACTTGATGGCATAATTGATTTAACTTACACTAACCAGGCCTCTCATCTTTCCAGTATTACATCAGCCAAGCTCAGCATGACATCACATTTCTGTTGCATGGCATAAGAAGTGCGCTGCTACTCATTCTTCTTGTTGCTGCTGTGCCCACTCATTCTTCAATCCCTCTTTCTTCTAGAACTTTCCACTGCTTTAACATCCGCTCTGCTTTTACTCCCACCGACTCTGCTTTTATCGCACCGGCAGCAACGAGAACCGACCACCGGCTTTAAGAGCCTTAGTCAACAGACAGTTTCTGCCCCAGCCCCTGAGTCAACACACACATAAATGCATAAAGCAGAACCATCCCCATGCAGATAGAAGTAAGGACAACCTCTCACATGCACTAAGAGTGAACGACACATCACCTTGCCGACGTGGACTCACAGCTCCCGGTCTGTCCCTGCCTGAATATCAATAGCCCCGGCAGTGAGAGGAGGATGAGAGGGAGTGTGGAGGAGAGCTTGATGTGTGCGTCAGCTTCTCTTCGTTTGCAGCTTAAACTGCATCTCCCCACTCCATCTCCCTCCTTTCCTGTCACCAGTCCACCTCCTCAGCGCTTCAGCGTTTCTCTCCGTCTCCGTTCACCTCAGACCGCCTCTCTGCTACGTCCTCTTCTCTCTCTCCGTTTCTCCCTCCCCACTGCGCCGCCACCACCCATCCCCTCCTCTGACTCCAAGAATATTCTGCAGCATCACAGTCTAGCAGCATTATACGAATAAAAAGTTGTCTCCTGGTTCCTTCATTAAATATGATATGCACATGTATTACAGTTTTTCTGAGACATTTAGGCAGATGAGGAAAAGGTAAAGGCTGTGTAATGCGTGTATGACCAATTGTCTTTGTACACTTGATGAACAAACGCCTAAAATACCTTGAGGGTCAACACAATAACAGTACAAAGAGGCCAGTCGTTCATCTTCAACCTGTCAGGCTGCAGCACACAGAGCCTGTGCCTCTGCTGCAAAATCCCAGCCCTGGTTCAGCCACCAGGCTTTAAGTCTGTCATTTCACATACATTGATTTGCAAATGCATCCACAACCTTTTAACTCTTCCACATTTTATTTAGCTACCACGATCATTTCAGTGTATTCACTGCGGTTTTATGTACCAGACCAAAGGACTAACGGTTTTCACTTTTTATTACTTAATTATCCATGAGTTTGTATTCATCCCGCTTTGCCTTGATAACCCAAAATAAATTCCAGTGCAGTCAAATGCAGAGAGTGTTTAATTGATTCTCGGCATAAATTCAGCTGTACTGTGAATTAATTAGGCGGTAGAGGTGTGTGATAATGCATATTTTGGTATGACCTCTTATCTACCCAAGTTTTTACTTATTTTCTATAAGTCATCACCCCCACATATGTGATTTTGCATACAGCATAAACAAGTTTGTTTGGTAAACTCTCACCATTGAGGACTAGAGGAACCGCTGGTTTAACTCTCATCTGGGTGTTGACCAGGTGGTGTCGGCCGGTTCTCTTGGAGTTGCGTTGTCGGGCCACCACCTTGGCTGTATGTGCTGCCTCCTTGGCTCCAGAGGAAAAATAAACCATCTGGAAGGAGAGATAAAAACATTATCAGGGCACTCTCAACTGTTTCAAAGAGATTTGACTTCTAGCCAATTTTTAGGGAATTTACTGAATTATTTTGAGAGCATTTAAACCAACTGATTTTGACATGCTCAAAATGTTACGTTCATTTTAGTTTGCATATTTTATTTGTCACACATTCCTTTTTGAGTACCACGTTGTGGTGACACTCGCCTCTCCAGAACCTCCCCTCTCCATGTGAACAGAGGACGTGCTGGCTAACAGAGCCTCCACTTGGACGTGTCCCATCTCTCGGTGCGGGATCTGGTCTCCGGTCAGCTCCTTGTAATCCGACTGCAGACGGGACAACGACACACCACCTCTGTTGGCCTGGACGATGGCGTGCAGCGTCCGTTTCACCAGCTCCACTTCAGTCATCTGGGATAGGAAAAAGTAAAAAAACAACAACAACAAAATAGAGCAATGGAAGTAAAATTCAACTTAAAACTGAATAAAATGTTTATAACTTCATTAAAAAAATCTTAGTGTTCAAAGGGAATAGGTCTTAACTGCAGATTTAGTCAAATCTGGATGGGGTAGTGTACTCTAATTATAAATCTAACTGAAAACTGCCACACAAAGCCAAGTAAAATCGTAATTCATGTTTATTCCTCTTCTATAACGTTATATCAGCGAGTGGCAAACAACAAATTGGTGTTGAATGTATAATGGGTGTGCAAGCTGATATAACTTGCACACCAAAACACTGCCTCCCTGGTAACTCTCGTCTACAACCATATTTTGGGGCAAAGACTTAGACAATGAGTCATGTAGTAAATTGTTCAATTTAAGTTAAATAATATATGCTTATAATTGGTAAATAGTACAAAAAGTGAAAATAGGAAGACATTTTACCCCAACACTGATAAATTTATATTTAAAAAATGCATTTATAAAAGAACCATCAATGAATGAATCTGTTTTTTTTAGATTGTCAAATTTTTGCTTGTGCCATTTTTTGTCATATATGAAAATAATGCAGGAATGTTGAAAAGGTGCAATATCTAGTTCAGACACAGCTTTTTATTTACTAATGCCATTTTTTCTTAATTAGCTTTTTCAGTCAAAAGTAGCTCTTTGGCTAATATATGAACATGCTGAATATTGCTCTGTTCTGTTTTAAATTTCGATTCTTTTGTTTTGTGTCCCCATGACAAAACACTGCCTCCCTGGTAACTCTGGTCTACAACCATATTTTGGGGCAAAGCTTAGACAATGAGTCATGTAGTAAATTGTTCAATTAAAATTAAATAATGTGCTTATAATTGGTAAATATTACAAAAAGTGAAAATGGGAAGACATTTTACCTCAACACTGATAAATTTATATTTACAAAATGCATTTATAAAATAACTATCAATGAATTAATCGTTGTTTTAAGATTTATTATTGTCAAATTTTTGCTTGTACCATTTTTTGTCATATATGAAAATAATGCAGGAATGTTGAAAATGTGCAACATTCCTGCAAAGCTATGTATTTACTAATGCAATTTTTTTCTTAATTAGCTTTTTTTAAATAGTGCAAGTATCCATCCACTTATAGTAAACACTTGCTTGCAAGACTTATTTCAGAAATGAAAACAAGCCTACCATTTAAACCTCCGAAAAATATTGTGGAGATGCATTTGATTTTTCTCCAATTCTAGTTTAGACAGAACAATCTGGACGGGGGAGAACATGGAGACACGCCCTGATCGGGCAGCCTTAGCTTTAACCAGCGAGGTCCGACAGATGAAAACTTCAGGACAAGTGCGAAACTTATTGCTTCCAGAGATGGTAAGACATGAAAACATGCAGAAACGTCCAGTATCTACAGGGATTAATTAATATAATTGAGGTGAAATGTGCTCATGGACCCCGCTGTCTCATTGCATTGTATTTATCACTTGATGTGGGACAGGGAAACTGACGTAACGCTGTCACTCCAGCTGCAAGGGACCAAGCTGCTTTCCTCCAACTTATCTGGTATTTTATCGTTTCGGGCACAAATATTCCTCAAACCTTTATGTTGGATACAAATAACACCTGTTGGATCCAGTACACTAGCTAGTTTCGGTATCGATTCGAGTTAATTCCCCCGAACAGTTCATGAAAGTGGCTGAAACACGCACTCAACAGACCGGAAGCAGATACAAATTATCCTTCAAAATAAAACTACCAACGCGTCTTCGAGTGCATTTAGAATTTTACGTTGAAAACCCAGACCGGAAGTACAACTATTATTCCAAGCTAGCTTTTTTAATTATCTCAGGATCAAAATGCACAAAATACACACTCAACCAAACTTTGTCACCCCTGAAGACTTTATAAAAAGTTGGTGCTGAGAGACAAAAGCTTCCCTACCGTGTACAGAAAAAACGTAGTATAGCCGTAGTGGGTCAGTTCTATCGCTGTCAGAGGTGTCACCGCCACGGGGCTGAGCTGCGGCCGACCGGGGATCGGTATCCCGTGCGACTGCCAAGCCGGGTCCGGGAGCAGCCTCCTTTCCGCCCTCTGATTGGCCGCCAAAGCACAGCTCTTTGGTTGATTACAGTGCTGCGCTTTCCAGAAGCTGCAACACAAAGTGGAGGAATTCAAATATTCATAGTGGTCTTGGAAATAAAACATAATGTATAAATCTTACCAAAAAAAAGAAGAAAAGCTTTTTTTTAATCTAATAACTTAAAATATACAGCAAACATAGCCTGGAACGTCAGCTGAAGATAGGCACCAGCACCTCCCCACCCCACTAAGGACAAAGATGTATAGAAAATGGATGGATGGATGAAAAAATAAGAAATGTACTTTATTTTAGTGAATATACATTAAAAAATTTACTTAAAATGAATCAATGGGCTGAAGGTTGTTAATTATCAAATTTATTCAAGGTTCCTGTTGTCTTGATTGGTTATAGTTGAAATATAAATGAGGACACAGGGTTGTTTGTCCAGTGTGCCTCCATGTTGCCCTGCAATGTATTGGTGACGTGTTCAAAGTGCTTCCAGATCACCTAATGAATGACCAGTGAAATCAAGGTGAAACAGATTTACAATTTCATACTCCATGGACTTCAAACTCATCAGTTTATTTACTGACAATTCACAACACGTCTCAAGGCACTTTACAAAAACAAAAAAATTACTCATTCCAACTGAACATATATCTTAACATACATGTTAAGATATATGTTAAGATATCTTAAGTTGGTTTTAAAAGCTGTATAGGATGAAAGAGAGCAGATACACTTATTTGTAACAAACGCTCATCCAATAGCAAGAGACACTGTTAAAAAGACAGAGGCAAGTGCGTAGAAGGAAAATGTTAAGTTGATAGCAGCGATAGCTCATCCAAGGATGTAGAATACACACATGATGTAGAATACACACATAGAATAAAGTTAAAAGTTGAAATAACAAATGGTGAACAATTGTAGAATAAGATAATTTTCCAGAACAAGGAGAAAGTTATCCTCCGGCAGCCAAAACCCATAGCAGCATAACTACAGAGATAACTCAGTAGTCAATCATCAGTCACTCCTCCATGGTTATTTTCCTTTGTTGCAGTAGATTTTTATTTTCTGGAGAAAATTATCTGTAAAATATGTTATTCTAAATTGTGATAAATACACCAGAGAATGTTTCAACATAGAAGAAAATAAATTAAATTAAAGTCCGTCTTAGGAAGGGAAATAAATATTTACTTTATTCTTTTATAGATACACGAATTATACATGGAACATGATTTCATTATTTCTTGTTTGTTTTTGACGGGGGGAATAATTGACTCTGATCCTTACCGCTGGGTGGCGGTAGTGCGCACTTATGTCCCCCCTAAAACGAGAATAAGAACCATGACAACGGAAATGAGTTGTCATAAGCCGGAAGAGAGTTGGATTAGCAAACCAGAAAATCTCAAAAACTGACACCAGTGGGTCTTAATGCTTAAGAGCCACATTTAACAGCAGATATCTCTGTTTGCATGGTAAGAAACATTTTAAAAACTCGACTTTTGTTTTGTAGTCTGCTAGATCTGCATAGCTTTCGAGTTTCAGTTGACTAGCTAGCTTTTTAAGTAACTTCTTTAGCTTTTTTGTTCATCTCCGAAGCTATACATTTGTGAATCATCCAATTTATTTACAGAGCTGTCTGTCATCTTCAAATTTGATTAATTTACTCAGGGATGTTGTGTTTCACCTTTCATGACTTTTCTAACTGTAACATTAGCAAAAGATGGCTAATTCGGACTTTGTTGCATTTTATCCAGCATAGAGGCTGTGAAATGTATTCAGTTTTTTACTTAATGCAATATTGTATTTCTATAATACACATTAGTAGCAGAAAGAGAATATAGCATAAAACTAAACTAAAAAGTAGATATAACACACAATAAATCGGAGTTGAGGGAGCGGGGGGGTTAATGGCTGACTGGAAAGTACACAAAACAACATTTAATGTAATAAATGAGTCTCCTGATGGTGCAACAAAAAAAAGTTAGAAGGCATTAAATACGACTATTAATAAATACTTTACTCTGGTGCAAACGTATCCAACTCAGTCCTCTGCAACTTGGGTCCTTCTCTTTCCCAACGCACCTCCAGTCAAATAGCTGACTTCCCTTTTGGTAATGAGCCATTAATTTGATTCAGGTGTGTTGGAGAAGGTCGCAGGATGGTAGCTCTCGAGGATCAAATTTGGGAAATCCCGTAGGAACGCTTGTCTTTTTCAGACTCCAAATTTAAAGTAACATGTACAAACATTTGCTAGGAGGTAATAAATTGAAGGACAAATTTACCTGCGATGATGTGTAAAAAGTATTTTAATCATAGGTTTGAAAGTACTGCCTACTGGTGCTCACCAGTTAAGATTTCAATTGGTTCATCATTAATATATTTTGAGACTTCAGAATACAGTGAATCTCTACAGCCCATCCATCCATCCGTCCGTCCATCCATCCATCCATCCATCCATCCATCCATCCATTTTCTTTACACCCTTGTCCCTTAATGGGGTCAGGAGGGTTGCTGGTGCCCATCTCCAGCTACCGTTCCAGGCGAGAGGCAGGGTCACCCTGGACAGGTCGCCAGTCTGTCGCAGGGCAACACAGGGACACACAGGACAAACAACCATACATACACACACTCACACCTAGGGGCAATTTAGACAGACCAATTAACCTAACAGACATGTTTTTGGACTGTGGGAGGAAACCGGAGTACCTGGAGAAAACCCACGCATGCACAGGGAGAACATGCAAACTCCATGCAGAAAGACCCGGGCCGGGAATTGAACCCAGAACCTTCTTGCTGCAAGGCAACAGCTCTACCAACTGCGCCACTGTGCAGCCCTCTCTACAGCCCATTAGTGTTTTAAAAAAATTACACAACTTTTATTGGACCAGCTAATGTTTTTATCGATGAGACTAATTAGAATTACCTTAAATTAAACTTCTGGTGTCTAAAAAAATCTGTGGCGTCTGCTCCCTTTTACGTCTTAGCAAAACATTCTTCTAAGACCACAAAAAGCAGGAAAACATGAATGTTTTGGGGCACACCTCTTAACACACTCTTAATATGACTGAGTTTGAGGTTGTGACATTGTCACACATCGTTTCAAATAGCGAGGAATAAACACAATGTACCTTAAATGACTGGTATGATCCCGTTAATCTCATCCATCTCTGGTTTGTGCAGAACATTTTAGCTCAACATCTAAATTAGCCGTGACGTTTTGTGATTTAGCGCAAAGATTCCGCCCTAAAGTCTCCTGATTCGCTGGTTTCACTTATCTTTGGGAGAGAGGAGAGGTAGGAATGTAAAACTAGCCAAAACAAAGAGCAGCAGAAGCTCTGAATGTTTTTTACTGGACTGGAAGTGAAAACTATTCCTGGTTGTAATCATGGCTATGAACAGAAGACATTCATATACGCCCCGGGTGAGTAGCAGGTCGTACCAGTAACACGTTAAAGAATGACTTGTTTAAGACACTGATGTATTTCTTTATTTAATTAATTGGTAATTACCAGACTATTTTAATATAAATGTAAAATGATCAATGAGTTTGTTATACTCACCATTCAGGAGATGCAGTACTCAAACCTGTATATTTTTTTTCCATCAAAGCAAAATTTCAAGTCATTATTACCCAGTTTGTTGACTCATAACTTCTTGTTAGGATAATGCCAGTGTCTTGCGTTTGAAAGTAGAGGAATAATAACCCTGAAATGTTTATTTCTGGTTATACTGGTTGCATAGAATAAAATTCAGCGTGAATTTAAAGCTCGTCGTCTTTCCCCCAGACCTACTTCGCTGTTATAAGCACCTCTTTGTGTGAGACGTTGCTGTTTTTTATAGGATGTTTGTCGTAGCAGGACATATGACTGAGGATGTGATGCCGTCTCTGTTCTCAGCACCCCCAGGACTCTTGTTGAATACTTTCAATTGAATGCAGCTGTATTTTCCTGTTCATCTGGAGATATTTTCAAGTCAAATTCATAAAATAGTTTTGTATTCATGCTCCTAATAAAACATATTAAACATCCAGAGTAGACTGGGGTGAATATTTGGGGGAAAAAAAAAAAAGCAATGCATTCTCTTGAATATAACTCTTCTGCCTGCTTATTCTACTGTTTTTGTCCCATTTTACTTCACATTTCCATGGTTAATCAACTGTCTTCCCTTGTATTTGTAATCTTCCCCTCAGCTGACCAGCCCATTGATCAGCAAAATGAGCAGCACCGGATCAGTGGAGAGTGTTAAACCTCCAAAGGTAGGTTGCTTTTTCAGAAGCCATTAAGGAAAGCAAATTCAAACTTCCTCAGAGGTCAATTATTTCCATTATTCCTTCAGATCGGCTCCAAAGTCGAGGTGACTGGTAAGGGCCAGCAAGGCACCGTTGCCTACATCGGTGCCACCCTGTTTGCTTCGGGCAAATGGGTCGGCATCATTCTGGACGAGCCCAAAGGGAAGAACGACGGCACCGTGCAAGGGAAGCGCTACTTCAGCTGTGAGGAAAATCACGGGATATTTGTCAGGTCATCCCAGGTCAGTGATGAACCATTACTCACCACCAGGGGGAGTCCACAGGGTGTTTAGTTTTCAGATGAGGAGCACTTCATCTTGAGAAACTAAAAGGAGAATTTCAGATTAATCAGGTATTTTGCTGCTGCCCAGATGCAAACAAGAAAATCAAGCCTCTTTTCTAAAATAAACATGTAGTTCATTCTTTTCATGTCCCTGTAAGCAAAATATACCAGTTTGATAGGTTAGTGCATGACTTTTTAGCTTTTGCAAGGTTTAATATTGTAAATTTATTATTTGAGGTCTTTAAATTTAAAATGAATAAAACTGATGAGAATTTGTCCTGTGCTGCTGTCATATAGGGTGAGTTCAGGTGACATTAGAAAAGTTCTGTGCAAAAAATAAATTGGCATATTTAAATCAACAATAATGATAAACAAAATTAATCTACAATGAAAAAAAAAGTTTAATAATGACTACATTTCTTTCCTCTGTTAAACTTATAATTATAAAACGTGCAACACCAATTAGTAATTATATTTATAGTGGTTTCCTCTCTTCCTGGGCCACTTTTACTATCAATATCTCTAATACCGCTACATTTTCTAACATGTAATTTTATACAAATTATCTCACTTCTTTCAGCATTGTTAATCAGTCCGTCTTCTCTATCTGGTGTTTATCTCTGTGCAGATCCAAGTCATTGATGACGGCTCCGCTGCCACCTCACCGGAAACCCCTGACGCCAGCTTGGCGAAGACGCTCAAACAAAAAGGTGAGAAACGACCACGGACATTTCCAACGGGGATGTTTGTTAACGTCAGAAGGAATTACAAAGGTCATCATTTGTCTCTCCAGACATTCCTGAGACTCCCAAAACATCAAAGCAGGTAAAGGAGATTTATCCACATTGTTTCTATTTCCTGTTGTTTTTAGAAAGTTTAACTCTTTGGAAATTCAGCTAGTTTGAGCTTGTTGAAGGTAATAAAGTAACCCAACATGCTGAAATGATGTAAGCTCCATTTCTGAATTTTTATCTGAGAAAAAAATTGTCCGAGTCGGTTGTCGGCGTTTAAATTGACTTCTCTTCGTTTTTCTCAATACTGTTTGCAGACACCAGCGAACGTTAAGAAGGTATTGATGTTTGAATTCAGCGCTTTTGCTTCGCCTCGTTTTTTCTTTGTCACACTAACGTAGTAATTAATCTCTTTCTTTTGAGCTATTCCGTCTTTTTTTTTTTTTCTTTACTTGCACGGACGTTCAACATTCTTGTTGTTCCCACCTTGGTTTTTTATATTTATATTCCAGTGGTGGCTCCTGTCCACACTAAAACCATTTTTCCTGGATGTTGCTGCATGAATTCACGTTTTTTTTCTGTCTGTTTTGCTTTAAATCTAGAAGGCCACCGCTCAAAGGGCACTAAATTATGCATGCAGCAACTTGTGATCAGTCTGTATGATTTAACATTGATTAATATGCTTTTTACCTGCTTCTAATCTTCTGTTGTCCTTCATTGCTGAATGTGTGTGTGCCTGTTTCCTTGCTTGCGGGTGTGTGAGAATCCGCCCTTTCCTTCAACTCTCTTCCTCCTTCCCAGTCCTCTGCCCGCCGCTCGGCAAAGGTGAGCCCCTTCAAAGCAGACAGGACAGCTGAGGTTAACGACAAAGACGTGGGCTTTTTGTTTTTAGAGCAAATGTTTGCTGTAACAAATCAGGAGGTCCTACAGAAATGAAATAATATCCATATTGCATGAATATAGTTGAGTCACTTTTTAGATTTGACTGTAAGTATTTGAACGTTTATTTCTTATTTTCATCCAGATGTTTTGCTTCCGGGTGTGGAATATCAAGAAAAGTAAATAGTTAATCAAGAAGTCTGTGCTTTACTTATAATATTCCGCATGGGATGTGAAATTTGCTCCGTGCCGCGGTTTCCTATCGCCTGACCATCTTCGGTTGAATTTTTAATATATTTTGCGAACTACACCATGTGGTCAAATGAGCATTAACCAAATTGATCACAAAACACTCGTCGGTTTAGCTCTCGACAGGTTCGCCACAGTCAACCTTTATCAGATCAGACCGAGTGTCTGCATAGCGTAGCATGAAATTAAGCAATTGCGATATCCGAGTACCATCGCTTTACCCCAATATATATATATTTTTTAAACGATATTCATTTTTCAAAAGGCCTGAGCCTCAGAGAAACTGATGTCAGAACATCTCGCATGTTCTAGTTTATGATTCTATCCTAAAACACTTCTACATTCAAACAATGGAGTGTTTTTCATATTATCTTTAGATGAGGATGGTGAGTATATTCTAACACAACAGGTTGATGTTACTATGAATAAAGCCATATAAGGATAAGCTTTAGCATGTAGCTAACATTCTCTAATCGTCCTCTGCTAGTGGAGCACGCCCGGTCTCTCGCCTGCTACCTCCCTCCCCTCCCTCTTGCCTCGTCCCAGCCGCCCCAGCATAAAGCTCCTGGTACGCTCTCTTTCAATCAGGCACCTGCCGTGTCGCTTCACAAGGTGGCCGGTGTGGCAACGATTGCATTTTTTTTTTCTTGTCCTGCACTGGTCTTTTGGAGTGTGTTGGCTGCGTTTCCATTACCAACGTGTGCAAAACTTTTTCAGTATTATCTGACGGTCAAAACAACACAATTTAGCAATTGTGGCATTTCTGTACAACAAGAAATACGATTTAAATCACACATGAAGTCATTAAAAAATGATTGATGTAAACACTTACATGCGATATATTAATACTTCACTAGCACTCAGCCATCAGAGGAGACGTCAGCGTTTTATTCAGGTGTCGTTTTGGGTAAGTTGTAGTTTGTGGTTTTTACAGAAGAGCTACTGATTCAACACATCTGAACTTTTGATCAACTGTGCAGTGCTGAGAGATCTCTTGAGTCCAAAGAGGCCAGTACCTACAAACAAGCACTTTGCAGCTGTTTACAAACTGGCATGACGTGAAAAATGTTTTCATTGCAGTTTTGCAAAATACATCAATCAAAAGATTATCCTAGCGTATAATCTTAAACAAAAAAACGTGAGATTTTTTTTTAATTGCCGTGTTCTCAATCCACAAGTTTAGTTTCATAATACCAATTTGTGCCATTTTAGGGTCAATGGAAACGCAGCTAGTGAGTTTTCTTCCAAACTTGGGAAGTGATGGTTCTTCTCCTGGTGGAAACAAGAGTAGTGTTCACTGAGTCATTCCAAGATGCTCACTATAGGGAAAAGACTGTCTAAAATAGCCAATTATCAACCTTTTCCCTTCCTTAACAAACCCGTTTCAATCAACAGGCATCTCGTGAGAGCCTAGCAGCCCCTCTGCTTGGAGATATCAGTGAGGTGAGCCTGTCCTCCCAGCAGGTGGCGCTGGCTGCCCCTGTTACACCTCAGCCAAGCAGCTCTCCTGCATCTGTGGCTCCTCAAGCTCCAGTCACTCTCGGCAAGGTGAGAAGAACCGGGTCGTGTTTCCTCGTCGCACATTTCATTAGTTTTTCTTTCTCCATCCTCCTCATCGTGTTTAATTTCTGTTGCATTTCATCCATGTTGCTGTTTAAGCAGGTGGAACCTGCCATTTCCAAGCAGGTAGAGTTCCTCTAAGGCTTCCTGCATGCTGGCATGAGTTTTCTTCCAAACTCAGAGTAACTCGGATGTCTCCGGAGCAAAACGTCTGGCGACATCTAAGAACTCCTTGCATTTAATTGACATGATGCCACCTTCCTGTCAGTTCAGTGTGTTTGTCAGCAGCTGATTGGCAGTCGCAGCCAAAGATTATTGCATCAAGCTGGTTCCAAAACAATAAGTGTGAGCTCCGGCTACAAATTAGTACAGTTTCTTTGTAATGTGGTAAGTTTTCAGGCATGTGGTACAAATATTCAGGGAATCCAGAAAAAGTTATGTCTGGATTCCCAGGAAAGTTATCGTCTGCTGCACGTTCCACAAATTGTGCCGGCAAAAGATTTCTGAGTGGGACAGACGGACCGTTGAGAGACTTTGATATCGTACCGTGTTGTTTAACAAACAAAACTAATATTAACAGCCACCAGGGAGCAGAAAACCAAAGGGATATTGAAGGTAAAACAAATAGAGAGAATTCCCCAGCCTTCATGGTCCTGAGACATTCCCCAAATGTCTCGGGTAAACCTTCACACAACCTTCACCAGGATAACCTTGTTTGTTTATCGGCGGTTGAGCGATCTCGCTGTGGCGTCATGTCAGTTGTGAGCATGTATTGTTCTGCTTTCAAGGACAAATCATCCCTCATTGCATTGTGTTGTTTTAAGAAGAGGGGATCTTCAAGGGTTGAAAGACTCACTCTGGGTTTTTTCATGGTGGGACCTAATAACAGTCTCTTGCTGTTATCTAGTTTCAGTCCTAAAGAGACGTAATTTTGTTTCTTACTCAGGAGGAAGACTCGCTGCGAACTCTCGTAAAGGATCTGGAGGAGAAGCTGGAGACTCTGAAGATAAAACGAATGGAGGACAAGGCCAAGCTGAAGGAGCTGGAGAAGTACAAGATCCAGCTGGAGCAGCTGCAGGAGTGGAAGACCAAGATCCAGGAGCAGCAGGCGGATCTGCAGAAGCAGCTCAAAGAGGCCAAAAAGGTGTTTTATCCACTCATTTTACCTCAGAACATTGTCTAAAAAGAATTCACACCATTTTCAGATTTGGTCACGTCGCCGCCAATTTATGTTGGACTTTCTTGTAGGGATGAATCATTTCATTATAGTTCTGGATGTGTTTTTAGAGTCACTCCAATATATTAATCTCAGTTCTTCCTGTCCAAATCGTCACCATTTTGTGTTAGTCTTCATTAGAAAACCTCAATGTGACACAGTGAGGTGTGATAGTTCATGTTTCAAACTATTATTAACTATGATACTTTAATGAATGAAATAACTGAAACGCAGTTTGTTTTTTACCTTGTGACTTCGTAGGAAGCCCGGGAGGCGCAGGAGGCCAAAGACCGCTACATGGAGGAGATGGCGGACACGGCAGACGCCATCGAGATGGCAACGCTGGACAAAGAGATGGCCGAAGAGCGAGCGGAGTCGCTGCAAGTGGAGGTGGACTCGCTGAAGGAGAGAGTAGAGGAGCTCTCTATGGACCTGGAGATCCTCAGGCATGAGATCTCAGAGAAAGGTAGGAGAGGAGCTGCGTTAAATGACGTTGAGCCTCAAAGCGACTAATTTAACTCTGTAACCTTAATAGGTACAGATGGAGCCGCCTCCAGTTATCAAGTCAAACAGCTGGAGGAGCAGAACAGCAGGCTGAAGGAAGCCTTGGTCAGGTAAGAACCTATGAAAAAAATCTCAACAGAGAAGAAATAATGTTTAAGTCTCGAATCAGAATGGATTAAGCTAAATGTTAGCCGTTTTTGTTTTTGCTCAGGATGCGCGACCTGTCGGCCTCGGAGAAACAGGAACACGTGAAGCTGCAGAAGCAGATGGAGAAGAAGAACACGGAGCTGGAGACTCTGAGGACTCAGAAGGAAAAACTGCAGGAGGAACTCAAACAGGCCGAAGCCACAGTGGACGAACTGAAGGAGCAGGTGGAGCAGCGTCTGCTTTTAGAGAGCAAATGACGTCTGTGTCAAGTGAAAACGTGCGACTGTGTTTGTGCAAACATTCCTCAGGTGGACGCTGCTCTGGGGTCAGAGGAGATGGTGGAGACTCTGACTGAGAGGAACCTGGACCTGGAGGAGAAAGTCAGGGAGATGAGAGAGACGGTCACCGACCTGGTCAGTTCTGCTGTTTGTTTTTGAAATGTTCACAAATTACGGTTTTGTTTTTACACTCAGGAAATGAAAGTAAAACATTTCACTGTCTAAAATCCATAGAAAATGAAAATGCCTTTAAAAAAAATGTTAACGTGTAATTAATTTGTATTTTAAAATTTAATCAGACAAAAAAAAATAGGCATTTTAAGTTTCATCTAAGTCTCTTATTGGTGGAGAAGTTGCACTGAAATGTGTTTGGGCTTTCAAAATAAGTCTCTTTTTATTTTTTGGATGATTGCAAGAGTGATTTTCACATCAGTAAAAGAGCTAAACCTGTGTGAAAAGGGCTTGTTACGCTGTTTAAAATAATGCTGAGCTATTTTTAAAAATATTCGCCCCTTTTTATACAAAAAATCATTGCAAAAGGAAGATCCTAAATGTTAATATGCTAAAAGCTGTGATGGGAATATTTTCAGAAGACTTACAAAGATTGGACTGTTACTATAAAAGTGTTCAGACCTCTTTTGAAAATTCCTAATGATGCTGAGAAGTTCAGATGAAATCTGATGAGCGTTGGGTGTAAACGGTCATTAAGGTTTAGCTAGTGAGCCACTAGAATGCTTTGTTTTCTAGTCGATTTTCTCCCGAATTGACAGGAAGCCATCAATGAAATGAACGACGAGCTGCAGGAAAACGCCAGAGAGACGGAGATGGAGCTGAGGGAGCAGCTGGACCTGAGCACTGCGAAGGTTCGGGAGGCAGAGAAGAAGGTGGAGGCTGCTCAGGAGACTGTGGCCGACTACCAGCACACCATCAGCAAATACAGAGATCTCACTGCCTCGCTTCAGGTGGGTGGAATCGGAGGGACTCATCGCGGTGTGCGTTGGCGTGAAACGATGAATTAAGGGTGTGTTGTCGTTTGGTCATTTTAGGAAGCCAACAGGGAGCTGATCAGTCAGCAGAGTGCAAACACAGAGCAAACCCAGCAGCCGTCTGCTGAGCTGTTCGACTTCAAGATCAAGTTTGCTGAGACCAAAGCCTATGCGAAGGTTTGAGATCAGATTAATTAATTAATCTGAGATTATCTGTGATGTTGGCTCACATTCTGATCTAAAACATACATGGGTGTGTTTGTGTGTGTTCAGGCCATTGAGATGGAGCTGAGGAAAATGGAGGTGGCTCAGGCGAACAGACAGGTGTCGCTGCTCACCTCCTTCATGCCGGACTCCTTCCTCCGTCACGGCGGAGACCACGACTGCATTCTGGTGCTGCTGCTCATCCCCAGGCTCATCTGTAAGGTACGAACCGCCACCACGTTCGCTTTGATTTGCAGCCATCTTGTGTTTTGCCAACCGGTTTTTGCGTTCTCTCTTGTTAAGGCCGAGCTGATCAGTAAACAGGCTCACGAGAAGTTTGACCTGAGCGGCGGTCTGGTCCAGGGAACGGCGCTCAGAGGACCACCAGGAGAGCAGCGCAGCTTCGCCTCAGGCCTGGTCTACTCCCTCGGCCTGCTGCAGGCCACCCTGCACAAATACGAGCAGTAAGCGCATAGATGCATCTAACTAACAACTCTGAGGTATCAAATATAATCAACAAGCTTGTTCGAGATCAGATACACTGTATAAAAACAACAACAAAAAAACTTTGGCGGTGAAAGCAGAATGAGCCGCAACAAAACATTCTCCAGAACCACAAACCCATTAGCTTCAATGGTCTCTGTTCTTTTCTATTCACCTGTTGTTCTTGGTTTCTAGAGCTCTGAACTCCTGCAGCGTGGAGGTTTTCAAACGAATGGGAACGCTTTACAGTGAAATGAGCTTCCATGAGCGCTCGCTGGATTACTTCATTGACTTGCTGCATAAAGATCAACTGGACGAGACTGTTCAGGTGGAACCCCTTACGAAGGCCATCAAATACTACCAGGTAGGAGCGAGTTGAACAACAAACCATGTTTAAAGATTTGTATCATCCTTGACTTGCACTTTGGGGGCACACAAAGTCAGTCCTTTGGACATCCCTGCTCTTAAACTGTTATGTATCTGTAACTGGGCTGTTTTATTTAATAAAGTAAGGCGTAGAAATTGTCATCCAAGTGGAATCATACCAATACCAAACATATTTTACACATTTTGTCTCCTAGCAACTGTACAGCGTCCATTTGGCAGATCAGGATGAGGACTGCACCGTGCAGCTGGCGGATCACATCAAGGTACTTCAACTCTTATTCAGAAGAAGTAAAGTTTTGAAATTTAAATTGATGACAAATGCAGTTTTATCCGTAAAAGGGTATTGTTAAATGTTCCTAATTTTCTGCCCTCAGTTCACCCAGGGAGCCCTGGACTGCATGGGGGTGGAGGTGGCGCGCCTGCGGGCGTTCCTGGCAGCAGGACAGGAGAGCTCAGGCCTCGCCGTCCTCCTGAAGGACCTGGACACTTCCTGCTCAGACATCAGACAGTTCTGTAAGAAGATCCGCCGCCGTATGCCTGGAACGGACGTAGCTGGAGTCCCTGCTGCCCTCAGCTTCGGGTCACAGGTGCAGAAAGACGCAGGACGACCGTCGGCCAGAGGACGTCGCCGATGCCTTCTTAAATGTATACAGTAACGCTGTTTTTGATTAACTTTGCTGCGTCGCCCATCAGGTGTCCGAGTCGCTGACGGAGTGCAGGCGACAGCTGACCCGCGTGGTGGCGGTTCTGCAGGAAGTGGCTGCAGCCGGGGCTCAGATGGTGGCTCCGCTGGCAGAGCAGGAGGGCCTCAACGCCCTGAAGCTGGAGGACATCACTTACAAGGCTGCAGAGCAGGTGGTCACACCGGAGTTTTATATCCCGCATCATAACTACAAGCATGTCGAGGCGCAGGGCTGGGCGATGTGGCTTAAATATCAAATCTAAGAGTTTTTCAAACCACATTCAATTTTAATCCATTTCTTCTTGCTTTTATTTTTAAAGAAGAATTTACAAAAGACAGAAAATATTTTCAAAAAGTGGGTTTCATTTCAGTCATCTCTTCTGTCAATTGTACGACAAAGTTTTAGGAAATTTTACTTTTAATCACAAGAGTAACTCATAATATTACCAGATAAAAACATTGTAAAATTACAAGAAAAAGATGAAAGATGGCGGCCCTGAGCACGCTGACATCACTGAATTATTTCTAAAAAGAATTTACACATGAAAAGTGATTTTTCTCCTAATAGTTTGTGATTCTAGTTATATTGGTAATTCCTCCACTAAACTATCTCTGACACACACATTTTCTCTAAGGTGTTTGGCTCCCAGGGTGTGAACGGCCCAGAGCTTCTGCGACAGTCCTGCGGCTCTGTCATCACAACCATGAACAAGATGGCTACCGCGATGCAGGAAGGAGAGTACGATGCCGAGAAACCGCAAGGAAAGGTATTCTGAGTCAGTGCAGTGTGCCGTCTAAGCACATGCTTGTTGTTCATCCTAACCTTCATCCTTCTCTTCAGGCTCCGCCGGTGGAGAAGCGAGCCGCCATCGTCAGAGCGGAGATGACCGACGCAGAAGGTCTGGGAGTCAAACTAGAAGACAGAGAAACCGTCATTAAGGAGCTCAAGAAATCCCTCAAGATTAAGGTGACAAGTGTTTCCTTTTCACATTGTTCCAGTACAGCCACTAACTTGAGTTTTTGCATCATGGAGACACCGACTCAGTTTGAGCTGCTATACAAAGAATGAGAGAAACTCCAAGTGTGTCATAAACTGCAGGAGGTATGAAAACTTTTGCAAACCACTAGGAGCTGCGACTGTCCTTGTTCCCAGGGCGAGGAGCTGAGCGAAGCCAACGTCCGCCTCAGCCTCCTGGAGAAGAAGCTGGACACGTCCACCAAGGACGCAGACGAACGCGTGGAGAAGATTCAGACCAAACTCGATGACAACCTCGCCCTGCTCAAGAAGAAAGAGAAGTAAGGAATGATTTCAACTCGGCAACCGTGTTTTTTTTTTTTTGGGGCGTCTTATTTACCTCCCCCCTCCACTGTGCTCAGGGAGTTTGAGGAGACGATGGATGCTCTGCAGGCGGATATCGACCAGCTGGAGGCAGAAAAGGCAGAGCTGAAGCAACGCATCCAAAACCAGTCAAAGATGACGATCGAAGGGCTGAGAGGCTCTCCGGGTTCAGGAATCGCCTCCATCGTTCAGGGATCTACGAGTTCGTGCTCGTCTTTTTTTTTCTAGAACAGGAAGTTTTGGTCAACTTTGACAGGCTTGTTTACGTTTAGAAAATATCAGAATAAATATTTTCAGCATTTCTTTTCTCCCGCAGGTCTGCCTCCAACCCTGGCAGGGCCAACGCAGGTGGTGGACTCCCCTCTCCTCCGACAGCAGCTTGAGGTCCAGAGACTGGGCATTAAATACCTGAAGAATGAAAACAACAGGCTCAAGGTAAACTCGGCTTCAGTTTGATATCTGAGTACCGGTGAGAAATAGATCAACTTCATTGATTTATCAAAACTTTGGTTTTTGAAGATTTTGGAAAATCTGGATTTTTTTTTTTCTTTTCCACCAACACACTCCTTTGGTTTCTGTGGTTCAAAGTTCAAAGTGATGTCATCCTGCCTATGGCAGCCATCTTTTTTTGACAACCAGGTGTTAGTTTGTGTTTATTTGTACTTTGAATTCAGGTCAACTCTACAACAAAATATTAGGGTCAGATTAAGATTTTTATTTTTTCCAAAAATGAAGTCAGTGTTAGAAGAATACAGTCAAAATAACAAAAGAATAGTCATAATTTTATGAAAACTCCCAACACAAAAAATAAAGCTAATTATTCAACCTTTTTCTCATTAGAACGACTCGAAATGTTAAGATGTTCTGGTAAAATTTCATCTTTAATGTGATACCACTATACTTGTAATACTATTAATAATCTTGATGCTAGGGTAATCACACCCTCGTACAACTTCCAGAAAGGGTGATTGAAATAAAAACTACTTTTGAAAATATTTTCTGTCATTTCTAATTTCCTTTTTAGAAAAAAAAAAAAAGCAGATCTAGTATGAAAAAAATCTGAGGTTTTGTTTTCAAGTCATATCTCCCAGCCCTATGTCTTTGTGTTAAATTCCAGCTTTTGGTATGATGACCCACTTTGTGTGTATTTGACTGACAGGCGGAGAAGATGAAGGCTCAGCTCGCGTCCCTGCCTCCACTGTGCCCTCCGAAACTCCCACAGGTGTCCAAAGAAAGCTCATCTCCAGAGGGACTGAACACGGGGATCTACCGCAGGACCGACCAGCTGCTGGCCACCCTGCTGAAGCTGAGCGCAGAGGTTAAGGTGGTGGACATCACAGGGAAGACAGCAGGTGACTGGCGTACAGAACAGTTTTCCACTTTGTCTCAGATTCAAGCACTTCTATGTAGCTTTTGAAAACCATTTTCTACCACATAAAATGCATTGAAGTTTGATTCTGATGCAACAATGTGAAAACGTTCTTGGTTTCTTTCCTGCCTCATAGTCAGCGCCAGCGCTCAGCTGCTGGAGCAAACGGCTCGTCTGAAGAACCTCAAAGACGCCCTGGACAAACTGCAGGTACCTCTTGCACTCAGGGTCCATTTACACCAGCTCTTTTTGCTATGATAGACCTGTAGTCGGTTTGCCTTGAAACTCTGGTTCATTTGGGCACTTGTAAATAAATTCTGCCGTTGTTCGAATGCATATGTGAACGCCAATCAAATCAGAAACTGCTCCAAAAGCAGGGAACAAACTATAGCGCAGGACATTCTTGGTAAATGCAACCAAAACAAACATGGGAGTCGAGGAAACTGGTTTCTCAAAGGGTTTTGTTCATGTGAAAGTGAATCACACCAGCTGAAAATATAACAAACGTTGCAACTTTGACCAAAGTCCGGTAGACGATCAGGTGTGAAAACATCCCAAAACTTATTCACTGATTGAAACCTTTGTTTCAGGGTGAGGTGGCTGAACATGTGGTTTCAAACCAGCCAGGAGCAAAGGCTTCCTCAGACTTCGCCACATTCCCAGCGTCCTCTTTCATTAAGGTACAGCTACAGTAAACGCTTTTAGAAACTGATTCTCTTTGTGCATCTGGGTTAAACTCTGTTTTTTCTCAGGCTAAGGAAGAGAAGCAAGGAGGAACGGTTTTTGTGGGTCGTGTTGCCATCCCGTGCACCCGCGGTCAGGAGCAAGTCCACCGCCTCGTCCTGTCGCAGCAGCAGCTGCAGCAAGTGCACAACCTCCTCATGGTCTAAAACCAGAGCTACCAGTGCTGAAGACCCTCCCACTCCACCCAGCACTTCTCCTTAGCATTCTTGTTTCTTTTCAATACTACACTCAGGAATCTGTGTCCTGTTAAAGCACTAATACTTATTTAATGCCAGACTCCAGAATGTCATGTTATGAAGATGTTCATTTAAACTTTGAGGCTTTGCCAATGTGTTCAAGTCAACTTTTCTTGTCTCTTCAACCTTTGAATACATTTGTATTTGTAATTCTGAATTAAAAGCATTTCACTTTAACAGCCTTTAATAGTTTTTCTGCCTGGTTGATAGTAATAGCTTAGAATCAATGGCATACCAACATTTTCAAGCTTTTAATCCAAATGGAACATGTTCTGTGGTGTCATGAAACTCAGGTGTTTGACCAGAATAATCACTTTGAGGGGGGAGAAAAAACCCTTACCAACTGAAGTGACAGAATTGTTTTGCAAGAACTGATACACTCCTAACATGACATGAGGAAAGACTGAAAATATTCTAACATTTGAAGATAACAATGAGGTACATCCAGTTAATCTACATCCATCCAAGTCACTGCCATTGTGTTCTTGGGCAAGACAATTCACCTGCTCTTTTGCTGGTAGTGGTTAAAGGGCCCAGTGGCAATGTAAAGCACTTTGGAGTCCTCTGACTTGACAAAGCCATTTGCCATCATATCGGTAAATTAGTTAGAAAGTGGTGCAAGGATAACAGCCATTATTTCAAACACTGCAGGAAATCTAGAGTCAAAGATGGAAGGGAGTGAGATCAAGGCGGCCTACAAACGACTCATCGGTTTTATCAGGAACAAAACGGCATTATGTAGTGAGAATTTTATTTTATTTTTTTAAACTCAAACAATACAGTCTTGAAATTATACTTAATGGAAAAACAACTCAAACTAAAATCTTACAAGCAGATATTAAAATGCTTGGCTCTTAGTGAAACTAAAAACCCAGAGTACACAATTACAAAACAGCTGTCTTTATTTTAGAGAACAATGCTTTGTTCTGTCCCTTTCATGGATCCATTTTAGTATCCATGGAAGGGACGGTGATCTGGTTTGTGATGGGTGTAGGGGGCATAGTGAGGCCTGCTGTGACGGTTCCTCATCACAAACTGATGATTGAGGGGCTGGTGGTAATCTTCATAGGGCTCAAAGTAGGAGGAGGATGGAGGTACGTTGTCAACACCTGAAAGATATTCAGACTGAATTTTAGACCCAATATTTTTTTTAGACTGATACATTTAGGTATCAAGTGTGCTGGAAGGGTAATGCAGACGTCTTGTACAGATCGTCAATAGCACCTTCACCTAGAAACACGATGAGGCTTTGAACACCCAGTCTGAAGCTGTGCGTACACTTACCATGTCTGGGCGGTACATAATGTTTCTGCTGAGGTCTGCGGCGTGGCCGGGTCTGCTGCGGCTGGACGGCAGGTTGGAAGTTCTCTGCGTTTTCGTGGCGATGTGGCATTGGCGCCCTCTTGTCTTCAAAGCTCAAGAAGGCACCAGACAAAGAATCGGAGGTGAACTCCTCTCTAAAGCTGTCTGAATTCACAGCAGCTGTTTGGTAACCGTTTGGAGAGGAAAGAGGGGTGAAACAAAGATGAAAGAAAATTACTTAAGGGGGAACAAGGAAGTGCAGAAGCTTCATTTAAAAATACTCTTGTTTTAGCATCAAAGAAACAGAAATATGATCATTAAAGATAATGTTATTTTCCAGAAGGTGCACTTCTTCAGCTTTTCTAAAGTATGCAGTAGAGTTTCATTTTGGAAATGCCAGGATGACCTTTAACATCCATCTCTGAAGAACTAATCTCTGTGCTAATCCCAAAAAATACAAAGCCATCATCTATGGAAGCCAAGAACTCCCTGCATGAGAATCTCTACAATACCAGTAGTCTGAAATCGTATTCCATTGATTTCCAGGCCTGTAAAATCTTTAATTTCCCTTCTTTTCCAGTCTGAATAAACCACAGGAATCACCATCATGTCTGACCTGCAAATTTTGTAGAACAGTCGTAGATTGACTTCTGCTCAGGAACTTCTGAAAACAAAGCAGATACACGTCTGCATTATTAAATAGAAGATGCATGTGTGTGTTTGTGAAGTCGCTCTTCTCACCATCAGCAGTCAGCATCACACCCCAGGCTTGTGCAATGTGCCGTAACAGAAGAGCGGTGATCCTGCGGTGGGCGATGGCGTTCCAGTGGACGCCGTCTTTGGTTCGATGTTGCAATGAGAAACGGAACTGAAAGTGGAGGTCCAACACGTCTACGTCGTAGTTGTCGGCCAGAGTCCCACCGTAGAAGTTGGCTTCAATCACGTCGTAACGCAGCTGAGGAGCTTTGTGCTCAATCTGTGGTCACAGAAAAATCATGCACTTTTCCTTTCAGATGAAAATATCACAATAAAAAGCTAAACTTAACTCACCTCAGGCACCAGAAAGCCACCTTTGATCCTTTCTCCTAAGGGCATGGTGAGGTTCCAGATGATCAGCGTTTCCTCTGGTAGGAAACTCTTCAGCTCACCAAAGAACCTCTTAAGGTTCGCCTTGTAGTCGTCGACCCATTTGGGATTGTATCTAAAAAAATATAATGCAAACAAAACAGGCTTAAGCAATTGCAGCACAAAGATTAGGATCAAAAGCATAATAATCAATATGGTAAGTACTGGCCAACACGTTGCATTTCTAAAATGCAATGCTTTCTGATTGGCTTTTTTTTTTTTGCATTCAGGTTCATTTCAGACCTCATGCTACACCAGGAGACATATTCTTGACCCCAACTTTTTGGACTAATATTTAAATTTAGTATTAAAGATATACTTGTATGATATCAGTACTTCTTGTACCCACCTTGAAATATCCCAGACACAAGAGTTCACAATGACCACGTCTGGTTTCAAGCCGTGACGGAAGTCCTCGATGATGCTCTGCATGTATCTGGAGAAGATGCGGGTCACGAAGTAGAAGCGGATCAGGTGGTGGTCAGACTGATACTGACGGACCTCTGTGTACTCGGTCCCATTGTTCATTCGGTTCAGACAGCCTCCTTCTACCAAGCAGTCCAGCTCGAAGCTCATCTCACCCTGCAGGGGCAAAATGTCACGATTAACAGAGCTGATAACTTTAAAAGACGTCACAGAAATATCAGGTTTCATTTATTAGCAAATTAATTTCTGACGATACATTTTAATATCTCCCATTTTTTTGTAAATTATGTCCACGTGCTGCTTACCTTGCTCTTTAGTTGTCTTAAGGTGAGGTATCGGTCCTTTTGTAGCAGTACGACAAGATCCTTGTATACAGAGCGCTGAACTGAATGGAAATACGTTCAATAAATTACAGATAATAAACAGAGGGTAAAAAATATATTTAGATATAAGGAAGGGAGAAATTGCTCACTGGAGTCTCCCAACACCACGACAAACTTGTTGTGCAGCAGCAGGCGGGCCTGCTGGTGGCTCGCCGTCTCTTTCTGGCTTTTCTGGCAATTAAAAGATTATTTATATTATTTATTTATATTTATATATATATGACGTAAAGATGCAAAAATACTTACCATCGTTTTGATATTTTTAAATACACCCAAACAGCCACATCGCCGTGTGAGCTTTTAAAAAGTTAGCATAATTGTTCGACTGTGGCTGCCGTTAGTTCTCCAGACACAGGTGACGCTGATTGGATGAGGCCTTTAAAGACTGTCGGACATTTCTCTTCATACAGCGAGCCTCTGTATCATTTCAAAAATAAACTAAAATTACATCCGAAATAGTTCACCTAAAATATGCGTCAAATACTGATTTATAAACTTAACAAAACTCTGTCACACGTATTTAGATTAACTGGTTTCCAAAAGTGATATTCTGCTGTCAAATTTGTACTCACACTTTCTTATGGGCCCACAAATGCAACAACTAGATTTTTTTTCTTTTTTCAAACTTTTTGAAATGTATCTACACAAATAAACAGGTTTATGACTTGAAACTTAAATTATTTTTTAGAAACAAAAAGTTTTTCTTACACCAAGTCAGGGAGCACCTGACTACCTCCACCTGATCTACATCTTATATATTATGGAGACATGCATTTTGTTTTCATTATCAGTGTGTGTTGAATTATGACTTTCTTTTAGAGCATTAAGTTATGATCAGAACCAAGTATGGAAAATATTGAGTGAAGTCAAGTTGAATGAATCCAACTTCGGGCAGATTTAAAATCTAAATAACATAAAATAGGATTTGCCACAGAGCGCGCACAAAAAAAACATCAAGACATCAGGTAATAAAAAGAAAAACAAATTAAAGCCTTAAATAAAATGAAAAACAGCCTCTTTTCTCAAAGTAGTATTTTTATTTCATTATTTATCATATTTTTAAATGTGATATAGACGGTTTAAATTTTTTTCCTCAGTGGAAGACACTATCATCTTCATCTTCATAATCAAGTACTTGAATCTGATCTTTCTTTTCTTCCTCCTCCTCTTCTTCGTCATCTTCTGCGTTGCTTGTTGTCTTACTTTTGCCTCTCTGATGAAACTCCTGGTATATCCCATTCAGTGCTTTTGCCGCCTCCAGGGACACTTTCAGACTCCCTATGACCTCCCTGTCTTTGTCCACACTCAAAACTGCAGAAAGGTGAAAGAAAAATTAGACATATTGAAAGTTTTAGGTTATTTAGAAAATGTAGAACAACTCTACCTAAATTAGGATTTTTCTTTTGTTTCCTAATGCAAGTTTTTTTGCATTAACACTTGTCTCATCTCTCAGTAGGACCGTACAATTTATCCGCTGAGCCAGTTAACAGAAAGGTGAAGCTTCACTACAGTAACATTTACCTCAGAGCTACAACACTTACTGTCAATCTGTTGTTCGAACACATCGTTTCCCGTGAGCAGCAGCTCCTGTAGGTCCAGGAAAGCGTGTCCAACATCCACACACTCCTCTTCGTCGTCCATCGGCTCACTGACCACTGTGAACTTTAACCTGCCGTTACAAATAAACGTTGTCCAACAGGACAACGATCAAAAACACACCAAAAAAATACTTTTGATGAAGTAAACTAACATTAATGTTCTGCAATGGTTTTGAACATGGTCCGTTTAAAAATGCTCCAGAGGGTTTCTTGTCATGAACCAATTAAAATGACCACTGTTCTGGTGAGAAGCTGTTGGTGCACACAATATCAAAGAGTATAAATACACCTGGATGTTTGGATTTGAGAAACTCCTCAGTAAATTCAAATTTGTATCATCAGAGTCACTGCAGATGTTTGGTGCGTCAGCAATCAATCGCAGAAAAGAAGAGTTACAAAAAACATGACTTTCATTAACTGATGCAAGTCTCTAGGCCACCCACCTGCCCTGGTTGGGGTCTGTCCCCTCCAACATTGTGTAAAGATACTGCCTGAGTGGAGCCGACTGGGAGCCGTCCACATAAATCACTGGGACAGACAAAAACCAGTCAGTATGATCGCCGTCCTGAATGCATTTTACACACAGAAACACCAAACTTCAGGCACCTCGTGTGAAGTTGTAGTGGATCTCCTCCCCTTTCACAGGTTTACGGAGGGACATGGGAGTTTCCGTCGTCTCCATGGCGACGCCCAGGAGCCGGTACTCCACGTAAACGCGCTGCACGGAGCGGTCGAGCGCCACACGAGACGACGGCTCAAACGTCAGGGACAGGATCTCGACCCTTAGCTTGTCTCCCTGGAAAACAGCCGCATCTTTAAATCCCACCTATTATTTCTCTGTATGCAGACGCTAAGAAGCCAGACTTTCTTGTAATCTTGTGAAGTGGTTTAAAACGTTTGTTTTTAGAGCCAAGTATGAGTTACAATATCCATAAATCATATCTTGACATAACTGGTTGTGCGCAAAACGAAAATAAATGCACACTCACTTCTCAACGAAGCCAACTCGGCAAGAAAACCCTATTTTTATGTAGTAACTTATGAGAAATAAAGAAAGATAGACAAACAGGTCTTAGGTGTTTTTCACAGATTCGATTATAGCAGAAATCACTCAAGCACAATAACAAGGAAATGCTGTGTAAATATTCATAAAGATAAATATATAATCATAAAGATCCCTTTTAAAAGATTTCCAGAAACTCTGGCTCCTCAGAAATAAAATATGAAGAATTCCTGATCGACTTAACAGTTTAGCACAGTTCTCGTCACAATGTCAACCCTGTTCCAACAATTTGCTCGTTTTTTTAGTCCCAAATATTCCGTACCGTCCTCATTTTTCGTTGTGGTGGTATGATTATTATGTCGCTCTGTGAAGAAGTGGATTCAGGAGCGTCACCGTCCTCTGTAGGAGAAAAAGACAAAAACGTTCAAGATAGTCAGAAAAGGCTGAATTTATTTTATCCATGTTTAATAAAATAGTCGAAGTCTTTAAATGATATAAAGTGAAAACAGAATTACCGCTGGCACTCCTCTCTTCTTCCTCCTCTTCTTCAGACTCGGACACTTGACTCACAGAGGGAAGATCCTGGAACAAAAAGCTGAAACTTCAGGATTCGATCCAGGATATTGTAGGTGGACTTTCTAATTTAGCATGGAAATAACGGACCGGCATGTTGTTTTCAGAGAGTGAGTGAGCTGACCTGGATCCCTGCATCAGTAGCAGAGCTTCCCCTCGATGGAGCTGCAGCTGATCGTCTGGAGGAAGACCCAGCCGGAGATCTTAAACGGAAATAATGCCGCAGATTATTTAATTAATGTTTTTTTTTTTACTAATTTGCATTTATGCAGACCTGTTAACAGTTAGTGTTTCTCTTACTTGTAGGATGGAGTCGTCAGTCTTGGTTCAGGGGTCAAGTGAGGCGACCTTGCTTCAGTGGACCTCTTGGTGGATCTCTTACGGTCTGCTGTTGGCGGTTTCACAGACACGACTCGCTCTGGTCGCAGATCCTGTGAGCTTTTCTGTTTGACAGGTGGAGGCTGGGGCTGTAAGTAGGAAAATAAACAAGTAATTTGTTTAAGCAAAACAGAAAAGCATCGTCTTTGCTACATAGTCTTTAATTATGTCTTATATCCGCCTCTAGTGTGCAGAAAGACAGCAGATTTCTGGCGTATGGACTGGTTAAAAACAAAGCGTTAATGGTAAACCTGCGCGTCAAAAACTATTGATTCTTTAGACGTTTTCATGAAATTTAGGAGGGAAATAGCAACCAGGTCCTGTCAATTAAATGTTGATTTTTTTTTTGTTGCCAAAATTATGATTGGAAAAAAATGACTTAGACCGTTGTTGTAGGAAGGTCACAACATGCTATGTGGTTTTTGTTTAACACTTTATGTTAGGTGTAAATAATTTTGGAACCAATACAAACAGATATTTTTTTATTCAATCATACCTAAAAAGATAAAATACTTTCTCTTGATGGGACTTTAAATCAGCTGGATTTCTTACCCAAGTCTTTGCCTCTTTCTGCACAGCTTTAGTATCTTTGGGCTTCAGATCCTGAGTCTGTAAAAGCAGAGAAACGAGTTCAGCTCTTCATTTGAATTAGTTTTGACCCAATCAGAGAAATCACATCACCTTCACTCTCTGCTTGGCCGTCGGCCTCTGTGGCGTTTCCTCGCTCCTCCTCTTTTCCCTCTGACTGCTTTTCATCGCCCTGTGAGGATCGTCCGCCTCCCTGCCCCATTTACCCTGGAGGCTGTCCAACGGCGGCTGGAACGGATACTTCCACTTCAGCATAACTCTGACCATTCCCCGAGGCCCACCAGCGGGATCTCTTAGAACATAATCACCTAAAACACGGGATAAAATATGTATACATCAGCTTTTAGTAATAATTCTCCTCCCATCAGTTTTATTTTCCTCGCAGCCTCACCTCTGATCTCCCTGCCTGTCGCCAGAGCTCTCAGAGGGATCGGCGTCTTGGCCAGGTAGGCAGGCGGTATCTGCTCATCGCTGTCATCAAACACGTACACCCACAAGCTGCTGGACCTGGCAGAAATCGGCCATTATCGTCTCAAAGACCTGAACCATTTCACTGATTTAGAGCCGGCGTACCTGAGGTAGTGCAGAACGTCAGCCGTTACTGCCAGAGGGAAGCTGGTGACGTCGTTGAACACCGGATCTACGGCGCACTGAACCGTCTGAGAGACGTGAGGCGGCAGGTCATACAGCCGGTACGTCAGGTAGGCGTCCGGCAGGAGCCCCGGCCAGCGGGCGTTGAGGCCGACGCAGTGCTCCAGCGCCACCACCAGCTCATTGGGGATCCCACCACCATAGTCATGGAGCTCCTGGTGTGGAAGACATTAAGGAGTAAAAATCACCAGAGCCTAAAAATCCTCACCTAAACACTTTATGCCTTAGATTTCAAAGAAATTTTAACTGTAGACAGACATAACCTAAGTAAGAAAACAAGATACAGCTTTCAAATAATATGTTTTATTTATTAAGAAAAGAGTGGCAGTCTTAGTTAAGGTCAGAGTTGGTGATTCACAACAACACAGCAAACCACCAAGTTGATCTCTGAATGGCTAAGAAAACAACAACAACGAAAAAAAACAAAAACTAACTTAGATGTTGGAGTGGTCTAGTCAAAGTCCAGTGGAGATGCTGCAAAGTGGACTTTAAACAGGCCGTTTATGCTGCTGAAACAACTGAAGCAAATAAGAGCGTCGACTCTTTGAAAGTTACGTCAGATGGCTGATCTCACCTCTTGGCCGCCATCTTGCCAGCCCAGTGGGATCTGACCCGGACTCCTGTGCGTCGCTGTCCTCCTTTCCGCTCCGATCTCTGTCCCCGTGTGGACGGGTTCAGCAGGAGGGAAGAGACGCACCCAGAAATCCACAACGCCTATTATTTCACCCGCATTTCCTTAAAACAAAAAACAGGTTGAAGAGTCAGAAGATGAAAGGAGATGGGAGGAGAGCATCAGCTGCTGAATCGTTGTCCACCTGCGATGCTGACGCTGCCGGAGATTCGTTCTCCCCTCCTTTCCGTGGCGCCCACGAGTGACATGCTGCCGCTTCCGTGGGTGACAAACCGGACCCCTCCCAGCGTCTGGTGGAGCTCCAGCCGCACTCTCGACCCCTGACCTCCCAGCCGATCCAGATCCCGGACCGTCAGCGCGTACCGGGACGTGAAGCCGTAGTTCGGCTGGCTCCCTGACACCAGAGGGGTGGAGTGCATCTCGAAGTCCAGCAGGCAGTAGGTGCAGAAGGTCACAATGTCCTCGTGCTGGCCCGCCCCCGGGTGGAGGTCGCTCAGGGTGCGGAGCCCCGCCGGGGTGAAGGTGGCCGTCTGGTGTGGGGCACAAACAATCATCAGTGCCTTTATCATGTTTTTTGAAATAACGCTCAGAGGATCTCAGAGGATTCTACCTTCAGGTGGATCTCCAACAGCGACTCCCCAGATTTCAGCTGAGAGAAGCAGAGGTCGTCCTCGATGGGCTGAACCACCTCCTGATCTCCAGCCGGCCAGGTGTACTGCACCGGGATGGTCCGCTTGTAGTTCCTGGGGCTGTAGGCCAGCTCTTTCAACTGTGCTTTGGATTCACATGGAACCACAAAAAACATTTTAAAACAGTGCATTTCGAACACATTTATTTTGATTTTAGCAACATCAGAGGAGCAAATGTTGAGTAAAACTCAACATTTGTTTAAAAATGCTTAACATAACATGTGCTGTGAGCGCTGTCCTACCTTGTAGCGTGTTGATCTGCAGAGCTCTCTTTGACAGAAGCTTATCTTTCTCCATCGTCCTCCTCCTGCCCTCCTCTCTCTCTCTCTCCACCTTCTGGTTGAAAATGTTTAACTCTTCCTTGGAGAGGAAATGTATTTCTAAATTTCTCAGTCGTTTTTTTGTGTGTGTGTGTGCATTTAACAGTCTGCCTGTACCTGCAGGTCCTTGGTGATCTTGTGCTCCAGCAGCAGCAGGTTTCTGGTTTTCTGCAGCTCCAGCACCGTCTCTGCATGCGACGCCTGGATGTTGACCAGCTCACGGGACGAATCGTCCACGCCGCCGTCAGGCACCAGGAAGCCCAGAGCCTCCCTGCTCTCCTGCTGCATCCTGAAGGCCTGCGGTTGGGAAACAAGAAAACCTGTTATGAGATCTTAAGAGCTATATTTCGTTACGTGTCGGGAGAAAGTACGACAAACCTTGATCTGCAAAAGAGTTTCGCTGAGCTCCTCAACGCTCATGTCAAACCCCTGGATAGAAGAGGAAATGTGTGACAGATTAAACTACAGGAGAAAAACACAGAGAAAGGAAGACATTCGCGGATCGTCTGTTCGTTTCTGACCTTAGTGACGGAGTCCAGCCTGTCCTGAAGAGCAGAAACCTTTTCTCTGTACTGGTCGACCTCTTTCTCCAGTTGCTCTTTTTTCTCCCTCATCAGCACAGACAGCTCTAAATGGAATTAAATGAAATTTTCACTTTGCAGCGTCAGACATTTTATTTCATGGAAAACTGAATGAGCTTTCAGGATCACCTTTCTCCTGCTTCCTCTGCTCCACCAGCATCTCCTTCTCTTGCCCGAGTTTCTCCTTTTCCAGCTCCAGCCTGCTCCTCTCCTCCCTCTCTTCCTGCAGCATCTCCTCCAGTCTGTGGTGGAGATCCGGTCCGAAGACGTTCTCCACCAGCCGCTCCTCCTTCTGCTCCTCCTCCCTCCGTGTCTCGGCAGGGCTCTCAGAGGGGTTCTGGGCAGTCAAAGTGCTGGCAAACACAAAACAAATCACCAAAATAAATAGGTTTTGAGCCTAAAATTCACAAAAAGAGACCCATTATGGACCCTACCTCTTCAGTAGAGTATCGTAGCTGTCTTTGATCAGATTCCTCTCTCCCTCCAGGTCTGAGATTCTCTCCTGGAGCTGATGGAGAATGAGCCAGATGAGTTCCAGCCTGACAGCATCGCAAATGGTCCAGATGTGTTACCTTGTCCAGGGTCTGCAGAGACAGAGTCATGGTGGTGAGCTGCCCCTCCTGGGTCAGAGCTCTCTGTCTCTCCTGCTTCAGTTGCTCGGTCAGCTCCTCCACCTTCTCCAGCAGAGCTCCCTGACTCTCCCTCAGCGCCCTCTGACTCTGCAGCGAACACAGGAAGCAGGATTATTCATTATTCACTGGATTATTCATCAGACTGTATCTGTTTGTTCCGAGGCCCTTACCTCCTCCAGCTGATTCTCATACGCCTACAGTCAAATGCGTGCAGGAGGTCGGTGAGAGGATTAGAGTGTTAATGAGGAAGACTGATGATGTGCAGAATGAACAGAAGACAGGAGCAGGGTCTCACCTCCTGCAGGTCAGCAAACTTCTCCTGGCTGACCCTCAGGGCTGTGCTCTTCTCAGAGAGCTGCTTTTGCAGACGGATCAGGTCCACATTCTCTCTGATTGTGATCCTGACAGAAGTGAAATCCGTTTTACTCCAAAGTAAATTCACTTTTGCGATTAAAACAGGGTTGGGTATCGGCATTTTTTTCAATTAGAAGACGTAACGTGATTCACCAGCTGCGTCTTCATGTATTCACGTCTACCTGTGTCTGTCGGCCTGCTGCTTCCTCAGCTCTCTGACCGCCCCCTCCATCTCTCTCTCCCTGTCTCTCAGGCTTTCTCGGAGAGCCTGAGCTGTCACCTCCAGTTCTGCCATCCTCACCTGTTCGGTCATACCGGTCCTGCTGGATGATGACGGATTTTTATATTGGATATTAAGCAGAAGGACATTGACGACTGACAGAAAAAAAGCAGTTTTTTTTTTTTTAATACATTTTGACCTACAATCTTTCCATTTCTGCTCTGGTTTCCTCCAGCGTGAGGCCGTATCGTGCAGGAGCAGTCCGTGCCGCCCTCCGGACTCCAGCCTCTCCGTCCAGGTTTTTACCTGAACACACAAAAAGAACATCCATACAGTCCTGAAGGGTTCACGTCCACTCATATGCAGGAAAGCCATTGAGATTTATGTAGAGTGCCATTTGTAAATGTACACAGTCAAAATTTAACAGCATTTTTTCATTTAGTCATAAGAGTGGGGGGATTAACTTCTTATAGTTATATATTTTAATCATGTTAGTAATTTAAAAATTTAAAACTATTAATTAGCAAGCTAAATATTTAGCCTCAAACTATATATTTAGCTAGCAAGCTAAATTACTAGCTAACCAAATATTTAGCTTGTTAACTAAATATTTAGCAAGCTAAATATTTAGTTTTAAACTGTGACATTTGTAAATGAATGAATAATGTGGTAAAGACATGACTTTGAACAATGATGGCAGCAGTGGAGTCAGATATTTAAGAAGTGGCTCTTTAAACCTCACCTTTGCTGTACCTGTAAGGCGTTCGAGCCCCCAGGTCCAGGATGTGCTGCTTGGCTATGCCGAGTTTATTCTGCAGCACCTCCTTCTGGCTCTCCAGCACCGCCACCCGGGCCTCCAGCTCCTGGATCGTATCCTCCATGTCCCTCTCTTTGACAGGACCGGAGCCAGGACGGGCCTGACGAAGACGCATCAGCTTCGTGGACATCCTGGGGTCAGACAAGAGGATGGAAGGAGGACTTGGGGAAAGCTAATGAAATAGATAGTTCTCCATGAATACTGTCAGCAATATTTCACATCTATGGTCATGATTGTAGCTTGTCTTTATAACGTGACATCCAAAGTAAACTGCTTTAGGGTACAACGTTTTATTTAAATTAGAAACTCGTGGTTCCAGCAGTGCTAAGAGTCCCGTCTCTGCTGGTGTTACCTGCGGAGCCTCTGCTCCTGGGTCCGTGTGTGTTGCCTGAGCACACTGTTCTCCTCCTGCAGCCGGAGACACAGGTCCTCCAGATGATGTCTGGGAAACCGAAACAGCCGCTGAGGGTCCGCTGGACACAAAGCAGAGTCATGATCATTTGATCATTCGAGTCAAAATGTGCAAGATGATGTTTGTGAAAGTCATTCTACCTTTCATCTTTGCAGAATGATGCTTCTTCCATGGCTTGACATCCCGCAGAGTGTCTGGGGGAAACAGCAAAGATGACAAATAACCAAAAGAGAGCCTCACAGTGCATTCACAGAAAATTAATTTTGCAGTTTCAGCTTTCTAAAATCCTAACTTGAAGCTACTTTAAATCACACATTCCTGTGAACATATCTGCTCTTTTAGTATGAAGAAAACAACTTGAAACCTTTTTATGCAAAGATTAACTGCACAAAGTTGCACGTGATTGGTTTACGTTTCTGCAAAAAAATAAAATGGCTTATTTTAGCTTACTGGTAGCGCAGTAAATCACAATAAAACTAAAGCTGAATTTGAATGCTAGGGTGATGCATTTTTAGGAAGTATTATGTATTTTTGCTGGCGCCAATGCTGTCCTTTTATGGCAATAAAACCATAAAAACACAGTCCCGTGTTGTGTGAACACAAACCTGGCACGGTGGGCATCAGCCCGCCCCTCATCAGCCCCACGTCCCTCACCGGAAGGTCCCCCGCCGTCTCGTCCACCACCAGCGACATCACGCCTTTTCTACTTCAACCTCAGCCAATCAGAGAGCTCACATCGCTTCACTTGTCAAAGGACTTCTGTGAAATTAATTGTGAACGAGTTCTGCACCCTTCCTTGAAACATATTGATGAAGAGAAAAAAAATGCCATAAAAGCAGATTCTAAACGCATTACTGAGCAGCTGGCGAACCAAAACACAAAACATCGCGATGTGATTAATAAACCTCTGTAGTCAAAGTGTTTGAGTAAATATATTTGACTTACCCGCATCGTTTGCTCATCCCGAGTGTCTCCTAAAGAGATGACAAATGTTTGCCGGTGTTATCCTTCAGGCCTGTGAGATTTGTGTGTCTCCGCCCAGAGCCTGGATGACACTTTTAATCCCTCATCTCTTTATAATTCCTCCGCTGCTTCCTTTAAAATTAATCTAACCGATCCAAATCCAATTCCTCTCTAAATCGCAGTCGCTAAAATATATATATATTTTTAGAGCGGTTCGGTAAAACCTGTGCAAAAATAGAGAATTGAACTAGTAAAAACGCAACAGAAGTAAAATAGTAGGAGTGAAGAAGTGTCTCTGCGCTCCATCTGCCTTGAGGCTAATCCTATTTCTGCACTAATCTGACCAGCAGCAGGCGTCAGGTTGTTTAATTTGAACATGATGTTAGTTTACAGATCTGTGGAGAGAGGCTGAGATCTGTGTAATATTTAAAGACGGTGCTCAGGTGTGGAGAAGAAGAAGGAGAGTAACAGATATGCAACAGCTTTTATGTTACTAGAATATTAAAGCGGCATAAAAAGCATCACGTTATTTATATCAAAGTGCGGTTGCAGAGTTTTTATTTCAGCTTTACGGATTTGTTCCACAATGAAGACATTTTATGTCTCTACATTCTTAATTTCCACACACAATACAACAAACTGCATTTCACAAAAAATGTGGCTTACTGTGACAGGTAAGCAGTGAACTACACTTAGATTACCAAGACAACAGCGCCATCTCTGGTGGAAATGTGTAAAAAGATGCAAAATACATTTATTTAAAACAATTTACGACTTTTGAAACTCAGAAATTTCTACTTTTTTTTTTTTTTTTTTACAAAATTTCTGAGATTAAATTTGCTGCTTATTTTTTCCTCAGTGCCTCTATGTGACGCAATATCACATACAAGTCCAAAAAAATCAACTCAAATTAAAACATTGTATTTTCCTTTTTTCAGTACAAAATGAAGCTGCAAAAAAAAAAAAAAAAAAAATAAAATAAATATATATATATATATATATATATATATATATATATATATATATATATATATATATATATATAAATAGTATAAATAGTATTTTTAGGCTTTACTGTGAATAATGGAGTGCTGAGGGAGCTTTGCAAAACAATGTTAACATAAATTGTATCATAAATAAAACGTTGCTGACGGATACATATTTAAAATATCATATAGTGATGTCATCTAAATCTGTGCCAAAGATCCGTTTCCTGATGGGCTGGATGGTCAGCGGCAATTTGTTGGTGCCGTTTTCATTCGTATCCGGGTTGAAAAAGGGAAAAATGGCCTCGGTGAAGCGAAACCCTGTAAATGAATAGATGTGTGACCCTTTCTCTGCATTGTAGAAAGAAACAACCCCATCTTCATAGTCCAGGAACACGCCAATGACCTTTGGCCTCTTGGAAACGCACAGCAGCTCCGCCTCTCCTGCACAGGCCCAGAGCTCAGCTCCTTTCCTCAGACAGACGGTCCAGAAACCGTCGTCTGGACTCAGAGTCACAGCTCCTTTCCTTTTCACGGATGCTCGAGCCACGCCTAAGTCCCACGCCGTTTTGTCTCCCACGTGCACCTCCCAGTAGCGCCTCCCTGTGGTGAAACCCTGCAGAGACAAGAATCAGGCTTTAGACAACACAACGAGGCATCGCACACTAAAAACACATCATATGCTTTTGTTACCATGAGAGCGAGGACACAAGGAGCTTTGTCAAAACGTTCTGGGAGATCTGCCACATTTCGCATCACGTCTCCGTCCTGCACCTGCCTCCCGTCCTCTGACAGGACGAGCCAGGGGTTGGCCGTCCTGGGGTCCAGAAGGACATCAGCTTGGTGGACAGAAGGAGATCACAGCAGAGGAGTGTTCATCTTCCCGTTTTTACTCAAATCATGATTACAGGACTGAAATATAAACGATACAGCCTTCCACAAACCACAAGTTAATTGGAAATTAATCTTTTACTACAGCAAAGACATCTTGTAAACTCAACCTTAAATTTGTGTGCATTTATTTAATTGGGATAAAACACACAAAAAAATGAGAGGCAATACTAAAACATCTGAAAGTCAGTGAAGCGTTACCTGGATACCGCTGGATCTTCTCGTATTCTGAAAGCCAATGAGAACATCCTCAATCGATTCAATGATGAAAAATAAAGAAAATTACGAGGTGCTTTGCTGATCCGACTAACCTCGAGAGGAAAGTTTTTCCAGTTGCAGTTGCAGCTGCTCCCGAATGTCAGCCACCGCTCTCCTTATGGTTCCCAGGCATGTTTCTGAATGGACGACGATGTTTGAGGAGTCTTCGGTAGACGGAAGAGAGCTCACAGCCGGGAAGCTCTGCAGCCAAGGAGTCAGATCAAGACATACTGATTAGAGTGTGTCACTGCGCCTGTCATTATCCCTCACTTTGTGTTTTACAAACACCCAATTATGACTCTGATGCCACTTGGACCAGTTGTCTTAAATGAACTCACACCCAAAAAAACTCAGACATACTTTCAACCTGTAAACACTCCTGACCTGCAGAACGTGGAGGTGGTCTTCGTGGTGAAGCAGCTGCTCCAGTTCCTTTCTTCTCCTCTGCAGCTCAGAGATTTCTGTTTCCAGCCCAGCGATCAGCCTCTTCGCCCTCATTTCTGCCGCCTCCTGCTTCCTCTGGATCAACTCGACCAGCTCGGCTCGACTTCTCTCGATGCTGCGGGACAGAGCGGAGAACACCTGCCCACTTTCCTCAATGTCCCTCTTTGTGTTCTCCTGCGGGTGAGTGATAAAAACTGAAAATCAGGTTGAAATGTTGGAATGCTTGTAAACTGGAGCAGCAATCTCTCTGTCTATTGCACTCCATGAATTAACTGTGGCGTATCCCTCTGGTAGTTTGAATTCGCCCAGGATCAACTCACTTTGCTTAGCTCAAGATTGAGTCTGATCTCCTCCAGCTTCTGCAGCCTGTCCTGGATCCTCTGCTGAACTTCACCTTGAATCATTTTAATCTGACCCTAAAAGCAGAAAACGTGCTCAGAGCTGTAGACAAAAATCTCTCTGGATTTAAGATTATAGCCTCTCGAGAGTCACCTTCTTGTCCTGGCTCTCTCGTTCCACTGGGACTGTGTCGTTGCAGCGGTGGTCGGTTTTCACGCACTGCACGCAAACAAACTTCTGGTGACTTCTGCAGAACAGCTCCAGGAGCTCCTGGTGCCTCCTGCACACCCGGTTCTCCAGCATCCCCACCGGTTCAATCAGCTTGTGAGCTTTCAGCGAGCCAACCCTGAGGTGAGGCTCCAGGTGGCTCTCGCAATACGAGGTCAGACACACCAGGCAGGATCTCAGGGCCTTCGTTTGCTTCCCCCCGCATGCGCCGCAGCCGACTGTCTTCCCCGGCACGTCGTCCTGCCTCCTGGCTCGGATCTTCTCCGACATTTCTTTGGCGAAGGAGTTTTCGCAGAGCTCTGGGCAGACCTCGTACTCTGTGTGGCATCTGGGGCAGTCGATGGAGAGCCTGCCTTCCCAGTGGGCCGTGATGCAGGTGAAGCAGAAGCTGTGACCGCAGGGGATGGAGACGGGCTCGGAGAAAACATCCTGGCAGATGCAGCACTGAAACTGCTCCTTGGACAGAAATAAGCCATGCGAAGCCATGACCTCAAGAGGGGAAAAAGAACCGTGGGGTTAACTTAACAGATAATCTGTGAAATGATCAACTTCTGCCATTGAAGTCTGAAGAAATGCACCACTTTCCGTCAAAAACAACCAACCATTCATTATTATTATGCATTATTTGTGTCTGTGTTCTCTGAATGCAATTTTTGAGCCAATGTAAATTAAACAACAATAAACATTCAGGCTTAATCTTGAATGCAAAGTTTAATCTGATCTGTTAACAGCAGCTGCTGCATCATCAAGTCTGTCATAGTTATGTTGTTCTGGCCTTTGTGTTAAATTATGTTTAATCTCCAGGAACATTAAAATAAATGAAATAATAATGAAACTAAATAATGAAACACCTGACGAATCTGAACATTTCAGTTACTGCGGACCCATTTGGCCATTAGCTTGAATCAGTTCAGCAAGACTTTTTGGCCAAAGTCCACCTGCCTGGACGAATGACTCAGTATCTCACGCTCTGTTTCGGTTCTCTTTCAAACATTAGACAGCACATAAAACTAAAAGACTTACGCACTTCCTCTTTTCCCTTAAGCACAAACATATCAATCAACAAACCTTTTAATTTGTTATGCAAGACACATTTAACTGTCCTCTGGAAGAGTCAGTTTCTGGTTTAGTCATTTGTCCTTCTACATTTGTCTCTATGAGGATCAATCAAAAGTAAATCACATTCCTGGTACATTTCAGTGTTCAGTTCAAGCGTTTTGTTATGTTTTAGTCTTTATCCTACCTTTTAATCCCTGAATGTGAGAGATGACCTCGCCTGGAGCAAAGGCAAACACTGGGCATTGTGGCTATCAAGCCAAAGTCCTTCCCATTTAGCTGTTACCACTCCCTGTGGGAATTTTTTCCCCCCCATGTTGCTCTATAGTGGGAGGGGCGAAGTCCACACCAGGAGCAGAAATTTATTTGATTTGTAAAATATTTCCTAGATTTTTCTAAATATCCAACTGTACTGGTCAAGTCAAATTTTCCACTGAAAAATTCACCCAAGGATACAATAAAAAGGGAAAACATGACTTAATAAAGTGTGTTGTGAGAACGATTTTTAATTAATTTATGACTGATACATGATACAATATCAAAATGTGATAATATATTTTCTCATCGTGGTTATAAATGTTCATTTTCTTCGGGAAAATGTTCCTCTGCTCATCTTGTGGCTTCATTGATTCAACCCTCATGGAAAACTGTGACAGGATACCGTACTTAAAAAAGAACTGTAAAAACAATAACACCAGAGGTCAGGAAAAAAAAAGCTTTATTAAACATATTAAATAAATGAATAATCTCACCTGTGTCACAAAAGCCTGAATTTCTAATTCGGTCAGCTCCCCCATAGGACTCCAACTCCATATTTAAGGCAACAATGTAACACTGTTCCCATGATGCTTTTCGGCACATGGATTATTTGGACTTTACGTTTTCAAGGATTACAAGTAAACTATGTAGTAATCAACAGCACATGGAGGTCCGGTGTTGCCAGTATACATTATGGATCATTGTTGTGTTACTCCATTCAATTTGTCCAATGTACCAGCACCTATTCCTCCAAAATAGCCCCACAGCACCGAGCCAAACCATTTGGTTCAGGGAGCTTTGATTTAGTAGCCTTGACTCCTCTATGTTGATACCAATGTGGCTAAATAGTAGCTACGTTCTTATCTCGTCTGACTGTAAAACCATTCTGCACACGGCATATTTTTGGATTCAGTGAAGCATAAAGGCGTCACCCTGCTTCACGTCTGCGTTTCTGTTCCTTCCAGATAAGGTTGAAATTCTAGCAAGTGTGAAATAGAGGATAGCAGTAATTATATAACATTCAGATCATGCTGGAATATGAGCTTTCGTCAATTTCGTCCCCATTTGGCCAAACTATCTACATGATTTCAGTATTTGACAGTATTGCAAAGGCCCCTCCTCCCCCCCAAAGAAGGATTGTGGCTGTGAGGTTTATTGGGAGTAAATTTTGAGTTTCACCGTAAGGGATGTACACACACACACGCACACGCGCACACACACACACACACACACACACACACACACACACACACACACACACACACACACACACACACACACACACACACACACACACACACACACACACACACACCCCCACACACACACACACACAAAGACAGTGTAAGCTAAAAACCACGCTCTTACAACCGTAACGTTTGATGAAAACTAAAAATAAAACGTTCACCACTAAAAATATCGACTCTGATTCAAAAACTATACCCTATTTGATTACAATAAAACAAATTCACAATTCCAGCTGATCAATATTAGAAACATCCTCATTCACAAAATAAACATACCTTGTGCATCCATCAAGGGGGCCGCTAATAAGATACATTTTTAAAACACTTTCGCAACTTGTCTTCCGTTCCTTCCGTTGCCAAGCCGCCGCTCCACAACATAAACAGCGGAAAACTCTCACCAAAATAAAAGCGACATATCAAAAAACCGGAAGTCAACCATATACTACACAAAGCAAAATGAAATAAAGACAACAAACGCCAAGAGGCAATACAACAAATAAGGAGCTTCATTTGGGGTTATTTACAGAAAGAGTTGTCCAAATGCCGTGCAGCAAAGTTTTCTTAATATATGCAAATGATACCTAGCTTTACAAAATAACAAATACATTATAAAATAAAACTTAAGGAACATAATAACTATGGAACATTATAAGCAAAGACATCAAGCTGCAACATGCTTTTTCTTTAGAAATTGAGTCTTGCGTGGATGAGTGCATTACTATCGTTTTCTTTTATTCAATTGCACCTGCTAATTTTAAGCTTTCCGAGACATCAGTTCCCTTTCTGTGTGTGTTCAAGACCTTTTCCCTGTGTCATTTCACAATATTACAAATGACTTAATTTCTGAACTTATTTCTTTCTTTGCATGGATCAAATGGGTTGTTATTTTCCACTAGTGAACATTTTATGTGAATAACACCTTTAGAAATATTATGATGAAAAATTGTGATGTGTTTGATACTTATTTTTCTGTACATTTAAAAATTTGACAAAATATTTTCTCGTGATTATACATATTTTTTCCCTCCAGGAGAAAACGTTCCTCTGCTCATCTTAAGGCTCGACAGATTTAACCCTCACGGAAAACTGTGGCAGGATACCATGTTTAAGAAAGAACTTTAAAAACAAGATGATGTCACATCAGAAAAAATAAGGTTTGATTAATCTATTGAATAAACTAATAAACAAATAATCTTACCTCCGTCACAAAAGCCTGAATTTCTTATTCTGACAATGCACCATAGGACTTCAAGTTCATGTTTAAAGCAACAATGTAATCTGGTAAAAAGAAAAAATGGGAAGAAAAAGTACCTGCAGTCATTTCTCCATGCATTTACACTCTATTTCTGACTAATTATTATAAATGAAAAATAACTAATTCAATGCAAAGCTTTCTTGTTTTAAAATATATTAGTGGTGAACTTTGAACATAAGTCAATTCACTATGAGCAGCATGGACTGACTTAAGAAATAGTTCTTGTTAGTATTGACTGGGACAACACTGGTGTTAGCTTTTTTAACATAATAAGCGAAGTTATTGTCTTAGCAAAGTTACATAAATCAGTGCAGCTAGAAACAGCATTTTGAAAGTGTGTTGGACTGGAAAAAACAAACTTTATTGATGAAAATATAGCTGGATTAAGTTTCAGAGCTGCATTTACTTACTTGGCCCTATGGACAGACGTGTGGAGCAAGGGAAAAAAGAGAACAGGACATAAATTATCTTAAATGCTAATAGCCAGAAACATGCACGAGGACCTTTTAACCACATATTAAAAAAGCAAATGATCTCACCAGTAGTTCCTGTGATGCTGACTCCACTGCTTCTGACGTTGTCAAACACAGAGAAGAGAACGAACGTGTATCTAGTACTAGCCGTCAGAGATGAGACTGTGTGAGTTACTGATTCATTTCCACTTGGTGCACCAACGTTTATCTCTGTGCCGTTAAACCGGAGGACGAAGCCGACAAAGTCGCTGATTTTATCCCACTGCAGAGTGATGCTGGTCTCATCTTGCGTTGATGGTCTAAAGTTCTCTGGATTTTGAGGAGCTGAGCAAGGAAAACAAAAAAATAAATAAATGACAGTGCGCCAACTGAAAGATGCTAGTAACTGCAAACATACAGCATAAAATTCACAATTCGTCCATGTGTCTGTCACATGAATAATGAGAGATTTTGTCATCCCGCTAAGCAATGACAATAACTACTAATAATTAAAATACACAACAGGTTTTCTCTTAAGATTTTATTAGTAGGAGAAACTAAAACAGAAACGAAACTTGCCAGTAACAGCTGTAAGTTGTACTGCGGTGCTTCTCGTATTCTCAAGCCAAGAGAAGAGAGTGAATGTGTATCTGGTTCCAGCAACGAGAGATGGGATTGTGTGAGTTACTGGTCCATTTCCACCCGGTGCACTGATGGCCGTGTATCTGCCATTAAACTCAAGAACAAAGTTGATGTTGTCGTTGCCCTTATCCCACTGCAGAATTATGCTGCTCTCATTTTGTGCTGATACTGTGAATCCTGTGGGACTTTCAGGAGCTGAAATTGAGACAAGTTAAATTTGATTTCAAAGCATGAAGTAAGTGGTTGCAATAAATGGATCTGTGTCTGTATTTAGCACCCATTTCCTGAAAAAAAACTTCTGAAAATTCAGGAATATGGCTGCAGTACAGGATAATTTATTGGCATTGTTGATCTTGCACAACTTCTAAGACTGTTATGCATTCGTGCTCCGCTGCTTCTGACGTTTTCAGATTGTTATGCAATCTTGAAAATTAATATTATTTCACTTAAATATTTATTATGCTGGCTTAATAATAGCTCGTCTTCTTACCGGCGACTTGAGTGATGCTAATTCCCCTGGATCTGAGGTTCTCAAACACAGAGAAGAGGGTGAATGTGTATCTAGTTGCAGCAGTGAGAGACAGAGCTGTGTAAAATACTTGTCCATCTCCATCTGGTGCGCTGATGTTTGTCTCTGAGCCGTTGATCTGGAGAACAAAGCTGGCATTGCCTTTATCCCACTGCAGAGTGATGTTGGTGTCATACAACATCGATATTCTGAAGTTGCTTGGATGTTCAGGCACTAAGACAAAAACGTACAACAAGCACCTGTGATTTAATATTAGGGATGAGTGATATGAAAACAAGCAAAAAGAAATATTCTGAATCTTTAAAAAGTTTGAATTTGGTGACAGAACGCCGACGACTAAGGTGTGACTGAAGTTCAGAACTTATTGCTACTTAATCCGAGTCTGTGGTCAACAAACTCATTTTTAGTTAAACATTAGAGTCATGGGTCAGCATGTTACTACAGCTTAAATAGACTAATTCACTAAAGAACAGTGAATTCACAAAATGTGCACACAATGAACACTTTGGTCTTAGAACAATAAGTAGCGTGTCTTAGCGAAAATGTTTCCATCACAAAACATGTCCTAGGAATGCTAACCATGCTAGTTGTTAGTAATTGCAAGAAGCCAGACTGCACTGCCAGTGCGGCTGTACAGCAGCTTGTGGTTTTTCCTGGTATCTCTGTGATACTGCAGTTGATATTTGTCATGATGCAAATTCAAGCTCACACCACATGAACTCAAACTCTCTCTGGATGATGCTCTGTTTTGCATCACACAAATACTGGTCATTCTTTGGAAACACACTTTAGCTATATGCAATTCAAATCAGCATGCACTCATCCAGAGTAAAGATGAGACAAAGTAAGGTATCTTACCAGTGGCAGCTGTAAGCCGTGCTCCGCTGCTTCGGATGTTCTCAATCACAGAGAAGAGAGTGAAAGTGAAACTAGTGCCAGGATTCAGGGGTGAGACTATGTAAGTTACTGGTCCATCTCCACCAGGAGCGTAAATGAATTTCTCTATGCCATTAAACTGGAGGATGAAGCTGGTGTTGTTGTTGACTTTATTCCATTGCAGAGTGATATTGGTCTCAAATTGTGCAGTTATCCTCAAGTCTTCAGCATTTTGTGGCACTAAGAAAGAGAAAAAAATTACAAAACTGTGAACTGATTGTTCTTGTCAGTCTGTCTCCCTGTGGAGAAATCAAATGGAAACGTTAAGTTACCATTGTACATATCTGTCCATAAATCAATATTGTACAGATTGTTTACAAAGCACTATTGCACAGATTGTACAGATTATTAATATTCACTGTTCATATTGTACAGAATCTTACATTCTACATTTTATTCTATTTTTATATTTTTATTTTTATTTTGTAATTTGATCTGTGTGTATGTGTATGCTGCAACTGCACAGTAATTTCCCGGTTGGGGTGAATAAAGTACTTCTATTCTATTCTATTCTATTCTATTCTATTCTATTCTATTCTATTCTATATCACTTGTATAAAGGAGCTAACAATGAGCTTTCATGTGACGGTTCTGGTGCTGAATGGATCCTGGTGGTTCCACAATGTCATTCATCCTCCTTTTTTCTCAGATGAAAGTTACATTAAATTTAGGGCCCAAAACATTTTCCTTTGACTTCTGAGTCCAATAAACTCTAATCTAATCTTTGGCAATAATGAGTCAAACATCCCATTTTAGCCTCTATTTGTAGAGTACAATTAGAGAGACATATTTTTATCCATTACATTTGTATGTCTTTTATTTAATTAAGCAGTTGTAAGGTAGACCAATTTCTATTTCTCATTTTGTACAGAGACAACACTTCATCACAAGTTGAAGATGGGAACGGGTGCAGGTCTAAAATGGAAGAAGACAGCAGGGATGAATGAAGGACTTTGTGTTTTAAAAAAGCGCTCAGTCAGAAGAAGTCAGACAGGATAGACTGGACATTATTACCATACTTTTTCCATAAACGTCAGATGTGCTCTTTTTGATACAACTCATGTTTGTCTGACATGCAAATTCAAAGTGTTCACTGCAGAAACAGATCAGTATGAGCTCAATAATTTTCAAATGATTAATTGTTGCTGTTGCCAGTTATTTAAGATAAACTCTTAAGATGCAATTCTCAGCTTGGCCACATCCACAAAATGATTATGGTTAAAACAAAACCAAAACGTCTCACCAGTGGCCGTTGTAAGCTCTACTCCACTGCTTCTGACGCCGTCAAGTACAGAGAAGAGAGTGAAAGTGTATTTGGTTCCAACAGTGAGAGATGAAACTGTGTGGTTCACAGGTCCATCTCCATCTGCTGCTCTGATTAATGTCTCTGTGCCGTTAAACTGGAGAACAAAGCTGGTGCTGATGTTGATTTTATTCCACTGCAGAGTGATGCTGCCCTCATCTTGATCTGAAACTCTGAAACCTCCTGCTTTGGGTGGAACTGAGGAAAAAAAATCAACCAAATACAACAAATAAATCTAATTATTTTGCTAATAAAGGAGACATAATTTCCTGCTGGAAATGCCTGATTCTTCAGTCTCATGTTCACTTTTAGACTTTAGTGACATCTGCCAGGTACAGAAATAACTGCAACTGATCTACAAAACTTTATTTGCAACCCAGACTGGATACATTACTTGGTTTGTAACAGATGACCGGGTAACTCAGGGAGCAGTCTTGATCGTGCCATTTTCCAGATTCATTAAAGTGTGTTGCCATACACTCTTCGTCGCCGTGGTTTGGCTGACCGTCCGCCCAGTTTCGAAATAAAGAGGTGCTGCCGTCAGACCAGAGTTTTTCTTGGCACAGGCCAATCCACAGGAATGATCCACCTCCAAGGTTTGAGATGATGTCATTCTCGCTCTGATTGCGAAATAAATATTCATTGATACAGAACCGAATCAGGAAATATTAACTTATAAACTATTGAAACCTTCAAGAATCTTATGTTGTGTACGATATTTAAGAAAATAATACTGAAACCGCACTCATGAATTTCTTTATTTGACTGTTACATCTAAAATATGTTACTTTTTTATGTTGAACATCAGACACATCTCACCTCTTTCCCACAGTTTTTCACTTAGTTCCACGACTGCAGTGGATTTTGTAGTCAATGTTAAAAGCCAGCAGAAAATCTGAAGCGATGGAGGAAATTTACGTCAACATGGAGCCTGTTAGACAAACTGCAGCTAATCACACAGGTAAGAAAAACGTTACAGATAAATTTAGCATGTACTGCATTACATTTAGCTAAGGTTCAGGTTTTTCTTAAGGTTCAAGCAGCTCCAAAGAGGCTCTGCTCTGGTGGCTTTGGGAATCCTGAATGTTTTACTTTTGGCCAAACTCATCGCCATCAGTGTACGCAGTGAGTCTTGTTCTAGTCATCTTAAAGATGAGTAATTTTTATGTTTCTGTAATAAAAAATGTCATTGGCTCTTCTGAAATCAAACTGACCAAATAGCAACGGTTTGGAAAGCATAAAGCTTGGTGACTCAAAGTGTTGCAGAGGTGAATCATTACACTGTTACATGAGTTTGATTCATTTTCAACAATGGATGCATTTTCAGCCATTTATGTCTTTAACATCTCCTCTTTTTCACACTATCTACCCAACGATTTATTGTTTGGTGTTACCTCAGTTTAAATTCTACAACCATAACCAAAATCATGAAACTATTTTATAAGTCTTAAGTGAAACTACGATGTGACTTCTATTTTTGCAAACATGCTTGTTGATTTTTTTTAGCTCATGACATGACAGCAGATTTTTCTGACGTTAGTAACTTTCTGACTGAGCAGAACAGCGACAGCAAGTTTTCCCCCACGAACGCTAACTTCACTGAAACGACTCCAGGAGACGAAGAGACTTTAAGGTGTGTCAAAACTTTGAAAAAAATTTGGATCTCATTAACATGTCTAGAACCTTTTCCCCTCTGAATTGTAGAGTATAACGAATAACTTTCCTTTTGTGGCTAAATGAATATAATGAACAACTTTTATTTTAATTTATTAAGTACTGTATCATTTGTGTGCTCTAAAAACAACAATGTAAAAGAAACAAAACTTTTTTCTTACAGAACGGACAAACATCAGTTGTTCCTGTTAATTCAGGGGCTGCAGAAGAAGAAGAAAGGAGCAGATACAGTAGAGATTATTGATTAGGATTTGTGTTCAGTGTGATATTATTTACCAACTATCTTGTAGCTTATTAGCATGGTGTTACATAAAACCTAAAGATAAAATGTACACTTGTGACTTATAAAGTAACAATTTCACTGGTTGTTCTCTGTGTTTTTCTTTCTTGTTAAAACTCTGACATGTTAAACAAAAGTTGGGGGTTGTTGTGGGGAGGATCGGTTCAGCAGGAGGCGTTCTGATTGCTTCTTAATGTGACTTTTACTACGATACTTTATGGAACTCCAGTCGTGTCCATTATTAAAGATACAAAAAAAAGAAGGCAGCAAATGTACATGTTGGTTCCACAAGGTCCCCCTGAAAATATAGATCAAATCAGACATTACAGGGTAAAAGTAATTTGAACAGGGGGAAGCATATAAACAAGTCAAGTCAATAACAAGTCAATGACATGATACAATCTGCATTTTTAATCAGATAACTTAACTTTTTTTTTTTACTGACTTAATACATTTAATTTCTGCACTGTTAAGTAGATGTAAATGACTTTTTTGTAAATTGCTCGAGATTACCTATTGTAAATTAGTGTTATATAAATCAACTGAATTGTTTTAAGAAAGTTACAATTTGCCCAACTGGACTGTTGGTATGGACATACCATAGCCTGGTGTCTTGAGCAGGTATAGGTCCCCTTGCGATAATAAGAAGCTGTTGTCAGAAACCGTGATGTTAAGTTTGACTTGCGAAGCAATTTTCTAAGACACTAGTCATAATATCCTGTTCAACATAATTCTCAGTAAACAGAGTATTAAAAGTCTAAAAACGAGCATAAGAATCACCATAAAGTCATGAGAAAAATGCTTGTGAAAACATTCTTGCTCCTGAATCTGGCTCAGGAAAATTACAATTTAAAAAAAAAAAAAATTCAGCTAAAGTGGGTGGTGCTTTAAGGTACAGAGTGACACAACCAAGTGTTGGGGTAGATGGAGAGGAGTTAAGCAAGGCTGTAGTAGCGCTGTTACCAACTTGGTACTTTATTGTTATACACTGCTCAAAAAAATAAAGGGAACACTTAAGTGAACACTTAAGTGTTTTGAGCAGTGTAGTTTTCTCCAAGTCCTGCTTGAAGAAAGTATCAACATGTGCAAAACTGAGAAACTCTATCGGTCAACCAGCTGGACATTGAACTGCAGATGTATGCCATCTAGTACATTTCCATTTTTTTTTTATTGGTTTGAGACAAATATCTCCATCACAGTGTACAGCCTGCCACAAATTAAATTTAAAGATTCACAGGAACGTTACATTTTAATAAATAAAAAAAATTATGCATCACTAATGTATTTCATCTGCCTCATGTTTTTTGTTGGATAATTTTTGTAGCTTGATGTAAAAAATAAAATAAATAAAAATATATATACACTGCTCAAAAAAATAAAGGGAACACTTAAGTGTTCACTTAAGTGTTCCCTTTAAGTGAACACTTAAAGGGAACACTTAACGTGTACACTTTAAGTGAACACACACAAACACACTTAAGTGAACACTTAAGTGTGCAGCCTATATATCAGGCTGCACAGCTGGTGGCATGGCTGGTTCCTGAACGCCATCCTGTTTTTCTCCGTCCGCCGCAGTCTTCTCGCCTCCGTCCGCCGCAGTCTTCTCGCCCGCCGCAGTCTTCTCGCCTCCGTCCGCCGCCTCCATCTGCCGCAGTCTTCTCGCCTCCTGCCGCCTCCGTCCGCCGCCTCTGTCCGCCGCAGTCTTCTCGCCTCCATCCGCCGCAGTCTCTGCCTCCGTCCGCCGTCTCTCGCCGTCGCAGTCCATCCGCCGCAGTCCATCCGCCGCAGTCTTCTCGCCCGTCGCAGTCTTCTCGCCTCCGTCCGCCGCCTCCATCTGCCGCAGTCTTCTCGCCTCCTGCCGCCTCCGTCCGCCGCCTCTGTCCGCCGCAGTCTTCTCGCCTCCATCCGCCGCAGTCTTCTCGCCTCCGTCCGCCGCAGTCTTCTCGCCTCCGTCCGCCGCAGTCTTCTCGCCTCCTGCCGCCGCAGTCTTCTCGCCTCCGTCCGCCGCCTCCATCCGCCGCAGTCTTCTCGCCTCCGTCCGCCACCTCCATCCACCGCAGTCTTCTCGCCTCCTGCCGCCGCAGTCTTCTCGCCTCCATACGCCGCAGTCTTCTCGCCTCCTGCCGCCGCAGTCTTCTCGCCTCCTGCCGCCGCAGTCTTCTCGCCTCCATCCGCCGCAGTCTTCTCGCCTCCGTCCGCCGCAGTCTTCTCGCCTCCGTCCGCCGCAGTCTTCTCGCCTCCGGTCGCTGTTCACCTGTGCTGCCTGGACTTGGTGTTTTTGTCATGGGTCCACTATGTCAACCTCATGACCTACAAACAGCAATTTATGACGATCTGTCCAAGTCATTCTCCATGGGCTCTGGGAACTTCTTCTACACCCGACTTTCACCCTTAGCGACCACCTGAGCTGCATGCTAGTTGGACTGCCAGTATCCATCAGCTGCTTCCAGGGTGTCAGTCCAAAAAGACCTGATAGTTATCTATCTTGGGTTTGAGAGCATACCTCCCTTCTGGTGCCTACGAGCTGATTTTAGGGTTGTCCCCAAAACAGGCACAGAAAATCTTGTGGCCACATCTCCGATAAGCCGCATTGACAATGGGGCGATGTTCTATCCACTTTCTCCAAAATGTGTTCAAGTTCTTCCAGAGGTGAAATTTGAAGCTCTGTTTCACAGATGACTCTGCCAGGATCCTCACAACACTTTTGGGCCTCTCTGGTTTGACTGGCATCCTCCCCCATCATCAGTCAACTTACAACCAGCGAGTGGTCAGTGGACAGCTCTGCCCGTCTTCACCCAAGAGTCCAAGACATACAGCCACAGACCAGATGGGAAACAACAAAGTCTACCATAGAACTGTGGCCCTGGTGTCCTTGTGCTATGAGCACATATGGACACCCGTATGCTTGAACAAGGTGTACATTATGGACAGTCCATGATGAGCACAGAAGTCACATAACAGTACCCTACTCAGGTTTAGATCAGGGTGGCCGATCCTCTCAACCACAATCCTCCAGGTCTCACTGTGAGTGGCCATGTGAGTGTTGAAATCCCCCAGCAGAACAAGAAGTCTCTTGGAGGGACACTCTCCAGCACCCCTCCAACAACTCCAAAAAAGGTGCCCAATGTGAACTGCTACTTGTTGGCTTTTCTCCTTTGTAGGAGATTAGCCAATTTACTGCCTTGCTGGCGAAGCCACTTGGAAACTCGTGACCTTAAATTTCCGGCATTTCTGCTTTCAGAAGGGACGTCCTCAAAAGAAACATCCACTTCTTCAACATCATTGCTTTCATGATGTTGTGGCTCAATTTGAACATGTTCTGAGCGTTCATCTGAATCCATTTCTTCTGATGTAGAACACTCAGAAATTCTGTCAAAAGGTGGCACGTAATTCTCCAAATTTAAATACCCCAGGATGGATGATTGCCTAGAGGAAAAAACCCTCCTGTTATAATTTTCGGAGAATTCAATGTCATCTTCTGTGAGAATTTCTGAAGAAGATGGTTTTTCTGACGAATGCTCAGAAACTTCTTCAAAATGTGCCACAACATTAGCAGCAGCTGTGTTAGAAGAAGGGATTTCCTTTGAGGCGACGTCCGTATCTGCAGCGTCCATGCCATCAAAATGGTTTGCGTAATTTTGAACTCTGTCTTCTGAGTTTCCATCAACAGAAGAAGCCTCTTCTACCAATGGATCCTCATAGACCGGTTCTAAATTTATCGCATCTTCCTGGCCGTCACAGCTCGTTTCAACGGCCAGGTCCATTTTGTCAAGGGGAACATTGACACTTGTACAGACATCAGTGTCTGCGTCCCCTGGACAAGTTTCCAAATGGAGTCCACAGATGTTTTCCAAAGTCACAGGATCTTCATCAGTAGAAGTTGCCAAACTTGTCAAGACACCTGAAGTGCCACTGACAAGGTTGGCAGAAGCGTCCATGTCACTTTGTACTTCATCTGCGTCCCCAGGGCATGTTTCTAAGTCCAGTCCACATTCAAAAGCCATGCTATCTTCAGGGGTAAAATCGTTTAGAGGTGTCAATACCCCTGAAGCGGCACTGACAAGGTTGGTGGAAGCGTCCATGTCATCTTTTTCTTCATCTGTGTCCTCAGAACAAGTTTCCCAATTCATTGCACAGATGGTCTCCAAAGCCACGGCATCTTCAGGGGTGAAACTTGTTAATCTCGTCACAACACCTGAAATGCCACTGGCGATGTTGGCGGAAACGTCCGTGTGGCTTTGGTCCTCTGGAATTAGCTCCTCAAACCCAAAATATCTCCACCTGATATTTTCTTCGCGGTCTTCGACAACATCTTCCTTATGTTGTCCTAGAAGTTTAAACTCAGAATTCTGACTTTAATTTTGACTTTAATCTCAGAATTCTGACTTCTGAGATTAAAGTCAGAATTCTGAGTTTAAAGTCAGAATTCTGACTTTTTTCTCAGAGATTAATGTGTATTAATCTCAGAATTCTGAGATTAAAGTCAGAACTGTTTTATTTATTTTTTCCAGTATCCCTAATCCTCTTCCGTACATATTGCTGTTGCTGAAGTGACAAAAATAATAAATCTTTTTAAGGCGGTTAGCAAGCAACGTTTAGATGCGCACTACCGCCATCTACTGGTATTGAGTGGATCGGTGGAGAGTTGGATGTTTTTATCCTCACATCTTACTGAAAGTGTCACTTTAATTCACAATAAGACCATGTGTCTTTTTAAGATTGAAACATGAAAGTATGTCTGAAAGAAATTCAGTATGGTTTGATATGATACTAATCTTACAGCTTTACATGACAAAGACAAATAAAAGCAGGCAATATTTTATTTAGTAAAATGTGTGTCCTTTTCAACTTGTTTCTGCTTCAAGGTGTGAAGAAAACCCTCCTTACATAATGTTACATGTCCAAAACATATGGCTTCAAATAGTTAGTGTAGAGCTGAACCCAAGCAGATGTTGCCCACTTGGATCTGGTCTGGTTGGGGTAATAAATCACATTCAACTGTAGTGAAGTGCAGGTTGTATAAAGCAATATGAACATTATTCGTATTTGATAACAATTAATGTTGATTAAAATCTAATCTGACAGAGTAAAAAGAAAAGAAAAATAATAATCTGAGAAAAATAATGTAACTCATGATCCTTGTGGTTCTGCTTTTGTGGTTTCTGTGAATTTCTTTATTTTTGTTAATTACTCACACACTGCTATAGGTCCTTCCTCCCTATGACTTATTCTCTTTCATTGTTTCTTGCGATTGAAGGATCACCAGATGGCATGTAGGCAAAAAAGTAGAATGCAAAAATAAAATGTAATTGCAAAACTCATTGCAAATTTCTTTTCTAAATACAATGGAAAGGTAGAGTCCATCAAGTATGAAGTCCAACAAAGAGCAAGAATATTAGCAAATCTGGTGAACTATGGTGAGAGGAAAAATCAAAGTAGGGTGCAGCAAAAGTACTGATCTACCAGGATGTATATGCAGGAGAAATAATATCAGAAACAAATACATAAAATTACCTAAAAATATTTAAACATTTAATAAAATAACTAAGCTGAATTTCATAAAAAGTGAATGTAGTTTCAATTCTTTTTATGATTACAATTTCTAGTGCTAATTTTTTTTTAGTTGTAACAATTTTATACAAACAAAGAAAGATTATGGCCATTGTTAAACTCAACAGAAACCCAACACAATATGTGCATAAAAAGATAATTATAGTAATCCTAATAAATTCAACTGAGTCCTGTAAAATAACCAAACAAACAGACAAATAAACATCTTAACCACTAGTTAGACGAAAGAGTCATGCATGATAGAATATAAAATAAGCAATGATCTTTTTTTTCCCTAAGTAAATACATCTGGCTGATAATATATTAAATTTAAGAGAACAAAGACAAAAGTAAATATTAACTAAAGAAACTGGACTGATCCTCCATTTCATCCTTGGATTTCTTCACGGTTTGATGATGCGAACTTTCAGGGAAAACTGTGATAAACCATGAGCTTTGAAGAACTGAAAAACAAAACACATTTCAACGCTGCAAAAGTCAATTAAATTCAAGTAAATGATAGTAGAAAGATTTAAACGTCAATAAATATTGGTCTCACCTCCACTAAAACATCTTCCATCTCTGAATCTGATAGTTGTGTCTGAGAATTTAATTCAAGTTTCATTCTAATAATATAGCCTGTTGACACAAAAACACAATCATTATGTCAAAATATAACAATTTACATGGTAATTTGGTGGATTTTCAATATAGTTCAGAAATGAACACTGGTGTAACAATGGCTTAATTATTTGGTAAAATCTTTAACACAACTATTACCATCTAGTTTCCAGTAAGAGAGAGAAAATTGAGCTAATTGAAGCTTTTCACATAGATTTGATTGGATGGATCTCACCGATTGCTGACATTGACAGTTGATTATAAATCTTAAAAATTAAATAAAATTTGTTGTATAGGCTAATTTATTAAAAGAAGAAATAACTGCAAGGATCTTACAAATGGATTTACTTACTTGGTTCTTTAGTTGAAGATCAAACAGATTTCAGCACAATGATGGTTGTCAACATAAAAATGAGAATATTGTATGAATTAACATCAAATATTTCTGGGGTCAAGAAGATTTTAACTAATATGTTTAGTGAAATATAATTAATGTAATTAATTTATTCAATTTGTGGCAGTTATTTCTTTAAATATGAAATAAAACCATTTGGAGCAAATCTACTTCAAATTAAAGTTTTGTTTTGTGTATTTCTGTCAGTGAAGTTAATATAATTAGGCAGTTTTTAAGTGAAAAGAACTTCCTGTGAAAGTGCCTTTCCTGTTGCAGTTGACTTGTAAAAGTGTGATCAGCAATGTTCAATTTCTATCCATTTACACATTATAAATAATCTCACCAAGGAAAGCTACAAGTTGTACTCCACTGCTTCTGATTGTCTCAAACACAGAGTACAGAGTGAATGTGTATCTGGTTCCAGGAGTGAGAGATGAAACAATGTGGGTCACTGGTCCATCTCCATCTGGTGCATTGATGTTTGTCTCTATGCCGTCACACTGGAGAACAAAGCTGGTGCTGTTGTTGATTTTATTCCACTGCAGGGTGATGCTGCTCTTATATTGTCCTGATTTTTTAAATCCTTCTACATTTTGAGGAGCTGAAATAGAAAAATTAGATGTTCAGAGATGTTCACACAAATGATTCACACAAGTGGCTTGTACTAGTGTGAGTCATTGGTCCAAGCCACCAAAGCTGAAAGCTTTTTATGCAGAGAAGCAGTGACTCTCCAGTTTCTGAAACATCTTACCTGTGACAGCTGTGAGTTGTACTCCACTGCTTCTGATGCCCTCAAACACAGAGATTAGAGTGAATGTGTATTTGGTTCCAGCAGTGAGAGATGAAACGGTGTGGATCACTGGTATATTTCCATCTGGTGCACTGATGTTTGTCTCTATGCCATCATACTGGAGAACAAAGTTGATGTTGTTGATTTTATTCCACTGCAGGGTGATGCTGGACTCATTTTGTCCTGAATTTGTAAATCCTCCTGCATTTTGAGGAGCTGATATAGAAAGAGATGTTCAGAAATTGTAGTTTTGATTTTTGCGATTGTTTTTTTTTGTGTATCTATGAATTACCAGTGTCTTAATTGTAGCTCAGACAAAAACATGTCTAGTTCAATCAAACAATTACAGGTCCTTCTCAGAAAATTAGCATATTGTGATAAAGTTCATTATTTTCCATAATGTAAAGATAAAAATTAAACTGTCATATGTTTTAGATTCATTGCACACCAACTGAAATATTTCAGGTCTTTTATTGTTTTAATACTGATGATTTTGGCATAGAGCTCATAAAAACCCAAAATCCCTGTCTCAAAAAATGTGCATATCATGAAAAGGTTCTCTGAACGAGCAGTTAACCTCATCATCTGAATCAATGAAGTAACTCTAAACACCTGCAAAAGATTCCTGAGGCTCACAATATGCTAATTTTTTGAGAAGGACCTGTATGTAGAGCAGAGGGAATATATGATTGCTTTTTGCCATCTATGTTGTAAACACATTATTGATCTTTCCATCATCTCAACCATCTATATAACCCTTTTACCGTAAATTCTGGACTATAAGCTGCTACTTTTCCCCCCTCATTTTTCCCCACTGCGGTCTACACTATGTTTCTTTTCTTTTTTCATCCCACCAAAAACATTTTCCCAGCAACAATAGACCAATCAAATTGATGAGTAGCTCACAGAGGTCCACTGATATTGTGCAATGACTCAAAAGCACATTCACTCAAACAAAGATAGCAAAGACTTCCATCGGCCTCATTTCATAAATATGAATGAAGCACTTCTGACCTTTGACCCGTCTCTCACGCAAACTGTTAACAACAAAGAAATGAGTGACAAGATCCCCCAAGAGGATATATAGGAATGTTTTTCGTGCACAGTTTAGTAAAAAGCACAAGCAACGAAATTTGTGTTACTGATCCTTACATATATTTAAAAGTAGCTGTACATTTCTAAAAAAGCATTTACAGTATGCATGTATTTATGTTACCATATGGATTAAATTAAAAATTAAAACAATCATCATAATATCTTTATCTTATATCATAATAATAAATTTCTGATATTACAATGTACAAGCACAAAATTTATTTTCTTTCTAAAATTGCTACAGAGCACACCTTTTACAGGTAGATATCTATAAGTCTTTTCCAAGGTTTTCTCCCATTTGTACCTTATTAAAATGATCCAAACATAGTGGCCCAATCCACCAAAGCTGACTGCTTTTGTTGCAGAGAAGCAGTGATTTTCCAGTCTCTGAAATATCTTACCTGTGACAGCAGTAAGTTGTACTCCACTGCTTTTAATGCCCTCAAACACAGAGAAGAGAATGAAAGTGTATTTGGTTCCAGCAGTGAGAGATGAAACTATGTGGATCACTGGTCCATCTCCATCTGGTGCATTGATGTTTGTCTGTGTGCCGCTAAACTGGAGAACAAAGCTGGTGCTGCTGTTGATTTTATTCCACTGCAGGGTGATGCTGCTCTCATCTTGTCCTGACTTTGTAAATCCTCCTGCATTTTGAGGAGCTGATAGAGAAAAATGAAATGCTCAGAAATGGTAAAGTTGAGATTTCTGCAGTTGGGTTTTCTTGTACATCTATGAGATGCCGGTATCTTAATTGTAGCTCAGACAAAAAAAAAAAAAGGTCCAGGTCAATCAAACAATTATGTAGAGCAGAAGGAATATATGATTGGTTTTTGCCATCTATGTTATAAACATATTACTGATCTATCACATTTTTGACCTTACAAAACTATAACCGGTTGTTTTATGTTCTCAGCCAGAGAAGAGAAATATAGTTCTATAGTTTTAGTCATATTGTTCTCTTAGACATCTATGAGTCTTTTCCAGGGTTTTCTCCCAAATCACACAAACGTAATGGTCCAAGTCACTGAAGCTGACTGTTACTGAATTATCTCACCTGTAACAGCTGTCAGTTGTCCTCCACTGTTTCTCACATTTCCAGTCACAGTGTAGAGAGTGAATGTGTGTATGGTTCCAGCAGTCAGAGATGAGACTGTGTGAGTCACTGTTGCAGCTCCATCTGGAGCATTGATGTTTGTCTCTGTGCCGTCATACTGGAGAACAAAGCTGGTGGTGACCGCGCTCCACTGCAGAGTGATGCTGGTCTCACTTTGTGCCAGAACTATGAAGGGTGGAATTTCTAATGCAGATAAATACAACATGAATTACAATATAAATCATTATTTTTCTTTTACCAAACATAAAGATTATGCTACACATTTGGTTCGGTTAAGGAAGTAACTGAAATTTCAAAAAAATCTAACGATGAGGGTTTGTGTATGTGTGCACATTGAAATCATCTGGTTGTAAAAGGAAAACAGATAATTTTAAATTATTTATAAATTATTACCATAAAACAGTACCTGCACAATATGCCAGATTGCAGGAAGATGGCAGTTGAACTTTGTAGACATAGAATCCAGAACAAAGTTTGATCTGGATGGTGTTTGAGGCAAAATATAAGCAGGAACCCGCCCAGGAACCAAATACATTGCGAGTTACGATTTCATTAAGCTGGACTGGATGAGCCCCGTTTATCCACAAAGTAGCATGAGTTCCGCATCGGTATTCTGCTACACATTTCTCTGGTATCCGAGCGCTGCTCTGCCCCAAATAAAAGCGATACCAACCACTCCAGACAATGTTTCGGTCACAGTGTAAGACTGAATAGTCTGTATTCTCTGTTGAACGCCAGGCATCATTCACCACAGTGTATGTGGCACAGGGGTCAAGGCATTCAACAACTCCATTGGTGGTGATGCACTCTGTGCCTGAAGCACAACAATCACAGCCGGTACAAGAAGCTTGGTCATCATCAAATACATGTGGAAAAAACAGAAGATAAACATTATAAGTTTAAAGATACCAAATACTTCTGCTTTCATTTTGACCTATCAGATTTTGAGAGAATGTGGGTGAAGAGGTTTTCCTGCACCTGACAATAGATTAGCAGGTAAGTAAGATCATAATATCTTCTATAATTTCTTATCACGAAATGCAATGCCACAGTCTGACAGGTTGAAATCCAGTTACAATTTTCCTTCAGAGACTCTGATCTTTGCTGTGAACAATGATCAGAAAGTTCTCACTCCATTTCATTTTGAAACTGTTGCTCCTGTTATGTTTTAGACACAACACTGCAAATAAAACTCACTAAGAAATTTTATGACCAATTTCACTTTGCTGTGGTTCAAAGGAGACTCGTGTTTAGTTGTTACACAGTAAGCTCAATGAGAAAATTATTCCCCAAATCTTTTCTCAAACTCAGACGTCTTGAACAACCAACCAAAAGACTGCAGATAAAACTAACAGATATCTGGTGTGAAAAAGTCTCTTTCATAATAAGATGTAAAGTCTTACCAGTAGCCACAGAGATCAATGAAGTTTGTAGAAAAACTACCATTAAAAAGAAACAAAATATGAAAACAGCAAATCATACATTGAAATTAGACATTTACATATATAAATTAAAACAATTTGCTAGATTCCGAATAATAGAGAGAAACCTTTTTATGTAACTTTAAGTAAGTCAAGTAAAATCAGTTAAACTGTTACAGAAATCTCAGTGGGATGTCATTGATTTGTTAGACAAGATCATAGTTAAATCCAGGTGGACCTGTAGTGTAAACACACCGCTTAAATGTTTGACATCATGTAAAAGTTTAAACAAATCAGTCAGGCTATCATAAACAGTATAAACAAATCTGATTTGTCCTTTTGACTTTGCAAAGATGCTGAAGTCGTCTCATTTTCCAACATCAGCTAAAGCAACATTTAGCGAGGAAGATCACATTATCCACTGGCAACATGAAGAAGCCAGATTATAGTTTGAAACAAATACCTTCATTTTTAATGATAACTGAAGTGTTTTTTTTCAGATATTGTTATATCTGCAGAAAAAAGGTGGAATTTCATAAACATATTCCATCATCAATTGAAGACATCATCCTGAAAGTTGTAGCTCAACAACAAATTAGTCTTTTGAATGGTAAATGACATTAATATTTTTTTTAGATTAACATGAAAGAACAGCAAAGTTAATGTTTTGGAGTAGCCATCACAAAACCCTGGTGTAAGACCAATAGAAACATTTGTTCAAGCTATAAACAAAATTTACACTACTAGAAATTGTAAATAATATTGGTAATTCTAATGTACCTAAAAGTTGAGGAAAGGTTTGAACCCATGCATTGAGGTGAACGTGCCAATCACACCTCATGTACATTTTCATGTACACTGTGAAAATGCACATTTTCATAGTGTACATGTGCACTATGAAAATGTACATAGTGCACATATGTTCAACACATTACTTTAATTTTAACCTTTTTCTTATGTTGCATCTCTGCCTCACTTTTCCTCTGTGGAAGAAACGCTAAAAGAAAAAAGACTTTAAGTTGTTAGAATAAGAAAAACAACAGACACAAACCTGAGAGCCCAAACAGGATGAGCCTGTAATCCATCAGTGAAAGCTTGAGATAAAATGAAGTATCAAGAAAATACGTTCTACATCCAAACACTATAAATGCATTTCACAACACAGACAAGCAGATGACAGCTTCAAGGCTTCAAGGCACACAGAGACAAAGTCTTGAGATGCTCTGCATGTTTAAAGGTACTATAGATGGGCGTGGCATTCATGGAAGAGATTCATTTTCCATGAATGCCACATATACATATATTGTCACTTTGCAGGATGTGTGACAGTAAAAGGACACGGAAATGATGAAAACATATTAGTGTCATTTAAGTTGCTAGAGTTCAACATTTATAGAGTTCATAGAAGGAGAAGTTGAATCATTATTTCTGTTTTATCGCTAACATTATAGTTTGTGAGACTGAGAAAAGGAAAAGGACTGTGAAACAGGAAAAGCTTAAAAATACCTAGGGCTCAATGAGGAAACGCCAGAGTTGTGGAATGTTGAGGCTTTAGCAGGACAGCTGAGACTGGGACCTCAAAACCACAGAGAGTTTCATCAGATTCCACCACCAACATCTGAGATCTCTTTAATTAGCACAACCAGCTAACGAGCTATAGAACCGTTAAGGTCCAGAGAACCTAGAGAACCAAAGCTTTGCATGACATGGAAATGGAGTCTATTTTATATCACAACTGTAACTGATACTGTAAATAATCATTTCCTGTGGAATGGATCTGCCATAGATAACTTTTTGCAAAATGAAAGTAAAGAAGCATCTTACACAGTGTGTAGGGTAGTGGTTTCCAAAGTGTGGGGCGCGCCCCCTGGGGGAGCACAGTGCCATTGCAGGAGGGTGGGGTGGCGTGATGAACATGGGTCAGGAGGGAAGGGAGGGATTTTATTGTAATCCAAAGAGGGGCCCAGAAGAAAATCTTTGGGAATCACTGGTCTAGATGATATTAGAGCAAACAAGAGAATGCAGGGTGTGCATTGTTCCATTTGCCTTTGTACTTATAAGCATTGGACATTTACAAATTTCTGTGCAAAGAAGATAAGAAGCTTTGCAATGCAAAGCAGAAAGTATGAATGAAGCACCTTGTAAAAGAGCAAAAACAGTGCTACAGTCTGGAACATAAAACAAGGTGTTTCTGAGAAACCAATGTTTTTGTTCTTCGCACGGAAAGTTGTTTCTGCCATGCAGGGGCGACGGTGGATCAGAGGGCAGTAGTTCATGTAATTATCACTTCACTTGATCTTTAACCACAACAGCTTAATATGAAATCAAACTAAATATGAAATCTAGCTAAAAATCTGCAGAAACAGATTTTTAGCTTCTGTTCTTTGCTTCTGTGACTGCATTTTAAGACGGTCCAGTTTTTATGTTTTTGTCGCCCCCTGCTGGACTTGTTGGGGTGACTGATTTGTGGTCGCTTTTCCTTTCTCTTGTTTTAACTGATATTTTGCTCTTGAGAGCAGGTGACGGATCGGTGCACACCTGAACAAACACATGAACAAGGAGGGAAAGAGAAAAACAAACCCAGGAGTAATCAAATATTTTCTATTTAGTAAAATAATCACAAGAGTAGCCATGGTTGTTAAATGTTTCTGACATAGCCATGAATTACATATTTTTATCCTCGTGTCTTACTGAAAGTCAGGGCCGGCCCAAGCCTCCATGGGGCCCTAAGCGAAATTTAGTTTTGGGGCCCTCTTGTTCTGCTAACTGGCTGCAATCAGCAGTCTGATCATTAGATCATTCACACACCTGCTATAAACTTATTGCATCTCTGGTAGTGCTGTTTACATTGCATAAAATAGGATACATTTATTTGCCAGCTGATTTATCAACCAGTTGATTTCTGGGCGCCGATTTCCTTAATTTTGGGGGATCATGATTCATGATTGGCCGATACTTACACGTGAAGCCCATTTTATCCCATAATCCTATCTTTGTCAGCAAAGGTTTATAAATTAGTCTCTGTCCTCTTTTGCTCTACAGTGAGAGGTTTGACACACAGACCGACCCACCAGGTCAGGTCTGCACGTTTACAGTTAACAATATTCACCCCACTCTTGCCAACTCAGTGTCTTTCTTGCTATATTTAGCAACATTTCATACAAAAGAAAATTCATATCAGCCGACATCAAAATCGGCAGGTCAGGCTTTTTAAAGATCGGTAACCAGGGATCGGCCAGAAAACTGCAATCAGTGCAGCCCTACACACATATTCATGACATTATTTGATTTAATAAATTTCTCATAAGCGTTACTCCAATAGCTAAAAATGTAATTTATATCAGGTGAGTCTTTTTTCAACTTATAAGTTGATGTATAAATAATGTTTGTTTTAGCCACAAAATGATTATGCTCAGCAGCAAACAACATATCCCCAACTACAGCATAGAGCAGCTCATCGACGTAGCAGCTATGTAGCCTGACGTAAACATTTTACTAGACAATGTCAAACACTGAGAATTTTTAATTATCAAAACACGGCGTTTTGAAGCCAAAAATACCTCAGAAATATACCGAGCCAACCATGAGAATAAACTCTAATTTAAAGTTTAAACTGTTTCACACAAACACAAAGACGCTAGCATAAATGTTTGGCTGTTGAACTGGACCGTTCCAGGTCGCTATCAAGCAGCTTTACTAATCTTTTACATTACATTACATTACCAAGGCACATTAAAACAAACCTTTATCTTGGCTTTTTTCTATTCTTCATCTTTTTCTCCCTCCCTGAAGGATAAGTCCTTTTTTAAAACATTGCTTTGCTTAACTTCTGACCGGAGCTTTGGACGTTAGGATGCGCTCTGCACATTGCACAGCAGCTCATGATACCGGCGAAGAGTGAGGTACCTTCCCCGGCCACCAGGGCCCCCAAGAGCAATTTATAATTTTCTTTTTATTCACAAAATAATTTCTACATACATTAACTATAACTAATATATATTATTGTAAAAACAAATCAAATAAAAAAGTGAAATTGTGCGCTTTTGATATTATGACATAGAAATTGCTAAAAAAAACAAAAAACAAAACAAAGATCAGCTCCACTGGGGGGATGAGGGGGTGGGAGGGGAGGGCTTAGTGGCCTTGGGGCCCTAGGCGGCTGCTTAGTTTGCTTGTGCCTTGTGCTGGCCCTGCTGAAAGTGTCACTTTGATTCATAATAAGACAATGGTTTTTTTTTAAGACTGAAACATAAAAGTATGTTTGAAAAAAATCCAGTATGGTTCGATATGGTGCTAATCTTCCATCTTAACATGACAACAAATAAAGAACAGCAGGCAATATTTTATTTATCTGTGTCTTGTGTAACCCAGTGTTAAAAACACAAGTAAAATGAATAGATGTTGATTTAATATCTTATACTACAATGAGTGTAAAAAGTAAAGTTTAAAAAAAGAATATGTTTGTAAATATGTTCATAAATATTGATAAAAAAGTGCTAAAATAAAATTCTTTTAAACCTGTGAACTATCCCTTTAGTGATTGCTTTTAGTGACAGTTCAAACAACCAATAACTGGCACCGTTTGATTTCACATCAGCCAATCAGGTTGATTGACCCTCCCCTTTAACTGCAGCGCTGAGATTTAGCTCAGATTGCGTTTAACTCCCTTGAGAGCTGACGGTTGTCACGTAAATTACCTAGAAGATTGCGTTAAATTCTTTGAAGAATCCTGGAAATTGGTAAGACAATGTTAAATTAGTATCGCTGAATTCATAATTCAAAATAGTGAATCTGTTTTTTTTATTTTTTATTTATTAGATCTCCAAAAGCTTCTGTTCTAACACCTGACGTCCGGAAAAAATCCCTGGTAGTTGTGTAGCATTGAAGCATCGGTGAGTAATCGCACGCGCTCAGCCGTTGGCCCAGTAAATTCGCTAAAAATTGGCTAAAATACCTAATAACTGTTCATATTTAATAAAAATAAAATTGTATTGTAAACTTTATATCATTATTATTGTGTATGTTGTATTTTTTCAATGTAAATGTACTTCTTTTTCTATTAGTACATGTTTTAATATTTCAACGTTGTTAATGTGATGGTGCTGTAATGTGTTCTTATTACTTAGGAACTTTCTGTTCTCTGTAGGTCAGAGCTAATGCGGGTTTCTAATCCACATTTTGAATGTTCGATTTAGTGTTATAGATGTACTTTGGCACTTTTAGTTTGAAATTTGAATTGTTGCTTAAGCTTTATTGATATTAGCATCCTGAATTTTAAGATGCTTTACTTTGACCTTCTTCCAGGCCAGGTGTTTTTTTTTTTTCTCATGGTGCACTTTTGAAGCATTGTGCCCAGAGACATCAAGATCACCTTCACAAGAACTAGGATGGCGAGCCCCAGCCCAGAGGACCGAGTGAACCGGTAGATGGTGACCCGACTGGTCACCAGCCGTGAAACTCTGAAAAAATATTTCACAAACACATTGGAAAGACTAAACAAACTTGGAATGAACATTTGACAGACATCAAAAAGACTGGGTTATTTATTTAAATTTTTTTTTTAAAAGCGCGCAATTTTTGTTTATTTGTACAATGTGGATCCACAAATGTTTATATTAAATTCAACTTTTTTTATATACATTGTGTGCTCTCCTCTGTTGCTCACAACTAGGCTCCCGTGAATTTAGAATCTCCTGATCAGGCCCAACTTCCTTACAGTTTTGTAGTGATGGTATTAGTAAGGTAAATTAACTTAACTTGCCATCTACTATTAAAGGTATTTAAAGTAACCTTTCTTGTGGGTTGCACTTGCTCGACTTGTTTCTGCTTATTAAGATAATCCAAGGTGTGACGAAAAACCTTCTTACATAATGTTACCAAAACATGTGGCCTCAAATAGTTAGTGTAGAGCTGAACCCAAGCAGATGTTGCCCACTTGGATCTGGACTAGCAGGGTTAAAATCACTTTAAACTGCAATAAAGAGTAGGTTTCACAGAGCAATGATAAATTGACCAGAGTAAGGGCTGATTACCAAATAATGTTGATTAAATTCTAATCTGACAGAGTATAACAATCAGGAAATAAAGTTTTTTTTCTTTCCATTTAGTACTCTGACAGTCAATAATGAGGACAGATCAATGAGGAAGGTCATTTCTTAACCCTATAAAGCCTGACCCATCAAAAAATAGTCAACAAATTCAATTTTTTTAGAACTAGGATCTTCATGCAGCCTTGAAGCAAAATCCAATTTTTTTATTTTTTTTGCAATGTCATTTATTTTATAAGAATTTTTGTATCACATTTGACTCGCTATGTTCTTCCTCTTTGAGTTAGTTGCATGTTTTTTCTTTCAAGCGGTTTTATGTGCTTTTTGAGTTTAGTAATTATAAGGACTGCCTCTAGATGGAGGTCTTGTCATTATCTCCAGTTGCAACAGATAGTTTTTTATTCTGTTTTACATAAAACAAAAGCCAAGAAAAAAAAAGAAAAATAATCATTTGAGAAAAACAGTGTAGTAACTCATGATCCTTGTGGCTGTTTTTGCATTTTCTGTGAATGTCTTTATTTTTTTCTTCATTAAGAAATTATGCACACACCTTCCTCTTTCATTGTTTTTTGCAAATGTAGCCTAGGCAAAAATTCTATCTGGGAGACCCATTACCACGCCTCAGCCAACCAGGACCAGATCATTGCTCTGCTCCAGCCAATCACCTTGCAAGAGCTCCTTCAAAAGGCCAATCAACCTCGGATCCACCAGCTGCAGACGTGCTTCGACCCACCCCCTCCCCGTCTCCACCCTCATCCTTCCAGGGATCTTCCAGGCTCCCTGCAGGCTCCTTCTCCTCTAAGCTGTGCTCCACCGCCAGTAACGGGGCCCGGGGGAAGACTACCCTGAGCTTCGCCCTGAGCCAATAGTCCAAGCTTGCAGCGATTCTTAGCTGGCACGTCTTCTGCCGGTGTCCGAGCGCCAAGTTCTCGGTCCAATAAACCGTCTAACTGCTGTTTTCTTTCTCCGTGTGAGTCTCTACAGATTGAATTGAAGGTTCAGCAAATGACATGTTGGCACAAAATGAAATGCAAAAATAACATTTAATTGCAAAACTAAATACAATGGAAAGGTAGAGTCCGTCAAATATGAAGACCAAGAAAGACCAAGAATATTAGCAAATCTGGTGAACTATAAAGGAAGAATCAAAGTAGGTTGCAGCAAAATTACTGATCTCACCAGGATGTATATGCAGGAGAAATAATATCAGAAAATAAATAAAATTACCTAAAAATATTTAATAAAATAACTAAGCTGAATTTCATAAAAAGTGAATTTAGTTTCACTTCTTTTGATAGCAATTTTTCACCTCATGATCTAAATGTGGCCATTTTGTGTCATTTTTATCAGCTATAACAATTTTCTTCAAACAAACAAAGATTATGGCCATTATTAAGCTCAACAAAAACCCAACTAATATATACACACACACACATATATATATATACACATATATATAAACAAAAAACATCTTAACCTCTAGTTAGACGAAAGAGTCATGCATGATAGAATATTAAATAAGCAATTGTCTTTTTTTTCCCTAAGTAAATACATGTGGCTGATAATATATTAAATTTAAGAGAACAAAGACAAAAGTAAATATTAACTAAAGAAACTGGACTGATCCTCCATTTCATCCTTGGATTTCTTCACGGTTTGATGATGCGAACTTTCAGAGAAAACTGTGATAAACCATGAGCTTTGAAGAACTGAAAAACAAAACACATTTCAACGTTGCAAAAGTCAATTAAATTCAAGTTAAATGATAGTAGAAAGATTTAAACTTCAACAAATGTTGGTCTCACCTCCACTAAAACATTTTCCATCTCTGAATCTGATAGTTGTGTCTGAGAATTGAATTTAAGTTTCATTTGAATAATATAGCCTGTTGACACAAAAACACATAGTGATTATGTCAAAATATAACAATTTACATGGTAATTTGGTGGATTTTTAATATAGTTCAGAAATGAACACTGGTGTAACAATGGCTTAATTATTTGGTAAAATCATTAACACAACTATTACCATCTAGTTTCCAGTAAGAGAGAGAAACTTGAGCTAATTGATGCTTTTCACATAGATTTGATTGGATGGATCTCACCGATTGCTGACATTGACAGTTGATTATGAATCTTAAAAACTTAAATTTGCTGAATAGGCTAATTTATTAAAAGAAAAAATAACTGCAAGCATCTTACAAATGGATTTACTTACTTGGTTCTTTAGTTGAAAGTCAAACAGATTTCAGCCCAATGATGGTTGTCAACAAGAAGGTTCAGCAAATGACAAGAAGATATTGGATGAATTAACATCAAACATTTCTGGGGTCAAGAAGATTATAAATAATATGTTTAGTGGAATATTAATGCAATTACTTTCTTCAATTTGTGGCAGTTATTTTCTTAAAACTGCAATAAAACCATTTGGAGCAAAATTTACTTCGAGTTAAACAAAATTAAATAATGTGTATTTTTGTCAGTGAAGTTAATATAATTAGGCAGCTTTTTAGTGAAAAGCACTTCCTGTGAAAGTCTGCCTTTCCTGTGCAGTTGACTTGTAAAAGTGCGATCAGCAATGTTCAATTTCTATCCATTTATACATTATAAATAAATAAATAATCTCACCAAGGAAAGCTACAAGTTGTACTCCACTGCTTCTGATGGTCTCAAACACAGAGTAGAGAGTGAAATTGTATTTGGTTCCAACAGTGAGAGATGAAACTGTGTGGATCACTGGTCCATCTCCATCTGGTGCATTTATCTTTGTCTCTATGCCGTCACACTGGAGAACAAAGCTGGTGTTGTTGTTGATTTTATTCCACTGCAGGGTGATGTTGCTCTTATATTGTCCTGATTTTTTAAATCCTTCTGCATTTTGTGGAGCTGAAATAGAAAAATTAGATGTTCAGAGATGGTACAGTTTAGATTTTTGCAGGTGGCTTTTCTTGAGCATCTATGAGATGCAAGTACCTTAAAGGTGGCTCAGACAAAGAAAAAAAAAACATGTCCAAGTCAATCAGTTAAGTAGAGCGAAGGGAATATATGGTTGCTTTTCGCCATCTATGTTATAAACACATTATTGATCTTTCCATCACAACTTTTCACCTTACAAAACTATAACCGGTTGTTTTATGTTCTCAGCCAGAGAAGAGAGATATAGTTCTATATTTATAGTTAAATTGTTTTCTTAGACATCTATCAGTCTTTTCCAGGGTTTTCTCCCATTTGTGATCCAAACATAGTGGTCCAAGCCACAAAAGCTGACCGTCAGTAGAATATCTCACCTGTAACAGCTGTCAGTTGCTGTCCATTGTTTCTCACATTTCCACTCACAGTGTAGAGAGTGAATGTGTGTATAGTTCCAGCAGTCAGAGATGAGACTGTGTGAGTCACTGTTGCAGCTCCATCTGGAGCATTGATGTTTGTCTCTGTGCCGTCAAACTGGAGAACAAAGCTGGTGGTGACCGCGCTCCACTGCAGAGTGATGCTGGTCTCATTTTGTGCCAAAACTATGAAGGGTGGAATTTCTAATGCAGATAAATACAACATGAATTACAATATAAATCATTATTTTTCTTTTACCAAACATAAAGATTATGCTACACATTTTGTTCGGTTAAGAAAATGACAAATTTAAAAAAAATTAACGAATTGATTAGGGTTTGTGTGCGTGTGTGTGCCCATTGAAATTCTCTGGTTGTAAAAGACAAGATACTTTTTAATTATTTGTAAATTATTACCATAAAAAAGTACCTGCACAATATGCCAGATTGCAGGAAGATGGCAGTTGAACTTTGTAGACATAGAATCCAGAACAAAGTTTGATCTGAATGGTGCTGGCGGCAAAGTAGAAGCAGGAACCCGCCCAGGCACCAAATACACTGCGAGTTACGATTTCATTAAGCTGGACTGGATGAGTCCCGTTTATCCACATAGGAGCAGCGGTTCCACAATGGTATTCTGCTACACATTTCTCTGGCATCCGAGCGCTTCTCTGCCCCAAATAAAAGCGATACCATCCACTCCAGACAATGTTTCGGTCACAGCGATAGATTGTTCTGTCTGTATACTCTGTTGAACGCCATGTATCGTTCAGTACAGTGTATGTGGCACAGGGGTCAAGGCATTGAACAACTCCATTAGTGGTGATGCACTCTGTGCCTGAAGCACAACAATCACAGCCGGTACAAGAAGCTTGGTCATCATCAAATACAACATGTGGAAAAAACAGAAGATAAACATTATAAGTTTAAAGATACCAAATACTTCTGCTTTCATTTTGACCTATCAGATTTTGAGAGGATGAGTGTGAAGAGGTTTTTCTGCACCTGACAATAGATTAGCAGCTAAGTAAGATCATAATATCTTCCATAATTTCTTATCACTAAATGCAATGCCACAGTCTGACAGGTTGAAATCCAGTTACAGACAATTTTCCTTCAGAGACTTAAGTCTCTTATCTTTGCTGTGAACAATGATCAGAAAGTTCTCACTCCATTTCATTTTGAAACTGTTGCTCCTGTTATGTTTTAGACACAACACTGCAAATAAAACTCACTAAGAAATTTTATGACCAATTTCACTTTGCTGTTATTCAAAGGAGACTCATGTTTAGTTGTTACACAGTAAGCTCAATGAGAAAATTATTCCCCAAATCTTTTCTCAAACTCAGACGTCTTGAACGACCAACCAACAGACTGCAGATAAAACTAACAGATTTCTGGTGTGAAAAAGTCTCTCTTTCATAATAAGATGTAAAGTCTTACCAGTAGCCACAGAGATCAATGAAGTTTGGAGAAAAACTGCCATCAAAACAGAAACAAAATATGAAAACAGCAAATCAATACATTTGAAATTAGACATTTACATACAATATATTAAAAACAATTTGCTAGATTCCCGAATAATAGCAGAGAAAACATTTTTATGTAACTTTAAGTAAGTCAATTAATATCAGTTAAACTGTTAGAGAAATCTCAGTGGGATGTCATTGATTTGTTAAACAAGATCATAGTTAAATCCAGGTGGACCTGTAGTGTAAACACACCGCTTAAATGTTTGACATCATGTAAAAGTTTAAACAAATTATTGAAACTTTCATAAACAGTATAAACAAATCTGATTTGTCCTTCTGACTTTGCAAAGATGCTGAAGTCGTCTCATTTTCCAACATCAGCTAAAGCAACATTTAGCGAGGAAGATCACATTATCCACTGGCAACATGAAGAAGCCAGATTATAGTTTGAAACAAAAACCTTAATTTTTAATGATAACTGAAGTGTTTTTTTTCCATATATTGTTATATCTGCAGAAAAAAGGTGGAATTTTATAAACATATAACATCATCAATTGAAGACATTGTCCTGAAAGTTGTAGCTCAACAACAAATTTGTTTTCTGATTGGTAAATGACATTAATATTGTTTTTAAGATTAACATGAAAGGACAGCAAAAGTTAATGTTTTGGAGTAGCCATCACAAAACCTTGGACTAAGCCCAATAGAAACATTTGTTCAAGCTATAAACAAAAGTTACACTACTAGAAATTGTAAATAATACTGGTAATTATAATGTACCTAAAAGTTGAGGAAAGGTTTGGACCCATGACTTCCTTGGATTAAGGTAAAAGTGCCAATCACACCGCATGTGCATTTTCATGTACACTGTGAAAATGCACCTTTTCATAGTGTACATGTGCACTATGAAAATGTACATAGTGCACATATGTTCAACACATTACTTTGATTTGAGTTTTTGTCTTACGTTGCATCTCTGCCTCAGTTTCCCACTGCGGAAGAAAGTCTAAAAGAAAAAAGACTTTAAGAAGTTAGAATAAGAAAAACAACAGACACAAACCTGAGAGCCCAAACAGGATGAGCCTGTAATCCATCAGTGAAAGCTTGAGATAAAGTAAAGTATCAAGAAAATGTTCTACATCCAAACACTATAAATGCATTTCACAACACAGACAAGCAGATGACAGCTTCAAGGCTTCAAGGCACACAGAGACAAAGTCTTGAGATGCTCTGCAGGCTTAAAGGTACTATTGATGGGCGTGGCATTCATGGAAGAGATTAAGCTCTTCCATGAATTACCAGTATTATTTATTTATTTATATATATGTAACTTTTCAGGGTGTGTGACAATAAAAGGACAAGAAATTGATGAAAGCAGATTATTGTCATTAAAATTACTAGAGTTCAACATTTCTAGAGTTCATAGAAGAAGAAGTTGCATCATTAGGTCTGTTTTATCGCCAACATTATAGTTTGTGAGACTAAGAAGGTCAGGATTTTAGGAGGATCACAGAAGTTTTACTGGGTTAAAACTAGTGTTGTTGTAAACTAATATTTTAGTAGATTATTCTTATGATTAATTGAGTAATTGGATCAAAAACATTATAAAATAAAATATTTCTAAATCTGGCACAGCAGTGTTACATCAATATCAGTCCAATTTTTCATATTTGAGCATCCCTAACAGTTACTTTTTTGTAGTTTAAAAAATAAACTGTAACAATAATATCTCAGTTCTAAGTTAACCTGAAGAAAAGTTATTCAAAAATCTGAAATTATATTCAAGTTAATAATAAAGAGCCAGGTTCACAAATATGCTTATAAAAACATATAAAATCCAGCTTTTAGTTTATGTGTTCATCTTCAGTGAGTTTAACAGATGAACTCTGACCTGTCAAGTTTTGGGTTTGAGAGTACGGGAAATGTCGCCTGAAGTTGGGAGGGGTGAGGGGGCGAACGAATGAATGTAAGATGGGGGCTGAAGGAGAGGAAATAGACCAGGGAACAGAGGAACGTAAGACCGGGGACCGGTAGACCAGGGGACGAACGTAAGAACTGGGAAAAGCAATACGGGAATATTTACGGCACCTTGTTCGTCACTCTCAGAAACTCATCTACCAGCCAAGCCATGTACCGCCATGATGATTTCCGCCACCCGTTTGTTGAGACCGGGGTGATATGTAATTTATTGTGCGGTTCGTCCGTAAAGCTACACTTACACTGTAACTATCAATACTCAGCCGCCCGTCGTGTTCAGTCTATCCGCTCACCTGTATAACTCCCGCAGCGCTCTTCCCACCATTAGCTTTGAACCAGCAGCTCTGGAAAGAGAAAGGTTGCCGAACTCCAGGCATCGCACCAATTATTTTAAGGATGCTTATTGGTCCCCCAGATACGATAAAAACCCTGGCATTATCATCAATCAATAAAATCCCTATGGGCCGAACTTGAAAATTGGACGTTATGCTGCTAATACTTAGCTTTCGTCACCAACTGAGAGGTGGAAGTCAGAACTCCGTGCCCCGCAAATAATGAACACCAGCCAGAACACGGTACACGGTGCGCTAAATAATTAAATATAAATTATCGAACTTTGAGGCAGGTCAATTTTCCTCAAGGAATTTTAATAATCGAGGAACTGGAATCACTCGAGTAATTGTTTCAGTCCTAGTTAAAACACTGGGTTACACCCCGTTAAAACACAGTTCAATCAACTGATTGAAATGTCTCTACAGTATGCAATCAAGTTTAGCAAAGGTCTAATGAGAAATTAGCTTGTTTCAGGTGTTTTAGCAGGGATGCATCTAAAACCTGCAAGATTAATAGCTCTCGAGAACTACAATTGGACACATGTCGCCTGTTTTAAGGCATAAAGTTTCTAAAGTTTCTGTCAAAGGACAGTAACTGTTGGTTTGGTTTAGTGATTTAATGGGGCAGATTTCTGCATTTACACAGCAGCTGAATGTGACCTATTTTATTTTGGCAGAGCTGTAGAGGAGTTCCTTCACATCACATCAGACTGGACCCAAATGCAATATATGCACAGATGTACCCTCTAGAATTCAATATGCATTAGACTGGTATAAAATGCTCCCAACCAAAGTGTATGAAACATTATTATCAAATGGACTAGAGTACAGGAACATTTGAGTTTGGGTTGCAAGTCCCACTTTAAAATGTGGGGACACAAGAGAAGTTGAGAATAACCGAGCTAACATCCTTTAGGATTTCCAGATCAAGCTTTATAAAACAGAAGATGGGGAGCCAACTGGAAACTGTGGAAGCAGTGATTAATGTAGCAATCTGAATCAACAGCAATATATTAGAGAAACAGGAAAAGCTTAAAAATACCTAGGGCTCAATGAGGAAACGCCAGAGTTGTGGAATGTTGAGGCTTGAGCAGGACAGCTGAGACTGGGACCTCAAAGCCACAGAGAGTTTCATCAGATTCCACCACCAACATCTGAGATCTCTTTAATTAGCACAACCAGCTAACGAGCTATTTCTATAGCTCGTTAGCTGGTTAAGGTCCAGAGAACCTAGAGAACCAAAGCTTTACATGACATGGAAATGGAGTCTATTTTATATCACAACTGTAACTGATACTGTAAATAATCCTTTCCTGTGGAATGGATCTGCCATAGATAACTTGGGGAAAATGAAAGTAAAGAAGCATCTTACACAGTGCGTAGGGTAGTGGTTCCCAAAGTGTGGGGCGCGCCACCTGGGAGGGGGAGAGGGGGGGACGACACAGTGCCATTGCAGGGGGGCAATGAACGAGAAAAAAAAAAAAACTCTAATTTTTTAACCCCATTTTGTAGGGGCTTTTTTTTATGTATTTATGATAGAAAAGTTGAATTTTGTTACAGATAAAAAAGAAATAGCTTTGAAATAACACTGACTATAAAGAAAACTCTTCTACAGTATAGAACTAAAAAAAAGTTACACAAAAGTGTTTCACTGTAAAGATGGGTTGTAGTTTGTTTTGTTTCAATCTGAAGTATGAAATAACCTTCAGTGGAGTTTGAAAATAAAATGTGTGTATAGGTTTATGTCTAGTTGAACGATGTGTGTGCCCAGCTGATTTTTTTTTCCTTGGGGGGGATTTTATTGTAATCCAAAGGAGGACCCAGAAGAAAATCCTTGGGAACCACTGATGTGGGGGGTGATATTAGATCAAGCAAGGATACAGCAGGGTGTGCGTAGTTCCATTTGCCTTTGTATCTATAAGCATTGGACATTTACAAATTTCTGTGCAAAGAAGATAAACTTTGCAATGCAAAGTAGAAAGTATGAATGAAGCACCTTGTGAAAGAGCAAAAACAGTGCTACAGTGTGGAACATGATAAAGACAAGATATTTCTGAGGAACCAATGTTTTTGTTCTTCACACGGAAAGTTGTTTCTGCCATGCAGGGGCGACGGTGGATCAGAGGGCAGTAGTTCATGTAATTATCACTTCTGTACTTGATCTTTAACCACAATAGCATAATATAATATCAAACTAAATACGAAATCTATCTAAAAATCTGCAGAAACAGACAAATAAAATCACTGAATGTTTTTAGAGTTTGCTTTTGTGACTGCATTTTAAGACGGTCCAGTTTTTATGTCTTTGTCGCCCCCTGCTGGACTTGGTGGGGTGACTGATTTGTGGTTGCTTTTTCTTTCTCTCACAAGATTAGACATTGTTGTTAAATGTTTCTGACATAGCCATGAATTACATATTTTTATCCTCACGTCTTACTGAAAGTGTCACTTTGATTCATAATAAGACAATGGGTCTTTTTAAGACTGGAACATGAAAGTATGTTTGAAAAAATATTCAGTATTGTTTGATATGGTCCTAATCTTCCATCTTAACATAACAGATTTTTCCGCAAAATCTGTGTCCTGCTCAACTTGTTTCTGCTTATTAAGCTGACTCAAGGTGTGAAGAAAACCCTCCCTACATAATTATATATGTCCAGAACATATAGCCTCAAATAGTTAGTGTAGGTCTGAACCCAAGCAGATGTTGCCCACTTGGATCTGGACTAGCAGGGTTAAAATCACTTTAAACTGCAATAAAGAGTAGGTTTCACAGAGCAATGATAAATTGACCAGAGTAAAGTCTGATCACCAAATAATGTTGATTAAATTCTAATCTGACAGAGTATAACAATCAGGAAATAAATGTTCTTTTTCTTTCCATTTAGTACTCTGAGAGTCAATAATGAGGACTGATCTATGGGGAAGGACATTTCTTAAGACGGTGATTTTTGTACCTATGCGGTGACACTGCAAAAAAAAAAAAAAAAAAGAAGACAAATTCGGCTGTTAATAAGGTTTTTTTTTATAACCAATGTGTTCCACGTGGATACAATGATTTAAATCAGTCGTCCCCAATCACCGGGCAGCGGACCGGTTCCGGTTTGTGGACCAATTGGTACCGGGCGGCACAAGAAATACTTAAATATTTCCGTTTAATGTATTATCTGAGTCTGAAGTATCTTTCATTTTGAAAATCCTTTAACCGGATTTTCTCAGATACGTCTTGCGCGCCAACATTGAGTCCACAAGAAGCAAAATGAGTAAGAAACAGAAAACAGATGTCCTTGGAAAGTTTATTTGTGAAGGGGAAAGGCCCAGAGAAGAGACAGGAGAATGGATTTATCCCGGACCGGTAGGGGATTCCCACATTCCAAGCCTGCTCTGTCTAATATGCGACGAATGGCTCGCTAATGAGGGAATGAAGCTTCAGACTGCTTCGCCACGTAGAGACCAAGCATGTGCTTAAGCAACACACCTCGTCTTCCATCACTCCCATTTGGGACCGTCTCGTTGCAGACAAACAAGCTCAGGGTTCCCACTGATTTGTCGTTATCGAGAGATAAAATTTTCATGAAAATGAAATGTTTGTTTTTGTGGCTCATCTGTATCTTATTTTGAAGGGAAGTGTAAACGTTACCATAGCGACCAGAGGCAGAGAGCGTTAGGGTCGAGACAAAGGAGAGGAGTAGAGCTTGTGAGTCTTAAGTCTGGTTCACATGGCATGATTTAAGAATTGTCTGCCAATTTTGAGAAAAACAGTGTAGTAACTCATGATCCTTGAGGCACATTTTTTGTATTTTCTGAGAATTTCTTTATTTCTTTTCTTAATTATTCACACACTGACATAGGTCCTTCCTACCTGTGACTTCTTCTCTTTCATTGTTTCTTGCAATTGAAGGTTCAGAAAATGACATGTTGGCAAAAAAGTAAAATGAAAAAACTAAATTTTTATTGCCAAACTAATACAATGCAAAGGTATATATATATATATATATATATATATATATATATATATATATATATATATAAAATTACAGCAATCCTAATAAATTCAAGAGTCTGGTAAAACAAATACTAACATTAACCGCTAGTTAGACGAAACAGTCATGCATGATATAATATTAATTAATAATTAATAATTAATTTTTTCTAAGTAAACACACATTCATTAAAGAAACTGGACTGATCTTCCATTTCATCCTTGGATTTCTTCACGGTTTGATGATGCGAACTTTCAGGGAAAACTGTGATAAACCATGAGCTTTGAAGAACTGAAAAACAAAACACATTTCAACGTTGCAAAAGTCAATTAAATTCAAGTTAAATGATAGTAGAAAGATTTAAACTTCAACAAATGTTAGTCTCACCTCCACTAAAACATCTTCCATCTCTGAATCTGATAGTTGTGTCTGAGAATTTAATTGAAGTTTCATTCTTATAATATAGCCTGTTGGCACAAAAAGACATAATTAAATGATTATGTCAAAATATAACAATTTACATGGCAATTTGGAGGATTTTCAATATAGTTCAGAAATGAACACTGGTGTAACAATGGCTTAATTATTTGGTAAAATCTTTAACACAACTATTACCATCTAGTTTCCAGTAAGAGAGAGAAAATTGAGCTAACTTGATGCTTTTCACATAGCTTTGATTGGATGGATCTCACCGATTGCTGACATTGACAGTTGATTATAAATCTTAAAAATTTAAATCAAATTTGTTGAATAGGCTAATTTATTAAAAGAAGAAATAACTGCAAGGATCTTACAAATGGATTTACTTACTTGGTTCTTTAGTTGAAGATCAAACAGATTTCAGCACAATGATGGTTGTCAACATAAAAATGAGAATATTGTATGAATTAACATCAAATATTTCTGGGGTCAAGAAGATTTTAACTAATATGTTTAGTGAAATATAATTAATGTAATTAATTTATTCAATTTGTGGCAGTTATTTCTTTAATTATGAAATAAAACCATTTGGAGCAAAATCTACTTCAAATTAAATTGTTTTGTTTTGTGTATTTCTGTCAGTGAAGTTAATATAATTAGGCAGTTTTTAAGTGAAAAGAACTTCCTGTGAAAGTCTGCCTTTCCTGTTGCAGTTGACTTGTAAAAGTGTGATCAGCAATGTTCAATTTCTATCCATTTACACATTATAAATAATCTCACCAAGGAAAGCTACAAGTTGTACTCCACTGCTTCTGATGGTCTCAAACACAGAGTAGAGAGTGAATGTGTATCTGGTTCCAGGAGTCAGAGATGAAACTGTGTGGATCACTGGTCCATCTCCATCTGGTGCATTGATGTTTGTCTCTATGCCGTCACACTGGAGAACAAAGCTGGTGCTGTTGTTGATTTTATTCCACTGCAGGGTGATGCTGCTCTTATATTGTCCTGATTTTTTAAATCCTTCTACATTTTGAGGAGCTGATATAGAAAAATGAGATGTTCAGAGATGTTCACACAAATGATTCACACTAGTGGCTTGTACTAGTGTGAGTCATTGGTCCAAGCCACCAAAGCTGAAAGCTTTTTATGCAGAGAAGCAGTGACTCTCCAGTTTCTGAAACATCTTACCTGTGACAGCTGTGAGTTGTACTCCACTGCTTCTGATGCCCTCAAACACAGAGATTAGAGTGAATGTGTATTTGGTTCCAGCAGTGAGAGATGAAACGGTGTGGATCACTGGTATATTTCCATCTGGTGCACTGATGTTTGTCTCTATGCCATCATACTGGAGAACAAAGTTGATGTTGTTGATTTTATTCCACTGCAGGGTGATGCTGGACTCATTTTGTCCTGAATTTGTAAATCCACCTGCATTTTGAGGAGCTGATAGAGAAAAATGAAATGTTCAGAAATGGTAAAGTTTAGATTTTTGCAGGTGGGGTTTCTTGTATTTCTATGAATTACCAATATCTTAATTGTAGCTCAGACAAAAAACAAAACAAAACAAAAACATGTCCAGGTCAATCAAACAATTATGTAGAGCAGAGGGAATATACGATGGCTTTTTGCCATCTATACTATAAACACATTATTGATCTTTCCGTCATATCTTTTCACCTTTCAAAGCTATAACTAGAGATGTGCCGATCAGGTTTTTTCCTGCCGATTCCGATCACCCAGGAGGGCCGATTACGGATACCGATCACCGATACCGATCACATAATTATTATTTTTTTAATCATAAGCACTACGGTTACATTATGTGGAAAAAGGAACCATGAATTCACCTTAATTTAGATAAAAGCTTTTAAATAGCTTTTTCCAAGAAAAAAACAAAACAAAACAAAACAGGCATTGTGCAAATTGTACTGCTATCAGTAATACTATCTTTAACAGTCTGAAAACATATAAAGGCTCTGAAGCGGCTAAATAATGCAAAAAGTCAAAATAAAACCTCTCAACATTGCCAAAAGATTCAAGTATAAAACTTAAGATTCAAAGGCAAATACAGGTTCCATTACAATAAACAATCCAGAGTTACTGAATGAAAACTTACTGATAGCATGGCGGCTAGCTGATTACTGCTAGTTCTGATTGGCTGTTTCTGACTGAGCGGAGTAATTATGCAGAACAGGGAGGAGATCGATTATTTTTTCTGAGATTATTTGTCTCATGTTAGGACAGCAAAAGTTTTAATACGTATGTAAAATGTTAAGTTAGATGCTGCAGCTATAAGCAGAGGTTCAGTGTGAGAGTCACTACCAGGTGGAGCAGAAGCGGCGCTCCGTCTGTGAAATATTACTACCTGTAGCGCGTAGCGGCGGTTCAACAGTGAGAGCAGAACCAGCGTCTTACATTGCAGCTCAAAGACTTAAATAATTTTCCGGGTTATTTGTTTAGCTTTCTTGCCGTCATGCTAATCTGGATGAGTGTTTGTAGCTGTGCGCTGCTTTACCTGCTATCTGATCCTCCATGTCTTTTTTTACTGCAGTGATCCTCGATGTAGCCAAACTCCGTCAAGTATGCAATTGTTCTTATGCCATATTAGATTCGTCGTGTTGATGCATTTTCCGCCGCAACACTCAAACTTCCCCATTCACTCAGTGCGTTATAGTTCCACATCGCTTAGGATTTGTTACTGCGCGCTAGAGCAGTGTGAAGGAGCGAGGAGACCAGTTGCACAGGCAGGCTGAGAAATGAGATGCAGGTGATCGATTTGTTTGATCGGCAACAAGAAACCGTGATCGGCGATCACCGATCATACACTTTTTCACGGAAATCGGCTGATTATGATCGGTGACCGATCTATCGGCACATCTCTAGCTATAACGGGTTGTTTTATGTTTGCAGAAATCTATAAAATCCTTTTACTGTAAATTCCGGACTATAAGCTGATATTTTTTCCCCACATTTTTTTTCCTGCTGCGGTCTACACTAAGGTGTGGCTATTGCATGTTTTTTTTTATGCCACCAAAAACATTTTTCTAGTAACGGTAGACCAATCAAATTGATGAGTAGTTCACAGAAGAATTGTGCAATAACTAAAAAACACAAACAATGATATAGGAGACTTCCATTGGGATCGTGATATCATAAATATGGATGAAGTACCTCTGACCTTTGACCTGCCTCTCACACAGACCATTAATAACGACAACAAAGAGACTTAAGTGAGTGACGAGATCCCACAAGTGAATATATTGGACTGTTCTTCGTGCACTGTTTAGTAAAAATGCATCAGCCATGTAATTTGTGTTACTGATTATTACATATATTTAAAGGTAGCTGTGTTACAGGCAGTGTTGAAAAAAAGCATTTTCAGTATTTTTTTGTTTATGTTGCCATATGGATTAAATTAAAAGTAAAACAATATCCTTTCTGTGCAAATATCTGATATTACAATGTACAAGCACAACATTTATATTCTTTCTAAAATTGCTACAGAGCGCACCTTTAGTCTGGAATTTTTAGGTAGATATCTATTAATCTTTCCCAGGGTTTTCTCCCACTTGTACCTCATCCAAATGATCCAAACATGGTGGTCCATGCCACCAAAGCCGATGCAGAGAAGCAGTGACTCTCTGAAACATCTTACCAGTGAAAGCTACAAGTTGTACTCCACTGCTTCTGATGGTCTCAAACACAGAGAAGAGAGTGAATGTGTATTTGGTTCCAGCAGTGAGAGATGAAATTGTGTGGGTCACTGGCCCATCTCCATCTGGTGCATTGATGTTTGTCTCTATGCCGTTTAACTGGAGAACAAAGCCGATGTTATTGTTGATTTTATTCCACTGCAGGGTGATGCTGCTCTCATCTTGTCCTGACTTTGTAAATCCTCCTGTATTTTGAGGAGCTGATAAGAGATAAATAAGATTATTGATCTTTCCATCACATCTGGATGGAAAGATCTTTCCATCACATCTGGAAACATAAAACAACCTGTTTTATGTTTCCAGCGATATATATATATATATATATATATATATATATATATATATATATATATATATATCCGAGTCTTTTCCAGGGTTTTCTCCCAAACGATCAAAACAAGGTGGTCCAAGCCACCAAAGCTGACCGTCAGTGGAATATCTCACCTGTGACAGCTGTCAGTTGTCCTCCATTGTTTCTCACATTTCCAGTCACAGTGTAGAGAGTGAATGTGTATATGGTTCCAGCAGTCAGAGATGAGACTGTGTGAGTCACTGTTGCAGCTCCATCTGGAGCATTGATGTTTGTCTCTGTGCCGTCATACTGGAGAACAAAGCTGGTGGTGACCGCGCTCCACTGCAGAGTGATGCTGGTCTCACTTTGTGCCAAAACTATGAAGGGTGGAATTTCTAATGCAGATAAATACAACATGAATTACAATATAAATCCTTATTTTTGTTTTACCAAGATTATGCTACACATTTGGTTCGGTTAAGGAAGTAGTTAAAATATCTAAAAATCTAACGATGAGTTGTTTAGGGTTTGTGTATGTGTGTATGTGTGCGCGTGTGTGTGCACACATTGAAATCTGGTTGTAAAAGGAAAACAGATCATTTTTAATTATTTGTTAATTATTACCATAAAACAGTACCTGCACAATATGCCAGATTGCATCCAGATGGCAGTTGAACTTTGTAGACGTAGAATCCAGAACAAAGCTTGATCTGGATGGTGTTTGAGGCAAAAGTGCAACAGGAACCCGACCAGGCACCACATACATTGCGAGTTACGATTTCATTAGACTGGACTGGATGAGCCCCGTTTATCCACAAAGGAGCATGAGTTCCACATCTTTGTTCTACTACACATTTCTCTGGTATGCGAGCGCTGCTCTGACCCAAATAAAAGCGATACCATCCACTCCAGACAATGTTTTGGTCACAGTGCAAGATTGAATTGTCTGTATTCTCTGTTGAACGCCAGGCATCATTCACCACAGTGTATGTGGCACAGGGGTCAATGCATTGAACAACTCCATTAGTGGTGATGCACTCTGTGCCTGAAGCACAACAATCACAGCCGGTACAAGAAGCTTGGTCATCATCAAATACAACATGTGGAAAAAACAGAAGATAAACATTATAAGTTTAAAGATACCAAATACTTCTGCTTTCATTTTGACCTATCAGATTTTGAGAGAATGTGTGTGAAGAGGTTTTTCTGCACCTGACAATAGATTAGCAGCTAAGTAAGATCATAACATCTTCCATAATTTCTTATCAATAAATACAATTCCACAGTCTGACAGGTTCATGTTAAATCCAGTTACAGACTATTTTCCTTCAGAGACTTAAGTTTCTGATCTTTGCTGTGAACAAAGATCAGAAAGTTCTCACTCCATTTCATTTTGAAACTGTTGCTCCTGTTATGTTTTAGACACAACACTGCAAATAAAACTCACTAAGAAATTTTATGACCAATTTCACTTTGCTGTGGTTCCAAGGAGACTCCTGGTTAATTGTTACACAGCAGGTTGTAGAGTAAGTTCAGTGAAAAGAATATTCCCCAAATCTTTTCTCAACCTCAGACGTCTTGAACGACCAACCAACAGACTGCAGATAAAACTAACAGATTTCTGGTGTGAAAAAGTCTCTCTTTCATAATAAGATGTAAAGTCTTACCAGTAGCCACAGAGATCAATGAAGTTTGGAGAAAAACTGCCATCAAAACAGAAACAAAATATGAAAACAGCAAATCAATACATTTGAAATTAGACATTTACATACAATATATTAAAAACAATTTGCTAGATTCCCAAATAATAGCAGAGAAAACATTTTTATGTAACTTTAAGCAAGTCAACTAAAATTAGTATACCGTTAAACTGTTAGAGAAATCTCAGTGGGATGTCATTGATTTGTTAAACAAGATCATAGTTAAATCCAGGCACACCTGTAGTGTAAACACACCGCTTAAATGTTTGACATCATGCAAAAGTTTAAACAAATCAGTAAGGCTATCATAAACAGTATAAACAAATCTGGCTTGTTCTATGGATAATGTAAAGATGCTGAAGTCGTCTCATTTTCCAATATCAGCTAAAGCAACATTTAGCGAGGAAGATCACATTATCCACTGGCAACATGAAGAAGCCAGATTATAGTTTGAAACAAATACCTTAATTTTTAATGATAACTGAAGTGTTTTTTTCCATATATTGTTATATCTGCAGAAAAAAGGTGGAATTTCATAAACATATTCCATCATCAATTGAAGACATCATCCTGAAAGTTGTAGCTCAACAACAAATTAGTCTTTTGAATGGTAAATGACATTAATATTTTTTTTAGATTAACATGAAAGAACAGCAAAGTTAATGTTTTGGAGTAGCCATCACAAAACCCTGGTGTAAGCCCAATAGAAACATTTGTTCAAGCTATAAACAAAAGTTACACTACTAGAAATTGTAAATAATATTGGTAATTCTAATGTACCTAAAAGTTGAGGAAAGGTTTGAACCCATGCATTGAGGTGAAAGTGCCAATCACACCTCATGTGCATTTTCATGTACACTGTGAAAATGCACATTTTCATAGTGTACATGTGCACTATGAAAATGTACATAGTGCACATATGTTCAACACATTACTTTGATTTGAGTTTTTGTCTTACGTTGCTTCTCTGCCTCAGTTTCCCACTGCGGAAGAAAGTCTAAAGAAAAAAGACTTTAAGTTGTTAGAATAAGAAAAACAACAGACACAAACCTGTGAGCCCAAACAGGATGAGCCTGTAATCCATCAGTGAAAGCTTTAGATAAAGTGAAGTATCAAGAAAATGTTCTACATCCAAACACTATAAATGCATTTCACAACACAGACAAGCAGATGACAGCTTCAAGGCTTCAAGGCACACAGAGACAAAGTCTTGAGATGCTCTGCATGTTTAAAGGTACTATAGATGGGCGTGGCATTCATGGAAGAGATGCAGCTCTTCCATGAATGCCACATATGTCACTTTTCAGGGTGTATGACAGTAAAAACACGGACATGATGAAAGCAGATTAGTGTCATTTAATTTAAAGTTCAACATTTTAGAGTTTATAGAAGGAGGAGTTGCATCATAAGGTTTGTTTTATCGTAAACATTATAGTTGGTGAGACTGAGGAAGCCAGGAGTTTAGGAGAATCACAGAAGTTTTACTGGGTTAAAACACCGGGTTACACTCCCTGTTAAAACACAGTTCAATCAAATGATTGAAATATCTCTACAGTATTCGATTAAGCTTAGGAAAGGTCTGGAAATGAGAAAATAATTAGTTTCATGTGTGTTTTAGCAGGGATGCATCAAAAAACTGCAAAACAACAGCTCTAGAGAACTACGATTGGAGACCTGAAGCCTTTTTAAGGCATAAAGTTACTAAAGTTACTGTCAAAGGACAGTAACAGTTGATTTGGTTTAGTGCTTTAATGGGGCAGATTTCTGCATTTACACAGCAGCTGAATGTGACCTATTCTATTTTGGTAGAGCTGTAGAGGAGTTCCTTCACATCACATCAGACTGAACCCAAATGGCATATATATTGCCATATGCACAGATGTACCTACCAGAATTCAGCAAGCAATAGATTGGTAAAAAAATGTTGCCAAATAAAGTGTATGAAACCATTATCATCAAATGGAATAGAGTACAGGAACATTTGAGGTTGGGTTGCAAGTCCCACTTTAAAACAACTTCTCTTGTTGTGTCCCAACTTTAAAACGTGGGGACACAACAAGAGAAGTTGAGAATGACAGAGTTAACATCCTGTGGGATTTCCAGATCAAGCTTTATAAAAAAGAAGATGGGTAGCCAACTGGACACTGTGGCAGCAGTGATTAATGTAGCAATCTGAAGCAACAGCAACACAAAAAAGAAACAGGAAAAGCTTAAAAATACCTAGGGCTCAATGAGGAAACTGCAAAGTTGTGGAATATCAAGGCTATAACAGTGCAGCTGAGACTGGGACCTCAAAACCAAAGAGAGGCTTCATCAGATTCCACCATCAACATCTGAGGTCTTTATAATTACACAACCAGCTAACAAGCTATAGAACCGTTAAGGTCCAGAGAACTTAACAGAAGGCTTTTATTGTAATCCAAAGAGGGGCCCAGAAGAAAATCTTTGGGAACCACTGGTCTAGATGATATTAGAGCAAACACGAGTAATGCAGGGTGTGCATTGTTCCATTTGCCTTTGTACTTATAAGCATTGGACATTTACAAATTTCTGTGCAAAGAAGATGAGACACTTTGCAATGCAAAGCAGAAAGTATGAATGAAGCATCTTGTGAAAGAGCAAAAACAGTGCTACAGTCTGGAACATGAGATAGAAACAAGATATTTCTGAGAAACCAATGTTTTTGTTCTTCGCACGGAAAGTTGTTTCTGCCATGCAGGGGCGACGGTGGATCAGAGGGCAGTAGTTCATGTAATTATCACTTCTTTACTTGATCTTTAACCACAACAGCATAATATGAAATCAAACTAAATATGAAATCTAGCTAAAATTATGCAGAAACAGACAGATAAACTGAATGTTTTTAGAGTTTGCTATTGTGACAGCATTACAGTTTTTATGTCTTTGTTGCCCCGTGCTGGACTTGTTGGGGTGACTGATTTGTGGTCGCTTTTCCTTTCTCTTGTTTTAACTGATATTTTGCTCTTGAGAGCAGGTGATGGATCGGTGCACACCTGAACAAACACATGAACAAGGAGGGAAAGAGAAAAACAAACCCAGGAGTAATCAAATATTTTCTATTTAGTAAAATAATCACAAGAGTAGCCATGGTTGTTAAATGTTTCTGACATAGCCATGAATTACATATTTTTATCCTCGTGTCTTACTGAAAGTCAGGGCCGGCCCAAGCCTCCATGGGGCCCTAAGCGAAATTAATTTTGAGTCCCTCTAGTTCTGCTAACAATGTGGACTGGCTGCAATCAGCAGTCCGATCATTAGATCATTCACACACCTGCTATAGACTTATTGCATCTCTGGCAGTGCTGCTTACATTATAATGTATGATAGAACATACATTTATTGGCCAACTGATTTATCAACCAGTTGATTTCTGGGCACCTATTTCCTTAATTTTGGGGGATCATGATTCATACCGGTCGATACGTGAAGCCCATTTTATCCCCTAATCTTATCTTCGTCAGAAAAGGTTTAAAAATCAGCCTCTGTCTTCTTCTGTTCTGCAGTGAGAGATTTGACGTGACAGACCAGGCCACCAGGTCAGGTCTGCATGTTTACAGTTAACAATATTCACCCCACTCTTGCCAACTCGGTGTCTTTCTTGCTATATTTAGCAACATTTCAGACAAAAAAAATTTATATCAGCCAAAATCAAAATCGGCAGGTCAGGCTTTTTGAAGATTGGTAACCAGGAATTGGCCAGAAAACTGCAATCAGTGCAGCCCTACACACATATTCATGACATTCTTTGATTAAATAAATTTCTCATAAGCGTTACTCCAATAGCTAAAAATGTAATTTATATCAAGTGAGTCTTTTGTCAACTTAGAAGTTGATGTATAAATAATGTTTGTTTTAGCCACAAAATGATTATGCTCAGCAGCAAACAACATATCCCCAACTACAGCATAGAGCAGCTCATCGATGTAGCAGCTATGTAGCCTGACGTAAACATTTTGCTAGACATTGAAAAGTTTTAATTATTGTTATCAAACGCCATCAAACACGGCGGTTTGAAGCCAAAAATACCTCAGAAATATACAGAACCAAGCCAACCATGAGAATCAGACGCTAGCATAAATGTTTAGCTGTTGAACTGGACCGTTCAAGCTAATTTTCTATTAGCAGCTTTATAAATCTTTTACATTACATTACATTACCAAGGCACATTAAAACAAACCTTTATCTTGGCTTTTTTCTATTCTTCCTCTTTCTTTTCTCCCTCCCTGAAGGATAAGTCCTTTTTTGAGACATTGTTTTGCTTACTTAGCTTCTGACCGGAGCTTTGGACGTTTGGATGCGCTCTCCACATTGCACGGCAGTTCACGATACCGGCGAAGACTGAGGTATCTACCGTCGACATCAGGGAGCCCCCAAGAGCAATTTGTTTATTTTTCTTTTTATTCATAAAATAATTTCTACATACATTGTCAAATATATATGTTATTGTAAAAACAAATCACTTCATAGTGAAATTGTGTGTTTTTGATATTACAATGACATAGAAATTATAAAAAAAATAAAAATAATTAGTTCCACTGAGAGGCCCCTGGCCTTGGGGCTCTAGGCGGCTGCTTAGTTTGCTTGTGCTTTGTGCTGGCCCTGCTGAAAGTGTCACTTTGATTCATAAGACAATGGGTCTTTTTAAGACTGAAACATGAAAGTATGTTTGAAAAAAATTCAGTATGGATTGATATGGTGCTAATCTTCCATCTTAACATGACAACAAATAAAGAACAGCAGGCAATATTTTATTTATCTGTGTCCTGCTCAACTTGTTTCTGCTTAGTAAGCTGACTCAAGGTGTGACGAAAAATCTTCTTATATAATGTTACCAGTGTGTACTTAAGTACAATTTTCGTGTATCTGTACTTTACTTAAGTAGATTTAATAATGGATACTTTCTACTTTTACTCCACTACATTTTACAGTAAGTATCTGTACTTTCTACTTCACTACATTTCTACAAAACTGTCGCGTTACTCGTTACATCCAAGTCGCATTGTGTTTTTTTTTTCCGTTAAAATGTGAAGTTCAGGGACTTAAGGTGGCGCCGTAAAATCCGAGCAATAACGTGACTTACGTGTCTGTTGTCACCCATCGGCTCCACCTTTACTCGCACGCGGAGCTCCAAGACATGCGCAGTGGTTTCCTCTGAGCGTCAGTAATATAATAGTACGGAAGCGCTACATAAATAATAAGATATGGCGACATGTAAAATCAGCAGCGCTTCGCTTTCACAGACGGTGGGGACTTCGTCCAATTTTTAACGTCACTTGGAAGGAAAGCTTAAAGAAAGGTAAGCTCCGTGGACGTGATGCTAGCAAAGCTAGCTGTATTGACTGAGACACATGTTGCATCTGCGATGACTGACATGTCGCAGATATGGGACAATGCTGTGACCAAAGTGCAATATTGTAATATGACATTCATGGACGATCCGATTCTTCTGGACGGATCTTGACTAAGTCCTATAGTACTGAAGCCTCAGTGAGAGCCGTTCTTTGTTCTTGTAATGCTCTGCGTACACTGCAGTAGCTATTTTTTTTTCATTAAAATATCTTTATATTTAATTGGCAAATAAATAAAACAAGAACGTAGGAACACAGAGCATGCTCATTGCTCTTTGTTTTCGTCACCTGTCATGGTGGCAGACGTTGCAGCAGGAGGGAGGATGAGAACAGTCACGATGCTCCTCCTGCTTGGTTACTTCTTGCTTATTGGGCCTTGGACAGTGTTCATAGTTGAGCGTTGTTAATTGCTATGTTTAATGGTGCAGACAATTATTATTTCTGACATTGGCAATATGGGCAACCGCACAGGGCGTTATTTCTTTAGGGATGGCAGGAGACCTCTGTGTATTGTGGCACAGAGATGAAAGCAAAACAGAATGAAGAAGAGTTTGAATTGTCACTGGTTAAATTTATTTCAGCTCTAAGTATTTAATATCTAGGTGTTTTTATGGGAAAGTGGATCTTTCAGATCAATTTGAGAAGCAGTTTTGATAGGTGCACTTAATTTTATTGTCATGTAGCATGGGGTGCTGGTTTTGATTTGGTCCTGGGTTCAGTGGTCTAGACTACAACTCTGCTACGAGGCTCCTTGGTTCCATGTCCTCCTCTGCCAGTTGGATTTCTTTCAAAATAAATGTGTGGCAAAAAAGTGAAGTTCATGTTATGTTAGGACAGGAGACAAGATGTTTCCATCCCTGAAATTATGATACATAGAATCATATATCTAAGTCTAAACTATGTTACAGAATAAACGCAATAAAAACATGCTTTATCTGTGGCATATGATCATACGATTGGTTCACTTAATGATATTAGTGATTAGGCAATGCATTAGCAAGTACTTTTACTTTTAATACTTAAGTATTTTTAAAAACCAGTACTTTTTTACTTTTACTTAAATAAAATGTTAATGTGGTACTTTGACTTTTACTTGAGTACATTTTTGTCTGTGTAGTTGTACTTTTACTTAAGTACATTTTTTGAGTACTTTCTCCACCACTGAATGTTACCAAAACATGTGGCCTCAAATAGTTAGTGTAGAGCTGAACCCAAGCAGATGTTGCCCACTTGGATCTGGACTAGCAGGGTTAAAATCACTTTAAACTGCAATAAAGAGTAGGTTTCACAGAGCAATGATAAATTGACCAGAATAAGGGCTGATTACCAAATGTTGATTAAATTCTAATCTGACAGAGTATAACAATCAGGTGTCTGTTACTACCCAATAGTAAGTCCCGCCTACTCCTCACAACCCTTCGGACTCACTACTGCCCAGTTCTCTGTCTAACAGGTCCGGAAAATCCCCAGAAACTCGGGTCTTACCCTAGCGATAGTTTGTGGAGAATAATCTGTTTAAACTGGGGTCGGAAAGGACTCGTCTAGCTCTGACTACCTTCGATCCAGAAGTTATGACCTTTTACAGTTGAGGAGCAATCCGCTGAGTAGCCCTCACAGCGACATAACCCCTACAACCACTCCTGTTAACGGTAGCTCCTCTCCTAAAATAACGGCACTTGTTAACGGCTAGATTAAATTTAGTGACTTAGATTTAAGTCCCAAGGTCATTATTTTAGTTTTGGCTAAAAGCAACCTATAAAACATTTCTACTTTTTCCTCCCAGAATCAAACTTCATAGCTATTTCACAACCATCAAAGAACTTTAAGGTGACTCATTAATTGAATGTCCACAACATCTTTTAGATTTTCTTAAATGCTAATTATTTTATTAGTAAGGCAATTTTGCAAGGGTCAGTACAGCTTAATTCAGTAGCAGAAATAATCAAATAAGTAAAATCAATAATCTAGCCTATCTTTCCCTAATGCTGACACTGAGAACTAAAAAAGGGAAACTTTGAGAGAGACGGACGGAGTTTGGCATTTTGAACCCCAGAACTGGCCTGATGATGAAGAAGGTGTTGCAGCAGCAGGAGGTTCCCAGTACAGGAAGAGTACTGACTTAGAGCGGCAGGTCTCGGGCCTCAGGGTGACTTCCTCATGCGCGTAGCGGTCCTCAGCTTCTTGTCTTGCAGCTCTGTAGCTCCCTTCTCCTCGTCTCACGATCTTTCTGGTCCCACGGAAGGAACACACCAGTTCTTCCTCTTTGCCTTTGTTCTTTGCCTTTGTCTTTATCTTCATCTTTGCCTTGGTCTTTGTCTTTGGGGGTCTAAACCCAGCTGTTGAGAGAAGTGCGATTTGAAGCCACATGTTGCGGGGCTAACGGGTTGGTCCCCATGTGCAGAACAGTCTCCGGCTCTGTGGCCCCGGCTCTTCTTCAGCTGCAGAGTTCTTTGTCCATCTCCGTCTTGGCTCGAAGCTGCCTGAAGGATCCAACCAAAGATTCCTCTGTTGCACCCACCTTATAAAGGGTTTATCCACCTTTTGGTGCGTTTGCATTGGCTAGCTTTGTTGCTGTGCCTGTCTCATTGGCTGACTACTTGGACAGATGATCTCATCTCCATCACCCTGGAGACCTTATGACCGGATCTCTGTTCTAATGTCCCCAAGTTGCTCAACAGTTCCTCCTACCTCTGTTTCCTGCCCAACCTTTTCTTAGGCAAGTTGAAGTTCAGCAATAAGGCCTTAGTCATCTCCGCTATCCTATCAGTTCCCCTTTTCCCCTGTCCTTCCACCTACCATCTACCTCCAACACAACATCAGTGACCTTTAATTACAGTTACAACATTTTACACCTTTTCAAGTTCAATGTCAAAATCACATTTATAACCTTTTAGTTTATCTGATTCAACATTCATTTATAATGTTATAATAACCATAACTTATTAGTTACTCTTATTATAATCATAATGTGAGTTCTTACAGACACTTCTGACAAGAAACCAAGAATAACCCATTATTCTAATTATCTGATACCATGCAGTTACTTGTTTCACCTTTAAGTACTTCCACAAGTGTAAGAGTAAGTGTAAATATTCTTATAATCAAACCAACATCAACCACTGGTTAAACCAATATTAATTATTGGCATAATTATAAGTCATTATTTTAAATATTTTACTCTGGGTTTTATCCAATCTCTCAAAACGTTTATATTTTATTCTTTAAAAACCTTTAATGCTTTAAAATAAGGAATGGTCTGAATTATTTTTAGCCTGATGCTAGATAGAAACTTCCTCTTTATTAAGGAAATGAGCTCTTCCTGTTTCATGACTCTCTTTCTGCCTGACTATGATTTTTTATGATTAAATAGAAAAAAGTAGAATTAAACAAAGTTTGCAGGACACAATAACAACACACACAACCAGATTCATTTTATTACCGTCTGACTCTACTGTTGGGTCTTGATGTCACCTGTGTAATCAATTTTAAGGTAATTTTATTTATTATTAATATTAAACTAAAATCTCCAGCATGGGGAAGTGGGATGAGCTCGACTTTTCTCGACACAGGAAATAAAGTTTTTTTTTCTTTCCCTTTAGTAATCAGTCAATAATGAAGACAGATCAATGAGGAAGGTCATTTCTTAACCCTATAAAGCCTGACCCATCAAAAAATAGTCAACAAATTAAATTTTTTTAGAACTAGGATCTTCATGCAGCCTTGAAGCAAAATAAAAAAAAAAAGTTTTTGCCATGTCATTTATTTGATGAGAATTTTTGTATCACATTTGACTCACTATGTTCTTCATCTTTGAGTTAGTTGCATGTTTTTTCTTTCAAGTGGTTTTATGTGCTTTTTGAGTTTAGTAATCATAAGGACTGCCTCTAGATGGAGGCCTTGTCATTATCTCCAGTTCCAACAGATAGTTTTTTTTTATTCTACTATGTTTTACATAAAACAAAAGTGAAAAAAAAAGATAAGAAAAATAATAATCTGAGAAAAGCAGTGTAGTAACTCATGATCCTTGTGGCTCTGCTTTTGTATTTTCTGTGAATTTCTTTATTGTTTTCTGAATTATTCACACACTGTCAGGGGTCCTTCCTACCTATGACTTCTTCTCTTTTATTGTTTCTTGCAATTGAAGGTTGCAAAAAAGTAAATGTTGGCAAAAAAGTAACATTCAAAAATAAAATGTAAATGCAAAACTAAATACAATGGACAAATACGAAGTCCAACAAAGAGCAAGAATATTAGCAAATCTGGTGAACTATGGTGAGAGGAAAAATCAAAGTAGGGTGCAGCAAAAGTACTGATCTACCAGGATGTATATGCAGGAGAAATAACATCAGAAACAAATACATAAAATTATCTAAAAATATTTAATGAAATAACTAAGCTGAATTTCATAAAAAGTTAATATAGTTTCACTCCTTTTTGATTACAGTTTTTCACTTTATGATCTAAATTTGAGATTGTGTGTTTTTTTTTCAGCTAGAACAATTTTCTTCAAATAAACAGATTGTGGCCATTGTTAAACTCATATATATATATATATATATATATATATATATATATATATATATATATATATATATATATATATATATAATGTGTGTGTGTGTGTGTGTATATATATACAGTATATAAACGAAAAAAATATGTGCATAAAAAGATAATTATAGTAATCCTAATAAATTCAACTGAGTCCTGTAAAATAACCAAACAGACAAATAAACAAAAAACATCTTTACCACTATTTAGACGAAAGAGTCATGCATGATAGAATATTAAATAAGCAATGATCTTTTTTTTCCCTAAGTAAATACATGTGGCTGATAATATATTAAATTTAAGAGAACAAAGACAAAAGTAAATATTAACTAAAGAAACTGGACTGATCCTCCATTTCATCCTTGGATTTCTTCACGGTTTGATGATGCGAACTTTCAGAGAAAACTGTGATAAACCATGAGCTTTGAAGAACTGAAAAACAAAACACATTTCAATGCTGCAAAAGTCAATTAAATTCAAGTTAAATGATAGTAGAAAGATTTAAACTTCGACAAATGTTAGTCTCACCTCCACTAAAACATCTTCCATCTCTGAATCTGATAGTTGTGTCTGAGAATTTAATTCAAGTTTCATTCTAATAATATAGCCTGTTGACACAAAAACACAATCATTATGTCAAAATATAACAATTTACATGGTAATTTGGTGGATTTTTAATATAGTTCAGAAATGAACACTGGTGTAACAATGGTTTAATTATTTGGTAAAATCTTTAACACAACTATTACCATCTAGTTTCCAGTAAGAGAGAGAAACTTGAGCTAATTGATGCTTTTCACATAGCTTTGATTGGGTGGATCTCACCGATTGCTGACATTGACAGTTGATTATAAATCTTAAAAATTAAATAAAATTTGTTGTATAGGCTAATTTATTAAAGGGAAAAAATAACTGCAAGCATCTTACAAATGGATTTACTTACTTGGTTCTTTAGTTGAAGATCAAACAGATTTCAGCACAATGATGGTTGTCAACATAAAAACAAGAACATATTGTATGAATTAACATCAAACATTTCTGGGGTCAAGAAGATTATAAATAATATGTTTAGTGGAATATTAATGCAATTAATTTCTTCAATTTGTGGCAGTTATTTTCTTAAAACTGCAATAAAACCATTTGGAGCAAAATATACTTCAAGTTAAACAAAATTAAATGTGTATTTTTCTCAGTGAAGTTAATTACGCAGCTTTTTAGTGAAAAGAACTTCCTGTGAAAGTCTGCCTTTCCTGTGCAGTTGACTTGTAAAAGTGTGATCAGCAATGTTCAATTTCTATCCATTTATACATTATAAATAAATAAATAATCTCACCAAGGAAAGCTACAAGTTGTACTCCACTGCTTCTGACGGACTCAAACACAGAGAAGAGAGTGAAATTGTATTTGGTTCCAACAGCGAGAGATGAAACTGTGTGGGTCACTGGTCCATCTCCATCTGGTGCATTTATCTTTGTCTCTATGCCGTCACACTGGAGAACAAAGCTGGTGTTGTTGTTGATTTTATTCCACTGCAGGGTGATGTTGCTCTTATATTGTCCTGATTTTTTAAATCCTTCTGCATTTTGTGGAGCTGAAATAGAAAAATTAGATGTTCAGAGATGGTACAACTTATATTTTGGCTTTTCTTGTACATCTATGAGTTGCAAGTATCTTAATGGTAGCTCAGACAAAGAAAAAAAAACATGTCCAAGTCAATCAAACAATTATGTAGAGGGAATATACGATTGTTCCATCTATGTAATAAACATCTTTTCACCTTATAAAAATATAACAGGTTGTTTTATGTTCTCAGCCGGAGAAGAGAGATATAGTTCTATATTTATAGTTAAATAGTTTTCTTAGACATCAGTCTTTTCCAGGGTTTTCTCCCATTTGTGATCCAAACATAGTGGTCCAAGCCACCAAAGCTGACCGTCAGTGGAATATCTCACCTGTAACAGCTGTCAGTTGTCCTCCACTGTTTCTCACATTTCCAGTCACAGTGTAGAGAGTGAATGTGTGTATGGTTCCAGCAGTCAGAGATGAGACTGTGTGAGTCACTGTTGCAGCTCCATCTGGAGCATTGATGTTTGTCTCTGTGCCGTCATACTGGAGAACAAAGCTGGTGGTGACCGCGCTCCACTGCAGAGTGATGCTGGTCTCACTTTGTGCCAGAACTATGAAGGGTGGAATTTCTAATGCAGATAAATACAACATGAATTACAATATAAATCATTATTTTTCTTTTACCAAACATAAAGATTATGCTACACATTTGGTTCGGTTAAGGGAGTAACTGAAATTACTAGAAATCTAACAATAATTAGGGTTCATGTATGTGTGTGACAATTCTTTATTTGTAAATTACCATAAAACAGTACCTGTACAATATGCCAGCCAACATGCAGTTGGCTGTTGAAGTTTGTAGACGTAGTAACCAGAACAAACTTTGATCTGGATGGTGTGGGAGGCAAAAAGGCAGCAGGAACCTGACCAAGCGTTACACACAGTGCGAGTTACGATTTCATTAAGCTGGACTGGATGAGGCTCAGTTATCCATAAGGGAACATCGGCTCCGCATCGGTCTTCTGCTACACATTTCTCTGGCATCCGAGCGCTGCTCTGCCCCAAATAAAAGCGATACCAACCACTCCAGACAATGTTTCGGTCACAGCGTAAGTTTGTTTGGTCTGTATTCTCTGTTGAACGCCATGTATCGTTCAGTACAGTGTATGTGGCACAGGGGTCAAGGCATTGAACAACTCCATTGGTGGTGATGCACTCTGTGCCAGAAGCACAACAATCACAGCCGGTACAAGAAGCTTGGTCATCATCAAATACAACATGTGGAAAAAACAGAAGATAAACATTATAAGTTTAAAGATACCAAATACTTCTGCTTTCATTTTGACCTATCAGATTTTGAGAGAATGTGGGTGAAGAGGTTTTTCTGCACCTGAGAATAGATTAGCAGGTAAGTAAGATCATAATATCTTCCATAATTTCTTCTCAATAAATGCAATGCCACAGTCTGACAGGTTGAAATCCAGTTACAGACAATTTTCCTTTGAGAGACTTAAGTTTCTGATCTTTGCTGTGAACAATGATCAGAAAGTTCTCACTCCATTTCATTTTGAAACTGTTGCTCCTGTTATGTTTTAGACACAACACTGCAAATAAAACTCACTAAGAAATTTTATGACCAATTTCACTTTGCTGTTATTCAAAGGAGACTCATGTTTAGTTGTTACACAGTAAGCTCAATGAGAAAATTATTCCCCAAATCTTTTCTCAAACTCAGACGTCTTGAACGACCAACCAACAGACTGCAGATAAAACTAACAGATTTCTGGTGTGAAAAAGTCTCTCTTTCATAATAAGATGTAAAGTCTTACCAGTAGCCACAGAGATCAATGAAGTTTGGAGAAAAACTGCCATTAAAACAGAAACAAAATATGAAAACAGCAAATCAATACATTTGAAATTAGACATTTACATACAATATATTAAAAACAATTTGCTAGATTCCCGAATAATAGCAGAGAAAACATTTTTATGTAACTTTAAGTAAGTCAATATCAGTTAAACTGTTAGAGAAATCTCAGTGGGATGCCATTGATTTGTTAGACAAGATCATAGTTAAATCCAGGTGGACCTGTAGTGTAAACACACCGCTTAAATGTTTGACATCATGTAAAAGTTTAAACAAATCAGTCAGGCTATCATAAACAGTATAAACAAATCTGATTTGTCCTTTTGACTTTGCAAAGATGCTGAAGTCGTCTCATTTTCCAACATCAGCTAATAAACATTTAGCGAGGAAGATCACATTATCCACTGGCAACATGAAGAACCCAGATTATAGTTTGAAACAAAAACCTTAATTTTTAATGATAACTGAAGTGTTTTTTCCATATATTGTTATATCTGCAGAAAAAAGGTGGAATTTCATAAACATATTCCATCATCAATTCAAGACATCCTGAAAGTTGTAGCTCAACAACAAATTAGTTTTCTGATTGGTAAATGACATTAATATTTGTTTTAGATTAACATGAAAGGACAGCAAAAGTTAATGTTTTGGAGTATCCATCACAAAACCCTGGTGTAAGACCAATAGAAACATTTGTTCAAGCTATAAACAAAAGTTACACTACTAGAAATTATAAATAATATTGGTAATTCTAATGTACCTAAAAGTTGAGGAAAGGTTTGAACCCATGCATTGAGGTGAAAGTGCCAATCACACCTCATGTGCATTTTCATGTACACTGTGAAAATGCACATTTTCATAGTGTACATGTGCACTATGAAAATGTACATAGTATATTCAACTCATTACTTTAATTTTAACCTTTTTCTTATGTTGCATCTCTGCCTCAGTTTTCCTCTGTGGAAGAAACGCTAAAAGAAAAAAGACTTTAAGAAGTTAGAATAAGAAAAACAACAGACACAAACCTGAGAGCCCAAACAGGATGAGCCTGTAATCCATCAGTGAAAGCTTGAGATAAAATGAAGTATCAAGAAAATGTTCTACATCCAAACACTATAAATGCATTTCACAACACAGACAAGCAGATGACAGCTTCAAGGCTTCAAGGCACACAGAGACAAAGTCTTGAGATGCTCTGCATGTTTAAAGGTACTATAGATGGGCGTGGCATTCATGGAAGAGATGCAGCTCTTCCATGAATGCCACATATGTCACTTTTCAGGGTGTATGACAGTAAAAACACGGAAATGATGAAAGCAGATTAGTGTCATTTAATTTAAAGTTCAACATTTCTAGAGTTCATAGAAGGAGGAGTTGCATCATTAGGTCAGTTTTATCGTCAACATTATAGTTGGTGAGACTGAGGAAGCCAGGAGTTTAAGAGAATCACAGAAGTTTTACTGGGTTAAAACACCGGGTTACACTCCCTGTTAAAACACAGTTCAATCAAATGATTGAAATATCTCTACAGTATTTGATTAAGCTTAGGAAAGGTCTGGAAATGAGAAATTAAATAGTTTCAGATGTGTTTTAGTAGGGATGCTTCTAAAACCTGCAAATACGGTAGTTCTAGAGAACTATGATTGGAGACATGTCGCCTGTTTTAAGGCATAAAGTTACTAGTTAAAGTTACTGTCAAAGGACAGCAACTGTTTGGTTTAGTGGTTTAATGGGGCAGATTTCTGCATTTACACAGCAGCTAAATGTGGCCTATTTCATTTTGGCAGAGCTGTAGAGGAGTTCCTTCAATTGGGATGAAACAATTTAGCTCAATTCATCACATCACATCAGACTGGACCCAAATGCAATATATGAAGAAATGTACCTACTGGAATTCAGCATGTATTAGTGTGGTATAAAATGCTGCCAATCAAAGTGTATAAAACATTATTATGAAACGGAATAAAGTACAGGAACATTTGAGTTTGGGGACACAACAAGAGAAGTCGAGAATAATATCCTTCAGGATTGCCAGATCAAGCTTTATATAAAAAAAACAGAAGATTTGTAGCCAACTGGACACTGTGGCAGCAGTGATTAATGTAGCAATCTGAAGCAACAGCTACATAAAAACAAAACAGGAAAAGCTAAAAAATGTCTAGGGCTCAATGAGGAAACGCCAGAGTTGTGGAATGTCGAGGCTTTAGCAGGACAGCTGAGACTGGAACCTCAAAACCACAGAGAGTTTCATCAGATTCCACCACCAACATCTGAGATCTCTTTAATTAGCACAACCAGCTAACGAGCTATAGAACCGTTAAGGTCCAGAGAACCTAGAGAACCAAAGCTTTGCATGACATGGAAATGGAGTCTATTTTATATCACAACTGTAACTGATACTGTAAATAATCCTTTCCTGTGAAATGGATCTGCCATAGATAACTTGGGGAAAATGAAAGTAAAGAAGCATCTTACACTGTAGGTGATAGTAGAGCAAACAAGAGTAATGCAGGGTGTGCATAGTTCCATTTGCCTTTGTACTTATAAGCATCGGACATTTACAAACTTCTGTGCAAAGAAGATAAGAAACTTTGCAATGCAAAGCAGAAAGTGTGAATGAAGCACCTTGTACAAGAGCAAAACCAGTGCTACAGTGTGGAACATGAGATAGAAACAAGATATTTCTGAGAAACCAATGTTTTTGTTCTTCACACGGAAAGCTGTTTCAGCCATGCAGGGGCGACGGTGGATCAGAGGGCAGTAGTTCATGTATTTATCACTTCTTTACTTGATCTTTTACCACAACAGCATAATATGAAATCAAATTAAATATGAAATCTAGCTAAAAATGTGCAGAAACAGACGGATAAAATCACTGAACGTTCTTTGCCTCTGTGACTGCATTTTAAGATGGTCCAGTTTTTATGTCTTTGTCGCCCCCTGCTGGACTTGTTGGGGTGACTGATTTGTGGTCGCTTTTCCTTTCTCTTGTTTTAACTGATATTTCTAAGTAACATAAACTGATACATGGGAATTAAGAATTTTTTAAAAGTGGATTATATATGTAATAAACTTTAGTTTAATCTGCCAGATTAAAACATTTGTTACTGCATGATTTGAGCTGGATTATTCTCTTAACCTTAACCTTACCTTAAAGATCAATTAAAAAGTGACATGCCATCAATGTTTAAATAAGGAAGACTGATGATAAGATAGCAACTATTTGTAATTGTTGTAATTGCTATAAAAAGTTGAAAAAGGTTAATTAAATAACTGAATGTAATGTTTGTTTAAAGGTAAAGACACTTTAGTTTCACTTCTTTTTATTATTATTACAGTTTCTTGCTCTATAAACTACATGCTGTTTTCAGTTTTAACATTGCCTTCAAAGACACAAATTTACTACCATCATTAAGCTCAATAAAAATCCAACACAATATATTTATACAAAAATCATTACAGCAATCCTGATTAACTGAACTGAATCTGGTAAACAAAAAAGTCAGACACCTGAACCACTAGTGAGACAGAAATAGATTCACCAATGATATATTATTTAAACAATCTCTTAGAAAAAGTTGTTCAAGTTAAATAAATGTTGCTGAAAACAATATATACAATTTAAGAGAACAGGAAGAAGTAAATATTCATTATTGCAACTGGGCTGATCCAAGACGTCATCCTTGACTTTCTTCGTCTCTTATGGTTTGATGATGCGAATTTTCATGGAAAACTGTGATAAACCATTTCCTTTGAGGTACTGAAAAACAAAACAAACAATCTTACCACCAAATAATGGCTAAGGTCATTTAAATTTATGTTAAATAAGTAAAATCTACAAACATATAAACTTTTTCACAGGTTAGCCTCACCTCTGCTAAAACCTCTTCCATCTCTGATTCTGACAGTTTTCTTTGAGAAGTTAATTGTACTTTCATTCTAGAGACATAACCTGTTGACCCAGAAACAAATTATAAAAAGGTTAGCATTAAATTATGTTGACAAAATGTGATCATTTACATAACATCTGTAGCATTTTCAACTATAGTTCACCAACAAACAATGATATAACAATGATATGACCAAACATGCTGGAGCTCAGGCTGGGTTGCTAGGCGATGGGCCAGGTTTGGGGTTGCTATGTACAGTTTGGTAAATTTAGGTGCAGTGCCTGCTGATTTCTAATGTTTTAGAAACTGATCATTTTTTCAAATACCACAAAACATTAACTTATTGCCAAAAACCAGCTGGGTGTTTTTTTTTTTTTTTTTTAAGTGTGTGGGACGTTTTTAGAAGCAGTTAAGACCCAAATGGAAGTACAAAAATCTCCTCGCTGCCCTCTCTATTTGTAACCTCACTAATCAGAGAAGTATCTACACTCAGGTAAGACAATATGTTGATTTTACAGCTATTGGTTTTGGACAACAAATCTGTTTTTTTATGGAAAAGTGGCAAGAATGTTGGCTTATCAAGATAATTCCATGTAAAATCACTTTGATAGTTGACCACAAGAGGGCGCTCACTGGCAAAATGCTACGTGAGACACTTTGCAGGACAAAATCTCTAAACTTGCAACCAGAACTACATCACAGGTTTTGATAAAATGTTAGATTGTGCTTTAGATAAATGTTTATAATTATTATTACCAATAACCCCAATATTACCAATGTATTACTTTGTTGTTGTAGGAAAATCTCAGTGAATTATATGAACTAAAAATGGAATGTAGGTTGTAAAATTTGTATTCATTAAAATAATTGTATTTATTTTAGTCCTAAGGAAGTCAAATTTTAGTGATATTTGCTTTTTTTCATAATATAAGACTTTATCAAAATGCAACTAAAAGTAAAAACAGATTTCATAAATAGGTTTACTTGTAAGATACCAGGTATCTACTTACAAATGGATTTACTTACGTGGTTCTTTAGTTGAAAGTTGATCAGATTCCAGCATGATAGTGGTTGTCAACATAAAAATGAGAATATATATGGATGAATTAACATCAGCCATCCAATCATTTAATATATACTGTAAAAACATTTCTGGGATCAAGAAAATTTTAAATAATATGTTATGTAAAATATAATTAATCTAATTACTTTCTTAAAAAAACATCACAGTCTCTGTTTGACAATGTTGATCCTAATGGAACATTTAATCACCAACTTTGCTGTCCTTCCAATGAGACTCATGTTTCATACACTGTTACAGAACAGGTTTAAGAGTAAACTGTAAAAATTAACCAAAAAAAACCTGGATTATGAGAGAGGGGAAGATGTGGCAAAGGTCAACAAGCCAGGACTGAGGACGTATACGAGTCGTGCGCTTTACCACTCCACAGCAAAACAATAACCAGAGACTACAGACTCACTGACTTCTGGCATTAAAATATATTTGTTTCCTAATAAAATGTAAAGTCTTACCAGTAGCTGCAGTAATGCTGACTCCACTGCTCCTGATGTTGTCAAGAACAGAGAAGAGAGTGAATGTGTAGTTTGTTCCAGCAGAGAGAGATGAGACTGTGTAGTTTACTGGTCCATCTCCATCTGGGGCTCTGATGAATGTCTCCACACCATTAAACAGGAGAACAAAGCTGGTGATGTTGTTGATCTTGTTCCACTGCAGAGTGATGCTGATGTCATCTTGTGCTGAAACTGTAAAACCTTCTGCATTTGGTGGAACTAAGATAAAAACAATACAAACAGTTACAGGCAAATGAAACAGGAAAGTGTCAAAAAAAACATTTTGTTTTTACACAAAAATTTGGGTTTTGTAATTCCTTTAAATTGTTAAAAGTAAAACTTTCAGAAAAAGTTTATTTGTTCTGTGTTGCATAACATTGTTCTTCCCAACATAATTTTTCTGGATGTAAACTTAGGGATTACTTATGGCTGCTGAAACAGACATGAGCTGTATTACTTGGTTTGTAGCAGACGAATGGATAACTCAGGCTGCAACTTTCATCCGACCATCTTCCAGAGTCACTAAATGATCCAGCAACACACTGTTCACCAGATGGTCCATTGGGCTCTCCATTTGCCCAGTATCGAAACAGAGAGGTGCTGCCATCAGACCACAGCATTTCCCGATACAGTCCAATCCAAATAGTGCTGGCACCTGTAAGGTTTCTGATGATCTCATTTTCTGCCCGATTTCGTACACTGGCAAGAGAAAGTAACATGAATAAACCATCATATTAAATACAGTACATAAGGAAAACTAATCTGTGTTGGGTTACTTCTGATTTTTCTGTTTTAATACAAACACACAAAAAGACAATAGCTGTGTTGTCTTTTGTTTGTTTTTGTTTTTAATACTCAAGAAAAACATACATAGTAATAATTAAAAATCCACAGTGTTTCATTTTGCTTCAGCCATTAAATCTAAACTAAAATAATCAACTGTTTTTTACAAATATGCAGGAGGGGGAGCTATGGGAGGGCAGCCGCATCCCGGCAAGCGAGGGAAGAAGAAAGGTTTTAAGTCAGTTTAACAGACAAACATAGAGCGCCCTCACCTGTTCCGAAAGGTGTATATAACAATAAAATACATGTCCCTAGACGGAATATATAGTGGTCAGCCCCAGTGACTGTTTAACTCATGGTTTTGCTTTTGCTGATGTGCCCAAATGCTTTCTGGGTAAAACAAACAACAAACCGCTGATTAGGCCGCACTCCCCCTCCCTCTCAACACATTCAGCAAGCGGCCCCGTGATACACGTGAAGGGCCCGGTCATTGGCCCCGCCACCCGGGCCAATGACCTTAGAAGATAAAATTTTATTATATTAAAACTTAAAAGTACAAGATCCAGTTTTTAAAATATTTCTAAAAGCATTAATGAAGTTGCAATTGTCTCAAAATCTCAGTCACAAAACTCAGGAATTTATATTTATTTTAAATGTATTTTTGCAGAAAGTCATTACGTGTAGGCTGAGGCCCTACATGTAGGCTGAGGCCCTACATGGGCAAACCCATGTGGGGCCATCGTGGAACCCGCGGACAAACCCATATGGGACCCATATATCAGCCCTCCTTCACCCCTGCATGCTGGCAGGGGTGAAGCACGTCAAAATGCATCAACACGACGAATCTAATATGGCATAAAAACAATGCCATACTTGACGGAGTTTAGCTACATCGATGTTCACTGCAGTAAAAAAGACATATGGAGGATCAGATAGCAGGTAAAGCAGCGCACAGCTACAAACACTCACCCAGATTAGCATGACGGTCAGAAAGCTAAACGAATAACCCGCAAAATTATTTAAGTCTTCGAGCTGCGATGTGGTTCTGCTCTCGCTGTTGAACCGCCGCTACGCGCTACAGGTAGTAATATTTCACAGATGGAGCCGCTTCTGCTTCACCTGGTAGTGACTCTCACACCGAACCTCTGCTTAAAGCTGCAGCATCTAACTTAAAAAAATACATTTTACATACGTAATAAAACTTACTCCTAACATGAGACGAATAATCTCTAAAAAATAATCGATCTCCTCCCTGCTCTGCATAATTTCTCCGCTCAGTCAGAAACAGCCACTCAGAGCTAGCAGTAATCAGCTAGCCGCCATGCTATCAGGAAGTTTTAATTCAGTAACTCTGGTGGCTCTTTATTGTAATGGATCCTGTATTTGCCTTTGATTGATAAGTTTCATACTTGAATTTCTTTGGCAATGTTGAGAGTTTTTATTTTGACTTTTTGCATTATTTAGCCTCTTCAGAGCCTTCAGATGTTATCAGTCTGTTAAAGATAGTATTTAAGGTGAATTCATGGTTCCTTTGTCCACATAATGTAACCGGTAGTGCGTTTAATAAAAAAAAAAGAATATATATGTGATCGGTATCGGTGATCGGCCCTCATGGGTGATCGGAATCGGAATCGGCAGGTAAAAACCTCTCTAATAATTATGAATTTCATGTTTTAATTTTTCTGTGGTAGTGGAACAGAAAAGGGGTTTTGTTCTTTTTTTTAGTGATATTTTTAAACAAATGTTTTCTTTTCAGAGGGGAAGAAGATTGATGTGTTTCTTATGAATTACTTCTAACATTTTTCGTCTATAAGATCTCAACCATTAATAGTTTATTTTGAAAAGGACATGTTAGTTCCTCGAGTCTTTCTGTCACAATGTAGCATCAGGCTTTTTTTCTATTTTATATGTGCTGTATGTTTGTCCTTAGCTTGATTTCTGTTAGCAAATTAGTGCCACTTTATACCAAACTAACTTTTAGCCACATAAAAGACATACATTGTATTTTTGGTAACAGCTGATTATGTAATCTTGTCTCTAGATAATTAAATTGCAGGGAGAATTGACTGTAAGATTGTTAAATTCAATGCTAGTACATTTTATTGTGTATTTTTTGCCATCTTGGAAATATGACAATGTTCACAGAGCAAGCTGTCGGTTGCAAACAAAAGCAAATCAGTTTTCAAAAATAATGAAATAATTTTTGTTTCACTCTACTGAACATGTGTGATTACATTGAATTTTGCTCTGTATACAACAACAAGTCATCATAAAATCTGTTTGAACAGCCAAATATCTCCAGGTGTGACTTTGTAAAGCAAAAATACCTATGAGGTACATTTAAAATGAAAAGGAAAACGGGCTTTGCTAACAGGAAGGCAGCAAAACCTGTTGTGAATGCTAAGACTAGTTAGCACAGCCACAGGTAACAGTGAGTAAATGGTTTTACTGTAATGGTGGATTGTTTCTCCGCTGTTGGCACATTTAGCAGTTCATTCATGAGGAGTTGATTGACGGCGCTAAGATGCTCCTACTGGCCCTGATTGGTTGTTTGTCATTGGGCACGGTGCATTTCTTCAGACAGCAGTTGAAGCACAGGAAAAAAGCGGAGGATCTTGATCTTTTTATAGATGATCTATCTCATGTTAAACTGTCACAACATGACTGTTCAGCAAATACATAAAAAATGTGTTATAAAAGTTACTATCCTGGCAATTGCCTTCCTGTGCTATTCCTCTCGATTCAAGTCTCGCTTGTGGCACAGACTGGGCTTTCTCCAATTGACTTGGATTCTCTCTAGTAGAATTTCTATTTTACTAAATTAGCAAACAGAAGAAGTTCTGAATGATGATGATGATTTTTGGCGCTGTTTTAATATTGCAGTAGTTTTAGCAATAGCAGCAGATGTAGTAAACAAAGCTGTTCAGTCCATGTTGGTCACACTTCCAACTATTAAACTATCTTTAACAGCCGTCTCGTTAGGGTCGGCACGTCTCTCTTCATAGTGAATGATGGTTGTTTCACACTTTAGGAAATTTCTGGTACGCTTCATAGTATTGAACTGCACACAACATACATCACAAACATTAGTGACTGGGTAAAGTGTAAAACTTCAACAGAGTCCACGTATCAATGGAGCAACCATTTCTCAATAACAGAGATTGTCCAGAGATTTGTTTAATAAACAGACAGCTGTAGAAAAAGTAGGTAGAAAAAATATTTAAAGGAAAGACTGATACACGCAAAGAGAAAGTAAATACCAGTTACCAGAAATATAGAAATACAACTTTCATAACTCAGTAACAGGCGCAACAGGAAGTAAATTGAAAACAGTTAACGGAAAGAAACAATGCACTGTGCTTAGTGCCAAAACAAACCACCAAGTGTTAACAAAGATAAAGAATAACACATCAACTTTTTAAAGTACAAAACAAAAGCCCAGAGGAAAATGTCTGTAGAATTCATGAACCAGAACTACAATCCCTCTTTATATAGTGTGTTGGTATTAATGCAGTATTTGCTGTAAGATACAGTGTTATTACCTGGCCAGGTCAACATAATTCTGACGGCAGAATTTCTGAGCTTCTGTCCAGTTTAATGAAATGTTACTGAAAACATAGGATGGTGATCCACCTACTGTACCTGTAAATATATAGATGAAATGTAGAATAAGAAAAGAAAATATACTTAAATTTTTTCATACATACATATACACACACACACACACACACACATATTCTTTTAATAACCAGGATAAAAATAATGACAAAAGAGAAATACAACCAGGTTACATGTATGTGTATGTGTGTGTATATATATACACACACATACACATACATGTAACCTGGTATATATATATATATATATATATATATATATATATATATATATATATATATATATATATATATATATATATATATATATATATATATATATATATATATATATATATATATATATATATAAATATATATATATATATATATATATATATATATATATATATATATATATATATATATATATATATATATATATACACACATACACATACATGTAACCTGGTTGTATTTCTCTTTTGTCATTATTTTTATCCTGGTTATTAAAAGAATATATGTGTGTGTGTGTGTATATGTATGTATGTGTATACGTATGTGTGTGTGTGTGTGTGTGTGTGTATGTATACTTACCATTATAGCATACACATTTCTTTAAGTATGTGCACTGAACGTCATCCCATAGGCCTACAGAGTTAACACTAGAACCATAAAACTGAACACAATGCTGTTGTCCATACTGGTCATTGGGCTCGCCTGAAGCCCAGTTCCTAAATGAATTTTCTCCAGGACCATAGAAGCTGCTGTCATTTAGGGACCATTTCCAGCTGTTTATTGTGTCGTCGTAGAGACCGATCCATGCCTTGCCTAAATAATTAAAAAAAACATGTTTATTATATGTAGAAGCTTCAGTAACATGTTTACTGTTACATATTATAAGACTTTCAGTAATACTGATAAAACAACGCAGGGTTTGTTTATATCTGTGTTGTCTTCCTTTTTTCAAGTTAAAAACTCACCTGTATAACCGGAGGTGGTACTTAGAAAGTTATCAACATCAGCTGTGCTTTCAATGGTGGCCAGATCAGTGTAGTTCCGTCTGCAGACACTCTGAGCTTCTGTCCATGTTAGCGAAGTGTTCACAAAGTAGTACTGATGGCTTTGGGCGCTAGCAACACTGAGCAGGACGCCTGAAATAAAACCCATTAAACTTTAACAGCATTGAATTACAGGCATTGCATTAATCTTACTTATCTCTTCCAAGTGTTTTTTCTGTGGAAAATGTCAGCAAAAATAGTGATTAAACGCATTTAATCAGCCTTGTTAGCCAAGCTTAATAACCCCCCCCCCCCAAAAAAAAACTCAATTACATTTTGTTTGCCGTTACTTTTGACATTCAGGTCTACAATTTTTCATAAGGTCCTTCTAGAATTTGTTTTAATGTAATTTCTGTCACCTGTGTAGTTTAAAAGGACTTGGTAAGCAGGAAGGAACTGCAAAGTAACCTTCAAAGCAGGTTTGTTCATCTCCAGTGTTCTGGCACTAATACACATAATCGGTTGAATTACCTCCTTTGCAAATCAAACTTCAGTGTTAATGAATTAATTCAGTTGTTCTGAATAATGGAAATATGTAAAACATGGTGGACAGCTTCACTAGAGGTCAGCAGGTTTTAAAGTCATTATATGATTTAACTAATGAAGCTGTTGGGAGAAAAACTGCCAGCACAACACAATCAAAATATGTGAACAGAAAACCAACACAATGTACTCAAATATATAATTTAAACTAAAGCAGATATAGAGTTACGAAATGATAGAATAATGAGTGAGATAATTATTTAACTTTTATCAAGTTAAGTAAGATTAGCATGCCAATAAAATATTAAATATTACATAAAAACCCAGAGGAGGATGTCATTGGTTTATTAGCCAAGATCAGCGTTAAATGGGGATTCACCTGGGGACAGACTGTAAACACGCTGCTTAAATGTGCAAAACAGGCAAACATTTTACATTTTGTCCTAAAGACTTTGCAACGATGCTTAAATGGTTTAATTTTCCTCAGTGAAATATGTCCCTTACCAACATCAGCTAAAAAAGCAGTGAGAAAAATCACATTATTACTTCACAGGAAATACAAATAAGCCAAACTACAGATTGAAAATGAGCTCAGAAACAAATACCTTAATTTTTAATAACAGAGATGTTTGTTTTGTTCATAATGGCTTTTTGTTATCTTTTGAGAAATAAGGTGGAAGCTGAAGATTTAATGAAAATATCGGTTCAAGACATCACACTTGAAGTTACAATAGAAAATGTTTGTTCAAGCTACAAACAAAAAATGCACAACTAGACCTATGAAGAAGAAATGAGCAGCAAGTTATGGATGGATACTCCATCCATCCATTTTCTTTACACCCTTGTCCCTTAGTGGGGTCGGGAGAGGTGCTGGTGCCTCTCCAGCTAACGTTCTGGGCGAGAGGCGGGGTCACCCTGGACAGGTCGCCAGTCTGTCACAGAGCAACACAGAGACACACAGGACAAACAACCATGCACACACACACACTCACACCTAGAGACAATTTAGACAGACCAATTAACCTGACAGTAATGTTTTTGGAATATGGCAAGAAACCAGAGTACCTAGAGAAAACCCACGTATGCACAGGGAGAACATGCAAACTCCATGCAGAAAGACTGTCCCCGGGAATCAAACTCAGACCCTTCATGCTGCAAGGCAACAGCTCTATCAACTGCGCCACAATGCAGCCCCGGATGGATACTCAAAACAGTTTATCCTTGTCATATGGTCTCAAGAGTGATTCTAACAAATGGTATGGAAACGCATGTACCGTATTTTACGCATTATAAGGAGCACCTAAAAACCTTCAATTTCCTCAAAAGCCGACAGTGTGCCTTTTAATCCGGCGTGCCTTATATATGGACCAATATTGAGCCACAACAGGTCTAGCAACTACGGTAAGCAGCCGCCAACTTCATTTTTGCCCGTAGAAGAAGAAGCGTGCGGTGCATGCTGGGATAGTTGTCAGAACGCTGGTTTGTAAATAAAGTTTGACTGACCTATCTACCTACCGACCGTCTAGAATCAGGTCGTCTGCAGGTCATTTAGCACCACGTTCTCCACGAACATGCTGTGCGCAAACAGAGTGACCATCGTCCGGCCACGCCCCGGCCCAGTCGGAAGGCTCTTCTCGCCGACCGGAGTCGGACTGTTTTATTGACATTCTTTATGTCAACAAAGTGGCTTTAGACATTCATCCTTTAGTGCAGCTCCATCTAGTGGATGCATAACTAGATGGTGCGCCTTATATATGAAAAAAGTTTTTAAATAGGCCATTCATTGAAGGTGCGCCGTATAATCTGGTGCGCCTTATAGTGCGGAAAATACAGTAAACATCTGAATATGATGAATTTAAGAAAAATAACTATTAAGACAAAGACAGACAGAACATGTAAGCAGGTCTCTCCTGGGATTTGAACCCATCCATCCATCCATCCATCCATCCATCCATTTTCTTATACCCTTGTCCCTTAGTGGGGTCGGGAGGGTTGCTGGTGCCCATCTCCAGCTAACGTTCCGGGCGAGAGGCGGGGTCACCCTGGACAGGTCGCCAGTCTGTCGCAGGGCAACACAGAGACACACAACCATGCACACACACACTCACACCTAGGGGCAATTTAGAAAGACCAATTAACCTGACAGTCATGTTTTTTGGACTGGGAGGAAACCGGAGTACCCGGAGAAAACCCACGCATGCACAGGGAGAACATGCAAACTCCATGCAGAAAGACCGGGGCCGGGAATCGAACCCAGAACCTTCTTGCTGCAAGGCAACAGCTCTACCAACTGTGTCACTGTGCAGACCCGATTTGAACCCAGGAAAATGTAAAAAAAAAAAAAAAAAGGGTTATAAGAAGTCATATTAAGAAAACGGACACAAACCTATGAGCCCAAACAGGATGAGTCTGTAATCCATCAATGAACGCTTGAGATAAAATAGAGTATCCAGATGATTTCTAAATCCAAATGCTATTGATGCATTTCACAACATAGACAAACTGATAAGCTTCAACGCTACAAGGCAAATATAAGCAAAGTACTGAGATGCTTTGCATGTTTTAAGGTATTACAGGTGGGTGTGACTTCCATTGAAAAGTTGCTTTTTACAAGCTGCCAGCACATCTGACAGTACAAGAATGAGGATGAACATAATTTTTAAATAAAAGATGTCACGAAACAAAACAGAGAAATCATGATGTAGCAAGTTATGATTAACATTTGACATAGTTGGTGATGTTTTCTCTTTACATAATTAAAAACGGCTTTATAAATTGTACCTGTTGTCTTCAGAATGCCACACTATTTATATTCTCAGGAATTTTCCCATTTTTGATTGTGTTTTTAAGTCGCTTCCTTGGGATTAACATAGAAAGGGGCACAAAAGCCGGTCAAAGACGGGAAAGAAAAAGCAGACAGTGAATGTGCAGGTTTCCACCCTCATCAAAAACCTGATGGACTTTGACTGGCATCTCATTCAGGCTAGTTGCTCTTTTCTTTGCTTTGAAATATTTCTGTTTTTATATCATTTAGGATCTAAATTATATTGTCTTCTCTTTTTCCATGTTGGACGGTGCCTTCATTTGCATCTAATAAAGTAAGTGCCACTTTGACTCTTGAAAACCATTAATAGTTTTGTCACGGTTGCTAAGCAACATAATGCCGAGGTGGAGGCTAGGCAGCTAGCTGAATACTACAACTTCTCTGTAATGCTCTCTGCCTTCGCAGGACCCCTCTTCCATAGACCGGGTCGTTTCTCAAGCCCATGAAAGAATAAGCTTGAAAGGATGCAGACCCTGAATTCGGACACAAAGCTCTAGTTATCTGGAAAATTTCCGTTTTTAATTTTTATCTTTTTTTGCATCTCTTTTTTTGTGGTTATGGTCTTATTTGTTTGCGTATTTTCTTTGGTGTTTGTTTTTTCTCGTGTTTGCTGCACATTTGCACCTGTTGGCCACTGTGGTATGTTAACGATTCTGTGTTTTAGTTCTGCTGGGGTCCATATGGTTATGTGTATTTGTTGTAAGTTGCATTGTTATCCTTATTGTTATGTGTAGAGTGTAATGGGTTGACTCTGCTGACTTCCACTCACATGTGATGGATCTGTCATATGGGCGGGGGATCAGGGGAGCAGGAGGACCAGGACCGATGCTGATCTGACAGGGGAGAGTTCTGTGTGTGTTAGCAGTGAAGCTAATCAGTTGAGTGTAACGATTTGTTGGAGGCGTGAGCTGTAGCCTAAGAAATAGCAGCTCACTGTTATTTCTAATAAACCCTCTTGGCGGTACTACATATGCGTTGTGTTGGCGTCATTACAGTATTTACCGACAGTAAACCACTTTAAAAAGTCATTACAGGATTTGAAAAGGTACATTTCCAGTAAAAAACTGGTATCTACAGACGCCAGTTTTTTACCGTTTTTCTGAAAGAACGGGAAAAAAACAACAACAAAAAACTGGCATCTGTAGCTACTAGTATCTTTTTTACCGTTCTTTCAGAAAAACAGTAAATAACCATTCTGTCAAAAAATGGTAAACTACTGGCAGCTATTGACGCCAGAAGTTTACCGTTCCTTCACAGTATCTATACCGTACTTGCATTGACAGTAATCTACTGTCAGGATTAATTACAGTACAGCTACTGTGCATTTACAGTAAAATACTGCCGTCTATAGCTGCCAGTATTTTACTGTAAATTTACAGGATTATTTCTTAGAGTGTATGATTGGAGACATGTCGCCTGTTTTAAGGCATAAAGTTAGTTAAAGTTACTGTCAAAGGACAGTAACTGTTGATTTGGTTTAGTTGTTTAATGGGGCAGATTTCTGCATTTACACAGCAGCTAAATGTGACCTATTTTATTTTGGCAGAGCTGTAGAGGAGTTCCTTCAATTGGGATGAAACAATTTAGCTCAATTCATCACATCACATCAGACTAAAATGTTACTAACCAAAGTGTATGAAACATTATCAAATGGAATAGAGTACAGTACAGGAACACTGAGTTTGGGGACACAACAAGAGAAGTTGAGAATAACAGAGAATAACAATGTCAACATAAAGAATTAACATCCTATAGGATTTCCAGATCAAGCTTGATATGAAAGATTTGTAGCCAACTGGACACTGTGGCAGCAGTGATTAATGTAGCAATATGAAGCAACAGGTACATAAAAAAGAAACAGGAAAAGCTTAAAAATACCTAGGGCTCAATGAGGAAACGCCAGAGTTGTGGAATGTCGAGGCTTTAGCAGGACAGCTGAGACTGGGACCTCAAAACCACAGAGAGTTTCATCAGATTCCACCCCCAACATCTGAGATCTCTTTAATTAGCACAACCAGCTAACGAGCTGTAGAACCAATATGTTCCAGAGAACCTAGAGAACCAAAGCTTTAAGTACACATGACATGGTAATGGAGTCTATTTTATATCACAACTGTAACTGATGCTGTAGATAATACGTTCCTGTGAAATGGATCTGTCATAGAAAACTTGGGGAAAATGAAAGTAAAGAAGCTTCTTAGACTGTAGGTGATAGTAGAGCAAACAAGAATAATGCAGGGTGTGCATAGTTCCATTTGCCTTTGTATTTATTTATGGACATTTACAAACTTCTGTGTAAAGAGGATAAGAAACTTTGCAATGCAAAGCAGAAAGTGTGAATGAAGCACTTTGTGAAAGAGCAAAACCAGTGCTACAGTGTGGAATAGAAAATAGAAACAAGATATTTCTGAGGAACCAATGTTTTTGTTCTTCACCTGGAAAGTTGTTTCTGCCATGCAGGGGCGACAGTGGATCAGAGGACAGTAGTTCATGTAATTATCACTTCTTTACTTGATCTTTTAACACAACAGCATAATATGAAATAAACTAAATATGAAATCTAGCTAAAACTCTGCAGAAACAGACAGATAAAATCACTGAATGTTTTTAGAGTTTGCCTCTGTGACTGCATTTTAAAACGGTCCAGTTTTTATGTCTTTGTCGCCCCCTGCTGGACTTGGTGGGGTGACTGATTTGTGGTCGCTTTTCCTTTCTCTTGTTTTAACTGATATTTCTGAGTAACATAAACTGATACATAGGAATTAAGCATTTTTTAAAAAGTGGATTATAATCTGATGATATTCCCCCATATGTAGTACTTTGGTTTAACCTGCCAGCAATTTTAATCTGCCAGATTAAAACATTTGTTACTGCCTGATTTGAGCTGGATTATGCTTTTATCTTAACCTTACTGTAAAGATCAATTAAGAAGTGACACATACATGAATAAACATGTTGGCTTTTGGTAACTGATAGCCAGCAATGAGGATGTGCTGAATCCTAACAATGAGCCTTTTGTCATGGCTCATAGTTTTCTTCATACCGTTATTGATAACTCAGTTTGTCTATCTTGGATAAAAAGGGATATTTTATGAACTAATACAAGTAATTATTTTTTCAAAAACTGACACCTGAACCACTAGTGAGACAGAAATAGATTCACCAATGATATATTATTTAAACAAACTCTTAGAAAAAGTTGTCCAAGTTAAATAAATGTTGCTGAAAACTATATATACAATTTAAGAGAACAGGCAGAAGTAAATATTCATTATTGCAACTGGGCTGATCCAAGACGTCATCCTTGACTTTCTTCGTCTCTTATGGTTTGATGATGCGAATTTTCATGGAAAACTGTGATAAACCATTTTTTTTGAGGTACTGAAAAACAAAACAAACCATCTTACCACCAAATAATGGTTAAGGTCATTTAAATTTATGTTAAATAAATAAAATCTACAAAAATATAAACATTTTCACAGGTTAGCCTCACCTCTGCTAAAACCTCTTCCATCTCTGATTCTGACAGTTTTCTTTGAGAAGTTAATTGTACTTTCATTCTAGAGACATAACCTGTTGACCCAGAAACAAATTATAAAAAGGTTAGCATTAAATTATGTTGACAAAATGTAAAAATGTACATAAACATCTGTAGCATTTTCATTTACAGTTCAGCAACAAACAATGATATAACAATGTTTATAAGTATATTGGAAAAGGCATTACCACTTAGTTACCAGTAAGATTCATCTATGGGATTTACAAAATATGTTAATCACATTTTTTGCACAAAATCCTTCTTAGGTAATGAGGTTTCAGTCTAATCAGTTCTTCCTGCTTTGAGCTCCTTTCAGGATGAGCTGTTTTAGGGCCTCTTGTCTCTAAATCCAAATAAGCTGCTGCTGGCCACGCCCCCAACTCAACTTTTACACTCACATTTGAAAATGGCTGCAAACAGATGCTTAATTATACAACCGTACATCTTTGAAAAGCAGAAATTCAACCTCCTGCACAACCAACAGGAACGCAGCAAGTCTTTTCTCGAATGGGAAGTCAATAGCTAAGTTTTCTCCAGCAGCCATTGTAAAGATCATACAGCTGACCAAACATGCTGGAGCTCAGGCTGGGTTGCTAGGCGATGGGCCAGACTTCAATGGGGTTGCTATGTACAGTTTGGAAAATGTAGGGCAGTGCCTGCTGATTTCTAATGTTACTTTCCAAATGTTTTAGAAACTGATAATTTTTCAAATATCACAAAACATGAACTTATTGCCAAAAACCAGCTGGGTGTTATTATTTTATTTTATTTTTTTAAGTGTATGGGATGTTTTTAGAAGCAGTTATGATCCAATTGTAAGTACAAAATGTGCAAAATATTAATTTTACATAAAGCTTCCCTCTCTATTTGTAACCTCACTAATCAGAGAAGTATCTACACTCAGGTAAGACAATATGTTGATATTACAGCTATTGGTTTTGGACAACAAATCTGTTTTTTTATGGAAAAGTGGCAAGAATGTTGGCTTATCAAGATAATTCCATGTAAAATCACTTTGATAGTTGACCACAAGAGGGCGCTCACTGGCAAAATGCTACGTGAGACACTTTGCAGGACAAAATCTCTAAGCTTGCAACCAGAACTACATCACAGGTTTTGATAAAATGTTAGATTGTGCTTTAGATAAATGTTTATAATTATTATTACCATGTACCCCAATATTACCAATGTATTACTGTGTTGTTGTAGGAAAATCTCAAAGTGAATTATATGAACTAAAAATGGAATGTAGGTTGTAAAATGTGTTGTTCATTAAAATAATTGTATTTATTTTAGTCCTAAGGAAGTCAAATTTTAGTGATATTTGCTTGTTTTCATAATATAAGACTTTATCAAAATGCAACTAAAAGTAAAAACAGATTTCATAAACAGGTTTACTTGTAAGATACCAGGTATCTACTTACAAATGGATTTACTTACGTGATTCTTTAGTTGAAAGTTGATCAGATTCCAGCATGATGGTGGTTTTCAACATAAAAATGAGAATATATATGGATGAATTAACACCAATCATTTAATCTATACTGTAAAAACATTTCTGGAATCAAGAAGATTTTAACTATGTTAAGTAAAATATAATTAATCTAATTACTTTCTTAACTTTGTGGCAGCTATTTATTTAAATCTGAAATAAAACAGTTTGGAGTAAAATCTACTTATTTGAGTTAAATAAAACTAAATTTGTTGATGTACATTTTGTTAGATAATTTAATTATAATCAACAGTTTTTAAGTGAAAAGCACTTCCTGTGAAAATCTGCCTTCTAGTAGTCTGAGGACATTTCTGTAAAAAAAAAAAAAAAAACTTGCCCATTGACTATTGAGAATATAAATATTCAACATACTGTTTTTTAAATAAGATCTAAATAATAATAAAAGAAAACATCTAAATTGTTTGTCAAAACTGATTCTACGTTTATGTTATATACAGTTGAAAACAAACATCTTGGTACAATGAAAATACTTTGAAATCTAAACTTGCCAGGTGTTTAATAATAATTTTGGTTTAACTGTAGTTTTAATATGTCACTGGCCTCTTGACTCTTAAATGTGTGGTCATCAAAACTCTGTATCCATTTATACATTATAAAGAAGTGAATTATCTCACCAGTGACAGCAGTAAATTGTACTCCACTGCTTCTGACGTTCTCAAACACAGAGTAGAGAGTGAATGTGTATCTGGTTCCAGCAGTGAGAGATGAGACTGTGTGTTTCACTGGTCCATCTCCATCTGGTGCTCTGATTAATGTCTCTGTGCCGTTAAACTGGAGAACAAAGCTGGTGTTGATGTTGATTTTATTCCACTGCAGGGTGATGCTGCTCTTATATTGTCCCGACTTTGTAAATCCTTCTGCATTTTGAGGAGCTGATAGAGAAAAAAGAGATGCTCAGAAATAACACAGCTTAGAATTTAACATTTGGGTTTTCTTGTATATCTTTTAGTTGCCAGTGTCTTAATCTTTGCTCACAGAAAAAAAATACCCAGGTCAATCAAAGAGAATTTATGATAGGTTTCTTCTGCCATCTAAGTTGTAAACAGATTATTCATCTTTTCACCTCAAAAAACTACATAATGTTGCTTCATCTTTTCAAACATCTAATCCTTTTAGATATATTTAAGTCTCCCATTTGTACTTCATTCAAATGACTCAAACATAGTGCATCAAAACTCACTATTTTTGATGCAGGGAACTAGTGGCTGAGCTCTGATGGAGTTTCTCTTGTCTCTGAAGGTGAGCTTAGTCACCTAAACAGACAGCTTGATTAAGCTGTTTGCATTGTGTAACCTGAGTGTAGATGTTGAGTTCCATTTTCTGGGTCTCTACTACTTATCCCCTTCGCCTTCCAAAATATCGCGATAGTTTGATAGACATATACATATACACTGCTCAAAAAAATAAAGGGAACACTTAAACAACACAATATAACTCCAAGTAAATCAAAGTTCTGTGAAATCAAACTGTCCACTTAGGAAGCAACGCTTATTGACAACGGGGACCCTCGTGAAGCTGACATTGACCTTGTTGGTCATAATCTATTTTCAATTATTTAGAAATATAGTATACTGTTTACACAGATATGCTACAATTGGGATCTCATTTTTGCATTAATGATCCACATCTCACAGGGAAAGGTTGAAGCAAAGAGACTGAATATTTACTCTTAACTGCTCATGGAACAAGAAGCATGTTCTGATTGTTCAGAGGACTGGTGAAAAAATAATGAGTTAATGTTGAGGAAGAGGAGCAATTAGTCATGATTGTCTGTTGGACATGTAGTTTTCAGTTTATTGTTTTGATCTCAAAAGCAACCTGCAAACATAGCTATATAGAACTATAAACACTATAATAAAATAACAATTTTATTATAGTTTGTATGTTTTCAAAAATAATGACAAGCTAATCGAGCTTTCTCATCAAAATGATGCCTAAGGAAGAAATGATCATGTGAAAACTTACAAGGATGCAGAGAAATGTCTTACCTGTGACAGCTGTCAGTTGTCCTCCACTGCTTCTGACGTTCTCAAACACAGAGAAGAGAGTGAATGTGTATTTGGTTCCAGCAGTGAGAGATGAAACTGTGTAGATCACTGGTCCATCTCCATCTGGTGCTCTGATGTTTATCTCTGTGCCGTTAAACTGGAGAACAAAGCTGGTGCTGGTCTTGTTCCACTGCAGAGTGATGCTGCTCTCATCTTGTGTCAATACACTGAAGGGTTGAGGTTCTAACACAGATTGTTACAATATGCATTGCTCTATATATAGGAAATATATACACTGCTCAAAAAAATAAAGGGAATACTTAAACAACACAATATAACTCCAAGTAAATCAAACTTCTGTGAAATCAAACTGTCCACTTAGGAAGCAACACTGATTGACCCGACGAGGGTCCCCGTTGTCAATCAGTGTTGCTTCCTAAGTGGACAGTTTGATTTCACAGAAGTTTGATTTACTTGGAGTTATATTGTGTTGTTTAAGTGTTCCCTTTATTTTTTTGAGCAGTATATTTCCTAACATTGAAATGTACAATATTACCTGTACAATATACCAGAGAACATGAAGATGGCAGTTGAAGTTTGTAGACGTAGTATCCATAACAACGTTTGATCTGGATGGTGTTTGAGATATAATGGCAGCAGGAACCCAACCAGGCACCACAAACATTGCGAGTTACAATTTCATTAAGCTGAAGTGGATGAGGCCCATTTATCCACAAAGGAGCATGAGTTCCACATCGGTATTCTGCTACACATTTCTCTGGCATCTGAGTGCTGGACTGACCCAAATAAAAGCGATACCATCCACTCCAGACAATGTTTCGGTCACAGCGTATGATTGTTCTGTCTGTATTCTCTGTTGAACGCCATGTATCGTTCAGTACAGTGTATGTGGCACAGGGGTCAAGGCATTGAACAACTCCATTGGTGGTGATGCACTCTGTGCCAGAAGGACAACACTGACAGCTGGAACAAGGAGCTTCAAACAGAACATGTGGGACAAAGCAGAAGATAAACATAAGTTTAAAGGCAGAAAATACTTTTGTTTTTATTTTGACCTGTTCTCAGATTTTGTTATCTTTCTGTTCCTGTTATTACTAACTGTAATGACACATCCTGAGATGTACATGTTAAGTCCCAACTGTATCCTATTTTTCAACAGAAACTTAAATCCTCCTGTGGACAAAGATCATAAAGTTCTCAGTCCATTTAATTTTGAAATTGTTGCTTCTGTTAGTTTTAAGAAACCACACTACAAATCAAACCCATTTTAAAAAACGCCATAATCAGGAAACCTTTTTTTTTTTTTTTACTTTGCTGTTATTCACAGGAGACTCATGTTTAATTTTTATATAACAGGTTTTAGAGTAAGTTAAATGAGAAAATTATTCCCAAAATATTTTCTTATCTTGGCTTAGGATCCTTTTAAATGTTTTATAACATCTCTCTTTAATTTCTTCTGGAACGACCAACCAACAGACTGCAGATACAACTAACAGATTTCTGGTGTGAAAAAGTTTCTCTTTCATAATAAGATGTAAATTCTTACCAGCAGCTCCAGAGACCAATGAAGCTGTTTGGAGACAAACTGCCATCAAAACAGAAACAAAATATGAAAACAGCAGATCAATACATTTGAAATTAGATATTTATGTATGTTGCTTTATCCCAGAATAATTAGAACATTGTTTTTAAATGTAAACACGTTAACTAAAACTTGTATGCCGTCAAACTGTTAAAGAAAACTCAGAGGAGGATGTCATTGGTCTGTTAGATCTGAGTTAAATGGAGTATTTTAAAACACACTGCTTGTGTGACATTATGCAAAAATTTAAACAAATCAGTCAGGCTATCATAAACAAAATAAACAAATCTGGTTTGTCTGGGACTTTGTAAAGATGCTTGAATGGTTTAAATTTCCTCATTGAGATTGTTTCCTACCAACATTGGCAAAATAGTTACTGTATTGATGTAGCCGAAATAAAGTCATGAACTAAACTTCATATCAAAAGGTTTGTTGAAGCTACAAACTAAAATAATGACCAGCAAACAATGGAGGGATTTCTAAACAGTTAACTCTTGTGGTTCAAGAGTAATTCTAACAAATAATATGGAAATACATACAAACATCTAAACACCATGAAAATAACTATTAAGAAATTATAAACAGTTTTAAACCTGCTAATGTACCTAAAAAAGGAGAAAATGTTTAAATAGATTTAATATCAGCCATAAACTTTTTTTTTTATTCGGCAAATATTCAAGTCTGGCTTTGACTTGAGTTCATCTGGACAGACGTTCTGTCCACCAAGGCTGCAGGAGAAAGCAAGACAAGGAGACAGAACATGGAAGCAGGTCTCCCTGGGATTTGAAACCAGGAGTTTCTTACATTGAGGTGAAAGTGATAATCACATATCCACATGTGGAAAGTTAAGATATTTTAACTTTCGTCTTTCTTTGCGTCTCTGTCTCAGTTTTCCTACTGTGCAAAAATATCAAGAAAAATGATTATTAGAAGCCAGAATAAGAAAACAAACACAAACCTGTGAGCCCAAACAGGATCAGCCTGAAATCCATCACTTAAACCTTGAGATAAAATAAAGTATCCAGATAATTTCTAAATTCAAACACTAAATGCACTTCATAACATGGACAAGCTGATAATGAGCTTCAAAGCTGAAAGACACACCTAAAAGCTTGAGCTTCTCTGCATGTTTGAAGTCATTACAGATGGGTGTGGCTTTCATGGGAGAGATGCATCTTTACAGCCTCCAGGATGTGAGGAAGCTGAAAAGAATAAGGAAATGATAAATGCAGAACAGTGTCATTTGAATTACTGCTGTTTAACATTTCTACATTACATAGAATAAGTTGTATTATTGGGTTGGTTTTAATGCCAACATTACAGTTTGTGAGACTAGAAGTTGAGTGTCTGACCAGGAGGTCAGCAGTTTAGCAGAACCACAGGAGACTGAGCTCTGATCATGACTTTTTACTCTAAACATGTCAGACAACCAGTGAAAACAGAGTCCTCTGTAGAAATACTCAGATGAATTTACAGTTTTCAGGGTGAATAAGAGATCGATAAAAACTTTGTGCAAAGATTAGCAGAACCTAATTAAAGAAATTTACAGTCATCCAAGTAGTTTTTACATCCAAGTAGTTTGTATTAAAACTTTATATATATTTTAAAATATACCCTAAAATGATTCGTTACAATTTGATTTATCTTGATTTATCCTTTCACATCTGTTTAATTTCTTTCATTTCTCCAGTCTGTTTATTTTTCACATTGAATGAATCTGTGGTTTGATCAGTTTACTTCTGCAGTCCTAAGCATGTCTATGTGCTGTTCTCATTCTTGCAAAAATAAATAGATGTGTTTGAGTGAAAACATCCATCTCTCCTCGATAATTAAGAGTGACAGAGGAAACAAATTTTTCCTTTTTCATTTAATTTTTCCATTATCAGTACTTTATACTACAGTTAGATCATGTAAAACTATCAAAGATGTAATTTTTCTGAAAAATGTTTCAAGGTTTCATTTGGTAAAACTGTCACCATGTTCTCACAGTGTAATATGAGAGATAATCTTCAGCAGGACATCAAGTGTAGTAAAGGCCTGGTAAAGAGAAATTCAGTTGTTTCAGTTGTTGTTTGATCTAAAACCTGCAGGAGAGTAGCTCTGAAGGACTAGGGTTGGAAGCGCCTGTTCTAATGCATGAAGTCACTAATTAATAGTTACTTTCGAAGGACTTTGTGTCAATGTTGGTTTGGTTTTATGGTTGTTTTTTAATAGAGCTGGAGACACAGCCAGACTCTGTTTACGGTAGTCAAATTAATTCAAAGAACTCAGACCGGAAAGCCAGCGTCGTTTTATTGCAGCTTGTTTTTCCCTCTGGTATCTGAGATGCTGCAGCTGAAATTATTCATGATGCAAATTCAAATCTACACCACATGAAGCCTAACACTGTCAGTACAATACTCTGTTTTGCATCAGACAAATACAGAACTTTATACTTTAGTACAATTTCCATCAGCAAGCTCGCCTCAAGAATAAAGATAAAACAAAATCAAACACCTCACCAGTGACAGCTGTAAGTTGTTCTCCACTGCTTCTGACCTCATCAACCACAGAGAAGAGAATGAAAGTGAATTTGGTGCCAGGATTCTGGGATGAGGAAGTGTAAGTTACTGATCCATCTCCACCAGGAGCATCAATGAATTTCTCTATTTAAACTGGAGAATAAACTCAATGTTGACTTTATTCCTCTGCTCATAGATTCTGGTCTCATCTTGTGGCACTAAGACACAAAATTACTAAACTATAATGTAGTTTTATGCTTTCCAAATTGTTTTGTTTCTTTATGCCGTTTTTATTCTTCGTGAAAAATAAGCACTGAATCTATATTCACCAAAATTATTATGACATTGTCCTGCAAACGGTAATAACGAGCTGATACAGGACTAAAATATTTTAATTACTGAACTACAACATGAACTGAGGCTGTGGTTGAAGTCGACATGGTTGCTCTGAAAGGCAGCAGTGATTTATAATGAGTAACAAGGTTTCCTGCCAAGATGGCAACACTTTTTTGGTCTGTTACAACCTGAAAGTTTTGTCTTGCATATCTGCATATTTAGTTAATGTGAAAAGCAGATATTTGTTCTGGCTCTGTTGTCTAAATAAAAGTTATTGGAATCAATTATTGGTTGTCTAATACACCATAATGCTTTTGCTATCCCAATCCTGCCACTGATTAGTTCATCAGCATTTTGACATTTTCTGTCACTGGAAGAGCAAATTGAGCACAAGAGACCAGTTGAGATTCAGACACAACCAGTAAACCCACCAAAATGCCTTGTCCAACTGGATCAGCCCCAGCCAGTACCAAACATTTTATTGTAAGTGTATTTATTTCAGTCCTGATCCTGAATAAATCTTTATCCTGAGAAAGTCCTGGTAGGCAGACACAGTTCCAGGTCTAAAATTGAAGAAGACCCAGAGGAGATGAATGAAGGTCTCATTCAGAAGCAGTCAGACATAATAGACCAGACAGAGGCACCATCAACTGGCATTTATCTGATATGCAAAATCAAAATGTCCAATGCAGAAATTTGAGCTCAGTAGTTGTCAAATGATTAAAGTAGAGACAGTAAGTTGATGCTTCCAGTTATTTAAGGTAAACTTGTTCTCAGCTTGGTCACAGCCACAGAAGGTTATGGTTAATCTTTTGTTAAAGTAGGTGTGGCAATGACACATTGAAACATCTCCAAAGTAGACACTGTAAACTCAACTTCACTGCTGCTGATGCTGTCAGTTAGAGAAGAGACCGAATCTGTGTAGTTCACTGGTCCGTCTCCATCTGGTGAACTGATGTTTGTCTCTGTGCCGTTAAACTGGAGAACAAAGCTGCTGCTGTTGATTTTATTCCACTGCAGTGATGCTGCTCTCATCTTGTATTGATGGTTTGAAACCTCCTGCATTGGGTGGAACTGAGGAAAAAAGGTAACCAAGCTTGAATAAATCGCATACTTTTAATTACTTTGGGAAACAACTGATTCAGTCTCACATTTATTTTGTCTTTAGTGACGTCTGTCAGAGACAGACATGTCTGCAACTGAGCTAGAAAAACAGTTGATTTGTAGCTCAAACTTGATCTGGATACATCACTTGGTTTGTAACAGATGAATGAGTAATACAGTTTGCATCGTGCCATTTTCTAGATTCACAATAGTACGACACTAAACACTTTACCGCCGTGGCTTGACTGACCATCCGCCCAGTTCCAAAATAAAGAGCTGCTGCTGTCAGACCAGAGTTTTTCCTGATGCAGACCGATCCATAGAAATGATCCACTGCATCAATTTGAGAAGAGCTCAGTCTGTCTCTGACTGCACTGTGATGTTGATGCTAAACATGTGTTAATATGCAAGTTCTATGAATATTTTGGCAAAAATTTTAATGGTATTAACTATAACTATTTTCTAACTCTTTCTATATATATATATATATATATATATATTACATATATATATATATATATATTACATTTTCAATTCACAATTATTATTCTTATCACAAACATCGTAAACATTTTCATTGTTAATTCCACCATCATCATTCCAATGTTATTCCAGTGTTTTTCTGACTGCATGCTAGTTTCGTTTCCTGCAGAGGGAAACTCCCTGAATAGGGAAAGTTCCTGCATGGGGAAACTACCTATGCAGAGCAGAAAATTAGAATATCGGACATGATGTAACTATTATCTGAAAGGAGAGAATAAGGTTTGGCCGGTGAAGATCCCTCTAGTGTCCAAATGCGGTATTGAAGTTTTGTTAGTGCACGTTATAAAAAACAAAAAATTTTTGTCAAAAATATTTACCACCATAAATGTTTAAAAAGTTATTAAAACGGATTATAATTACAGGAAATAAAGTTTGTCCATAGTGACTGAATGTTTGGAGTGAACGTTCAGACAACATTGAAATTCAACATTCGAATGTTCAAATGTCGAACATTCCATTTTCACGTGCGAACTGGGTAAGGTAAGGTAATTTTATTCATACAGCATATTTTCAGCAACAACGCAATTCAAAGTCCTTTACATGAATTAGAAAGAAATACAAACAAAATAAACCAAAGGAAGAGCAAAAGAAGTAAAAAAAAAAAAAAAGCTTTTTTTTTGCAACAGATCCAATATATGTCCTTCCCTAGACACTGGAAGTAAAGGACGCGTACAAACCGTGAATTTAACAAAAAATTCTATATTTGCATAAAAATGCAAATACAAAAATGATAAAAAATCAGTTTTACAATTCCTTTCAACTTCTTACCAAAAATAAACAGACTACCAAAAACTGTTTGGAGCCGTGTCGTAATCCGTCCGTGTCTAAGCAATCAATCGGTCATTGGTTTTTCTAATAAAATATACGGCCCAACAGGAAGTAAGCCTTTCAAAGTAAAACCAAATTTCACAATAAAAATGGCCTGAACAAATATCAATCTTCTTAACTAAAAATGATCAAATAAAAAAACAAATCATTCAAATAACTTAAATATTTCCTATTTATGGCTCTAACATATTTGTTCCCCATGCTTAAGAATAAGTGGTCCACAATTTAAAAACTAGTAGAGGGGTTTCTCTGGATAGTTGTTCTGATAATGTTTATTTTAAAACGGCTGAGAAAGGAACATTTGTCTATTTTTATCTAAATACATCCAGTTGATTCGTATATTCAAGTTAATTCTTCCCAATACCTATTTACTACATCTGCTTTTCCCCATTACCATGAAGACTTATTGTATTTATATGGTTATAAATCTGTATTTAAAAGTTTAATGACCAGAGAAGCAACATGGAGTCATATTGACCTAAGTTTGACTTTATGCTTTTGCTCTGTTTTGCTTGCCAGCCTAGATGTGTATACATCACAAACCTAGATTTATGTTTTTTTTAAAGTTTCTCCATCTAAATTTCAATATTTCCTCCAAAAGCACATTTTTTCAATACAAGTAAACAATTTATAGATCCCCAAAACTTTATTTAGAGGCAAAAAATAGAAGAATGCACAGATAAAATGTATTCAAATACAAGAAAACCTTAGCTCTGTTCTTAACAAAAAGAGATTAAAATATTACCCAAAGGAAAGTCAATTCTGGAAAACATTACAATTTAAATTAGTACATAAAATAAACCACATTATTTCAAGGAAAGGAAACAACGTTACAGATGAATTATCCAGAAGGTTTCGAAGAAAGGATTTTCAGAGTAAACTGTGACGGCAGATTATATTCTCTGAGGAGCTGGATTGAAAAACACACATCGAGTCAAAGGTTAAAATAGACACAAATAGACATAAACAAAATCTAAATAGATATTAGCTCACCTCTATCAAAGCATCTTCCATCTCTGATTCAGTCATTTCTCCAAGAAGCTCCAACTTCAAATTCAATCCCAAAACATAATCTGTTAACAAAAATTAGACATTTGTAATTCATGAAAATAAAATAAATCTATTAAATTGTAGATTATTAAAGAACAATGCAATAACTGTTTTCAAATATAAATATCTGAAACGTCTACATTTTTAGATGATACAAAAGTGATTATCCAAATAAAAAAAAAGGAAAAACTAAATAATTTTATTATTTACTCACTTGGACCTGTTTGTTGGTCGATGAAGTTTTGTTGACATGAAAAAAAAAACAGAAAACATATCGGGTTCATTTAATTTTCCATCATTCGTTTTATGTAATTTCAAAATTAACTTGTTCACAATAAACCTAAAATCAAAGAACAACAACATTAAGACATAAATGTCTTACTGTTGGATAATCTTTCATATCTTCACATAATTCACAAAGGACTTCGGTTAAATTCAAGCCGTTAAACAACTGCAACTTTGAGTTTATGGGGAAAATAATGTAACTTAATGTACACCATGAAGTATGAAACAGATTTACGTATCTTACCAGTATTTGCAAGTATACTGACTCCACTGCTTCTGACGTTGTCAAACACAGAGAACAGGGTGAATGTGTAGTTTGTCCGAGCGGTCAGAGATGTGACTGTGTGTTTCACTGGTCCGTCTCCATCTGGTGAACTGATGTTTGTCTCTGTGCCGTTAAACTGGAGAACAAAGCTGATGTTGATGCCGACTTTATTCCATCGCAGAGTGATGCTGGTCTCATCTTGTTCTGATGCTCTGAAGCCCTCTGCGTTTGCTGGAGCTGAGACAAAAAAAAAAGAAAAAATATATAACTTCATGACTTCATGTCTTCAAAGACTTTATTGTCCTAAAGATAAAATGTACAAACAATACTGTGATGGTTAAGATATGTGTCCCACAATCTTAAGCCAAATAATTATACTAGGAACAAATCCAAATCAATCAGCAACATTTTAGCAATAAAATTCTAATACAAGAAGCCAAAGTAAAACAAAAGGTTAGAATTAGTTAAAATATCTGTCACGATGTTGCGATATATGGTGGTGAGGATGGTTGAAGATGAATAATGACTTTAATGACGAAAATACAACTCAAACAGTCCAACGAGCAGGTAGCACAGTGAAGCTAATGCTAGTCACTGGTAGCAACTGATCATAAACGGGACTGAGATGAGAGCTGACGCTGACACAGGACAGGAAACGACGGTTCGACTGTGATGACTAAACGACATAACAAGACAACATTAGACAAGGACCCGACAAAGACACAGAGACACAGGTGGCATTAAATACACAGAGGTAATCACAAAACGAGACACACCTGGGAACAATCAGGGTCAGACAGGACAACACAGAGACTCCACAGAACACAGCAAACTAAAGAAACAGGAAAAAACCCACTCCCGACAATAACAGTTGATTTTAAGATTTGCTGTCTGAATATAGAGTTTGATACACTTTTTTAAAGGTTTTATTGGCTTTAGTGGCCTTTATTTGAGAATGAACAGACTAGAAAGTGGGTAATGAGAGAAGGGGAAGACATCAAGCAAAGGTCAGCCATTTTTAATTTCCTCTATTTCAAAAAGTCAGTGAAGAAGGTTCAAATAAATTATTTTTACCCTTAAACAAATTGATGTTCTGGCTCATAGTGTTATTTTCTCATTACATGTGGCATTAGACAATGTAGTCCCACAAAAAATAAGACCCCCCACTAGTGTTTTCATACCTTAGCCCTTGTGTCCATAAGAAATAAAGCATTTATCCACAGCAGCTTGGTTCCATGATTTAATTCAAAGCTGCATATTTTAAAGCACATCTCTTGGAATTTGGAGAGAAAATGTCATTCTACAAATGTCCTACTTAATCTGAAAAAATAGATTACTGTTGTTTCACCAATCAAAAACATCATTAATGGAAGACAATAAAAATAGTCTGAGGTTTTGTTTCAGCACAGTTATCAAACTTACACTGTTAATACTTTCAGTTAATACTGACTCTGGATAAATCTTGTAGCTATAGAAATAATCAAAAGTTTTTTTATTTATCTCAGGGTTTACCCTGAGAAATAAAAATTTCCATTAATTAGTTTTCCCATTAATTTGAGGTTTGGGTTTATTTTTAAGTGTGACGTTTGCAGGTTTGGATCATTGATGGTTCAACCTGATTTTGGAGGAAAACTTGTTTGCCTTGGTTGTGAATAAATGAATGTACTTTATATTCATACCAGTGACAACTGTAAGTTTTACTCCACTGCTTCTGACGTTCTCAAACACAGAGAAGAGACTGAATGTGTATCTGGTTCCTTGAGTGAGAAAAAAGACTGTGTGAGTTACTGGTTCATCTCCATCTGCTGCTCTGATGAATGTCTCAATGCTGTTAAACAGGAGAACAAAGCTGGTGCTGTTGATCTTGTTCCACTTCAGAGTGATGCTGCTCTCATCTTGTTCTAACTTCATAAATCCTTCTGCATTTTGAGGAGCTGATTTTTTTAAAAAAAAAAAAAAAAAAAAAAAGACTAAACAGATTCTGCTCTGGACAAAGAACAGAAATGTCTCAGTCTGTTTCTGTTTGAAAATGTTGATTCTGTTAATGATCACTAAACATGTTTTTTTTTACTTTGCTGTCCTTCAAATGAGACTCTTTTTTTAGTTGCTCCATAGCAAATTTTTGAGTAATTTCTTAAGGCTTTAACAGTCCTCAAACAGAAAACCGGTTTATGAGAGATGAGGAGGACATGTAGCAATGGTCAAAAAACCGGGACTCAATTTGTGACAGTCGTGTTGAAGACTGAGACCGTATACGAGTCCTGTGCCACTGTGCTACTTACATAGCAGATGGTCTTGTTCAATGACCAACCAACAGACTAAAATAATTTTTAGTTTTGATGCCTCTAGTGGCCTTTATTTGACAGGAAAGTGGATAATGAGAGAAGGGGGAAGACATGCGGCAAAGGTCGCCAGGTTGGGAATGGAGCCTGTGACAGCCACGTCGAGGACTAAGGTCTCCATATGTGGGTCGTATTTAACCTTTGCGCCACCACAGCACACCCCACTAACAACATTTTGGTGTTAAAAATGTCTCTTTCATAATGAAATGTAAAGTCTTACCAGTAGCTGCAGTAATGTTGACTCCACTGCTCCTGACATTGTCAAGAACAGAGAAGAGAGTGAATGTGTAGTTTGTTGCAGGAGTGAGAGATGAGACTGTGTAGTTCACTGGTCCATCTGCATCTGGGGCACTGATGAATGTCTCCACACCATTAAACTGGAGAACAAAGCTGGTGATGTTGTTGATCTTGTTCCACTGCAGAGTGATGCTGATGTCAGTTTGTCCTGACTTCATAAATCCGTCTGCATTCCAAGGAACTGATTTTTTAAAAAAAAGGAGATGTTTAGTTCAGATTTTTGCAGTTGGGTTTGCATGTCTATGAATAGCCAGGATCTTAACTGTAGCTTACAAAAAAAAAGTATGTCCAGGTTAATTAAACAAACAAAGAGCAAAAGGAATATATGATAGATCATCTGTCATTTATTCTTAATCATTGATCTTTCCATTGAATCTTTTTGCTCTAATTGTTCAGGTACTGGTGAAAACTTAAACATTTGCTCCTGAGTTTCTGTTAGAACTGATGACTAACAGAGAAGTTGGTCAGTTTGGAATCTATAAGTTTTGTCTCAGTACTTAGTACATACACAAAAAGCACTAAAAAAGAGGAGAATTCAAACCATTTTTTACAGTGTAGGCTTTCAGAGATGATAAGCTAAATGTATTTTTCTTAAAATACCAAGGAAATGAAAATATCTTACCAGTCACAGCTGTCAGTTGCTCTACACTGATTCTCACATTTTCAAACACAGTGAAGAGAGTGAATGTATATCTGGTTCCAGCAGTGAGAGATGAGACTGTGTAGTTCACTGGTGCATCTCCATCTGGTGCAGTGATGTTTATCTCTGTGTTGTTAAACTGGAGAACAAAGCTGCTGCTGTTGTTGATCTTGTTCCACTGCAGAGTGATGCTGCTCTCATCTTGTGTCAATACTCTGAAGGGTTGAGGTTCTAACACACACAGACACAATATATATTACAATATAAAGCATTTCTTTTACCAATGATAAAACTTATGTTTCACATTTTCTTTGGTTAAGAAAATAACTACAATTCATAAACATTAGTGAATAGAGGGTTGTGTGTGTAAATACATATTGAAATTATCTGCCTGCAAAAGGAAAACATAATTCTGAATTCTTTGTAAATTATTACAATATTACCTGTACAATATGCCAGCCAACATGTAGATGGGTGTTGAAGTTTGTAGACGTAGTATCCATAACAACGTTTGATCTGGATGGTGTGTGAGGGAAAATGGCAGCAGGAACCCGACCAAGTGTTACACACAGTGCGAGTTACGGTTTCATTAAGCTGGACTGGATGAGGCCCATTTATCCACAAAGGAGCATGAGTTCCACATCTTTCTTGTGCTACACATTTCTCTGGAATCTGAGCGTTGGTCTGACCCAAGTAAAAGCGATACCATCCACTCCAGGCAATGTCCCGGTCACAGTGCATTAAATCGTCTGTATGCTCTGTTGAGCGCCAGGCATCGTTCAGTACAGTGTAATACACACAAGCGTCAACGCATTCAGCAACTCCATTGGTGGTGATGCACTCTGTGCCATCAGGACAACACCGACAGCCGGAACAAGGACCTTCAAATAAAAGACATGGGATAAAACAGAAGATAAACATCAAAAGTCTAAAGACACAAAATACTTTTGCTTTTATTTCGACTTATTGTCATATTTTGAGTTAATGAGGGTGAAGAGGTTTTCCTAATCCTTTAGTGAGAATATCATGCCTACAGTCAGAGGAAATCCTAAAAAAAGCAATCACACCTCACTATGAGTTAAATAAACCTCAGCTTTAAGTCCTGGTTTTAGCAGATTCTTAATAGACATTAAATCCTTTTCATCAGTCAGACTACCTGCAACAGCCTGACAGCTACATGTCGCTTTCCAATTACAGTTTGTCTCTATATGGACTAAACAGATTCTGCTCTGGACAAAGAACAGAAATGTCTCACAGTCTGTTTCTGTTTGAAAATGTTGATTCTGTTAATGATCACTAAACATGTTTTTTTACTTTGCTGTCCTTCAAATGAGGCTCTTTTTTTAGTTGCTCCATTGCAAATTTTTGAGTCATTTCTTAAGGCTTCAACAGTCTTCAAAAAGAAAACTGGTCATGAGAGGTGGAGGACATGTAGCAATGGTCAAGAAACTGGGACTCAAATCTGACAGTCGTGTTGAAGACTGAGACCGTATACGAGTCCTGTGCCACTGTGCTACTTACATAGCAGATGGTCTTGTTCAATGACCAACCAACAGACTAAAATAATTTTTAGTTTTATTGCCTCTAGTGGCCTTTATTTGACAGGAAAGTGGATAATGGGAGAAGGGTGAAGACATGCGGCAAAGGTCGCCAGGTTGGGAATGGAGCCTGTGACAGCCACGTCGAGGACTAAGGTCTCCATATGTGGGTCGTATTTAACCTTTGCGCCACCACAGCACACCAAACTAACAACATTTTGGTGTTAAAAATGTCTGTTTCATAATGAAATGTAAAGTCTTACCAGTAGCTGCAGTAATGTTGATGCCACTGCTCCTGACATTGTCAAGAACAGAGAAGAGAGTGAATGTGTAGTTTGTTGCAGGAGTGAGAGATGAGACTGTGTAGTTCACTGGTCCATCTGCATCTGGGGCACTGATGAATGTCTCCACACCATTAAACTGGAGAACAAAGCTGGTGATGTTGTTGATCTTGTTCCACTGCAGAGTGATGCTGATGTCAGTTTGTCCTGACTTCATTAATCCATCTGCATTCCAAGGAAATGGTGTTCTCTGGTAAATGCTAAGCGTCCTGCATGGTGTTGGGCTGTGAGCACAACCCCCATCTGTGGACGTCGGGCCCTCATACCATCCTCATGGAGTCGGTTTCTAACCGTTTGTGCAGACACATGCACATTTGTGGCCTGCTGGAGGTAATTTTGCAGGGCTCTGGCAGTGCTCTTCCTGTTCCTTCTTGCACAAAGGCGGAGGTAGCGGTCCTGCTGCTGGGTTGTTGCCCTCCTACGGCCTCCTCCACGTCTCCTGGTGTACTGGCTTGTCTCCTGGTAGCGCCTCCAGCCTCTGGACACTACGCTGACAGACACAGCAAACCTTCTTGCCAAAGCTCGCATTGATGTGCCATCCTGGATGAGCTGCACTACCTGAGCCACTTGTGTGGGTTGTAGAGTCCATCTCATGCTACCACGAGTGTGAAAGCACCACCAACATTCAAAACTGACCAAAACATCAGCCAGACAGCATAGGTACTGAGAAGTGGTCTGTGGTCCCCACCTGCAGAACCACTCCTTTATTGAGTGTGTCTTGCTAATTGCCAATAATTTCCATCTGTTGTCTATTCCATTTGCACAACAGCAGGGGAAATTGATTGTCAATCAGTGTTGCTTCCTAAGTGGACAGTTTGATTTCACAGAAGTTTGATTTACTTGGAGTTATATTGTGTTGTTTAAGTGTTCCCTTTATTTATTTTTTTTTGAGCAGTGTATGTTTAATATTAAGGGCTAACGTTACAGTAATGGAGTTTAATAACTTTAGCTAACATTAACTTACAGCAAGGTAGGATTGGCTTGAATTGCTCATAGCTAACTTTACAGAGAAAGAGAACATAGTCAATGTTATTTTCTCAAAGAAAATGTAAAGTTAATAAGACACATACCTCATATGTATTAGGTATCAAACTTCGGCTTCTTTTTAAACAGGAGGTCTGGCCGTTATAACTTGTGTTAGGTTTGCCCCACAATTGTGTTGGTAAAGATTTCGTCTTTACCAACACACTGCATGCCTGTTCGTGCACTGCTGCCTCTCACTGGTGGAGATGGTGTATTGCACTACTTAACCCTTGTGTTTAGAAATGGGGTCCAACCAACCCCACACGCGTAAAACCTTTATCACTTGCCACAGTTCTCTACATTTGCCTCAGTCCTCGCACGCACAAGGGTTAAAACAGCCTTAAATAATGTTTCAAATGCCAAGTTCAGTGCTTTGTAGACATCTTGCTGTAAAACTTTAGGATCGATTAAATTAAGAAAATTAAGACTCAAAAACATGGCAGAGCTATATAATATTACTACATAAAGTAAATTTTTAAAGTTTAATCGGTAATACTATCATAACAAATTTGTCAGATCATGATTTCTTGGTTAATGACAACTTGTCATAACGAAGACATTTTGAATAATGTCAACTTTGTATTAAAAGTGTCATTATTTACCGAATGACGCTTTATGACAACAGTCATAAATATTCTTGAAGACTTATTGATGTTCATGACAGATGTTATGTCATGTTTGTTACAGTGTCATGACAGTCTTATTCACCCCCTTCAAATAAAGTGTTACCGAAATGAGATACATTACTTGGTTTGTAGCAGATGAATGGATAACTCAGGCTGCAGTTTTCATCTGACCATCTTCCAGAGTCACTAAATGATCCAGCAACACACTGATCACCAGAGGGATCGTTGGGCTCGCCATCCGCCCAGTATCGAAACAGAGAGTCGCTGCCATCAGACCACAGCTTTTCCCGATACAGTCCAATCCAAACAGTGCTGGAACCTATAAGGTTTCTGATGATTTCATTTTCTGTCTGATTTCGTACACTGGGAAGGAAAAAATTTAATAATGAAATTAAACACAGTATGCAAAGATAATCAATGTGTATGGCTTTCTATTTCAAAACAACTTAAAATGCAGTTATTTTTATGTAACAACACCAGAAATAACGGATAAAGGATAAAGTCATTAAAAATGGCAGCACAAGGAGTTGGAGATCTTTTTACAGATTATGTGTCTTATAATCTGTTTGATCAAATATATATAAAAATCATATTTTTTAGAAAAGTTACATAATGCAGCTTTAAAGCTTTAGGCTGTAAGAACTTTAAATCTTGAGTTTTTTAATTCTTATGAAAGTAGCAGTAACTTAAAACTTTATGTTGTACAAACATAATGTATGAGCTCAGATAGTCAATAAAAATGGTCAAATCATGTAAAAAGAAAAACTGGGGTCCTTAGCCACTGTATCAAAGGAATATAACTATGTCACAACAGAATTTCAGCCTATAACTGCAGTATTGTTTAACTTTTAAAATATTGTTTGTAGTATAATTGTTTGATATTCATTCAAATATATAAAAAATGCATGACAGACCAAGATAGAAAAAAAATAAATAAAATTTCAGCATATGATTGTTTTATGTAAAATGTTTACTTATGAAAATCACTACAGAATCACAAGCTCTTGAAGAGATGCAGAGTTAAAGAGATTAAACTAGTTTCAAGCATTAACCTCCATTCAAAGGGATCCAACAATAAATGGGAGAAGGTGGGAACACAAGAAGCAGAGTTCCTGAGATCAGGATTCATATCCTGGGCAGCTGCTTCAAAAATTTTATCAATTTTTTTTTTGATTGATTTTCATAACTTTATGTAAACACCAACAAAAGTAAACAAAAACAACCCACCCCAAATCAACAAGGAGCACTGCAGTGACCACATAAAAACATACATACAACCTACAAACACAAAGTAGAGATAAACATTCCTGGGCATGGTTGAAAGTAGTTGAAACTGTCGGACAGCCCAGTGAGTGATACTTTGAATGTTAAAAAAAATGGGGGAAAAAAAGAGAAAGAAAGGTTGGAAGGACAGTCCTCATCTCCAGTAGAATTCACACTGCAATCTGTAAAAAAGATTGCAATGGGTTCCAGATCCTCCAGAATTTGTCTGACTTTTGATGAAGATCATGAGTCAGTTTTTCATCTGAGACATTAGCAGAAATTTGTGATATTTACATATCAACTGTAGGGGCCTGTGGTGCCGACCATCTCAGTAGTATACATTTCTTGGCCAGAAATAAGAGGATTACAATCAAATGTTTAGTATCTGCATTTATTAGAGTGTCTGGAGAATGATTGAAAAGACAGCAGGAGGGAGTTAGTGGGAACTCTTTACCAACGATCTCTTGTGTCATCAGATGATCTGCTTTCCAGAAAGTTTGAATACAATTGCAAGACCAAAATAAATGAATAAATGTGCCCCTATGTATTTTTGCATTTATAACAAAGATCTGAAGCATCAGGGAACAGCTTTTGGGTTTGGCAATTTTTCAGAGGAGGACCTGTCCAGAGATGCGTTCATTGCGCAATTAAAGTCACCTGCCAAAAAAACGGTTTCTTCACTATGATTGTAAAACAATAAAATTATTTGTGGCATAAATTGAGGCGAGTCATCATTAGAATAGTTATATGTTGTCCATGGATCGAGCCCTCAGTTAAAATAAATCTCCACTCTGAATCCTTCTCCTCATACTCCAGAATAAAAGGAAGATTCTTGCGTATAAGAATGACCGTACCCTTCTTATTTTGTGAATGGGAGGAAAAGTATACATTACTTGCCCAATCCCTTTTAAGTTTCAAATGTTCTGTAACAAATAACCTAGTTTCCTGTAATAGTGCTATTTCAAGTTTGTTTTTTGTTTTTTTCAGGCAAATCAAAACCTTCTTCCTCTTGATCACATGACCCAGTCCCTGTACATTCCAGGTAACAATCTTAAGAGAACCAGACATACAAACTATAAGGACAGTAAACACTGGGTATTATAGTCTTTTTAAATGGGCAGTTCAGTTTCTCACTACACCTAGAACCACCAGATAGTGTAAAGTGAAATATTACATCAATTAGAAATCAGGCTTAAGAAAAGTGACCAGCGTGCCATTTTCTATCATAGGAGGATATGTTCATTTAATTAAAAAGAGATTAGCTTAATAAGAGGCAGCAGGTGTAGAAAAAGCAGATAGAAAAAAATATTTAAGGGAATGACTGATACACGCAAAGAAAAAGTATGACAAGAGATACCAGAGTTACCAGAAATACAGGAATACAGCTTACATAACTCAGCACCAGGAGCAACAGGAAGTCAATGGAAAATAGTTGACAGAAACAATGCAATGTTGTTATTGCTAAAATAAATCTAGACCAAGTGTTTACAAAGAGAAAGAACAACAATGTGTCAACTTCTTAAAGTGCAAAACAAAAGCTCAGAGAAAAACATCTGTAGAATTCATGAACTAGAACTACAATCTCTCTTTACATAGATTATTAATGCATTAATGCAGTATTTGCTTTAAGATACAGTGTTGTTATTACCTGGCCAGGTCAACATAATTTTCACGGCAGAATTGCTGAGCTCCTGTCCAGGTTAATAAAATGTTACTGAAAACATAGGATGGTGATCCATCTACTGTACCTGTAAATATATAGACAAGATGTAAGAAAATAATATACATTAATTTTGTATTCTATTTCTCATATATATATATATATATATATATATATATATATATATATATATATATATATATATATATATATATATATATATATATATATATATATATATATATATATATACACTTACCATTGTAGCACACAAATTCCATTGCTACCATGCACTGAATGTCATCCCATTGGCCCGGTGAGCTATCACTAGAACCATAAAACCTGACACAATGCTGTTGTCCATAATAATCGTCGGGTTGCCCAGGTTGCCAGTTCCTAAATGAATTTTCTCCAGGACCATAGAAGCTGCTGTCATTTAGGGACCATTGCCAGCTGTTTATTGTGTCGTCGTAGAGACCGATCCATGCCTTGCCTAAGTAAATAATAAAAAAATATCTTTATTATATTTAGAAGCTTCAGTGAAACATGTTTACTGTTAAGACTTTCAGTAATACTGATATAAACAATGCAGGGTTTGTATTTATATGTGTTGTCTTCCTTTTTTCAAGTTAAAAACTCACCTGTATAATTTGAGGTGGTACTTAGAAAGTCATCAACATCAGCTGTGCTTTCAATGGTGGCCAGATCAGTGTAGTTCCGTCTGCAGACACTCTGAGCTTCTGTCCATGTTAGCAACGTGTTCACAAAGTAGTACTGATGGCTTTGGGCGCTAGCAACACTGAGCAGGGCGCCTGAAATAAAACCCATTAAACTTTAACAGCATTGAATTACAATGGAAAATGGCAGCAAAAACAGTCACTAAAATCATTTAATTATTATTAGACTATCCAAATAACAAGATGTGTAGTTAAGTGAGAGTCACTGTCAATGTTGACATTCAGGTCTACAATTTGTTTTACTGTAATATCCATTATCTGTGTAGTTCAAAATGATTTATATTAAAAGTCTATATCAAAAGTTTATTGCCAACGTCATAATTTTATGAGATACTCCTGAGTCAAATGCTTAATGACCTCCTTGGCAAAATCCCATGGCAATTACTTTATTATTGCAGATCAGCTTGACTGGATGACATTATATATCATAGTCCCTAGTTTTCTTCAGGCTAACTAAGATTACTATAATGTTAAAATATTTAGAGAAAACCCAGCGGAGGATGTTAATAACTTTAATATTTGTAAAACAATGTTAGAGTTATATGGAGGTAAACCTGTGGATGTATTTTAAACACACTACTTACTTAAGTGACATCCTGGCAAAATGGAAACAAGTCGGTCAAAATCAGAGGAACAGAGAATTTAAAATTTTATGAATATTGATAATTCTAATGGACACAAAGGTTTCAGAAATGTTCAGCCATATTTAATGTCAAACAGTGAGAAAAAAGGCCAAATTGATTGGCCTTGTTCAGCACATTTCATATCTGATTTTGTACATCGAGGATGTTGGAGAAAGTAAGACAGAACATGTAAGTAGGTCCCCAGTAGGATTTGCACCTTTTATTTTCTTTCATTGAAGTGCGAGTGCTAATCACATACATGTATTCACTCAATTTAACAGACAAATTCCATAATCGACATCGTCGCAAATTATAAAATTGAACGAATCAGGTCTCTGGAGCTAGAATGTACTTGCACATTTTTAACACAGAACTTAAATTTAACTATTGCCTTACCTTTCCTCTCTGTCTCAGTTTCCCATTGTGCAAAAATAACTAAATGAAAAAAGATTATAAGAAGCCAGAATAAGAAAACAGACACAAACCTGTGAGCCCAAACATGATCAGCCTGAAATCCATCAGCAAAAGCTGAAGAAAAAACTACAGTATCCAGATAATGTCTACTAAAGCCAAACACTATGAATGCATTTCACAACTTATGCAAGCTAAAAACCTATAAGCTACGAAGCACACTACAACAAAATCTTGCAATGTAGTGCATGTTTAAAGGTACAACAGGTGGGTGTGGTTTTCATGGAAGAGACATTCAATTAGCTACCAGCATCTGACAGTACAGGAATGTGGATGAGCATAGTTTTAAAATGAAAGTTCTCACGCAACAAAGCAGAGAACTGTCATTTGATGCACCAGTAACTAAGACAACCAGAATTCATAGGGATTCACTTTGCATTAGGGTGTTTTATCAAAAGTCTGTTGCCAACATTATAATTTGTGGGACTTAAAGGTCATGCAAGCAGATAGTCAGCAGCATCATACTCTAATTATGTGTTTTTTTCACTGAAGATGTCAGAAGACTTCCAGTAAGAGTCGAAATCCAGTCATCCGTAGAAATATTCAGATTATGCAGCAGTTTCCCAGGCGAATGAGACACAAACATGAAACAATGAGCAAAATTGTCAGAATGCTCAAGTTCATGGTGTCGGAACAATTTTATCATCTTGAAGGTAACCAAAATAAATTAGGTGACTATAAACTGTAGGAGAAAGCGAGAAAATGCCAAACATACTTTATATAATGTGAGAAAAAGTGTAAATATCTTAGTGTTAAATCTAGATTACAGTCTGGAGTGGCGACAACATTATCACTGGACTCATCTGTCTGTACAAAAACTTTCTGACGGTCTGCTAGTCCACAATGTACATTAGCATGTTTTTACTACTGTAGCTTGCTTTTGTGAGACGGTAACGCACGTGATAGCTGCGCTGTGACGTAAAATGAGCATTAGCCAATGAAACGCGGCCCCTGTGGTAAGGTCCATAATGTGCAGTTGTGCCACTGATTTGCCCAAACGTTTAGGTTAAAGACGAAACTTGGAAGAAGCCACGCCCCTCTTCACAAGCCTCCATTTTCAACAAGACTGTGAACGTTGCATATCGGGCTTCTCCTCTACTTTGAAATAAAGACATAGTAAGTTAAAAGAACATAAAGTTTCAACGTGAATAGGATTTTAGAAATAAGTATAATCTTTTTCGAACATGTTTGATATTTATTTTTATGGTTATTTAAGATATTTATTACAGTATGTTGCTCTGACAAAGAGCTTCGGTGTTGCTACAACATGACTGTTGGAAAAAAAAGATTATGGGGAAGGGCCCAATTTGTCAAGTAAATTAAATTCAGTTGTTTAATCGTATTTGTTCGAAACTTAACATAATCAAAATTTTAAAAATCGATTTAGTTTTAAAAGAAAAGATAGACGGTTTGTCCCCTGATTTTTGCGGGCTTAGTTCACTAGTGTGCAATATGCGCGCGCATCCTTAGCGGGCTGAGGCTAGTGTTCGAACACCAAAAGTTATGGCGGAGGAGGGCAAGCAGAGCTATTAATAAAGTGGGCATATTATGCTTTTTGAAAATAAAATAACTTTTACAAAGTTATTAGGCGATAAATTTGTTGTGTAAACTTGAATTATGCGCTTGGTTTATTAACATATAGCTTAATTACAAACATGCTCGGACGGTTTCGGACTTATCCGCGGCTCGTTAAGGCTCATTAAGCCGAGAGAGAACCACAGTCTCCCGGCACATTGCTTTCAAACTCCCGCTGGTTTAAGGGAACGAGTTAAAAGCAAAAATAAGACTATCTAATGTTAATGTTTGCTAATTTTATTATTGTTACTATTAACTAGAAATACATTTATTTAAAGTTGTTGCTGAAAGTTATTCAGCACTAAGTTAGTGTAAGTTAAGTTTTACTTCTAAATTAAATTATGTGTCATTTTATATTAAGTGCTATATTTATTTTTAGGAACATAAAAATTACTCTGAACATTTGAAATTGCTGGCTATGTACAAGTTATTTGCAGTGGAGACAGCTATAAGATTGAATTCAGTCATTCTTAAAGTTTGTTTTGTGATTTTGTCTATTCTGATAGATTTTGTAATTTTACATCCAGGATATTCAGGAGAATTAAGCGAAACCCAAACTCTGTTCTCAACGAAGACCTTCTGTATGGCGAAGAACATGAGTCTGCTCCCTCAAGGTATTGAAGCTCGGAAGAAATGTTCTCTAAAATGTTTTCATGCTTTTTAGTTATTGCAACATTTTATTACTAGCTTATGTTTGATACAGAAGAAGATGTAGTCCTGCAGTTGCTGCCAGTACTCCTCCCTGCTCCACCTTACTAATTTGGGAGAAGAGTTTCAGACCCATGAACCTGAAAGTTCATGGGTCTATTATCCAACCTGTAATATTAATATTTATTGGATATTAATATTCATTAATATCCAACCTGTAAGTCAACATTCATCTCTGAATTATGCTCAAATTGTTTAAATAAGTGCATCACATTCAGTCGTGAGTTTTTGTGTTAAGATGGAATCAGTCAGAAATTAGTTTTTGAGAATGTAGCTCTTTACCTTTAAATTCACTAAAGGCCTGTTTTTGTGTCTTCTCTCTCTTGTTCTCAATGAAGATCTTTTGTATGGCCAAGAAGAGAAAGGAGCAGCCATCTTCTCAACAACATGGATTTTCTCCCTTAAGGTATTGAAGCTCAAGAGATGTTTTCTAAACTGTTTTTAACATTTTGACACAAGCTTATGTTTGCCAGACAGACAAGATGATGTAGCCCTGGAGCTGCTGCCAGTACTCCGCCCCACTCCACCTGTGACGGTGTGGCGAGAGGTTGGAGAAGGAGTTAGCGGTGGTTAGCCACTCTAACCAAAAACAGCAGGACGCACTTTTGAAGTATTCCACACTTTCAATTTATTTAACTTCGTCCACCTAAAGCCATTTCTTCACGCTACTAAGCATTATATTTCCATACATTAGAAAAGTAACATTAGTTTACTGTTCTGCACCTCATCATCAGCTATGTTCTCTTCTACAACAAAATGGAAGACTAGTTCTTCTGTACAATAGTACAGCAAAAAAGGGAATAGGCGCCCCCTTGTGGTGATACCTACTCATCTCTAGGAACCAAACAGCATAATGACTGTTGCACACCTTACGCATTTGGGAGAAGAGTTTCAGACCCATCAACCTGGAAGTTCAGAAGGTTTCGTTGATATCCAGCCTGTAAGTCAACCTTCATCTCTGAATCATGCTCAAATTGTTTACTGTTTAAATAAGTGCATCACTAATGGCCTTTTTTTTCTGTCATCTTTCTCCATCAGGTTGGGACAAACCTAAAGGCACATCTACAAAATGCGACAACCCGTATGTTCTCATGCAGGGAGACTGAAAAAATGTCGTTAAAAATGCTCCTTGTTTAATGGCTGAAACTTTTACTTGTAGTTTGCTTTAAAGCAGACTTTTTACATGAAATGTTTTCTAATGTGTAGTAACAGATACTTCTGGAGTTGTAGCTAAATGAGTTGAAGTGATTTAACTATATACTTTTGAAAAAACTTACTTGTACCTTTTGTAAATGAAATCTGCTGGCTCTACATATGCATAACATGTAAATAAAAGAAGCTTTAAATTCATATTGTTTTTAATTCTGTTTTTATATAGTGACATTTAAGATAAATATATTTTTTAACCCAACTATAGTGGTATAATAACCCTTGTGTTGGATTATGAGTTTCAACCCAATTTTGGGTCAGTTTAACCAATTTAAACAAGTCAATTTAACCCAACATTTGGCTAGTTGCCATGACCCAATGTGCTGGGTCAAACCATCAACCCAGCCCACTTGGGTTAAAACAACCCACCGTTGGGTCGGTCCATATTTGACCCAGCACTGGGTTACGAATTGGGTTATTTTTAATCCAGCAGTTTTTACTGTGTAAAGACTTCTTTATCTTCATGACAGATGTTATGTCATGTTTGTGACAGTGTCATGCCATTCTTATTCACACACCGTCAAATAAAGTGTTACCAAAATCTTTAAGTAGTATTCTAAGGCATGAATTTACTAGTATTTTAAATTTGTGTAGTTTGAATCCCACCTTTATGTTTAAGATGGCATTCAAATTTTACATTTTCAAAGAGCAAAGCTCTACTTTGTTGCTAAACCACAAGTGTGGACTGTGGGACTTTGCTACGGTACATCCAGTTAATTCATATGCTCAAGTAAATTTTTTGTGTATTTCCTGATGCCATCGATCTCACAAACACAACAACCTGGTTACACAAAAGTAAAACAAATTAAAACATATGCACAAGTTTAAAACAAATTACAACACAGTTTAAACGCAGCGGCACTCATTGATAGTATCACATTGCATGTTTTTAAGAACAACCAACACCTTTTCTGGGGTCTGATGATTGTCGGCATCAGGCTCCTTAACCCGGCGTTTGGTTCATCCCGCAGCGCCAGTTCAGCTTACCTAAAGTGGCCCACTGGGCAGCTCGCATTCCACAGCCCAGTTCCTCCCGGGGTTACGCCTGTATGAGGGCCGCTTTGCCATCAATCTTTGCGGCTGGGACTAGTCGCAGGCCCCAGCTGGACTCAGGTCCATCCTCCCCTCCTCTCCTCCTGTGGCCTCCGGAAAATGTCCAATGAAATGAGATCCGACATCAAGTTCAGACGGGACCTGATTCACTGCAATAACAGCCATCACACTTAATGCTTGCTTCCCTTTTTCTTCCCAATATAAATAAATACATACAATATTTGCTTCTCTCCACTAGATGGAGAGAAGCTGAAGAATGATGAAGATTTCTTGCATTAATAAGGTTATAAATCTGTATTTAAAAATATAATGACCAGGGAAGCAACATGGAGTCACACTGACCTAAGTTTTACTTTTTTATACTTTTACTTTGTTTTCATTAATGAGTTGGGATTTGTGCATACAATCAAATAACACAACTTTTTTCTTCTTCAAGATTTTGCATCCAGCTCTCAGTATTTCATCCAAGACCACTTTTCCAATAAAAATTAACCACTTCATTGATACCCAAAACTGTATTTAAAGGCAACAAAATCACAGAAGAAACAAATGATTAATGAAAAAAACCCATATAAATCAAATTATTGGTGAACCAAAACAGGTTAAAATATCAAGCAAAAGAAAATCAAATCTGTAAAATGACAACATCCCAGAATTATGAAATTAGTACATAAAATAAACCTCATGTTATTTCAGGGAAAGGAAAGAACGTTACAGTTGAATTATCCAGAATTTGATTCCATCGGTGATTTCATGGTTTGGAAGAAACAATTTTCAGAGTAAGCTGTGGCGGCAGATTATATTCTCTGAAGAGCTGGATTGAAAAACACATATGAGTCAAAGGTTAAAATAGACACAAATAGACATAAAAAAGTCAAAATAGATACTAGCTCACCTCTATCAAAACGTCTTCTAGCTCTGATTCTGTCATTGCTCCAAGAATCTTCAACTTCAAATTCAATCCCAAAACATAATCTGTTGATAACAAAAATTAGACATTTATAATTCACTAACATAACAGAAATCTATTAAATTGCAGATTAATAAAAGTAATGTGATGATTGTTTTTGAGAAAAATTCAAACTGTAATATTTTTATATGACAAAAAATGTCCAAATAAGGGAAAAAAATACAAAAAAATTGTTTATTTACTCACTTGGCCCTGTTTGTTGGTCAATGAAGTTTCAAGTTTCAAGCAGGTTGGTTTTGTTGACATGAAAAGAAGAAAGAAAATCAATGAAACAATACTGGGGTGATTTCATATTTTAATTTTCTTGTAATTTCAAGGAAAGAACAACAGAAAGACAATAATTGCAGGTGTTTCAAAATAAGACTTTGCGCAATCTTTTTTAAGTTCTCCAGTAAAATTAAAGTAATTAAAACCACTGCAAATTTGAATTTATGTAACAAATAAAGCAAATCTGTTGGATTTGCCTTATTTTTGAATTTATCTATGGGATTAAGTATTTTACCAGTAGTTGCAAGTATACTGACTCCACTGCTTCTGACATTGTCAAACACAGAGAACAGGGTGAATGTGTAGTTTGTCCGAGCGGTCAGAGATGTGACTGTGTGTTTCACTGGTCCGTCTCCATCTGGTGAACTGATGTTTGTCTCTGTGCCGTTAAACTGCAGAACAAAGCTGATGTTGATGCCGACTTTATTCCATCGCAGAGTGATGCTGGTCTCATCTTGTTCTGATGCTCTGAAGCCTTTGGCATTTTTAGGCGCTAAGACAAGTGAGGACAAATTTAAATAATTTATTCAAAACCTTTATCCTCCAAAAGTTTACATTTATAAACAATATTGTCATGATGATAAAAAAAAGTCCCAAGTTTCCAAGTCAAGTAATGTTATTTGATCAAATTCTAATCTAAGAAATCAAATCTGGTAAAGTAAAACAAACATTTATGTTCAAATGCTGAAGCATAAAATAAAGTTCAGGGATCAGATGATTTTCAGGTTTACTGTTTGAATGAAGAGAGTTTGACTGGACCATTAAATATGCATTTAAGTATATTTTGCTTTTTGCAAAATGATATAAATACATACTCATGTAATAAAGACTGGCTAAAATGGCCAAATTATATGTTTGCATACGAGACTTGTTTGTCTTTTCATATTTGAGCCATGATTGTCTCAAAGATTTGTTAATATGTTTATACTGAACATTGAGTTTCTTTACACTAAAGTTTAAAACACTTATTGTTCAACATTCTGCTTGATGGCTGTTTGCTCTTGGCTTTTATTTCAAATTTTAAACATTCCAATTCTATTAATTTATTTTTTACCCTTATAAATTAATGTTCTGGCTCATAGTGTTACTTCCTCATTGCATGTGGCGTTAGACAATTTAGTCCCATAAAATTAAAACCCTCCACTAGTGTTTTCAAATCTTAGACTTTGTGTCCATAAAAAAATAAGGTATTTATTCACAGGTGCTTGTTACCATTATTTAATTTAGAAGTGTGTATTTTAAAGCACAACTGTTTGAATCTACAAACGTCCAACTTAATCTGTATTCCTACTGTTGTAAAATCTAATTTCATCAATCAGAAACAGCGTACTCTTTATTATTAATAGAAGACAATAAAAATTGTTTGAAGTTTTGTTTTAGCACAGTTGTCAAACTGGCACCATTAATACTTTCAGTTAACTCTGGATACATCCTGAAATAATATAAAAAGGCCAAAAATAATATTTATCTTGGGTTAAAGTATTTTTTTTCCACTAAATTGAGATTTGAATTTATTGTTAAGTGTGATGTTAGCAAGTTTGAATCATTGATGGTTCAACCTGATTTTCATGATTTTGGAGGAAAAACCATTTGCCGTGGTTGTGAATAAATGTATGTGCTTTATATTCATACCAGTGACTGCAGTAAATTGTACTCCACTGCTTCTGACGTTCTCAAACACAGAGAAGAGAGTGAATGTGTATCTGGTTCCAGCAGTGAGAGATGAAACTGTGTGGTTCACTGGTCCGTCTCCATCTGGTGCTCTGATGAATGTCTGAATGCCGTTAAACAGGAGAACAAAGCTGGTGCTGTTGTTGATTTTATTCCACTGCAGAGTGATGCTGCTTTCATCTTGATCTGATGACCTGAAGCCTTGTGGATTTTTAGGTGCTGAGACAAAAGCACCTTAAAAATTAGATAATTTTATGTTATTAAAGAGGAAAAAAAGGTAAAATTTTTTATTCTCTAAAAGATAATATTCTAAAACAATATTGAGATGATGATGATGATGATGCAACATGTCCTAAAATCTTAATCCAGAAAATAATTTAGTTTAAAAAAAATCCTAATCAAGTAACAATATTTTATGAAACTCTAATATAAGAAATCAAATCTGGGTAAAGTAAAACATACTGCTATGTTCAAATGCTAAAGTATACAATAAAGGTCAGATCAGTTGATTTTGAGTTTTTCTCTTTGATTGAAAAGTTTGATTTTCAAACACTAGAACTGCTTCCATCATATTATGTACACATATGTAATGAAGGCTTTTCTATAACCAGAATAAATGATTTTGCTCAAATGGCCAAATGACGTTTGCATTTACGTCTTATTTGCAGTCTTTTCGTACTTTAGCCATGGTTGTCTCAATGTAGTATCTAAAAATAAATGTAACAAATCATTGATTTTCATCACATTAGACAAGTTTAAAACTCAACATGTTTTCGCTCATCGCATATGAACACAGAGTTTCAGTAATTACTCAAGAAATGTTTTGGTAATGGACTTTGTTGTTGGCAGGGTAATTATGGTCATTTTCTTACCTGTTGCAGCTTCAAGTTGTACTCCACTGCTTCTGACGTTCTCAAACACGGAGAAGAGAGTGAATGTGTATCTGGTTCCAGCAGTGAGAGATGAAACTGTGTAGTTCACTGGTCCGTCTCCATCTGGTGCTATGATGTTTGTCTCTGATCCGTTAAACTGGAGAACAAAGCTGGTGCTGTTGTTGATTTTACTCCACTGCAGAGTGATGCTGCTCTCATCTTGATCTGATGCTCTCAGGTCTTCTGCATCTTGAGGTGCTGAGAAAAAAATGACGGAAAACAGTTAATTTCTTCAAAATCTCTATCCACCAAAAGACAACATGTACAAACAATACTGTGATGGTTGTGATGATGAAACGTCCCCTATGGTAGGCAAAATGTTATTTCAATTTATAAAGATGGAAATGAAGTCACAATATTTTATCAAGCTCTTATATAAGAAACCAAATCTAGTTAAGTAAAATGTGGCAGGCACAAAATTACTTTCACATCCGCATGTTTTGCAACCCAACCAGCAGGGGGCGATGTGGCACAGTGGGTTTTCTGTGTCTACTTCTGAAGCTCCTTCATAGCCACAGAGATTCCAGAAGACTCCAGCCAAACAAGCCTGTGTCCAGCAAGAGATTTGTGGTTCCACAAGATGCAGCAGATGGAGCAGAGTGGCTTTTCCAAAAATCATAGACTTGAAGGTTAAGCTGGTGCGTGAGAACCGAGGCCAGAGGCCGTGCCCAGATCTCAACTGAACACACTCTTGGAAGCAAACCACAACATGACTTGTAGCGATGCCTTACTCAGCCAACTGAGACTAAGATTTGGTCTTCTTGACGGCAGAAAGATGACATGGTGCGTGAAATAACACAGAAGACCAGCAAGAGGTGAGAGCCTAGGCAAGATCATGCCTTACAGTTGGCCAAGAAAGCGTGCCTTGGAAGCCATTCACCCCGAGCGCAAATCCAATCCACGTCACAATAAACCTCTCTCCACTCCACCCATAGCCTGTCTCCTCTGCTTCCACTTCCTCAAATCGGTGTGATGGCAAATTGCAAGGCTTTGCCTGTTTCAGAGTGCAAGAAAACCACTTGTGATCTATTCATTTGGAGATATTTTATTTACATTTATCATTAAAACTTTTGGCTGAAGTACTGCTTTTAATCCCACTGTAGCACAGAGTGCATATTCATTCTCCAACTCAATATTTGACATTCATGGATGTCACCCGACAACATTTAAAAGCATTGGGCATCAGCTGGGGTTCAAGATTTTGGAGAAATCATTTGGCCTTGGTTGTAGGCTTGTTGCGCTAAAAACAAATTAATCTCATGAGCTCGATAATAAAATTAGCTTGATAATCTTGCCTGTTTTAACAGGCAATAATCCTGTTTTAATCCTCTCTCTACCAAAGAGACTAGAAGACAAAAAACTTAATTCTGGTGCCTCGTGTTTCTCCTTTCCTCTCCTTGGTAATGACTCAACACAGACAAAAAACTGAGGTTTTTCATCTGAGTGGACGAAAATCCTCAGTTGTCATCCACTTGGGCTGAACCCAACATGGGACATGATAGTGACAACAACAAACAAAGTTGGAAGAATTTTCAATTTTCTTGTGTAGCGACACTAGCCCGCGTGTGCACGAGCTCCAAATTTCACATGCAGGACTTATTGTTCACTCAGTTGGATGAGGACAAGCACCGTCGCCTCACTGCGCAAGCTCCATAGAAATGAATGGAGAGGGAGCAGCGCTGTCTCCCGTAAGCGTTACCTCAGTTACCTGCCGGGCTCCTGGTATCCTATGACAGAGCGCAGCATAAAGCCCTGTGAAGACGAGCGAGCCAGGAAAACGTAGGTTTAAAAGCCAAATGTGACAGCTAGCAGTCTGGAAACGCGTTGGATCAAACCGAATGACTGTGGTGAAACACTGAACCTGTGGACCCGCTATGCTGTAAAACAGTAGCAACTAAACGATACAACCAACATACCTGCACCTTGGGGATAAAAAAACAACAAAACTTCAACAATTGGGCTGTTTCCGTCTGAGTGACTGTCTACTCTCACTGAGGTGCAGTGGCGGTTTCTGATAGGGGTTACAGGGGCTACCGTCCAGGGGTATGTCCCTCTCCCCTCCTCCCGATCAACAAAAGGACCTGAAAGTAAACCATGCCATGCCAACTCCCTTCTTCCCCCTCCATCCCAATTATTAGTTTTTACAAGGTCTTCCAGTTCCAGTGCTACATGTTCTTTAGAAATTAGTTTATTGACCCTGAGAGAGTGTATTTGCATTGTTGTGCAATTTTTAATGCTTAGTTAGCAAAGGCCTTAAAATGACAATATAATCATTCACTGAAATAATTTCTGGAGCAATTAATCGTCCAGCAAAATTTATTTTCGTGACGAGCCTTTGTGGTTGAGCAAAATTTAATGTACGTCATATTCTTACCAGTAACAGCTGTAAGTTGTACTCCACTGCTTCTGATGTTGCCAAACACAGAGAAGAGAGTGAATGTGTATCTGGTTCCAGCAGTGAGAGATGAAACTGTGTGAGTTACTGGTCCGTCTCCATCTGGCGCTCTGATGAATGTCTCTGTGCCGTTAAACTGGAGAACAAAGCCGATGCTGTTGTTGATTTTATTCCATTGCAGAGTGATGCTGCCCTCAACTTGTTCTGATGGCCTGAAGCCTTCCACATTTCCTGATGCTAAGACAAAAGAGGAAAAAACAAGATTCAAAATATTTATCATCCAAAGGATAACATATAAAAACAAAATTTTGATGACGATGACACGACATGTCCCAACAGTTTAAGCCAAATAATAATTTAATTAAAAACAAATTCAAATTAAATCTGCAAGCAGTGTCGGAAGCCCCCGCAGCTCAGCGCCGCTATGGTCTTATGGCGACTGCGGGAGCTCCAGCCACACCACTCGCTCGCCACAGTCAACACTCTCATGCCATTCCCTATCCCGTCAGCTAGGTGACGCAGATTGAGACGTGCAGCAGTGCTCTCTAAAAAAGCCAAAAATATGGTGCAAATCATAAGTATTAAATGTAAACGATATATTAAGGAGATAAAGATGTTGGAATAACCTTGGTGGCGCAGTGGAGTCAAATTACTGTTTACTTTGGGCTTTTTAGAGGTTCACAAAAGTCAAACATATCAAGTTTGTTTCATATCGGATGATGCATGGTTGACACCATGGCTTACCTGCATTCTGACAAAAAATGAAGTTGATGGCAGGAAATCCCTAGGAGTTTGTTAAAGTTCGACGTGATTAAAATTGAAAAATAGCCAAAATATGCCCTTTCACCCAAAATGGCCACCTCCCTGTGCATTTTTAGGGGGTACCTTCAGGGGTGAAAGTAGTTTTAAATTCTTGGGGGGTACCACGACAAAAAAATTAATCATATATATATATATATATATATATATATATATATATATATATATATATATATATATATATATATATATATATATATATATATATATATATATATATATATATATAGGTCCTTCCGACAAGGTGCTGGAAGTACAATCATGGGAGGACAAGCCCCTACATGGGATGTACCACCGACAAATAACTGAAGTGGCTGATGTCAGGAAAACCTACCAATGGCTGGAGAAAGCTGGACTCAAGGACAGCACAGAGGCTCTCATCCTGGCTGCACAGGAACAGGCCCTAAACACCAGAGCAATAGAGGCTCAGATCTACCACACCAGAGAAGACCCAAGGTGTAGGTTGTGCAAGGAGGCCCCTGAGACAGTCCAGCACATAATAGCAGGGTGCAAGATGCTGGCAGGAAAAGCGTACATGGAACGACATAACCAAGTGGCGGGCATAGTGTACAGGAACATCTGTGCAGAATATGGACTGGAAGCCCCGAGATCAAAGTGGGGAACACCCCCAAAAGTGGTGGAGAATGACCGAGCTAAGATCCTGTGGGACTTCCAGATCCAGACAGACAAGATGGTAATGGCGAACCAACCGGACATTGTGGTGGTGGATAAAGAACAGAGGAAAGCCGTTGTGGTGGATGTAGCAATACCAAGTGACTACAACATCAGGAAAAAGGAGCATGAGAAATTGGAGAAGTACCAGGGCCTCAGGGAGGAACTGGAAAAGACCTGGAAGGTGAAGACCACAGTGGTGCCTGTGGTCATTGGGGCCCTCAGGGCAGTCACCCCCAAACTGGAGGAGTGGCTCAAATAGATCCCAGGAACAACATCAGACATCTCAGTCCAGAAATGTGCAGTTCTAGGCACAGCCAAGATACTGCGCAGAACCCTCAAGCTCCCAGGCCTCTGGTAGAGGACCCGAGCTCAGAGGATGAAACAGACCACCCGCGGAGGGTGAGAAGGGAATTTTTTTTTTTTTAGGTCCTTCTAAAAAAATTAGCATATTTTGATAAAGTTCATTATTTTCCATAATGTAATGATAAAAATTAAACTGTCACATATTTTAGATTCATTGCACACCAACTGAAATATTTCAGGTCTTTTATTGGTTTAATACTGATGATTTTGGCATAGAGCTCATGAAAACCCAAAATCTGGCACAGGTAAATTTTCTTTTCCTGAATACATGTTAATTACATGTATAATTACCACAGTTTCTGGTAGTAATTACCAGAAACTGTGGTAATTACTACCACAGTAATTACCACAGTTTCTACAGTTTCTGTGGTTTCTGTGTAATTACCACAGTTTCTGTGTAGAACTAAAGTAGAACTATTGTAGTGTTCTACTAAAGTTCTACTTTGCTAGAAATGCTAGAACACTAAAGCTTGCATTTCAAAGTACCAGAATGCTTAACACCAGTTAATATGGTAGTTAAATAACTTTTATAGCAATTGGAGTAGAAAATCTACTAAGACATTGTGTCTGAACAAAATTTTATGTGAATTTGGACACAAGTTTACTATTTGGGGACCTCTGTATTAGACAACTTCAAAAAATTCTTAATAGTTCACACACAATACTTAAGTGTTTAAATAAATACACATGTTGAATGAAAACATAAATAAAAAATACATTTAAGATCACCAGAACAGATTTACTATCTGGGGACTTTTATTTGGATCACACAACATTTATGCCTTTAAATAAATAGGTATAACCGGTGCAGGGGCAAAGCACGAAACGCGCATTGAGGCCTTGGTCCTCATGGCCGTGGTTGCGGGTTCGGTTCCTGGCCTGGCGGCATTTACCGCATGTCTTCCCCCTTCTCATTGCCCTCTTTCCTGACTAACTACTTTCAAGTAAAGGCGACTATAGCCAACAAAACCACATAAAAAAAAAAGTTTTACCTGAGCAGATGACACCAGCATCTTTCCTATGTAGACAGTTATGTATCCCAAATCCTTGATGCTGACATGCTGTAAGTGAATCTTCATTTCCCAAACACGACACGTCATCTAGCCAGATTTGTCCTGTTCCTTCACCAAAGGTAGCATTAGTGGTAGCAGACAGTGCTGTTCCACAGCCCAACTGTCCACAGACCACATGAGCATCTGTTAAGTCCCATCCATCATCACAGACTGTTCCCCAGGTACTGTTGTGGTAGATTTCAACTCTCCCAGAACATTGTGTTGATCCATCACCAGCTAACCGGATATAGTCTTGAAGCAGAAGAAGAAACATAGAAAAATATTTAGCTCGTAGAATGAAATCAGAATGAACGTTGTGTATTTTAGATCAATTAGATTACCAAAAATATCAGCATTTGCTAAATGCCAGAATAATTAGAGAGAGGATATTTTAAGCCAACTTTTATGACTTTCTTCAAAGTAAAAAAGGTAAATACACTTTACTAAACTGTATTACTTGGGTCAAACATTTTGGATGCCCTACCACTTCGTAAATAATTGTCAGGAATTTTGGCCCATTCCTCCACTCAGCCATTTTTGTAGTCTGTCTAGCTCGCAGATAGATGCCTTTCCAACTTTTCCTATTAATATTTGAATGGATTGTCTGTGATGGCCATTCCAAAATGTTGACTTTGTTATACTTAAGCCACTTTGTAACCATTTTGGCTGTTTGACAAAAGACTATTTGCACCCAAGTGTTAATTTAATGGTTGATGTCTTGAGATGTTGCTTCAGTATTTCCACATAATGTTCTTTCTTCATGATGCCATCTATTTTGTGAACTGCATCAGTCCATAGTAATCTTAGTGTATTTAACCTCAACAGAAAAACAGAAATAAAAATAGAATTTAGTAAAAAAAGAAAACATTTCCGTAGTACTAATTGAACTAAAAGTGGAAACAATGATCTTGATTTTATGTCATATTGTGAAAAATGAATGTCTGTTTAATGTATGTAAGCTTCTAGTTAAAACTGTATGGATTTTCAAATACTTGTGACTCATTACATTTCTATGGTGTCTTAGATTTTCTGAAGACTTATCTGTCTGACACATTTCAAAATCTATAAGATTTCAAGATGTTTTTCACTCTAGAAAAACATCTTGAAAGTCTAGTTTCTGATTAATAAAATTGTAAGGCTGAAAGAAGAGTGAACAGAAATTCTTCAAGTAGAATCTAATTTTAATGTACTTTTAAGCATACTTTGTGGGCTTTTAAGGAAACAGGAAGAGTAAGAAATCTTATGGGGAAGTATCTGACTTCCAGTAACACATCAAAAAGCAATTAGTAAAACCAAAAGTTTTCTTTAGTAAGGAAGAAGAAAGAAGAAGAAAAAAAAAGATTCCGATATTGGCTTATACCATTTTTTTGTCTGAAATTTCAGTAAAATAGTAAAAAAGTTATTGAGTTGGTGACAGTGGGGTGACTGTTGTGAACTGTAAACATACAGACATGACCTGGTGGGTCAATCTGTCAGTCAAAGCTCTCTCACTGAGCTGCCATCTTAGGTTCTTTATGTGAAATATTTTCTGTACCCTCTGAGCTGTACCCTTTTTGTAAAGTCTTGCAGGTTGCCATATAGTGACATAGGATGTTTTGCTTAGTATTATGTCTCTTCAATACACATAAGCTGAACTTCTGTAGAAAGATGAGAAGTTTGTGGATTCTTATAATTATTGTGTTATAAAGCATAAATGTTCATGCCAGATTTTATTTTTGAGTTTTAAATCTTTCTACTTCCCTGCAGGCTGGCTTGATGCTCCAGAAAAATTGAAAACCACAGTTTTTACACCAATGCCAGTGCACTGACCATTGCATTTCAAAGTAGCAGGATCAATCAATCCATCAAATTTTATTTGTATAGCACATTTCAGCAGCAAAGCATTTCAAAGTGCTTTACATCATTAAAAACTAAAACCCAGAATCATATAGCACTGAGTAAACAGTAAAAAGAGAGAGAAAAAATATATATGTATATAAAATAAAGATAAAAGACATTAAAACCTGCTCCCCTTTTTTACCCTATAGAACTTTTGCTAAAACACCATTTAACTAGGACTCTAGCTGAAACGCTGTTAATTGGGACTCTAACCCTTCGAACTTTAGTTGAAACGCCGTCAACTGGGGCTCTAACCCCTAGGACTTTAGTTGAAGGCTGTCAACTGGAACTCTAACCCTTAGGTCTTTAGTTGAAACACTATTTAACTGGGATTGAGGGGTGTAGATGGTTGGTACAACAACAACACATCTTTAAGGTATTGTGGTGCTGAGCCATTTAGTGATATATAAACTAACGACATTATTTCAAAGTCTGTTCTCTGAGCTACAGGGAGCCAGTGTAGGGACTTTAAAACTGGTGTTATGTGCTCTATCTTCCTGGTTTTAATGAGAACGCGAGCAGCAGCATTCTGGATCAGCTGCAGCTGTTTGATTGATTTATTAGTCAGACCTGTGAAGACGCTGTTGCAGTAATCAATGCGGCTAAAGATAAATGCATGGATGAGTTTCTCCAGATCGTGCTGAGACATAAGTCCTCTAACCCTAGAGATGTTCTTCAGGTGATAGAAGACCAAATTTGTGACTGTGTTAATGTGGCTCTGAAGGTTCAGGTCAGAGTCCATCACTACTCCCAGGTTTCGGGCCTGATCGCTGGTTTTCTGTTGTACTAACTGAAGCTGTGCATTGATTCTAGTTCGCTCCTCTTTAGGTCCAAAGATAATAACTTCAGTTTTGTTTCAATTCAGCTGGAGAAAGTTTTGGCATATCCACACACATTGATCTGTTCTAAGCATCTATTCAGTGATTGGATGGGTTCAGAGTCACACGGTGACATTGTGATGTAGAACTGTGCATCATCTGCATAGCTATGGTAGCTAATCTTATTTCCTGTTATAACCTGAGCCAATGGGAGCATATAAATACTGAAAAGAAGGGGTCCTAGGATTGAACCTTGGGGTACCCCACATGTGACCTTTGACCTCTCTGATGAGAAGTTTCTGAATGAAACAAAGAAATCCCTGTTCTTTATGTAAGATTCAAACCAGTGGAGCACTGGACCGGAGAGTCCGACCCAAGTCTCCAGTCGATTCAGTAAAATGTCGTGGTCAACAGTGTCAAAAGCTGCACTGAGGTCCAACAGAACCAGCACTGTGGTTCTCCCACTATCTGTATTTACATGGATGTCATTGAACACTTTTACAACGGCCGTCTCCGTGCTGTGGTGAGCATGAAAACCAGACTGGAAGGAGTCAAAGTGATTGGTTATTGTTAGGAAGTTATTTAATTGTCTAAAAACAGATTTTTCAATAACTTAGCATATGAATGGGAGGTTGGAGATCGGCCTATAATTCTGCAGTATTGATTTGTCTAAATTGTTCTTTTACTTTTTTATCAATGGTTTGATAATTGCTGTTTTGAAAGCCTAGGGGAAAACACCTGAAGTTTACTATTTGGATTAAATCATTGGCTACGACTGGCAAAACTTTCTTAAAGAAATGTGTGGGTAGGACATCCAGACAGCAGGAACTGGAGCTTAATTGACTTATAATTTCTTCTAGAGTTTTATAATTAAGTAGTTGAAATTTTGTCATTGTTCCTGCATTTGTTTTGTTTGGGCACAACAATGGTACTGGCTTTAGAGTGGATGTGCAGATTAATTCTCTGATTTTTTTATTTTCTCTGAAAAGAAGCTGGAAAACTTGTTGCAGGCGGCATTAGTTTGAAATTCAGGTGGCAACGTCACAGGAGGGTTTGTGAGCCTGTCAACAGTAGCAAATAAAGCTCGAGCATTGTTAATGTTTTTGTTTATGACATCTGCAAAGAAAGCCTCTCTTGCATGTTTTAGTGTTGAGTGATAGTTACATAGTCTTTCTTTATAAATGTCATAGTAAACATGAAGTTGAGTTTTACACCATTTGCATTCAGCCCAATGGCTAAGTTGTTTTGCAGATTGAACTATTTGTGCATTTCTCCATGGAGATTTCTTCCTACCAGACACAACCTTCACTTTAATGGAGGCAATGTAATCAATGATATCTGAAACTTTACACTGAAAATCATCTACCAACTTATCTACACCATTACAGCTTAAGACAGTGTTTCTCAACCTTTTTTGGGCCAACACCCCCCTAGCCTTTATCCAGGTCCCTCACCGCCCCCCACCAAATAATTTGCAGGCTACTTTGCACCTACAATTCACAGGCGTCTACGAAAAATGCAATGAACATTCAAGTTAAAATTGGTAGACCTAACAGCAGCCAATCAGAGTGGAAAAAATATTCTTATTTTGTGCCATTTTCTAGTTGTTAAATATTAAACAAATGACAAGATAAAAGATGTACAGCATGACAGTTTAAACTTTTAACTATTTGCAAAACGACTGAGCTCTGCAACATTAAAAAATGGATAGAACTGTAACTACATTAATCATAGCTGCTCTTCTCTTCGGTAGTTGCCAGTTTCTGGTGGTGCAGCTCTGTGCTGCCTTCAGGAGAATGGGACATCAGAGTATCAGCTATAAAACTTCACCCACATGGCATTTATTGTGCAAACCAGAGCTTTCAGTGGAAAAACAAAAGTTCCAGGTTATTTTAATGCCATACAAATATTAGACAGAAACATGGATTATATCTTTATATAGATCTGTCTATTGATTTATAGATTAATAAATTGACTTATTAATCTATGAGAGCAGTGCAGGAGTTGACTTTAAAGGTAGGTTTCGGCTCAGAGCCGGCCATGCCGATTCGTCCAGGTGAGGGGTTCTCCCCGTTAGTTGTCTCAAGGGATCTGCAGTGTGAGACTTTTGTTTCGGCTTGGCGCCCTGAGTGATCCAGAGTGAGCTGCTTGGGGTGTGCGACCTCTCTGCTGATTTGAGGAAGCGTTGTTTCATTTCCACAGGTAGCATTGATCTCAAAGTTCACCTCCATCTGTTAAATCTTCATTTCTAAAATCTGAAGTCGTTGTAGAATACTGCTCATGTCCTAGGGGTCAAATGGGGGCATTTTGCCCTGGTTCAACTTGGAGGTGAAGAGCAGTAAGGTAAAAATAAAATAAGAGTGAGAAAATCTCCCAGTTCTTAGGTTTTAAGGATGCTATCACAAGTTAACACGGTGGTTAAAGAAATACGGTAACAACTCAAAAGTCGTAGTACATAGCCCTACCCTAGTACATACGCAATTATCTGAACAAAATGTAATGTGAACCTGGTTTATATTTTTGGGACTTCTGTTTTAGATGATTCAAACAACTCTTAATGGTTCACAAAGCAATTAAGTCGTTAAATGATAAATATATTCAATAGACATTTGTTTAAAGACATAAGTATCAGCTTCACCTGAACATATGACACCAGCATCCTCTCCATGTCCACAGTTATGGTTCCCAAATCCTCGATGCTGACACTCTGTAAGTGAAACTTCATTTCCCAAACACGACACATCATCAAGCCAGATTTGTCCTGTTCCTTCACCAAAGGTAGCACTACTGGTAGCAGACAGTGCTGGTCCACAGCCCAACTCTCTACAGACCACCTCAGCATCTGTTAAGCTCCATCCATCATCACAGACTGTTCCCCAGACACTGTTGTGGTAGACTTCAACTCTTCCAGAACATCGTGTTCCTCCAGCACCAGCTAACCGGATATGCTCTAGAAGCAGAAGAAAAAACATAAAACAATATTTAGTTTGGATTTGAATTTCCTAAATCACAATCACAGTCAACACTAGCAAGTGAAAATGAGCTGAATGTTAACTGAAAAAAATAAGCAAAAAGTTATAAATAATGCAAAATGTGTTTAGACCTTCATTAGTGAACCAAATTGTTACATATGTACAAAAGGTAAAATGTATACCATTATCTATCCTACATTATTAATGAAAGTAGATGCTCTGTCATTAATGGTATTGAGGGAAATGTTGGAATTTAGTCTGATTCATCTGGTGTGTTTTCTCCCCTGTTATTCATAAGTTTTATATTTTCATCTCCAACCTTTGAGCATAATTTAGCCTTATTGGACATTTTTGTGAGCTAAACATTTATCAGCAACGTGGGAATTCAGTCTTAGTACACTCCTAAATCATTATTTTTTCATGCTATAATTTAGAATTTAATATGCACCTTCAAATACTTGTGACTCATTACAAAACATTTCAAAATCCTCAACATATAAAAATGTACTTTGGTCTCGAGAAATACGAAATACTCGTATGCATGTTTTGACGAATGGAGTTGCATGGATCAAAGAAGTGTGAACAGGCATTCTTTAGTTAGAGCAATGGTTAACCTCATTGTATTTTTCAGTACTCTGTTGGTTTTCAAAAGTAAACAGGTAGAATTAGCTATCTCATTGTGTACCGCATTTTCCCGCACCGGGCTATAAGCCGCAGATATCTCTGCCGCTCTAGGTTTTCCACAACGATGCAGCAGCAGCAAAGGGGGGCGGACACCCAAAATTTGAGCCACAACAGGTCAATTGAATATCACATTTACTTCGGTTGAAAAAAAAAAAAAAAGGTGCCAAGTTTAGATTTAACTAAACTTATTACGGCAGTTTCCGAAAGGTAACTGTAACAGTAAAAGTGTTGATCCTTGGTGTCTGCTACTAGTATGTACTAAATGAAAATAGGTGCTTTCTTCTTCTGTTTCTTCTTTAGATTTCAACGGCAGCTTGCATCCATTATTGTTGCAGTACTGCCATCTACTGGATCCTCATATCTACATCTCAAATTCTCATGATCCCAGTAAAAAAAATCTTCTTTTCCCCTCAATGCTATTTAACTGATCAACAACATTCTCAAATTTCAATTCCCTATTTTCCCCATTCACGTTTTAATGCGCGCTTTCTTCTTTTATTTCCAATTTTGACTTCCAATGATTTACTTCCTGCTAAAGAGCCCCCTGGTGGTTCCACATAAAATCCGCACCGGACTATAAACAGCATGGTTCAAAGCTTGGGAAAAAAGTAGTGGCTTATAGTCCAGAAAATATGGTAATATCAAAATTACAGCAACCCATCCAAAGAAATGATTAAAATGGTTGCAATATTGGAGCTGCACAGAGGTTTAGTTGGTATCACTGTTGCCTTGCAGCAAGAAGGTCCTGGGTTTCATTCCTGGCCTAGGGACTTTCTGCATGGAGTTTGCATGTTCTCCCTTTGCATGCATGTGTTATCTCCGGGTTCTCTGGTGTCCTCCCACAGTCCAAAGACAGACTGTCATGTTAATTGGTCTCTCTAAATTCTCCCAAGGTGTGAGTGTGTGTGTATGGCTGTTAATCTTGTCGACAGACTGGCGACCTGTCCAGGAGGTACCCCGCCTCTAGCACAGAACATATTTCATTACATATCTGTTAGTTTCACCTGAGCAGATGACACCAGCATCCTCTCCGTGTCCACAGTTATGGATCCCAAATCCTTGATGCTGACACTCTGCTAGTGAAGTTTCATTTCCCAAACACGACACATCATCAAGCCAGATTTGTCCTGTTCCTTCACCAAAGGTGGCATTAATGTTAGCAGACAGTGCTGTTCCACAGCCCAACTGTCTACAGACCACCTGAGCATCTGTTAAGCTCCATCCATCATCACAGACCGTTCCCCAGACACTGTTGTGGTAGACTTCAACTCTTCCAGAACATCGTGTTGATCCAGCACCAGCTAATCGGATACGCTCTTGAAGAAGAACAAACATAGAAAAATATTAACTCGGATTTGTTAACTTTTACATCTTCTAAAACATAAAAATCTTGTCACCTTCAAGATTTTTGATGGTGACATAAATGTTTTAGACACGTAGCACCGACAGACACAGCTATCTATTTGCTCTATCGTAGAAATATCTGACGAGGTAGCACATATAGTCAGAACACAAGGCCTGTCTGGATTAACAAATATCAAGCCTGTAAACCTGTGCAGTTTTTAGCAGTCAGTTTATGCTCCTAACATATTTGTCACAATATATTAGGACAAAACCCAATATTGTTTTTGGGTTTGGTTTCGTTTATTTCTGTTTTTCTGTTCCTCTTAGTTTATCAGGTATGCTCAAGTTCAGTTTTGTTTCATCATTATTCTTCATTATAGTTTCCTTATTTGAGTTTAAAGATTTTTATTAGACTCTGACACCGGTCATACAAGGACCTGAGAGCCTGTGCTAAAGGGCCCGGTACCTCATACTCCCGGAGAACCCCCAAAAGACCCCCGAGGGACAAGGTCCAACATCTTCTCCAAGTCCACAAAACACATGGAGACTGGTTGGGCAAACTCCCATGCACCCTCCAGGACCCTGCTGAGGGTGTAGAGCTGGTCCAGTGTTGCACAACCAGGACGAAAACCACACTGCTCTTTGTGAATCCAAAGTTCCACTATCCAACGGACCCTCCTCTCCAGGAGCCCTGAATAGATCTTACAAGGGAGGCTTAAGAGTGTGACCCTCCTGTAATTTGAGCACACTCTCCGGTCCCTCTTTTTGAACAAGGGGACCACCACCCACCCTGGATTGTCACCCCCACTGCCAATCCAGGGGAACTACCCCCAATGTCCATGTAATACTACAGAGTCGCGTCAGCAAACACAACCTTACAACATCCAGAGCCTTAAGGAACCCAGAACGAATCTCATCCACCCCAGGGGCCCTTCCACAGAGGAGCTTTTTAACCACCTCGGCGACCTCGTCCCCAAAGATTGGAGAACCCGAACCAGAGTCCCCAGGCTCAGTTTCCTCAATGGAAGGCATGTTGGTGGGATTGAGGACGTCTTTGAAGTATTCTGCCCACCCACCCACAATGTCCTGAGTCATGGTCAGCAGCACATCATCCCCACTATAAACAGTGTTATTGCTGCATGCTTCCCCCTCCTGAGATGCCGGATGGTGGACCAGAATGCCCTCACACTCATGCAGAAGTCTTTCTCAATGGCTTCTCCAAACTCCATCCATGTCCGAGTTTTTGTCTCAGCAACCACTCGTGCCAGATGCCGCTCCAGATGCCTGTGACTGTCAGCTACTACTGGACATCCATACGCCAAAAAGGCCCGATAGGACTTCTTTTTTAGCCTGACAGCATGCCTCACTGAAGGTGTCTACCAACGGGTTCGAGAGTTACTGCCATGACAGGTACTGACAACCTTGCAGCCACAGCTCTGATAAGCCGCAACAACAATGGAGGCACAGAACATGGTCCACTCAGACTTGATGTCCTCCATCTCCCAACATGTCAAAGATTGACTGGAGATGGGAGTAAAGCTCCGTCTCACATGGGACTCTGCTACACCTTACCAACAGACGCTCACAACATTTTGGCCTGACAGGTCTGACCAGGTTCCTCCCCCACCACCAGAAATAATTCACCACCAGGTAGTGGTCAGCTCCACATCCGAGTGTTCAAGACATACGGCCACAGATCCGATGAAATGATGACAAAGTCGATCATCAAGATGTCCTGGTGCCAAGTGCACACATGTATACCCTTATGCCTTAGCATGGCGTTCATTATGGACAATCCATGAAAAAGATTGATGTCCAACAACAGAGCGTTCCTCCCAAACATGCCACTGTCATATCCCACGTGAGCATTGAAGTCCCTCAGCAAAAGAAGGGAGTCTGTAGGAGGGGCACTTTCCAGTACCCACTCCAAGGAGTCCAAGACGGGTGTGTAATCTGAACTGCTGTTCAGCCTGAAAGCACAAAAAACAGTCAGAACCCGTCACCCCACCCATGGGTGGAGGGAGGCTACCCTCTCATTCACCATGGTAAACACGAACGTACAGACGGCGAGACAGGGGCTACTCTAGAATGGAAGTACGTCCAGCCCCTCTCAAGGAGACTGGTTCCAGAACCAGAGCCATGCGTCTAGGTGATACCGATTATTTCTAGTCGGATCCTCTCACTCTCACACACTAGCTCTGGCTCCTTCCCCACCAGAGAAGTTACATTCCACATCCCAAGAGCCGGTTTCATGTAACTGAGGATCGGACCGCCGGGGTCCCCTCCCTCGGCTGCCGCCCAACACACAATGCACCCGACCCCTTTGGCCTCTCTCACAGGTGGTGGGCCTGGGAGGGGGCCATGTCTCCTCTTCGGGTTGAGCCCGGCCAGGCTCCATGGGTAAGAGCCTGGCCACCAGGTGCTCGCCATCATGCCCCCTCCAGGCCTGGCTCCACAGTGGAGCACCCGTGACCCGCTTCCGGGCCAGAGAACACAAATCTAACGTTCTCATCCACCATAGGGGTCCTCAGGCTGCGCCTTGTCCCTTGGGGAGGACTGTGGGTGGTTCTCCGTACCGGGCCCTTTGATACAGTCTGTCAGGTCCTTGTATGACTGGTGTCAGAGTCTAATAAAAATGTAAGACTTTTCTGCCTTGGTGACTCTACCAGGGGCATGAATCCCCAGACAGCATAACTTCTTGGCACACTCAAACCTCTCCAGCACAATAAGGCAGCCCAAGGAGAGGGGCTGCCGCCTTAATGCCAAGAACATCAACGTGGCACCCTTCTTGTAAATTTCTTCTTGTAAAGTCGTCAGGTTGCCTACACTGATACAATATGTTGTTCAGGATTATCTCTCTTTACTACAAATAAGCTGAACATTTGTGGAAAGATGAGAAGTTTGTGGATTATTTTAATTATTGTGTGTTATAAAGCATGAATGGTTTTTAACCATGTCATTTCACATTGCAAAGTATACGTACACCGTTGTCTCTGAACTTAGACTTGAAAACTCTCCATAAGAAGAAACAACCTGTGGCCCAATGAAATAAGTTAACATTTATCCCTTATTAATTCTTGTCTTTTTTCAGCCAATCAAGCATATTTGTTTTTATTCCACAGCAATTTATTGACTTATGCATATTTCTACTTCCCTGCAGGCTGACTTGTTGTTCCTGAAAAAACAGAAATCCAAGGTTTCCTGCTAGAATTACGAGGAATGCCAGTATAATAAGAGTTGCATTTCAGAGTAGCAGAATGCTAACACAAGTTAACAGTGATTAAAGAAATACTGTAACAAGCCATAAAATTAATAATTATCTGAACAAAATGTTATGTGTCCCAAAAAAGTGGTTTACAGTTTTGGGACCAGTGTTTTAGATAACTTCAAACAACTCTCACTGGTGCTCAAAGAGATTAAGTGATAAATATTTTCTATAAAGACATTTGTTTGAGAAATAAATGTCAGCTTCACCTGTGCAGATGACACCAGCATCTTGCCAGTGTCCACAGTAATTGAACCCAAATCTTTGATGCTGACACTTTGTAAGTGAAGTTTCATTTCCCAAACACGACATGTCATCGAGCCAGATTTGTCCAGTTCCTTGACCGAAGAAAGCATAATTGGTAGCAACCAGCGCCGTCCCACAGTCCAACTCTCTACAGACCACTTCGGCATCTGTTAAGTCCCATCCATTATGACAGACTGTTCCCCAGACACCATTGTGGTAGACTTCAACTCTTCCAGAACATTGTGTTGATCCAGCACCAGCTAACCGGATCTGGTCTAGAAGCAGAAGAAGAAACAGAACAATATTTAGCAGCATGGACATAAATTTCCTAAAATACAAATTCACTCACCACTAACAAGAGAAAATGAGTCAAAAGAGTGCACTATTCAGTGAGCTGAGAAAAAACCACAAAAGGATTTAAACAAAAACTGTGTTTAGAGATTATTTGTTGAGCCAAATTGTTACATATGTACAAAAGATAAAATATATTCTGCTGTCATTCTTATTGTTTTGGTGTATGTTGGAATTTAGTCAGATTCATCTGCTGTGTCCCCCCTATTGTTCACAAGTTAGATTTTTTTCATCTCTTTTCTTGATCACAACTAAAGCAAACTACTAAATAATTGTATTTGACAAAACAATAAGACCTGGACTCCAGAAAGTAATTTTTTATTTGGGGACTTTTATTTTACTGATTCACACAACATTTAAACCTTGAAATAAATTCACTCACCACCAACAAGAGAAAATGAGTCAAAAGAGTGCACTATTCAGTTTGCTGAGAAAAGACCACAAAAAGATTTAACCAAAAACTGTGTTTAATTGTTGAATCAAATTGTTATATATATGTATAAAAGATAAAATACTGTATATTCTCCTGTCATTCTTATTGTTTTGGTGTATGTTGGAATTTATTCTGAATTATCTTCCATGTTCGACCCTATTGTTCACAAGCTAGATTTTTAATCTCTTTTCTTGATCCCAACAAAAGCAAACTACTAAATAATTGTACTTGACAGAATATGATCTGGAATCCAGAAAGTGATTTTCTATTTGGGGACTTTTACTGATTCACACAACATTTAAGCCTTTAAACAATATCTTTACTTCATTAAATATGTGTTAGTTTCACCTGAACAGACGACACCAGCATCTTTCCCATGTGTGCAGTTATGGATCCCAAATCCTTGATGCTGACACTCTGTAAGTGAATCTTCATTTCCCACACATGACACGTCATCAAGCCAGATTTGTCCTGTTCCTTCACCATAGGTGGCATTACTGGTAGTAGACAGCGCTGGTCCACAGTCCAGCTCTCTACAGACCACCTCAGCATCTGTTAAGCTCCATCCATCATCACAGACCGTTCCCCAGACACCATTGTGGTAGACTTCAACTCTTCCAGAACATTGTGTTGATCCAGAACCAGCTAACCGGATCTGGTCTTGAAGCAGAAGAATAAACATAAAACAATATTTAGTTTGAGTCTCCTAAAACACAAATCAATTCATCCTCATTTAAATAGAAAAAAACATGTTAATGTTTATGACAAAGTGGTTCAGTTTATGTTGACCACTTGTCCCTTATTTCTTCTCATTCACTTACTTTCTATATTTGGTTATAATGATTCATTTGAACATTGCAATTTTGCTTCACTTACTATCCCGGGTTTGTTTGTGTTAGCATTATGTTGCAGTGTCTATTTATGAATGTTTAGGTTAAATTTACTATTTCTGGATTATGGGTTGAATTTGTTTCAAGGTATATTTAAGGTATTTATTTTTCTTTATACTCAACATCATTTGTCCTTGTACAGTCATGGCCAAAAGTTTTGAGAATGATTTAAATGTTAATATTTACAAAGTCTACTGCTTCAGTTTTTATAATGGCAATTTGCATATACTCCAGAATGTTATAAAGACAAATCTAGCAAGTGAAAATTTTGTCGAAAGATTACACTGATCAGTGAAATGAAAAAAAAAACTTAAAAATTTGAAAAAGCAAAATGTGTTTAGTTTCATTATTGAACCAAATTGTTACATATGTACAAAAAGTAAAATGTATACTGTTGTATATTCAACATTAATGAAAACAGCTGCTCTGCCATTATTAGTATTTTTGACTATGTTGTTGTAAATGAGTCTGATTCATCTGCTGTGTTTTCTCTACTGTTATTCTCAAGTTTTATATTTTCATTTCCAACCGTTGAGCATAATTTAGCCTTGTTGGATATTTCTGCATGGGGTGGCTTAAGACTTACCAGCAATTTGGTGATTCAGTCTAATTACATTCACAATTTATTTATTTTTTATGCTGCAATTTAGGATTTAAATATATATGCATATTTTAATACATGTGACTTATTACATTTCTGTGGTGTTTTAGGTTTTCTAAAGCTTTATCTGTCCGAAACATTTCAAAATCCTCAACATATCAAGATGTACTTCAGTCTAGAGAAATATCATGTTTTTGACGAATGGAGTTACGTGGATCAAAGAAGAGTGAACAGGTATTCTGTAGGCCAGTGGTTCCCAAACTTTTTGTCCTGCGCCCCCCCAGGGGTTTCCAAACATTTTCTGGGCCCCCACTATTGATTACAAATAGCTGTGTGGTTGAACGACGTGTGTTTGCGGGGGGATCGACTTTTAGGGGGGCAAAATGAATCTATGTAGCTGAACATAGACAACAACATAACCTACAAGCTACTTGTTAACAAGCTTAAGGTGCTGTATTGATATTAGCTAGTCATCATTTAGCTATCATTACCTGCATCCAACAGCTTTACTCAACTCAGTCGGTTAGTTTGGGGGAATAAACTGTGAAAAGTTCTTCTTCTTCTTCTTGGTTTTTATTGGCGGTTGGCAACAAACTTTCACTAGCATTACCGCCACTTACTGGTATGGAGTGTGGTTTGTGATGATCTATATACTTCACACCTAATCCCTATAATATTTCTGACTAAACATACACACTCACACACACACCTACTTATATAACGTTACTTTTATATAGCTTATATACCTCTCTTCCTTAATCTTTGCACATTCACAACTATCTTACTCTACTCAGATTCTATGAAATATCTTTATTTTTTTAAGAAACTGAATAATTATTTGAATATGTCTACTCCCCAAATCCCTCCTCAAAAAATCTGATAAATTAAATCTTTCTTTAATACCTTCACACTCTCTCAACATGCATCTTCTCTCATCTTCATATTTATAACACTCTAAAATAACATGCCCTATTGTTTCAAACTTCTCACAATAATCACACTTTCCAGTTTTATGCTTTTGTATTTTAAAAAGTGAATAATTAAGCCCTGTATGTCCAAACCTTAACCTTGTTATTATTCTTTCCTCCTTCCTGTTTCTTCTTCCCTTTCTTTTCCTTCCTACAAACTTTTGAATTTTATAAAACCATCTTCCTGTTAAACCTTCATCCCAGCTTCTCTGCCATATTTTCATCAGCTCCTCATTGATTTTACTTTTCACTTCAGATTTGCTTGTCCTAACAGTAAAACTAATAGGATTATGTTTGGCCTTCTTTGCCGTTTTATCAGCCCTCTCGTTACCTATTACCCCTATATGTCCTGGAACCCATACAAAAACGACTACTAACCCCATATTTTGTATTCTAAATAGAGTTTGATATATTTCTAATAAGATGTCCATCCTACAATCCATATTGTTATATGTTATGCTTATCAAAGCCGAGTTTGAATCGGAGCAAATTATTGCTTGCAGTGGTTTTACATCCTCTATCCATTGTAATGCCAATAGTATAGCTAACCATTCTCCTGTATAAATTGATAACCCATCCGTAATTCGCTTCCCTATTTACAAATTGAATTCTGGGATTGCAAATGCTATTCCTATTTTTCCGGCTTTTTTGATGCATCTGTAAGTTTGGACATGTCGATAATACTGATTTAAATGTGATTGCACTGAATATCTATCTACCACATTTGATTTGTCTTGTTTCTTTACCATTAATGATTTATCTACTATTGTTTCTGGTAGAATCCAGGGTGGTTTAATTGATATTGGATCTGTTTAACTAATTTCTAGAATATCCATTTTAAATTCCTTTATGTCCTTTTCAATTTTCCATCTATAACTTCTTTCTTTTCTTTTTCTCAACATGACTTTAAAATTTCCCGAGTTGGATGATCACATTTATTACCCATCAAATTTAACCAATAAATAATTCCTAGTTTAGTTCTCCTTAGATCTAATGGCATTTGTCCCGTTTCTATTTCTAATGCTGCTGTAGGTATTGTTTTGAATGCCCCAGTGCACAATCTTAATGCTTGATGTTGAATATTGTCTATAGTTATAATATAATATAGTTAAATTCCGTGAATGGATTTGACTACCTTACAAAATCCAAGAGCAGGTGAAGAAAACACTGAACCAACTATCAGAGTCTATAGAACATGGACAAAGGATGATATAAGGAGAGCAGTAGATGTAATGTTTTTTTTTTTAGTTTTTTTTAATCTCTCTCTTTCTCACTGATTATTTCTGTTTTTATTTTAATTATGTAAAGCACTTTGAAATGCCTTGCTGCTGAAATGTGCTATACAAATAAAATTTGATTTGATTTGATTTGATTTAATTTATCTAGATGAGTTTTAGCTGCTGAACTGTAAACTAAACAACCAAAATCAAAGTCAGATCTTATCATTCCTGTATAAAGCTGTTTTAACGATCGTCTGTCTGCCCCCATTCACTACCAGCCAAACACCTTAATATTTTCAACTTTCTCTTACATTTATCAACAATCTTTTGAATGTGAATATTCCATTTTAATTTTTCATCAAACCACAAACCTAAAAATTTTATACACTTTACCTGCTCTATTTTTTGATTATATGATTTAAATTCTATTACTTTGTTATTTTTTTTCTGAGAAAATATAATTACTTTTGTTTTATCCACTGGGAATTTAAATCCCCATTTCAGAGCCCACACCTCTATATCAATACTGACCTTTTGTAATTTCTATACTATAAACTCAATATTTTTCCCTCTTTTCCATATTGCTCCATCATCTGCAAAGAGTGAACAATCCATATCCTTTCCAATATTTTTGAATATGTCAATTATCATAAACGAAAACAATAATGGACTTATAATACTACCCTGTGGCGTTCCATTTTCCACTATATATTTATCTGAAACTATTTCTCCAATTCTTACCTGTAATTTCCTGTTTGTTAAAAAATCTTTAATCCATTCATATATTTTTCCTTTAATCCCCAATTTGTGTAACTTAATTAATAACCCCTCTACCAAATCATATCATATGCCTTTTCAATATCGAAAAATACTGCCACTACACTTTCTTTGTTACCTTGAGCTCTTCTAACTTCATGCTCAAGACATAATGTTGACTCATTGGTGCACTTCCCTTCACAAAAACCCCTTTGATAATTAAAAATATCAATTTTTATTTTAATAATACACTAATCTATCATTAATCATTTTTTTCCATTATTTTACATAAATTTGAAGTTAATCCTATTGGCCTAAAACTTTCTGGTTTTGAATGATCTTTTCCTGGTTTAGCTATTGGTACAATAATAGATTCCTTCCATAACTCTGGTAATTTTCCCTCCTCCCATATTTTATTGAATAATTGTAATATTATAGCTTTTGGCTTATCACTTAGTTGACTTATTCTATACCAAATTTTATCTTTACCTGGTGCTGTATTTTTTATTTTTTTAAGCACACAATTTAATTCCACTATGGTAAAATCAACATTCAAAAAATTATTTATTTCTTCGTCACTCTGTATTAAATTTTTATACTCAACAGTATTTTCTCTTCCTTTTCTTCCCTCTTTGCTAATGTTATTTGTGCTATGAATCTTACTAAATAATTTTGCCAATACCTCAGCTTTATCCTCATCTCTAATTATATCAACATTCTCTACTTTTAATACAGGATAGTCAAACTTGTTTTTCATACCATTCATTTTTTTAATTACTTTCCATATCTTTTCAATTTTTGTATCTCTCCCTATTGTATTACAAAAATTTCTCCAATAGTCTCACTTAGCTTTCTTTATAATCCTCCTTACTACCTGTGAAAAGTTCTTTGCGTTTTGCAGCCATGATTCTAACACACCTGCGTGTATTAGAAACCTCAGCAGGTCTCCTTCACTGCCGCACAGGTGTAAACCCAGTAGCTCTCATGTTTCGTTTAAAGGCAGCTTGGAAAAACAGGTTACCAAATGTTAACAACGGATTAAAGTTTCAACTACTGATAAAAGTGACAGAGGACACAGATATGGGAAGAGTGGAAGTCCCTACTGTATCAAATTGACATAGGAATAACAGAGTTGGCCGTTCTAAGGTAAAAACCCAGCGCATAGAGCGTTCATGTTGGGGTTTTCTTTGTTTGATTTTTTTCTTTTCAACCAGATGGCTTCCCGCGCCCCCCTGCAATGGCACGGCGCCCCAAAGTTTGGGAACCATTGCCTTAGGCAGAACAAAGGTAGGCCTCAATGTATTTTAAGCACACTATTGGGTTTTAAACAGGTAGAATTAGCCATCTTACTGTATGATATCAAACTTAAAGGAACCCATCCAAAAAATAAAACAATTAGGAAAGCAAAAGATTTTCTAAAAGGAAAGTGAGGACAGATTGGAAAAAGAAACGGTCAATTTTATTTTTATTTCATTTTCTTTCTTAAATTTGTGAAGTTAAAATAATCTAAGCAAATTTAGCTTAGGGACCCTTTATGTGTTGTTTTATTAAACCTTCAATTCCTTCACATATTTATTTTATCCTGACATATATTCTGACTATATAATTTAATTTAGAACCCCATATTGGGAAAATACTGACACAAGTTAACAGTGGTTATAATCTCTTAGTAAATGTATTTGAACAAAACAAGATGATCTGGAATTCAGAAGAGATTTATTATTTAGGGACTTTTACTTTACTGGACCCAGGGTCGCCATATAAGGGGGGAACGTTAGGACAATTCCAAGGGTTCCCACAATTTTTTTCCCATATAAATTGAAAAAAATGAAGACCTGTCAATTACAAAATTAATTATATTTTGTTTTCTAAAATTGTTTTCAGCAGAAAATATTAAATGTTACCCCTCAAAACCCAAAAAGCACACATTTGCTCTGAACACCCCCTGGATGAAATGGTTCATCCCTGCTTAGCGCTTCATGGTGACGGTGTTCAGCAGCAGTCAGCGCAAGACAAGAGCGACTGTGGCAGTTAGTGTGCTGCCAATAAAATGATAAAATCAGGTTTTCAAAAAAAATATAGAGAGAAATGGTAAGAGTATGTTAAGAAAATACATTTTAAATAATAAGCTAGTTTTAAAACTTAACATGTCTTGATTAAATTAGCCTAATAATAGTTTTAAAATTAATAACTTATTCTGGCCTATTGACCTTTGTTTTACTTGTAGTTACAGCAGATTCTTTTATCTGCCCTTTGTCTGTCTGGAAAACAAATCAGGAAAAAGTTCCAGCTTTTCACACTGATCTGTTAAAGCCATAAACCAGCAGGAGTTCAGGAGAAGCTCTGCTTCCACTTTATTTAGACAATGGGGCAAATGGCTTTAGGGAGAGGGTCAGAGACAGGTCCTGGTTAGATGAGCAAAGATATGCCTTATTTGAATAAATTAAATACAAGAATATAAAACTTTCTACACAGAGCAACAAATTAGATTTGCTCTTGCAATTCTCCAAAAACATCTTTGCTTTTTGATTGTCGTTTCCATCTTTTGTCTTTTTCTCTCTCTCAGGTAAATTCATGTGTCGTTTGTGCTCTGAGGTTTCTGATGTTTTGTGATGTGCTTTTCTGGTGATAGTATGCATCTGTCTTGAATAAATGCTGATTATTGTGATGCTGTTATCTCTGCGTGATCTCAGTCTTTGCGCACAGCATTTTCTGAATCTGGGCATAAGAGAGGATATAACGAGTCAAAAGGTTTTTAAAGTTCTAGAATTTTCCTCTCTTAATAAGAGTCAATTTGTAACCCAGTTTTTCTTTAATTTAATTTTTTGTCATGGTGCACAAGATTCCTGGCGCCACCCTTGACTAGACAACCCAACAATTAAGCCTTTAAAGTGTTTCATTAAAATATTTGTTAGTTTCACCTGTACAGACGACACCAGCATCTTTCCCATGTGTGCAGTTATGGATCCCAAATCCTTGATGATGACACTTTGTGAGTGAATCTTCATTTCCCAAACACGACACGTCATCAAGCCAGATTTGTCCTGTTCCTTCACCAAAGGTAGCATTACTGGTAGCAGACAGTGCTGTCCCACAGCCCATCTGTCTACAGACCACATGAGCATCTGTTAGGTCCCATCCATCACCACAGACTGTTCCCCAGACACCGTTGTGGTAGACTTCAACTCTTCCAGAACATTGTGTTGATCCATCACCAGCTAACCGGATACGCTCTAGAAGCAGAAGAAGAAACATAAAACAATATTTACCTTGATTTGAATTTCCTAAATTACAATAAAATTCAGTCAATGTTCCAATAAAATTATTTTCTATTTATAAAAAAACCCATTTTCTATAAAATGTTAACATATAAAACTACATTTTTCAAGAAAATGTTCTTTCCAGCAAGATAAAATGACTTAAATGGATACATTGATCAGTTATCTAAAAAGTTATAAACAATTCAAAATATATTTGGAGCTCCAATATTGAACCAAATTGTTACATATGTACAAAAAGTTAGATGTACAGGTTTGTCTGTCCCACATTAATGAAAGCAGCTGCTCTGTCATTAATAGTATTGAGGGGAAAGCTGGAATTTAGTCTGATTCATCTGCTGTTTTCTCTCCTGTTATTCATAAGGTTGATATTTTCATCTCCATCCTTTGAGCATAATTTAGCCTTGTTGGACATTTCTAGAATAACTAAATTGGTCTCTGTTGTGGGGTGGCTAAAAACATATCAGCAACTTGGTGATTCTGTCTTATTAAATTCATAAATCATTATTTTTTCATGCTGTAGTTTAGGATTTAAATGTGCATCTTTAAAGACTTGTAGCTCATAACATTTCTGTTGGCTCTTAGGTTTTCTAAAGACTTACCTCTCTGAAACATTTCAAAATTATGAACATAAGATGTGTTTCTGTCTAGAGAAATAGCCATGTGTTTGACTGATGGAGTTACATGGATCAGAGATATTTCTATGCTTTAATACTCCTGATCAGCTGATTGTAATTCAGCAAACACTTGTCAATTGAAATCTCCTGTGCTAAAGTAAGGTAACATCTAAAACATGCAGGCCAGTGTGCCTTGAGGACCAGGGTTAGGAAACACTGATCTAAACTAATTTAGCTCAGAGAGCACTTTCTCTGCTGTTTTAATAAACAGTGGATTCCTCCATAATATTTCTTTATCTACACCTATTATATTTCTTCAATGTGTATTTCATTTACAACATCAGAATTGTACAATATAACCAAAGTTAACATTGGTTAAAGACATTTTGTAACAACTAATGCAAACCTCTAAGTAATTGTGTTTGAACAAAACTTAAATGATCCTAAATCCAGATAGTGATTTTCTACTTCTGGACTTTTATTTTACTGGTTCACACAACCTTTAAGCCTTTGAACAATCAGTATATTTAATTAAAGATTTGTCAGTTTCACCTGAGCAGATGACACCAGCATCCCCCGAGTGTCCCCACCAGTATCCACAGCTATTGATCCCAAATCCTTGATGCCGACAGTGTGCAAGTGAAATTTCATTTCCCAAACACGACACGTAATCAAGCCAGATTTGTCCAGTTCCTTGACCAAAGCCAGTAAAATAGGGAGCACTCAGTGCTGGTCCACAGTCCAACTCTCTACAGACCACCTCAGCATCTGTTAAGTCCCATCCATAATGACAGACTGTTCCCCAGACACCGTCATGGTAGACTTCAACTCTTCCAGAACATCGTGTTGCTCCAGCACCAGCTAACCGGATATAGTCTAGAAGCAGAAGAAGAAACATTCACCAATATTTAGCTTGGATTTGAATTTTCTACATCACAATTACATTCAGTCACCACTAGCAAGATAAAATGACTTAAATGGATACACTGTTCAGTTATCTAAAAAGTTAGAAGCAATGCAAAATATGTTTGGAGCTCCATTATTGAACCAAATTGTTACATATGTACAAAAAGTAAGATGTACAGGTATGTCTATCCCACATTAATGAAAGTAGCTGCTCTGTCATTAATAGTATTGAGAGGAATGTTGGAATTTAGTCTGAGTCATCTGCTGTGTTTTCTCTCCTGTTATTCATAAGTTTGATATTTTCCTCTCCAACCTTTGAGCATAATTTAGCCGTGTTGGGCACTAATCAATAACTTGGTGATTTTGTCTTAGCACATTCCTAAATTATTATTCTTTCATGCTATAATTTAGAATTTAATTTGTGCCTTCAAATACTTGATTTGTTACAAAACATTTCAAAATCCTCAACATGTCAAGATGTACTTCACTCTAGAGAAAGTTATTTACTATTTGGGGACTTATATTTTACTGGTTCACAGAAAATTTAAGCCTTTAAACAATCAATATATTTAATTAAACATTTGTCAAGTTTCACCTGAGCAGATGACACCAGCATCTTTCCCATGTGCACAGTTATGGATCCCAAATCCTTGATGCTGACACTCTGCAAGTGAAGTTTCATTTCCCAAACACGACACGTCATCAAGCCAGATTTGTCCTGTTCCTTCACCAAAGGAGGCACTACTAGTAGCAGACAGTGCTGGTCCACAGCCCAACTGTCTACAGACCACATGAGCATCTGTTAAGCTCCATCCATCATCACAGACCGTTCCCCAGACGCCGTTGTGGTAGACTTCAACTCTTCCAGAACATCGTGTTGCTCCAGCACCAGCTAACCGGATACGCTCTTGAAGAAGAACAAACATAGAACAATGTTAACTCGGATTTGTTCACTTTTACATCTTCTACAACATAAAAATCAAAAATGTTTTAGACACGTAGCACCAACAGACGCAGCTACTGTATCTATTTGCTCTATGGTAGAAATATCTGACGAGGTAGCACATATAGTCAGAACACCAGGCCTGCCTGGATTAACAAATATCCAGCCTGTAAACCTGTGCAGTTTATGCTCCTAACATATTTGTTAGAATATATTCACCAAATCGTTTATTTGGACCCAATATTGTTTTTGGGTTTGGTTTTGTTTATTTCTGTCTTTCTGTTCCTCTTAGTTTATCAGGTATGCCCGAGTTCAGTTTTGTTTGATCATTTTTCATTAGTTTCCTGATTTGAGTTTACAGATTTTTATTAGACTCTGACACCGGTCATACAAGGACCTAAGAGCCCGTATCAAAGGGTCCGGTACCTCATTCTCCCAGAGAACCCCACACAAGACCCCCGAGGGACAAGGTCCAACGCCTTCTCCAAGTCCACAAAACACATGGAGACCGGTTGGGCAAATTCCCATGCACCCTCCAGGACCCTGCTGAGGGTGTAGAGCTGGTCCAGTGTTGCACAACCAGGACGAAAACCAAACTGCTCTTCCTGAATCCAAAGTTCGACTATCCAATGGACCCTCCTCCCCAGGACCACTGAATAGATCTTATAAGGGAGGCTTACGAGTGTGACCCCCCTGTAATTTGAGTACACTCTCCGGTCCCTCTTTTTGAACAGGGAACCACCACCCACCCTGGATTGGCATCCCCACTGCCAATCCAGGGAAACTACCCCCAATGTCCATGCAATATTGCAGAGTTGCGCCAGCAAACACAACCTTACAACATCCAGAGCCTTTAGAAACCCAGAACGAAACTCATCCACCCCAGTGGCCCTTCCACAGAGGAGCTTTCTAACCACCTCGGCGACCTCGTCCCCATAGATTGGAGAGCCCGACCCAGAGTCCCGAGGCTCAGTTTCCTCAATGGAAGGCATGTTGGTGGGATTTAGGACGTCTTTGAAGTATTCTGCCCACCCACCCACAATGTACTGAGTCGAGGTCAGCAACACACCATCCCCACTATAAACAGTGTTGTTGCTGCATGCGTCCCCCTCCTGAGATGCCGGATGGTGGACCAGAATGGCCTCACAGTCACGCAGAAGTCTTTCTCAATGGCTTCTCCAAATGCCATCCATGTCCGAGTTTTTGTCTCAGCAACCACTCGTTTCAGATGCCGCTTCGGCTGCCTGTGACCATCAGCTGCTTCTGGACTTCCACAGGCCAAAAAGGGCCGATAGGACTCCTTTTTCAGCCTGACAGCATGCCTCACCTAAGGTGTCTACCAACGGGTTCGAGGGTTGCCGCTGTGACATGTACCGACAACCTTGCGGCCACAGCTCCGATAAGCCGCATCAACAATGGAGGCACAGAACATGATCCACTCAGTCTTGATGTCCTCCATCACCCAACATGTCAAAGATCGGCTGGAGATGGGAGTAAAGCTCCGTCTCACATGGGACTCTGCTACACCTTCCCAACAGACCCTCACAACATTTGGGCCTCAAAGGGTTTCATGTAACTGAGGATCGGACCGCCAATGTCCACTCCCTCGGCTGTCGCCCAACACACAATGAACCTGACCACTTTGGCCTCTCTCACAGGTGGTGGTCCTGAGGGGAGCCATGTCTCCTCATCAGGTTGAGCCCGGCCTGGCTCCATGAGTAAGAGCCTGGCCACCAGGTGCTCGCCATTATACCCCCCTCCAGGCCTGGCTCCACAGTGGGGCACCGGTGACAGGCATCCGGCCGAGGGAACACCAAATCAAACGTTCTCATCCACCATAGGGGTCCTCAAGCTGTGCCTTGTCCCTCGGGGAGACCTGTGGGTGGTTCTCCGTACCAGGCCCTTTGATAAAGGATTTCATGTCCTTGTATGACTGGTGTCAGAGTCTAATAAAAATGTAGGACTTGTCTGCCTTGGTGACCCTACCAGGGGCATGCAGCCCTGACAGCATAAGTTCTAGGATCATTGGGACACTCAAACCTCTCCACCACAACAAGGCAGCCCAAGGAGAGGGTTGTCACCTTAATGTCAGGAACATTAAGGTACCACCCTTATAAAATCTTCTTGTAGAGTCCATCAGGTTGCTTCCACTGATACAAGATGTTTTGTTTAGGAATATGTCTCTTTACTACAAATAAGCTGAACATCTGAAGAAAGATGAGAAGTTTGTGGATTCTTTTAATTATTGTGTGTTATAAAGCATAAATGGTTTTTAACCATGTAATTTCACATTGCAAAGTATACGTACACCGTTGTCTCTGAACTTAGACTTGAAAACTCTCCATAAGAAGAAACAACCTGTGGCCCAATGAAATAAGTTAACATTTATCCCTTATTAATTCTTGTCTTTTTTCTTCCAATCAAGAGGATTTGTTTTTATTCCACAGCAATTTATTAAGTCTTGCATATTTCTACTTCCCTGCAGGCTGACTTGTTGTTCCTTAAAAAACAGAAATCCAAGGTTTCCTGCTAGAATTAACAGAAATGCCAGTATACTAAGAGTTGCATTTCAAAGTAGCAGAAAGCTAACACAAGTTAACATAGAGGTTAAAGAAATAGTGTAACAACCCATAACATTAATAATTATCTGAACAAAATGTTACGTGTCCCAAAAATGTGATTTACATTTTGGGACCAGTGTTTTAGATAACTTCAAACAACTCTCACTGGTGCTCAAAGAGGTTAAGTGATAAATATTTTCTGTAAAGACATTTATTTGAGAAATAAATGTCAGCTTCACCTGTGCAGATGACACCAGCATCTTGCCAGTGTCCACAGTAATTGAACCCAAATCTTTGATGCTGACACTTTGTAAGTGAAGTTTCATTTCCCAAACACGACATGTCATCGAGCCAGATTTGTCCAGTTCCTTCACCGAAGAAAGCATAATTGGTAGCAACCAGCGCCGTCCCACAGTCCAACTGTCTACAGACCACTTCGGCATCTGTTAAGTCCCATCCATTATCACAGACTGTTCCCCAGACACCATTGTGGTAGATTTCAACTCTTCCAGAACATTGTGTTGATCCAGCACCAGCTAACCGGATCTGGTCTGGAAGCAAAAGAAGAAACATAAAACAATATTTAGGTTGGATATACAATTCATAAAACACAAAATAAATTCACTCACCACCAACAAGAGAAAATGAGTCAAAAGAGTGCACTATTCAGTTTGCTGAGAAAAGACCACAAAAAGATTTAACCAAAAACTGTGTTTAATTGTTGAATCAAATTGTTATATATGTATAAAAGATAAAATACTGTATATTCTCCTGTCATTCTTATTGTTTTGGTGTATGTTGGAATTTATTCTGAATTATCTTCCATGTTCGACCCTATTGTTCACAAGCTAGATTTTTAATCTCTTTTCTTGATCACAACAAAAGCAAACTACTAAATAATTGTACTTGACAGAATATGATCTGGAATCCAGAAAGTGATTTTCTATTTGGGGACTTTTACTGATTCACACAACATTTAAGCCTTTAAACAATATCTTTACTTCATTAAATATGTGTTAGTTTCACCTGAACAGACGACACCAGCATCTTTCCCATGTGTGCAGTTATGGATCCCAAATCCTTGATGCTGACACTCTGTAAGTGAATCTTCATTTCCCACACATGACACGTCATCAAGCCAGATTTGTCCTGTTCCTTCACCATAGGTGGCATTACTGGTAGTAGACAGCGCTGGTCCACAGTCCAGCTCTCTACAGACCACCTCAGCATCTGTTAAGCTCCATCCATCATCACAGACCGTTCCCCAGACACCATTGTGGTAGACTTCAACTCTTCCAGAACATTGTGTTGATCCAGAACCAGCTAACCGGATCTGGTCTTGAAGCAGAAGAAGAAACATAAAACAATATTTAGTTTGAGTCTCCTAAAACACAAATCAATTCATCCTCATTTAAATAGAAAAAAACATGTTAATGTTTATGACAAAGTGGTTCAGTTTATGTTGACCACTTGTCCCTTATTTCTTCTCATTCACTTACTTTCTATATTTGGTTATAATGATTCATTTGAACATTGCAATTTTGCTTCACTTACTATCCCGGGTTTGTTTGTGTTAGCATTATGTTGCAGTGTCTATCTATGTATGTTTAGGTTAAATTTACTATTTCTGGATTATGGGTTGAATTTGTTTCAAGGTATATTTAAGGTATTTATTTTTCTTTATACTCAACATCATTTGTCCTTGTACAGTCATGGCCAAAAGTTTTGAGAATGATTTAAATGTTAATATTTACAAAGTCTACTGCTTCAGTTTTTATAATGGCAATTTGCATATACTCCAGAATGTTATAAAGACAAATCTAGCAAGTGAAAATTTTGTCGAAAGATTACACTGATCAGTGAAATGAAAAAAAAAACTTAAAAATTTGAAAAAGCAAAATGTGTTTAGTTTCATTATTGAACCAAATTGTTACATATGTACAAAAAGTAAAATGTATACTGTTGTATATTCAACATTAATGAAAACAGCTGCTGTGCCTTTATTAGTATTTTTGACTATTTTGTTGTAAGTGAGTCTGTGTTTTCTCAACTGTTATTGTCAAGTTTTATATTTTCATTTCCAACCGTTGAGCATAATTTAGCCTTGTTGGATATTTCTGCATGGGGTGGCTTAAGACTTACCAGTAATTTGGTGATTCAGTCTCATTACATTTGCAATTTATTTATTTTTTTATGCTGCAATTTAGGATTTAAATATATATGCATATCTTAATACATGTGACTCATTACATTTCTGTGGTGTTTTAGGTTTTCTAAAGCTTTAACTGTCCAAAACATTTCAAAACCCTCAACATATCAAGATGTACTTCAGTCTAGAGAAATATCATGTTTTTGACGAATGGAGTTACGTGGATCAAAGAAGTGTGAACAGGTATTCTTTAAGTAGAACAAAGGTAAGTCTCAATGTATTTTTCAGCACACTATTGGTTTTTAAAAAAGTAGAATTAGCCATCTTATTGTATGATATCTAACTTAAAGGAACCCATCCAAAAAATAAAACAATTAGGAAAGCCAAAGGTTTTCTAAAAGGAAAGTGAGGACAGATTGGAAAAAGCAACTGTCAATTTTATTTTTATTTCATTTTCTTTCTTAGATTTGTGAACATTTTTCATTTTTTCTCAATATGGTTGTGGTTGCAATTTAGTCTTAGTCAAAATTAGAACATTTTGTGGGGATGCCTGGGCTTACTATTCATATTTTTCTAAAACTCAAATTTGAAAAACTCCTAAATTAAATAAAATTACATTTAAATTCTAAAAAATTTTTAGGGATCCTTTATGTGTTGTTTTATTAAACCATCAATTCCTTCACATATTTATTTTATCCTGACATATATTTTGACTATATAATTTAATTTAGAACCCCATATTGGGAAAATACTGACACAAGTCAACAGTGGTTAAAATCTCCAAGTAAATGTATTTGAACAAAACAAGATGATCTGGAATCCAGAAGAGATTTATTATTTAGGGACTTTTACTTTACTGGACCCAGGGTCGCCATATAAAGAGGGAACGTTAGGACAATTCCAAGGGTTCCCACAATTTTTGTCCCATATAAATTGAAAAAAATGGGGACCTGTCAATTACAAAATTAATTATATTTTGTTTTCTAAAATTGGTTTAGCAGAAAATATTAAATGTTACCCCTCAAAACCCAAAAAGCACACATTTGCTCTGAACACCCCCTGGATGAAATAGTTCATCCCTGCTTAGCGCTTCATGGTGACGGTGTTCAGCAGCAGTCAGCGCAAGACAAGAGTGACTGTGGCAAATAGTGTGCTGCCAATAAAATGATAAAATCAGGTTTTCCAAAAAAAAAAAATAGAGAGAAAATGGTAAGAGTCTCAATTGTAACCCAGTTTTTCTTTAATTAAATGTTTTGTCATGGTGCACAAGATTCCTGGCGCCACCCTTGACTAGACAACCCAACAATTAAGCCTTTAAAGTGTTTCATTAAAATATTTGTTAGTTTCACCTGTACAGACGACACCAGCATCTTTCCCATGTGTGCAGTTATGGATCCCAAATCCTTGATGATGACACTTTGTGAGTGAATCTTCATTTCCCAAACACGACACGTCATCAAGCCAGATTTGTCCTGTTCCTTCACCAAAGGTAGCATTACTGGTAGCAGACATGCTGTCCCACAGCCCATCTGTCTACAGACCACATGAGCATCTGTTAGGTCCCATCCATCACCACAGACTGTTCCCCAGACACCGTTGTGGTAGACTTCAACTCTTCCAGAACATTGTGTTGATCCATCACCAGCTAACCGGATCGTCTGAAGCAGAAGAAGAAACATAAAACAATATTTACCTGATTTGAATTTCCTAAATTACAATAAAATCAGTCAATGTTCCAATAAAATTATTTTCTATTTATAAAAAAACCCATTTTCTATAAAATGTTTTTAACATATAAAACTACATTTTTCAAGAAAATGTTCTTTCCAGCAAGATAAAATGACTTAAATGGATACATTGATCAGTTATCTAAAAGGTTATAAACAACGCAAAATATATTTGGAGCTCCAATATTGAACCAATTGTTACATATGTACAAAAAGTTAGATGTACAGGTTTGTCTGTCCCCATTAATGAAAGTAGCTGCTCTGTCATTAATAGTATTGAGGGGAAAGCTGGAATTTAGTCTGATTCATCTGCTGTGTTTTCTCTCCTGTTATTCATAAGTTTGATATTTTCATCTCCATCCTTTGAGCATAATTTAGCCTTGTTGGACATTTCTAGAATAACTAAATTGGTCTCTGTTGTGGGTGCTAAAAACATATCAGCAACTTGGTGATTCTGTCTTATTAAATTCATAAATCATTATTTTTTCATGCTGTAGTTTAGGATTTAAATGTGCACTTTAAAGACTTGTAGCTCATAACATTTCTGTTGGCTCTTAGGTTTTCTAAAGACTTACCGCTCTGAAACATTTCAAAATTATGAACATAAGATGTGTTTCTGTCTAGAGAATAGCCATGTGTTTGACTGATGGAGTTACACGGATCAGAGATATTTCTATGCTTTAATACTCCTGATCAGCTGATTGTAATTCAGCAAACACTGTCAATTGAAATTCCTGTGCTAAAGTAGGTAACATCTAAAACATGCAGGCAGTGTGCCTTGAGGACCAGGGTTAGGAAACACTGATCTAAACTAATTTAGCTCAGAGAGCACTTTCTCTGCTGTTTATTAAACATAGATTCCTCCATAAATTTCTTATTACACCTATTATATTTCATCAATGTAATTTATTTAAACTCAGAATTGTACAACATAACCAAGTTAACATTGGTTAAAGACATTTTGTAACAACTAATGCAAACCTCTAAGTAATTGTGTTTGAACAAAACTTAATATGATCCTAAATCCAGATAGTGATTTTCTACTTCTGGACTTTTATTTTACTGGTTCACACAACCTTTAAGCCTTTGAACAATCAGTATATTTAATTAAAGATTTGTCAGTTTCACCTGAGCAGATGACACCAGCATCCCACCAGTGTCCGTGTCCACAGCTATGGATCCCAAATCCTTGATGCCGACAGTGTGCAAGTGAAATTTCATTTCCCAAACACGACACGTATTCAAGCCAGATTTGTCCAGTTCCTTGACCAAAGCCAGCAAAATAGGGAGCACTCAGTGCTGGTCCACAGTCCAACTCTCTACAGACCACCTCAGCATCTGTTAAGTCCCATCCATTATGACAGACCGTTCCCCAGACACCGTCATGGTAGACTTCAACTCTTCCAGAACATCGTGTTGCTCCAGCACCAGCTAACCGGATCTGGTCTAGAAGCAGAAGAAGAAACATTCACCAATATTTAGTCTGGATTTGAATTTTCTACATCACAATTACATTCAGTCACCACTTGCAAGATAAAATGACTTAAATGGATACACTGTTCAGTTATCTAAAAAGTTAGAAGCAATGCAAAATATGTTTGGAGCTCCATTATTGAACAAATTGTTACATATGTACAAAAAGTAAGATGTACAGGTTTGTCTATCCCACATTAATGAAAGTAGCTGCTCTGTCATTAATAGTATTGAGGGGAATGTTGGAATTTAGTCTGATTCATCTGCTGTGTTTTCTCTCCTGTTATTCATAAGTTTGTTATTTTCATCTCCAACCTTTGAGCATAATTTAGCCGTGTTGGGCACTAATCAATAACTTGGTGATTTTGTCTTAGCACATTCCTAAATTATTATTCTTTCATGCTGTAATTTAGAATTAATTTGTGCCTTCAAATACTTGATTTGTTACAAAACATTTCAAAATCCTCAACATGTCAAGATGTACTTCACTCTAGAGAAAGTTATTTACTATTGGGGACTTATATTTTACTGGTTCACACAAAATGTAAGCCTTTAAACAATAAACATATTTAATTAAACATTTGTCAAGTTTCACCTGAGCAGATGACACCAGCATCTTTTCCATGTGCACAGTTATGGATCCCAAATCCTTGATGCTGACACTCTGCAAGTGAAGTTTCATTTCCCAAACACGACACGTCATCAAGCCATATTTGTCCTGTTCCTTCACCAAAGGAGGCACTAGTAGTAGCAGACAGTGCTGGTCCACAGCCCAACTGTCTACAGACCACCTGAGCATCTGTTAAGCTCCATCCATCATCACAGACCGTTCCCCAGACGCCGTTGTGGTAGACTTCAACTCTTCCAGAACATCGTGTTGCTCCAGCACCAGCTAACCGGATACGCTCTTGAAGAAGAACAAACATAGAACAATGTTAACTCGGATTTGTTCACTTTTACATCTTCTACAACATAAAAATCAAAAATGTTTTAGACACGTAGCACCAACAGACGCAGCTACTGTATCTATTTGCTCTATGGTAGAAATATCTGACGAGGTAGCACATATAGTCAGAACACCAGGCCTGCCTGGATTAACAAATATCCAGCCTGTAAACCTGTGCAGTTTATGCTCCTAACATATTTGTTAGAATATATTCACCAAATCGTTTATTTGGACCCAATATTGTTTTTGGGTTTGGTTTTGTTTATTTCTGTCTTTCTGTTCCTCTTAGTTTATCAGGTATGCCCGAGTTCAGTTTTGTTTGATCATTTTTAATTAGTTTCCTGATTTGAGTTTACAGATTTTTATTAGACTCTGACACCGGTCATACAAGGACCTAAGAGCCCGTATCAAAGGGTCCGGTACCTCATTCTCCCAGAGAACCCCACACAAGACCCCCGAAGGACAAGGTCCAACGCCTTCTCCAAGTCCACAAAACACATGGACACCGGTTGGGCAAATTCCCATGCACCCTCCAGGACCCTGCTGAGGGTGTAGAGCTGGTCCAGTGTTGCACAACCAGGACGAAAACCAAACTGCTCTTCCTGAATCCAAAGTTCGACTATCCAATGGACCCTCCTCCCCAGGACCACTGAATAGATCTTATAAGGGAGGCTTACGAGTGTGACCCCCCTGTAATTTGAGTACACTCTCCGGTCCCTCTTTTTGAACAGGGAACCACCACCCACCCTGGATTGGCATCCCCACTGCCAATCCAGGGAAACTACCCCCAATGTCCATGCAATATTGCAGAGTTGCGCCAGCAAACACAACCTTACAACATCCAGAGCCTTAAGGAACCCAGAACGAAACTCATCCACCACAGTGGCCCTTCCACAGAGGAGCTTTCTAACCACCTCGGCGACCTCGTCCCCAGAGATTGGAGAGCCCGACCCAGAGTCCCCAGGCTCAGTTTCCTCAATGGAAGGCATGTTGGTGGGATTTAGGACGTCTTTGAAGTATTCTGCCCACCGATCCACAATGTCCCGAGTCGAGGTCAGCAGCACACCATTCCCACTATAAACAGTGTTGTTGCTGCACTGCGTCCCCCTCCTGTGACGACGGATGTTGGACCAGAATGGCCTCAAAGCCATGCAGAAGTCTTTCTCCATGGCGTCTCCAAACTCCTTCCATGTCAATGTTATTGCCTCAGCAACCACTCGTGCCAGATGCCTCTTCAGATGCCAGTGACCATCAGCTGCTTCTGGACTTCCACAGGCCAAAAAGGGCCAATAGGACTCCTTTTTCAGCCTGGCGGCATGTCTCACCGAAGGTGTCTACCAACGGGTTTGAGGGTTGCCGCTGTGACAGGCACCGACAACGTTGTGGCCACAGCTCCGATAAGCCGCATCAACAATGGAGGCACAGAACATGGTCCACTCAGACTTGATGTCCTCCATCTCACAATATGTCAAAGTTTGGCCAGAGATGGGAGTAAAGCTCCGTCTCACAGAAGACTCTACCATACGTTCCCAACAGACCCTCATAACATTTGGGCCTGACAGGTCTGACCGGTTTCCTCCATCACCACCAGAAATAACTCACCACCAGGTAGTGGTCAGTGGACAGCTCCACATCCGAGTGTCCAAGACATATGGCCACAGATATGATAAAAATAATGACAAAGTCAATCATCAAACTATGTCCAGCCCCTCTCAAGGAGACTGGCTCCAGAACCAGAGCCTTGCGTCGAGGTGATGCCGACTATTTCTAGTCGGATCCTCTCACCCTCGCACACTAGCTCTGGCTCTTTCCCTACCAGAGAAGCGACATTCCACATCCCAAGAGCTGGCTTCTGTAACTGGGGATCGGACTGCCAGGGTACCTTACTTTGTCTGCCGCCCAACACACAATGCACCCGACCCTTTGGGCCCTCTCACAGGTGGTGGGCCTGGGGTGTGCCATATCTCCTCTTCGGGTTGAGCCCGGCCGGGCTCCATGAGTAAGAGCCTGGCCACCAGGTGCTCACCATTATGCCTCCCTCCAGGCCTGGCTCTGCAGTGGGGCACCAGTGACCTGCATCTGGGCGAGGGAACACCAAATCCAACGTTCTCATCCACCATAGGGGTCCTCAGGCTGCGCCTTGTCCCTCGGGGAGGACTGTGGGTGGTTCTCCATACCAGGCCCTTTGATAAAGGCTGTCATGTCCTTGTATGACCGGTGTCAGAGTCTAATAAAAATGTAGGACTTTTCTGCCTTGGTGACCCTACCAGGGGCATGAATCCCCAGACAGCATAGCTTCTAGGATCATTGGGACACTCAAACCTCTCCACCACAATAAGGCAGCCCAAGGAGAGGGTTGTCACCTTAATGTCAGGAACATTAAGGTACCACCCTTATAAAATCTTCTTGTAAAGTCTAGCAGGTTGGCTCCACTGATACAAGATGTTTTGTTTAGGATTATGTCTCTTTACTACACATAAGCTGAACATCTGTAGAAAGATGAGAAGTTTGTGGATTCTTTTAATTATTGTGTGTTATAAAGCATAAATGGTTTTTAACCATGTCATTTCACATTGCAAAGTATACGTACACCGTTGTCTCTGAACTTAGACTTGAAAACTCTCCATAAGAAGAAATAACCTGTGGCCCAATGAAATAAGTTAACATTTATCCCTTATTAATTCTTGTCTTTTTTCTTCCAATCAAGCGGATTTGTTTTTTATTCCACAGCAATTTATTGAGTCTTGCATATTTCTACTTCCCTGCAGGCTGACTTGTTGTTCCAGAAAAACAGAAATCCACGGTTTCCTGCTAGAATGACCAGGAATGCCAGTATACTAAGAGTTGCATTTCAAAGTAGCAGAAAGCTAACACAAGTTAACATAGTGGTTAAAGAAATAGTGTAACAACCCATAACATTAATAATTATCTGAAGAAATTGTTAAGTGTCCCAAAAAAGTGGTTTACAGTTTTGGGACCAGTGTTTTAGATAACTTCAAACAACTCTCACTGGTGCACAAAGAGGTTAAGTGATAAATATTTTCTGTAAAGACATTTATTTGAGAAATAAATGTCAGCTTCACCTGTGCAGATGACACCAGCATCTTGCCAGTGTCCACAGTAATTGAACCCAAATCTTTGATGCTGACACTTTGTAAGTGAAGTTTCATTTCCCAAACACGACATGTCATCGAGCCAGATTTGTCCAGTTCCTTCACCGAAGAAAGCATAATTAGTAGCAACCAGCGCCGTCCCACAGTCCAACTGTCTACAGACCACTTCGGCATCTGTTAAGTCCCATCCATTATGACAGACTGTTCCCCAGACACCATTGTGGTAGATTTCAACTCTTCCAGAACATTGTGTTGATTCAGCACCAGCTAACCGGATCTGGTCTAGAAGCAGAGGAAGAAACATAAAACAATATTTAGCTTTGATATACAATTCATAAAACACAAAATAAATTCACTCACCACCAACAAGAGAAAATGAGTCAAAAGAGTGCACTATTCAGTTAGCTGAGAAAACACCACAAAAAGATTTAACCAACAACTGTGTTTAATTGTTGAATCAAATTAAACACAGTTTTTGGTTTATATGTATATCTTTTATACATATAAAAGATATATTGTATCTTTTATATGTATAAAAGATACAATATATTCTGCTGTCATTCTTATTGTTTTGGTGTATGTTGGAATTTAGTCAGATTCATCTGCTGTGTTCCCCCCTATTGTTCACAAGTTAGATTTTTTTCATCTCTTTTCTTGATCACAACTAAAGCAAACTACTAAATAATTGTATTTGACAGAACAATATGATCTGGAATCCAGAAAGTGATTTTCTATTTGGGGACTTTTATTTTACTGATTCACACAACATTTAAGCCTTTAAACAATATCTTTACTTCATTAAATATTTGTTAGTTTCACCTGAACAGACGACACCAGCATCTTTCCCATGTGTGCAGTTATGGATCCCAAATCCTTGATGCTGACACTCTGTAAGTGAATCTTCATTTCCCAAACACGACACGTCATCAAGCCAGATTTGTCCTGTTCCTTCACCAAAGGTGGCATTACTGGTAGCAGACAGCGCTGGTCCACAGTCCAGCTCTCTACAGACCACCTCAGCATCTGTTAAGTCCCATCCATCATCACAGACCGTTCCCCAGACACTGTTGTGGTAGACTTCAACTCTTCCAGAACATTGTGTTGATCCATCACCAGCTAACCGGATCTGGTCTTGAAGCAGAAGAATAAACATAAAACAATATTTAGTTTGAGTCTCCTGAAGCACAAATCAATTCATCCTCATTTAAATAGAAAAAAACATGTTAATGTTTATAAAAAACTATTTTGTAGCAAGTGAAAATTTTGTCCAAAGATTACACTGATCAGTGAAATGAAAAAAACACTTAAAAATTTGAAAAAGCAAAATGTGTTTAGAGCTTCATTATTAAACCAAAGTGTTACATATGTACAAAAAGTAAAATGTATACTGTTGTATAGCTATTCAACATTAATGAAAACAGCTGCTTTGGCGTTATTAGTATATTTGACTATGTTGTTGTAAGCGAGTCTGATTCATCTGCTGTGTTTTCTCTACTGTAATTCTCAAGTTTTATATTTTCATTTCCAACCGTTGAGCATAATTTAGCCTTGTTGGATATTTCTGCATGGGGTGGCTTAAGACTTACCAGCAATTTGGTGATTCAGTCTAATTACATTCACAATTTATTTATTTTTTATGCTGCAATTTAGGATTTAAATATATATGCATATTTTAATACATGTGACTCATTACATTTCTGTGGTGTCTTAGGTTTTCTAAAGCTTTATCTGTCCGAAACATTTCAAAACCCTCAACATATCAAGATGTACTTCAGTCTAGAGAAATATCATGTTTTTGACGAATGGAGTTACGTGGATCAAAGAAGAGTGAACAGGTATTCTGTAGGCCAATGGTTCCCAAACTTTTTGTCCTGCGCCCCACCAGGGGTTTCCAAACATTTTCTGGGCCCCCACTATTGATTACAAATAGCTGTGTGGTTGAACGACGTGTGTTTGCGGGGGGATCGACTTTTAGGGGGGCAAAATGAATCTATGTAGCTGAACATAGACAACAACATAACCTACAAGCTACTTGTTAACAAGCTTAAGGTGCTGTATTGATATTAGCTAGTCATCATTTAGCTATCATTAGCTGCATCCAACAGCTTTACTCAACTCAGTCGGTTATCTTTATTTTTTTAAGAAACCGAATAATTATTTGAATATGTCTACTCCCCAAATCCCTCCTCAAAAAATCTGATAAATTTAATCTTTCTTTAATACCTTCACACTCTCTCAATAGGCATCTTCATATTTATAACACTCTAAAATAACATGCCCTATTGTTTCAAACTTCTCACAATAATCACACTTTCCAGTTTTATGCTTTTGTATTTTAAAAAGTGAATAATTAAGCCCTGTATGTCCAAACCTTAACCTTGTTATTATTCTTTCCTCCTTCCTGTTTCTTCTTCCCTTTCTTTTCCTTCCTACAAACTTTTGAATTTTATAAAACCATCTTCCTGTTAAACCTTCATCCCAGCTTCTCTGCCATATTTTCATCAGCTCCTCATTGATTTTACTTTTCACTTCAGATTTGCTTGTCCTAACAGTAAAACTAATAGGATTATGTTTGGCCTTCTTTGCCGTTTTATCAGCCCTCTCGTTACCTATTACCCCTATATGTCCTGGAACCCATACAAAAACGACTACTAACCCCATATTTTGTATTCTAAATAGAGTTTGATATATTTCTAATAAGATGTCCATCCTACAATCCATATTGTTATATGTTATGCTTATCAAAGCCGAGTTTGAATCGGAGCAAATTATTGCTTGCAGTGGTTTTACATCCTCTATCCATTGTAATGCCAATAGTATAGCTAACCATTCTCCTGTATAAATTGATAACCCATCCGTAATTCGCTTCCCTATTTACAAATTGAATTCTGGGATTGCAAATGCTATTCCTATTTTTCCGGCTTTTTTGATGCATCTGTAAGTTTGGACATGTCGATAATACTGATTTAAATGTGATTGCACTGAATATCTATCTACCACATTTGATTTGTCTTGTTTCTTTACCATTAATGATTTATCTACTATTGTTTCTGGTAGAATCCAGGGTGGTATAATTGATATTGGATCTGTTTAACTAATTTCTAGAATATCAATTTTAAATTCCTTTATGTTCTTTTCAATTTTCAATCTATAACTTCTTTCTTTTCCTTTTCCCAACATGACTTTAAAATGTCCCGAGTTGGATGATCACATTTATTACCCATCAAATTTAACCAATAATTAATTCCTAGTTTAGTTCTCCTTAGATCTAATGGCATTTCTCCCGTTTCTATTTCTAATGCTGCTGTAGGTATTGTTTTGAATGCCCCAGTGCACAATCTTCATGCTTGATGTTGAATATTGTCCAATTTATCTAGATGAGTTTTAGCTGCTGAACTGTAAACTAAACAACCAAAATCAAAGTCAGATCTTATCATTCCTGTATAAAGCTGTTTTAACGATCGTCTGTCTGCCCCCATTCACTACCAGCCAAACACCTTAATATTTTCAACTTTCTCTTACATTTATCAACAATCTTTTGAATGTGAATATTCCATTTTAATTTTTCATCAAACCACAAACCTAAAACTTTTATACACTTTACCTGCTCTATTTTTTGATTATATAATTTAAATTCTATTACTTTGTTGTTTTTTTTCTGAGAAAATATAATTACTTTTGTTTTATCCACTGAGAATTTAAATCCCCATTTCAGAGCCCACACCTCTATACTGACCTTTTGTAATTTCTTTACTATAAACTCAATATTTTTTTCCATATTGCTCCATCATCTGCAAAGAGTGAACAATCCATATCCTTTCCAATATTTTTGAATATGTCAATTATCATAACCGAAAACAATAATGGACTTATAATACTACCCTGTGGCGTTCCATTTTCCACTATATATTTATCTGAAACTATTTCTCCAATTCTTACCTGTAATTTCCTGTTTGTTAAAAAATCTTTAATCCATTCATATATTTTTCCTTTAATCCCCAATTTGTGTAACTTAATTAATAACCCCTCTACCACATCATATCATATGCCTTTTCAATATCGAAAAATACTGCCACTACACTTTCTTTGTTTACTTGAGCTCTTCTAACTAACTTCATGCTCAAGACATAATGTTGACTCATTGGTGCACTTCCCTTCACAAAAACCCCTTTGATAATTAAAAATATCCATTTTATTTAAATAATACACTAATCTATTATTAATCATTTTTTCCATTATTTTACATAAGTTTGAAGTTAATCCTATTGGCCTATAACTTTCTGGTTTTGAATGATCTTTTCCTGGTTTAGCTATTGGTACAATAATAGATTCCTTCCATAACTGGTAATTTTCCCTCCTCCCATATTTTATTGAATAATTGTAATATTATAGCTTTTGGCTTATCACTTAGTTGACTTATTCTATACCAAATTTTATCTTTACCTGGTGCTGTATTTTTATTTTTTTAAGCACACAATTTAATTCCACTATGGTAAAATCAACATTGAAAAAATTATTTATTTCTTCGTCACTCTGTATTAAATTTTTATACTCAACAGTATTTTCTCTTCCTTTTCTTCCCTCTTCACTAATGTTATTTGTGCTATGAATCTTACTAAATAATTTTGCCAATACCTCAGCTTTATCCTCATCTCCAATTATATCAACATTCTCTACTTTTAATACAGGATAATCAAACTTGTTTTTAATACCATTCATTTTTTAATTACTTTCCATATCTTTTCAATTTTTGTATCTCTCTCTATTGTATTACACTTAGCTTTCTTTATAATCCTCCTTACTACCTGTGAAAAGTTCTTTGCGTTTTGCAGCCATGATTCTAACACACCTGTGTGTATTAGAAACCCCAGCAGGTCTCCTTCACTGCCGCACAGGTGTAAACCCAGTAGCTCTCATGTTTCGTTTAAAGGCAGCTTGGAAAAACAGGTTACCAAATGTTAACAACGGATTAAAGTTTCAACTGCTGATAAAAGTGACAGAGGACACAGATATGGGAAGAGTGAAGTCCCTACTGTATCAAATTGACATAGGAATAACAGAGTTGGCCATTCTAAGGTAAAAACCCAGCGCATACAGCGTTCTTGTTTGGGTTTTCTTTGTTTGATTTTTTTCTTTTCAACCAGATGGTTCGCGCCCCCCTGCAATGGCACGGCGCCCCAAAGTTTGGGAACCATTGCCTTAGGCAGAACAAAGGTAGGCCTCAATGTATTTTTAAGCACACTATTGGGTTTTAAACAGGTAGAATTAGCCATCTTACTGTATGATATCAAACTTAAAGGAACCCATCCAAAAAATAAAACAATTAGGAAAGCAAAAGGTTTTCTAAAAGGAAAGTGAGGACAGATTGGAAAAAGAAACGGTCAATTTTATTTTTATTTCATTTTCTTTCTTAAATTTGTGAAGTTAAATAAATCTAAGCAAATTTAGCTTAGGGACCCTTTATGTGTTGTTTTATTGAACCTTCAATTCCTTCACATATTTATTTTATCCTGACATATATTCTGACTATATAATTTAATTTAGAACCCCATATTGGGAAAATACTGACACAAGTTAACAGTGGTTATAATCTCTTAGTAAATGTATTTGAACAAAACAAGATGATCTGGAATTCAGAAGAGATTTATTATTTAGGGACTTTTACTTTACTGGACCCAGGGTCGCCATATAAGGGGGGAACGTTAGGACAATCCCAAGGGTTCCCACAATTTTTTTCCCATATAAATTGAAAAAAATGAAGACCTGTCAATTACAAAATTAATTATATTTTGTTTTCTATAATTATTTTTAGCAGAAAATATTAAATGTTACCCCTCAAAACCCAAAAGCACACATTTGCTCTGAACACCCCCTGGATGAAATGGTTCATCCCTGCTTAGGGCTTCATGGTGACGGTGTTCAGCAGCAGTCAGCGCAAGACAAGAACGACTGTGACAGTTAGTGTGTGCCAATGAAATGATAAATCAGGTTTTCAAAAAATAGAGACAGAAAATGGTAAGACTATGTTAAGAAAATACATTTAAAATAAACTAGTTTTAAAACTTAACATGTCTTGATTAAAATAGCCTAATTATAGTTTTAACATTAACTTATTCTGGCCTATTGACCTTTGTTTTACTTGTAGTTACAGCAGATTCTTTTATCTGCCCTTTGTCTGTCTGGAAAACAAATCAGGAAAAAGTTCCAGCTTTTCACACTGATCTGTTAAAGCCATAAACCAGCAGGAGTTCAGGAGAAGCTCTGCTTCCACTTTATTTAGACAATGGGGCAAATGGCTTTAGGGAGAGGGTCAGAGACAGGTCCTGGTTAGATGAGCAAAGATATGCCTTATTTGAATAAATTAAATACAAGAATATAAAACTTTCTACACAGAGCAACAAATTAGATTTGCTCTTGCAATTCTCCAAAAACATCTTTGCTTTTTGTTTGTCGTTTCCATCTTTTCTTTTTCCTTTCTCAGGAAAATTCATGTGTCGTTTGTGCTCTGAGGTTTCTTATGTTTTGTGATGTGCTTTTCTGGTGATAGTATGCATCTGTCTTGAATAAATGCTGATTATTGTGATGCTGTTATCTCTGCGTGATCTCAGTCTTTGCTCACAGCATTTTCTGAATCTGGGCATAAGAGAGGATATAACGAGTCAAAAGGTTTTAAAGCTCTAGAATTTTCCTCTCTTAAGAGTCAATTTGTAACCCAGTTTTTCTTTAATTTAATTTTTTGTCATGGTGCACAAGATTCCTGGCGCCACCCTTGACTAGACAACCCAACATTTAAGCCTTTAAAGTGTTTCATTAAAATATTTGTTAGTTTCACCTGTACAGACGACACCAGCATCTTTCCCATGTGTGCAGTTATGGATCCCAAATCCTTGATGATGACACTTTGTGAGTGAATCTTCATTTCCCAAACACGACACGTCATCAAACCAGATTTGTCCTGTTCCTTCACCAAAGGTAGCATTACTGGTAGCAGACAGCGCTGGTCCACAGCCCATCTGTCTACAGACCACATGAGCATCTGTTAGGTCCCATCCATCACCACAGACTGTTCCCCAGACACCGTTGTGGTAGACTTCAACTCTTCCAGAACATTGTGTTGATCCAGCACCAGCTAACCGGATACGCTCTAGAAGCAGAAGAAGAAACATAAAACAATATTTACCTTGATTTGAATTTCCTAAATTACAATAAAATCAGTCAATGTTCCAATAAAATTATTTTCTAAATTTTTTCTAAATGTTAAACAAACCCATTTTCTCTAAAATGTTTTTAACATATAAAACTACATTTTTCAAGAAAATGTTCTTTCCAGCAAGATAAAATGACTTAAATGGATACATTGATCAGTTATCTAAAAAGTTATAAACAACGCAAAATATATTTGGAGCTCCAATATTGAACCACATTGTTACATATGTACAAAAAGTAAGATGTACAGGTTTGTCTGTCCCACATTAATGAAAGCAGCTGCTCTGTCATTAATAGTATTGGGGGAAAGTTGGAATTTAGTCTGATTCATCTGCTGTTTTCTCTCCTGTTATTCATAAGGTTGATATTTTCATCTCCATCCTTTGAGCATAATTTAGCCTTGTTGGACATTTCTAGAATAACTAAATTGGTCTCTGTTGTGGGGTGGCTAAAAACATATCAGCAACTTGGTGATTCTGTCTTATTAAATTCATAAATCATTATTTTTTCATGCTGTAGTTTAGGATTTAAATGTGCATCTTTAAAGACTTGTAGCTCATAACATTTCTGTTGGCTCTTAGGTTTTCTAAAGACTTACCTCTCTGAAACATTTCAAAATTATGAACATAAGATGTGTTTCTGTCTAGAGAAATAGCCATGTGTTTGACTGATGGAGTTACATGGATCAGAGATATTTCTATGCTTTAATACTCCTGATCAGCTGATTGTAATTCAGCAAACACTTGTCAATTGAAATCCCCTGTGCTAAAGTAAGGTAACATCTAAAACATGCAGGCCAGTGTGCCTTGAGGACCAGGGTTAGGAAACACTGATCTAAACTAATTTAGCTCAGAGAGCACTTTCTCTGCTGTTTCATTAAACAATAGATTCCTCCATAATATTTCTTTATCTACACCTATTATATTTCATCAATGTACATTTAATTTATAACCTCAGAATTGTACAATATAACCCAAGTTAACATTGGTTAAAGACATTTTGTAACAACTAATGCAAACCTCTAAGTAATTGTGTTTGAACAAAACTTAAATGATCCTAAATCCAGATAGTGATTTTCTACTTCTGGACTTTTATTTTACTGGTTCACACAACCTTTAAGTCTTTGAACAATCAGTATATTTAATTAAAGATTTGTCAGTTTCACCTGAGCAGATGACACTAGCATCCCCCCTGTGTCCCTCCCAGTATCCACAGCTATTGATCCCAAATCCTTGATGCCGACAGTGTGCAAGTGAAATTTCATTTCCCAAACACGACACGTAATCAAGCCAGATTTGTCCAGTTCCTTGACCAAAGCCAGCAAAATAGGGAGCACTCAGTGCTGGTCCACAGTCCAACTCTCTACAGACCACCTCAGCATCTGTTAAGTCCCATCCATTATGACAGACCGTTCCCCAGACACCGTCATGGTAGACTTCAACTCTTCCAGAACATCGTGTTGCTCCAGCACCAGCTAACCGGATATAGTCTAGAAGCAGAAGAAGAAACATTCACCAATATTTAGTCTGGATTTGAATTTTCTACATCACAATTACATTCAGTCACCACTAGCAAGATAAAATGACTTAAATGGATACACTGTTCAGTTATCTGAACAAAATAAACAAAAAGTTAGAAGCAATGCAAAATATGTTTGGAGCTCCATTATTGAACCAAATTGTTACATATGTACAAAAGGTAAGATGTACAGGTTTGTCTATCCCACATTAATGAAAGTAGCTGCTCTGTCATTAATAGTATTGAGGGGAATGTTGGAATTTAGTCTGAGTCATTTGCTGTGTTTTCTCTCCTGTTATTCATAAGTTTGATATTTTCATCTCCAACCTTTGAGCATAATTTAGCCGTGTTGGGCATTTTTACGTTAGCTAAAATCCTCTGGTGTGGGCTGGCTAAACACTTATCAATAACTTGGTGATTCTGTCTTAGCACATTCCTAAATTATTATTCTTTCATGCTATAATTTAGAATTTAATTTGTGCCTTCAAATACTTGATTTGTTACAAAACATTTCAAAATCCTCAACATGTCAAGATGTACTTCACTCTAGAGAAATATGCACGTTTTTGACAAATGGAGTTGCATCTAATTGTGTAATATTAACTTACAGCAACCCATTAAAATGGTTGCAATATTGGGGCTGCACAGTGGTGCAGTTAGTAGCACTGCTGCCTTGCAGTAGGAAGGTCCTGGGTTCAATTCCCAGCTTGGGGTCTTTCTGCATGGAGTTTGCATGTTTTCCCTGTGCATATGTGGGTTCTCTGGTTTCCTCCCACAGTCCTAAGACAGACTGTCGGGTTTATTGGTCTCTCTAAATTCTCCCTAGCTGCGTGTGCATGGTTGTTTGTCCTGTTGACAGACTGGCGACCTGTCCAGGATGTACCCCGCCTCACCCCCAGAACGTTAGCTGGAAATAGGCACCAGCACCTCCCAACCTCACTAGGGACAAGGTGTACAGGTTGCAATATTGTCTTGTGTGAATATTTTTATGCAGTTTGGAGAAATTTCAAAGCACTTTTCAAAGTTGAATTTCATTCACTTAAGTCCAAATTGACATATTAGATATTGATATCTTCCTAAAACTCCAAATGTGCCAAACTGCTGCATGAAAAAATGCAGAATAATCTAAATAGCTGTTTCATTAAACATTGAATTCCCTTATTAATTCAGTTTTTATTGATTATATTCATTCGATATGCATTTAATTGATGCCCTAACCTCACAATTGGAGAATACCAACACAAGTTAATATTGGTTAAATACATTTTATAACAACTACAGCAAACTACTAAATAATTGTGTTTGAACAAAACCTAATGTGATCCTGAATCCAGAAAGTTATTTACTATTTGGGGACTTATATTTTACTGGTTCACAGAAAATTTAAGCCTTTAAACAATCAATATATTTAATTAACATTGTCAAGTTTCACCTGTACAGACGACACCAGCATCTTTTCCATGTGCACAGTTATGGATCCCAATCCTTGATGCTGACACTCTGCAAGTGAAGTTTCATTTCCCAACACGACACGTCATCAAGCCAGATTTGTCCTGTTCCTTCACCAAAGGTGGCATTACTAGTAGCAGACAGTGCTGGTCCACAGCCCAACTGTCTACAGACCACTTGAGCATCTGTTAAGCTCCATCCATCATCACAGACCGTTCCCCAGACGCCGTTGTGGTAGACTTCAACTCTTCCAGAACATCGTGTTGATCCAGCACCAGCTAACCGGATACGCTCTTGAAGAAGAACAAACATAGAACAATGTTAACTCGGATTTGTTCACTTTTACATCTTCTGAAACATAAAAATCATAAAAATGTTTTAGATACGTAGCACCGACAGACACAGCTATCCATTTGCTCTATGGTAGAAATATCTGACGAGGTAGCACATATAGTCAGAACACCAGGCCCGCCTGGATTAACAAATATCCAGCCTGCAAACCTGTGCAGTTTTTAGCAGTCAGTTTATGCTCCTAACATATTTGTTAGAATATATTCACCAAATCGTTTATTTGGACCCAATATTATTTTCGGGTTTGGTTTTGTTTATTTCTATTTTTCTGTTCCCCTTAGTTTAGTTTTGTTTGATCATTCTTCATTAGTTTCCTGATTTGAGTTTACTGATTTTTATTAGGTCCTTGTATGACCGGTGTCAGAGTCTAAGAGCCCGTATCAAAGGGTCCGGTACCTCATTCTCCCAGAGAACCCCACACAAGACCCCCGAGGGACAAGGTCCAACGCCTTCTCCAAGTCCACAAAACACATGGAGACCGGTTGGGCGAATTCCCATGCACCCTCCAGGACCCTGCTGAGGGTGTAAAGCTGGTCCAGTGTTGCACAACCAGGATGAAAGCCACACTGCTCTTCCTGAATCCAAAGTTCCACTATCCAATGGACCCTCCTCTCCAGGACCACTGAATAGATCTTATAAGGGAGGCTTACGAGTGTGACCCCCAGTAATTTCAGTACACTCTCCAGTCCCTCTTTTTGATAAGGGAACCCCACCCACCTGGATTGGAACCCCCACTGCCAATCCAGGGGAACTACCCCCGATGTCAATGCAATATTGCAGAGTTGCGTCAGCAAACACAACCTTACAACATCCAGAGCCTTAAGGAACCCAGAACCAATCTCATCCACCCCAGTGGCCCTTCCACAGAGGAGCTTTTTAACCACCTCGGCGACCTCGTCCCCAGAGATTGGAGAGCCCGACCCAGAGTCCCCAGGCTCAGTTTCCTCAATGGAAGGCATGTTGGTGGGATTTAGGAGGTCTTTGAACTATTCTGCCCACCGATCCACAATGTCCCGAGTCGAGGTCAGCAGCACACCATTCCCACTATAAACAGTGTTGTTGCTGCACTGCGTCCCCCTCCTGTGACGACGGATGTTGGACCAGAATGGCCTCAAAGCCATGCAGAAGTCTTTCTCCATGGCGTCTCCAAACTCCTTCCATGTCAATGTTATTGCCTCAGCAACCACTCGTGCCAGATGCCTCTTCAGATGCCAGTGACCATCAGCTGCTTCTGGACTTCCACAGGCCAAAAAGGGCCGATAGGACTCCTTTTTCAGCCTGGCGGCATGTCTCACCGAAGGTGTCTACTAATGGGTTTGAGGGTTGCCGCTGTGACAGGCACCGACAATGTTGCGGGCACAGCTCCGATAAGCCGCATCTACAATGGAGGCACAGAACATGGTCCACTCAGACTCGATGTCCTCCATGAGTAAGAGACTGGCCACCAGGTGCTCGCCATCATGCCTCCCTCCAGACCTGGCTCTGCAGTGTGGCACCAGTGACCTGCAACTGGGCGAGGGAACACAAATCCAACGTTCTCATCCGCCATAGGGGTCCTCATGCTGCGCCTTGTCCCTCGGGAGGACTGTGGGTGGTTCTCCGTACCAGGCCCTTTGATAAAGGCTGTCATGTCCTTGTATGACCGGTGTCAGAGTCTAATAAAAATGTAGGACTTTTCTGCCTTGGTGACCCTACCAGGGGCATGAATCCCCAGACAGCATAGCTTCTAGGATCATTGGGACACTCAAACCTCTCCACCACAACAAGGCAGCCCAAGGAGAGGGTTGTCACCTTAATGTCAGGAACATTAAGGTACCATCCTTATAAAATCTTCTTGTAGAGTCTATCAGGTTGCCTCCACTAATACAAGATGTTTTGTTTAGGAATATGTCTCTTTACTACAAATAAGCTGAACATCTGTAGAAAGATGAGCAGTTTGTGGATTCTTTTAATTATTGTGTGTTATAAAGCATAAATGGTTTTTAACCATGTAATTTCACATTGCAAAGTATATGTACACCGTTGTCTCTGAACTTAGACTTGAAACTCTCCATAAGAAGAAACAACCTGTGGCCCAATGAAATAAGTTAACATTTATCCCTTATTAATTCTTGTCTTTTTTCTTCCAATCAAGAGGATTTGTTTTTTTATTCCACAGCAATTTATTAAGTCTTGCATATTTCTGACTTGTTGTTCCTGAAAAACAGAAATCCCTGGTTTCCTGCTAGAATGACCAGGAATGCCAGTATACTAAGAGTTGCATTTCAAAGTAGCAGAAAGCTAACACAAGTTAACATAGAGGTTAAAGAAATAGTGTAACAACCCATAACATTAATAATTATCTGAAGAAATTGTTAAGTGACCTAAAAAAGTGGTTTACAGTTTTGGGACCAGTGTTTTAGATAACTTCAAACAACTCTCACTGGTGCACAAAGAGGTTAAGTGATAAATATTTTCTATAAAGACATTTGTTTGAGAAATAAATGTCAGCTTCACCTGTGCAGATGACACCAGCATCTTGGCCGTGTCCACAGTAATTGAACCCAAATCTTTGATGCCGACACTTTGTAAGTGAAGTTTCATTTCCCAAACACGACATGTCATCGAGCCAGATTTGTCCAGTTCCTTGACCGAAGAAAGCATAATTGGTAGCAACCAGCGCCGTCCCACAGTCCAACTGTCTACAGACCACTTCGGCATCTGTTAAGTCCCATCCATTATGACAGACTGTTCCCCAGACACCATTGTGGTAGACTTCAACTCTTCCAGAACATTGTGTTGATCCAGCACCAGCTAACCGGATCTGGTCTAGAAGCAGAAGAATAAACATAAACAATATTTAGCTTTGATATACAATTCATAAAACACAAAATAAATTCACTCACCACCAACAAGAGAAAATGAGTCAAAAGAGTGCACTATTCAGTTTGCTGAGAAACACCACAAAAAGATTTAACCAAAAACTGTGTTTAATTGTTGAATCAAATTAAACACAGTTTTTGGTTTATATGTATATCTTTTATACATATAAAAGATATATTGTATCTTTTATATGTATAAAAGATACAATATATTCTGCTGTCATTCCTATTGTTTTGGTGTATGTTGGAATTTAGTCAGATTCATCTGCTGTGTTCCCTCCTATTGTTAGAAAGTTAGATTTTTTCATCTCTTTTCTTGATCACAACTAAAGCAAACTACTAAATAATTGTATTTGACAAAACAATATGATCTGGAATCCAGAAAGTGATTTTCTATTTGGGGACTTTTATTTTACTTATTCACACAACATTTAAAGATATTTAAACAATATCTTTACTTTATTAAATAATTGTTAGTTTCACCTGAACAGACGACACCAGCATCTTTCCCATGTGTGCAGTTATGGATCCCAAATCCTTGATGCTGACACTCTGTAAGTGAATCTTCATTTCCCACACACGACACGTCATCAAGCCAGATTTGTCCTGTTCCTTCACCAAAGGTGGCATTACTGGTAGCAGACAGCGCTGGTCCACAGTCCAGCTCTCTACAGACCACCTCAGCATCTGTTATGTCCCATCCATCATCACAGACCGTTCCCCAGACACTGTTGTGGTAGACTTCAACTCTTCCAGAACATTGTGTTGATCCAGCACCAGCTAACCGGATCTGGTCTTGAAGCAGAAGAATAAACATAAAACAATATTTAGTTTGAGTCTCCTAAAACACAAATCAATTCATCCTCATTTAAATAGAAAAAAACATGTTAATGTTTATAAAAACTATTTTGTAGCAAGTGAAAATTTGTCCAAAGATTACACTGATCAGTGAAATGAAAAAACACTTAAAAATTAGAAAAAACAAAATGTGTTTAGAGCTTCATTATTGTTACATATGTACAAAAAGTAAAATGTATACTGTTGTATAGCTATTCACATTAATCCAAACAGCTGCTCTGGCGTTATTAGTATATTTGACTATGTTGTTGTAAGCGAGTCTGATTCATCTGCTGTGTTTTCTCTACTGTAATTCTCAAGTTTTATATTTTCATTTCCAACCGTTGAGCATAATTTAGCCTTGTTGGATATTTCTGCATGGGGTGGCTTAAGACTTACCAGCAATTTGGTGATTCAGTCTAATTACATTCACAATTTATTTATTTTTTATGCTGCAATTTAGGATTTAAATATATATGCATATTTTAATACATGTGACTCGTTACCTTTCTGTGGTGTGTTAGGTTTTCTAAAGCTTTATCTGTCCGAAACATTTCAAACCCTCAACATATCAAGATGTACTTCAGTCTAGAGAAATATCATGTTTTGACGAATGGAGTTACGTGGATCAAAGAAGAGTTACAGGTATTCTGTAGGCCAGTGGTTCCCAAACTTTTGTCCTGCGCCCCCCAGGGGTTTCCAAACATTTCTGGGCCCCCACTATCGATTACAAATAGCTGAGTGGTTGAACGACATGTGTTTGCGGGGGATCGACTTTTAGGGGGCAAATGAATCTATGTAGCTGAACATAGACAACAACATAACCTACAAGCTACTTGTTAACAAGCTTAAGGTGCTGTATTGATATTAGCTAGTCATCATTTAGCTATCATTACCTGCATCCAACAGCTTTACTCAACTCAGTCGGTTATCTTTATTTTTTTAAGAACCGAATAATTATTTGAATATGTCTACTCCCCAATCCCTCCTCAAAAAATCTGATAAATTAATCTTTCTTTAATACCTTCACACTCTCTCAATAGGCATCTTCATATTTATAACACTCTAAAATAACATGCCCTATTGTTTCAAACTTCTCACAATAATCACACTTTCCAGTTTTATGCTTTTGTATTTTAAAAGTGAATAATTAAGCCCTGTATGTCCAAACCTTAACCTTGTTATTATTCTTTCCTCCTTCCTGTTTCTTCTTCCCTTTCTTTTCCTTCTACAAACTTTGAATTTATAAACCATCTTCCTGTTAAACCTTCATCCCAGCTTCTCTGCCATATTTCATCAGCTCCTCATTGATTTACTTTTCACTTCAGATTTGCTGTCCTAACAGTAAAACTAATAGGATTATGTTTTGCCTTCTTTGCCGTTTTATCAGCCCTCTCGTTACCTATTACCCCTATATGTCCTGGAACCCATACAAAACGACTACTAAGCCCATATTTGTATTCTAAATAGAGTTTGATATATTTCTAATAAGATGTCCATCCTACAATCCATATTGTTATATGTTATGCTTATCAAAGCCGAGTTTGAATCGGAGCAATTATTGCTTGCAGTGGTTTTACATCCTCTATCCATTGTAATGCCAATAGTATAGCTAACCATTCTCCTGTATAATTGATAACCCATCCGTAATTCGCTTCCCTATTTACAAATTGAATTCTGGGATTGCAAATGCTATTCCTATTTTTCTGGCTCTTTTGATGCATCTGTAAACTTGGACATGTCGATAATACTGATTTAATGTGATTGCACTGAATATCTATCTACCACATTTGATTTGTCTTGTTTCTTTACCATTAATGATTTATCTACTATTGTTTCTGGTAGAATCCAGGGTGGTATAATTGATATTGGATCTGTTTAACTAATTTCTAGAATATCAATTTTAAATTCCTTTATGTCCTTTTCAATTTTCAATCTATAACTTCTTTCTTTTCCTTTTCCCAACATGACTTTAAATTTCCCGAGTTGGATGATCACATTTATTACCCATCAAATTTAACCAATAATTAATTCCTAGTTTAGTTCTCCTTAGATCTAATGGCATTTCTCCCGTTTCTATTTCTAATGCTGCTGTAGGTATTGTTTGAATGCCCCAGTGCACAATCTTAATGCTTGATGTTGAATATTGTCCAATTTATCTAGATGAGTTTTAGCTGCTGAACTGTAAACTAAACAACCAAATCAAAGTCAGATCTTATCATTCCTGTATAAATCTGTTTTAACGATTGTCTGTCTGCCCCCATTCACTACCAGCCAAACACCTTAATATATTCAACTTTCTCTTACATTTATCAACAATCTTTTGAATGTGAATATTCCATTTTAATTTTTCATCAAACTACAAACCTAAACATTTTATACTCTTTACTTGCTCTATTTTTTGATTATATAATTTTAATTCTATTACTTTGTTTGTTTTTTTCTGAGAAAATATAATTACTTTTGTTTTTCCCACTGGGAATTTAATCCCCATTTCAGAGCCCACACCTCTATACTGACCTTTTGTAATTTCTATACTATAAACTCAATATTTTTTCCATATTGCTCCATCATCTGCAAAGAGTGAACAATCCATATCCTTTCCAATATTTTTGAATATGTCAATTATCATAACCGAAACAATAATGGACTTATAATACTACCCTGTGGCGTTCCATTTTCCACTATATATTTATCTGAAACTATTTCTCCAATTCTTACCTGTAATTCCTGTTGTTAAAAATCTTAATCCATTCATATATTTTCCTTTAATCCCCAATTTGTGTAACTTAATTAATAACCCTCTACCACATCATATCATATGCCTTTTCAATATCGAAAATACTGCCACTACACTTTCTTTGTTACTTGAGCTCTTCTAACTAACTTCATGCTCAAGACATAATGTTGACTCATTGGTGCACTTCCCTTCACAAAACCCCTTTGATAATTAAAAATATCAATTTTTATTTAAATAATACACTAATCTATATTAATCATTTTTCCATTATTTTACATAAGTTTGAAGTTATCCTATGGCCTATAACTTTCTGGTTTGAATGATCTTTTCCTGGTTTAGCTATTGGTACAATAATAGATTCCTTCCATAACTCTGGTAATTTTCCCTCCTCCCATATTTTATTGAATAATTGTAATATTATAGCTTTTGGCTTATCACTTAGTTGACTTATTCTATACCAAATTTTATCTTTACCTGGTGGTGTATTTTATTTTTTAAGCACACAATTAATTCCACTATGGTAAAATCAACATTCAAAAATTATTTATTTCTTCGTCACTCTGTATTAAATTTTATACTCAACAGTATTTCTCTTCCTTTTCTTCCCTCTTCGCTAATGTTATTTGTGCTATGATCTTACTAAATAATTTGCCAATACCTCAGCTTTATCCTCATCTCCATTATATCAACATTCTCTACTTTTAATACAGGATAATCAAACTTGTTTTTAATACCATTCATTTTTAAATTACTTCCATATCTTTTCAATTTTGTATCTCTCTCTATTGTATTACAAAAATTTTCCAATAGTCTCCCTTAGCTTTCTTTATAATCCTCCTTACTACCTGTGAAAAGTTCTTTGCGTTTTGCAGCCATGATTCTAACACACCTGTGTGATTAGAACCCCAGCAGGTCTCCTTCACTGCCGCACAGGTGTAAACCCAGTAGCTCTCATGTTGCGTTTAAAGGCAGCTTGGAAAACAGTTACCAAATGTTACAACGGATTAAAGTTTCAACTGCTGATAAAAGTGAAGAGGACACAGATATGGGAAGGTGGAATCCCTACTGTATCAAATTGACATAGGAATAAAAGAGTTGGCCGTTCTAAGGTAAAAACCCAGCGCATACAGCGTTCATGTTGGGGTTTCTTTGTTTGATTTTTTTCTTTTCAACCAGATGGCTTCCGCGCCCCCTGCAATGGCACGGCGCCCCAAGTTTGGGAACCATTGCCTTAGGCAGAACAAAGGTAGGCCTCAATGTATTTTAAGCACACTATTGGGTTTTAAACAGGTAGAATTAGCCATCTTACTGTATGATATCAACTTAAAGGAACCCATCCAAAAATAAACAATTAGGAAAGCAAAAGGTTTCTAAAGGAAGTGAGGACAGATTGGAAAAGAAACGGTCAATTTTATTTTTATTTCATTTTCTTTCTTAAATTTGTGAAGTTAAAATAATCTAAGCAAATTTAGTTTAGGGACACTTTATGTTTTGTTTTATTAACCTTCAATTCCTTCACTATTTATTTTATCCTGACATATTCTGACTATATAATTTAATTTAGAACCCCATATTGGGAAATACTGACACAAGTTAACAGTGGTTATAATCTCTTAGTAAATGTATTTGAACAAAACAGATGCTCTAGAATTCAGAAGAGATTTATTTAGGGACTTTTACTTTACTGGACCCAGGGTCGCCATATAAGGGGGGAACGTTAGGACAATCCAAGGGTTCCCACATTTTTTCCCATATAAATTGAAAAAAATGAGACTGTCAATTACAAAATTATTATATTTTGTTTTCTAAATTGTTTTAGCAGAAATATTAAATGTTACCCCTCAAACCCAAAAAGCACACATTTGCTCTGACACCCCTGGATGAAATGGTTCATCCCTGCTTAGCGCTTCATGGTGACGGTGTTCGCAGCAGTCAGCGAAGACAAGACGACTGTGGCAGTTAGTGTGCTGCCAATAAATGATAAATCAGGTTTTCAAAAATAGAGAAGAAATGGTAAGCTATGTTAAGAAATACATTTAAATAAACTAGTTTTAAAATTACATGTCTTGATTAAATAGCCTAATATAGTTTTAAATTAACTTATTCTGCCTATTGACCTTTGTTTTACTTGTAGTTACAGCAGATTCTTTTATCTGCCTTTTGTCTGTCTGGAAACAAATCAGGAAACGTTCCAGCTTTTCACACTGATCTGTTAAGCCATAAACCAGCAGGAGTTCAGGAGAAGCTCTGCTTCCACTTTATTTAGACAATGGGGCAAATGGCTTTAGGGAGAGGGTCAGAGACAGGTCCTGGTTAGATGAGCAAGATATCCTATTTGAATAATTAATACAAGAATATAAACTTTTACACAGAGCAACAATTAGATTTGCTCTTGCAATTGTCCAAAAACATCTTTGCTTTTGATTGTCGTTTCCATCTTTTGTCTTTTTCCTTCTCAGGTAATTCATGTGTTGTTTGTGCTCTGAGGTTTCTGATGTTTTGTGATGTGCTTTTCTGGTGATAGTATGCATCTGTCTTGAATAAATGCTGTTATTGTGATGCTGTTATCTCTGCGTGATCTCAGTCTTTGCGCACAGCATTTTCTGATCTGGGCATAAGAGAGATATACGAGTCAAAGGTTTTGAAGTTCTAGATTTTCTCTCTAATAAGAGTCAATTTGTAACCCAGTTTTTCTTTAATTATTTTTTGTCATGGTGCACAAGATTCCTGGTGCCACCCTTGATAGACAACCCAACATTTAAGCCTTTAAGTGTTTCATTAAATATTTGTTAGTTTCACCTGTACAGACGACACCAGCATCTTTCCATGTGTGCAGTTATGGATCCCAAATCCTTGATGATGACACTTTGTGAGTGAATCTTCATTTCCCAAACACGACACGTCATCAAGCCAGATTTGTCCTGTTCCTTCACCAAGGTAGCATTACTGGTAGCAGACAGTGCTGTCCCACAGCCATCTGTCTACAGACACATGGCATCTGTTAGGTCCCATCCATCACCACAGACTGTTCCCCAGACACCGTTGTGGTAGACTTCAACTCTTCCAGACATTGTGTTGATCCAGCACCAGCTACGGATACGCTCTAGAAGCAGAAGAAGAACATAAACAATATTTACCTGATTTGAATTTCCTAAATTACAATAAATTCAGTCAATGTTCCAATAAATTATTTTCTATTTTAAAAAACCATTTTCTATAAAATGTTAACATATAAAACTCATTTTTCAGAAATGTTCTTTCCAGCAAGATAAAATGACTTAATGGATACATTGATCAGTTATCTAAAAGTTATAACAATGCAATATATTTGATCTCCAATATTGAACCAATTGTTACATATGTACAAAAGTTAGATGTACAGGTTTGTCTGTCCCCATTATGAAGCAGCTGCTCTGTCATTAATAGTATTGAGGGGAAAGCTGGATTTGTCTGATTCATCTGCTGTTTTCTCTCCTGTTATTCATAAGGTTGATATTTTCATCTCCATCCTTTGAGCATAATTTAGCCTTGTTGGACATTTCTAGAATAACTAATTGGTCTCTGTTGTGGGGTGCTAAAACATATCAGCAACTTGGTGATTCTGTCTTATTAAATTCATAAATCATTATTTTTTATGCTGTAGTTTAGGATTTAAATGTGCACTTTAAGCTTGTAGCTCATACATTTCTGTTGGCTCTTAGGTTTTCTAAAGACTTACCGCTCTGAAACATTTCAAATTATGAACTAAGATGTGTTCTGTCTAGAGAGATAGCCATGTGTTTGACTGATGGAGTTACACGGATCAGAGATATTTCTATGCTTTATACTCCTGATCAGCTGATTGTAATTCAGCAACACTGGTCATTGAAATTCCTGTGCTAAAGTAAGGTAACATCTAAACATGCAGGGCAGTGTGCCTTGAGGACCAGGGTTAGGAACACTGATCTAAACTAATTTAGCTCAGAGAGCACTTTCTCTGCTGTTTTAATAACAGTGGATTCCTCCATAACATTTCTTATGTACACTATTATATTTCTTCATGTATCATTTAAAACTCAGAATTGTACAATTAACCAAAGTTAACATTGGTTAAAGACATTTTGTACAACTAATGCAACTCTAAGTAATTGTGTTTGAACAACTTAATGATCGTAAATCCAGATAGTGATTTTCTACTTCTGGACTTTTATTTTACTGGTTCACACAACCTTTAAGCTTTGACAATCAGTATATTTAATTAAAGATTTGTCAGTTTCACCTGAGCAGATGACACCAGCATCCCCAGTGTCCCCCCAGATCACAGTATTGATCCCAATCCTTGATGCCGACAGTGTGCAGTGAAATTCATTTCCCAACACACGTATTCAAGCCAGATTTGTCCAGTTCCTTGACCAAAGCCAGCATTATAGGGAGCACTCAGTGCTGGTCCACAGTCCACTCTCTACAGACCACCTCAGCATCTGTTAGTCCCATCCATAATGACAGACTGTTCCCAGACACCGTCATGTAGACTTCACTCTTCCAGAACATCGTGTTGCTCCAGCACCAGCTAACCGGATATAGTCTAGAAGCAGAGAAGAAACATTCACCAATATTTAGCTTGGATTTGATTTTCTACATCACAATTACATTCAGTCACCACTAGCAGATAAATGACTTAATGGATACACTGTTCAGTTATCTAAAAAGTTAGAAGCAATGCAAATATGTTTGGAGCTCCATTATTGAAGCAATTGTTACATATGTACAAAAGTAAGATGTACAGGTATGTCTATCCACATTAATGAAAGTAGCTGCTCTGTCATTAATAGTATTGAGAGGAATGTTGGAATTTAGTCTGAGTCATCTGCTGTGTTTTCTCTCCTGTTATTCATAAGTTTGATATTTTCTCTCCACCTTTGAGCATAATTTAGCCGTGTTGGGCACTAATCAATAACTTGGTGATTTTGTCTTAGCACATTCCTAATATTATTCTTTCATGCTGTAATTTAGAATATAATTTGTGCCTTCAAATACTTGATTTGTTACAAACATTTCAAAATCCTCAACATGTCAAGATGTACTTCACTCTAGAGAAAGTTATTTACTAGTTGGGGGACTTATATTTTACTGGTTCACAGAAAATTTAAGCCTTTAAACAATCAATATATTTAATTCAACATTTGTCAAGTTTCACCTGAGCAGACGACACCAGCATCTTTTCCATGTGCACAGTTATGGATCCCAATCCTTGATGCTGACACTCTGCAAGTGAAGTTTCATTTCCCAAACACGACACGTCATCAAGCCAGATTTGTCCTGTTCTTCACCAAAGGAGGCACTACTAGTAGCAGACAGTGCTGGTCCACAGCCCAACTGTCTACAGACCACATGAGCATCTGTTAAGCTCCATCCATCATCACAGACCGTTCCCCAGACGCCGTTGTGGTAGACTTCAACTCTTCCAGAACATCGTGTTCCTCCAGCACCAGCTAACCGGATACGCTCTTGAAGAACAAACATAGAACAATGTTAACTCGGATTTGTTCACTTTTACATCTTCTACAACATAAAAATCAAAATGTTTTAGACACGTAGCACCAACAGACGCAGCTACTGTATCTATTTGCTCAATGGTAGAAATATTTGACGAGGTAGCACATATAGTCAGAACACCAGGCCTGCATGGATTAACAAATATCCAGCCTGTAAACCTGTGCAGTTTATGCTCCTAACATATTTGTTAGAATATATTCACCAAATCCTTGATTTGGACCCAATATTATTTTCGGTTTTGTTTTGTTTATTTCTGTTTTTCTGTTCCTCTTAGTTTATCAGGTATGCCCGAGTTCAGTTTTGTTTGATCATTTTTAATTAGTTTCCTGATTTGAGTTTACAGATTTTTATTAGACTCTGACACCGGTCATACAAGGACCTAAGAGCCCGTATCAAAGGGTCCGGTACCTCATTCTCCCAGAGAACCCCACACAAGACCCCCGAGGGACAAGGTCCAACGCCTTCTCCAAGTCCACAAAACACATGGAGACCGGTTGGGCAAATTCCCATGCCCCTCCAGGACCCTGCTGAGGGTGTAGAGCTGGTCCAGTGTTGCACAACCAGGACGAAAACCAAACTGCTCTTCCTGAATCCAAAGTTCGACTATCCAATGGACCCTCCTCCCAGGACCACTGAATAGATCTTATAAGGGAGGCTTACGAGTGTGACCCCCCTGTAATTTGAGTACACTCTCCGGTCCTCTTTTTGAACAGGGAACCACCACCCACCCTGGATTGCATCCCCACTGCCAATCCAGGGAAACTACCCCAATGTCCATGCAATATTGCAGAGTTGCGCCAGCAAACACAACCTTACAACATCCAGAGCCTTTAGAAACCCAGAACGAAACTCATCCACCCCAGTGGCCCTTCCACAGAGGAGCTTTCTAACCACCTCGGCGACCTCGTCCCATAGATTGGAGAGCCCGACCCAGAGTCCCGAGGCTCAGTTTCCTCAATGGAAGGCATGTTGGTGGATTTAGGACGTCTTTGAAGTATTCTGCCCACCCACCCACAATGTACTGAGTCGAGGTCAGCAACACACCATCCCCACTATAAACAGTGTTGTTGCTGCATGCGTCCCCTCCTGAGATGCCGGATGGTGGACCAGAATGGCCTCACAGTCACGCAGAAGTCTTTCTCAATGGCTTCTCCAAATGCCATCCATGTCCGAGTTTTTGTCTCAGCAACCACTCGTTTCAGATGCCGCTTCGGCTGCTGTGACCATCAGCTGCTTCTGGACTTCCACAGGCCAAAAAGGGCGATAGGACTCCTTTTTCAGCCTGACAGCATGCCTCACCTAAGGTGTCTACCAACGGGTTCGAGGGTTGCCGCTGTGACATGTACCGACAACCTTGCGGCCACAGCTCCGATAAGCCGCATCAACAATGGAGGCACAGAACATGATCCACTCAGTCTTGATGTCCTCCATCACCCAACATGTCAAAGATCGGCTGGAGATGGGAGTAAAGCTCCGTCTCACATGGGACTCTGCTACACCTTCCCAACAGACCCTCACAACATTTGGGCCTCAAAGGGTTTCATGTAACTGAGGATCGGACCGCCAATGTCCACTCCCTCGGCTGTCGCCCAACACACAATGAACCTGACCACTTTGGCCTCTCTCACAGGTGGTGGGCCTGAGGGGAGCCATGTCTCCTCATCAGGTTGAGCCCGGCCTGGCTCCATGAGTAAGAGCCTGGCCACCAGGTGCTCGCCATTATACCCCCCTCCAGGCCTGGCTCCACAGTGGGGCACCGGTGACAGGCATCCGGCCGAGGGAACACCAAATCAAACGTTCTCATCCACCATAGGGGTCCTCAGGCTGCGCCTTGTCCCTCGGGGAGACCTGTGGGTGGTTCTCCGTACCAGGCCCTTTGATAAAGGCTTTCATGTCCTTGTATGACGGGTGTCAGAGTCTAATAAAAATGTAGGACTTTTCTGCCTTGGTGACCCTACCAGGGGCATGAATCCCCAGACAGCATAGCTTCTAGGATCATTGGGACACTCAAACCTCTCCACCACAACAAGGCAGCCCAAGGAGAGGGTTGTCACCTTAATGTCAGGAACATTAAGGTACCACCCTTATAAAATCTTCTTGTAGAGTCCATCAGGTTGCTTCCACTGATACAAGATGTTTTGTTTAGGAATATGTCTCTTTACTACAAATAAGCTGAACATCTGAAGAAAGATGAGAAGTTTGTGGATTCTTTTAATTATTGTGTGTTATAAAGCATAAATGGTTTTTAACCATGTAATTTCACATTGCAAAGTATACGTACACCGTTGTCTCTGAACTTAGACTTGAAAACTCTCCATAAGAAGAAACAACCTGTGGCCCAATGAAATAAGTTAACATTTATCCCTTATTAATTCTTGTCTTTTTTCTTCCAATCAAGCGGATTTGTTTTATTCCACAGCAATTTATTAAGTCTTGCATATTTCTACTTCCCTGCAGGCTGACTTGTTGTTCCTTAAAAAACAGAAATCCAAGGTTTCCTGCTAGAATGAACAGGAATGCCAGTATACTAAGAGTTGCATTTCAAAGTAGCAGAAAGCTAACACAAGTTAACATAGAGGTTAAAGAAATAGTGTAACAACCCATAACATTAATAATTATCTGAACAAAATGTTACGTGTCCCAAAAATGTGATTTACATTTTGGGACCAGTGTTTTAGATAACTTCAAACAACTCTCACTGGTGCACAAAGAGGTTAAGTGATAAATATTTCTGTAAAGACATTTATTTGAGAAATAAATGTCAGCTTCACCTGTGCAGATGACACCAGCATCTTGCCAGTGTCCACAGTAATTGAACCCAAATCTTTGATGCTGACACTTTGTAAGTGAAGTTTCATTTCCCAAACACGACATGTCATCGAGCCAGATTTGTCCAGTTCCTTGACCGAAGAAAGCATAATTGGTAGCAACCAGCGCCGTCCCACAGTCCAACTGTCTACAGACCACTTCGGCATCTGTTAAGTCCCATCCATTATGACAGACTGTTCCCCAGACACCATTGTGGTAGATTTCAACTCTTCCAGAACATTGTGTTGATCCAGCACCAGCTAACCGGATCTGGTCTGGAAGCAAAAGAAGAAACATAAAACAATATTTAGGTTGGATATACAATTCATAAAACACAAAATAAATTCACTCACCACCAACAAGAGAAAATGAGTCAAAAGAGTGCACTATTCAGTTTGCTGAGAAAAGACCACAAAAAGATTTAACCAAAAACTGTGTTTAATTGTTGAATCAAATTGTTATATATGTATAAAAGATAAATACTGTATATTCTCCTGTCATTCTTATTGTTTTGGTGTATGTTGGAATTTATTCTGAATTATCTTCCATGTTCGACCCTATTGTTCACAAGCTAGATTTTAATCTCTTTTCTTGATCACAACAAAGCAAACTACTAAATAATTGTATTTGACAGAATATGATCTGGAATCCAGAAAGTGATTTTCTATTTGGGACTTTTACTGATTCACACAACATTTAAGCCTTTAAACAATATCTTTACTTCATTAAATATGTGTTAGTTTCACCTGAACAGACGACACCAGCATCTTTCCCATGTGTGCAGTTATGGATCCCAAATCCTTGATGCTGACACTCTGTAAGTGAATCTTCATTTCCCAAACACGACACGTCATCAAGCCAGATTTGTCCTGTTCCTTCACCAAAGGTGGCATTACTGGTAGCAGACAGCGCTGGTCCACAGTCCAGCTCTCTACAGACCACCTCAGCATCTGTTAAGCTCCATCCATCATCACAGACTGTTCCCAGACACCATTGTGGTAGACTTCAACTCTTCCAGAACATTGTGTTGATCCATCACCAGCTAACCGGATCTGGTCTTGAAGCAGAAGAATAAACATAAAACAATATTTAGTTTGAGTCTCCTAAAACACAAATCAATTCATCCTCATTTAAATAGAAAAAAACATGTTAATGTTTATGACAAAGTGGTTCAGTTTATGTTGACCACTTGTCCCTTATTTTTTCTCATTCACTTACTTTCTATATTTGGTTATAATGATTCATTTGAACATTGCAATTTTGCTTCACTTACTATCCCGGGTTTGTTTGTGTTAGCATTATGTTGCAGTGTCTATCTATGTATGTTTAGGTTAAAGTTACTATTTCTGGATTATGGTTGAATTTGTTTCAAGGTATATTTAAGGTATTTATTTTTCTTTATACTCAACATCATTTGTCCTTGTACAGTCATGGCCAAAAGTTTTGAGAATGATTTAAATGTTAATATTTACAAAGTCTACTGCTTCAGTTTTTATAATGGCAATTTGCATATACTCCAGAATGTTATAAAGACAAATCTAGCAAGTGAAAATTTTGTCGAAAGATTACACTGATCAGTGAAATGAAAAAAAAAACTTAAAATTTGAAAAAGCAAAATGTGTTTAGTTTCATTATTGAACCAAATTGTTACATATGTACAAAAAGTAAAATGTATACTGTTGTATATTCAACATTAATGAAAACAGCTGCTGTGCCTTTATTAGTATTTTTGACTATTTTGTTGTAAGTGAGTCTGTGTTTTCTCAACTGTTATTGTCAAGTTTTATATTTTCATTTCCAACCGTTGAGCATAATTTAGCCTTGTTGGATATTTCTGCATGGGGTGGCTTAAGACTTACCAGCAATTTGGTGATTCAGTCTCATTACATTTGCAATTTATTTATTTTTTTATGCTGCAATTTAGGATTTAAATATATATGCATATCTTAATACATGTGACTCATTACATTTCTGTGGTGTCTTAGGTTTTCTAAAGCTTTAACTGTCCAAAACATTTCAAAACCCTCAACATATCAAGATGCACTTCAGTCTAGAGAAATATCATGTTTTTGACGAATGGATTTACGTGGATCAAAAAGTGTGAACAGGTATTCTCTAGGCAGAACAAAAGTAAGTCTCAATGTATTTTAAGCACACTATTGGTTTTTTTTAAAGTAGAATTAGCCATCTTAATGTATGATATCAAACTTAAAGGAACCCATCCAAAAAACAAACAATTAGGAAAGCCAAAGGTTTTCTAAAAGGAAAGTGAGGACAGATTGGAAAAAGAAACAACTGTTCTTTCTTAAATTTGTGAACATTTTTCATTTTTTCTCAATATGGTTGTGGTTGCAATTTAGTCTTAGTCAAAATTAGAACATTTTGTGGGGATGCCTGGACTTACTATTCATATTTTTCTAAAACTCAAATTTGAAAAACTCCTGTATTAAAATAAAAAAAAGTAAGTCAAAATAATCTAAACAAATTTAGCTTACGGACCCTTTATGTGTTGTTTTATTAAACCATCAATTCCTTCACATATTTATTTTATCCTGACATATATTGTGACTATATAATTTAATTTAGAACCCCATATTGGGAAAATACTGACACAAGTCAACAGTGGTTAAAATCTCCAAGTAAATTTATTTGAACAAACAAGATGATTGGAATTCAGAAGAGATTTATTATTTAGGGACTTTTACTTTACTGGACCAGGGTCGCCATATAAAGAGGGAACGTTAGGACAATTCACAAGGGTTCCCACAATTTTTGTCCCATATAATTGAAAGAAAATGGGGACCTGTCATTACAAATTAATTATATTTTGTTTTCTAAAATTGGTTTAGCAGAAATATTAAATGTTACCCCTCAAAACCCAAAAAGCACACATTTGCTCTGAACACCCCTGGATGAAATAGTTCATCCCTGCTTAGCGCTTCATGGTGACGGTGTTCAGCAGCAGTCAGCGCAAGACAAGAGTGACTGTGGCAATTAGTGTGCTGCATAAATGATAAAATCAGGTTTTCCAAAAAAAAAAAATAGAGAGAAAATGGTAAGAGTCTCAATTGTAACCCAGTTTTTCTTTAATTAAATGTTTTGTCATGGTGCACAAGATTCCTGGCGCCACCCTTGACTAGACAACCCAACAATTAAGCCTTTAAAGTGTTTCATTAAAATATTTGTTAGTTTCACCTGTACAGACGACACCAGCATCTTTCCCATGTGTGCAGTTATGGATCCCAAATCCTTGATGATGACACTTTGTGAGTGAATCTTCATTTCCCAAACACGACACGTCATCAAGCCAGATTTGTCCTGTTCCTTCACCAAAGGTAGCATTACTGGTAGCAGACAGTGCTGTCCCACAGCCCATCTGTCTACAGACCACATGAGCATCTGTTAGGTCCCATCCATCACCACAGACTGTTCCCCAGACACCATTGTGGTAGACTTCAACTCTTCCAGAACATTGTGTTGATCCATCACCAGCTAACTGGATACGCTCTAGAAGCAGAAGAAGAAACATAAAACAATATTTACCTTGGATTTGAATTTCCTAAATTACAATAAAATTCAGTCAATCTTCCAAAAATGTATTTTTTATTTGTAAAAAAAACCCATTTTCTATAAAATGTTAACATATAAAACTACATTTTTCAAGAAAATGTTCTTTCCAGCAAGATAAAATGACTTAATGAATACTTTGATCAGTTATCTGAAAAGTTAAACGCAAAATATGTTTGGAGCTCCATTATTGAACCAAATTGTTACATATGTACAAAAAGTTAGATGTACAGGTTTGTCTGTCCACATTAATGAAAGTAGCTGCTCTGTCATTAATAGTATTGAGGGGAAAGCTGGAATTTAGTCTGATTCATCTGCTGTTTTCTCTCCTGTTATTCATAAGGTTGATATTTTCATCTCCATCCTTTGAGCATAATTTAGCCTTGTTGGACATTTCTAGATAACTAAATTGGTCTCTGTTGTGGGGTGGCTAAAAAACATATCAGCAACTTGGTGATTCTGTCTTATTAAATTCATAAATCATTATTTTTTCATGCTGTAGTTTAGGATTTAAATGTGCACCTTTAAAGACTTGTAGCTCATAACATTTCTGTTGGCTCTTAGGTTTTCTAAAGACTTACCGCTCTGAAACATTTCAAAATTATGAACATAAGATGTGTTTCTGTCTAGAGAGATAGCCATGTGTTTGACTGATGGAGTTACACGGATCAGAGATATTTCTATGCTTTAATATCCTGATCAGCTGATTGTAATTCAGCAAACACTGGTCAATTGAAATGTCCTGTGCTAAAGTAAGGTAACATCTAAAACATGCAGGGCAGTGTGCCTTGAGGACCAGGGTTAGGAAACACTGATCTAAACTAATTTAGCTCAGAGAGCACTTTCTCTGCTGTTTTAATTAAACAGTGGATTCCTCCATAACATTTCTTTATGTACACCTATATATTTCTTCAATGTGTATTTCATTTACAACATCAGAATTGTACAATATAACCAAGTTAACATTGGTTAAAGGACATTTTGTAACAACTAATGCAAACCTCTAAGTAATTGTGTTTGAACAAAACTTAATATGATCCTAAATCCAGATAGTGATTTTCTACTTCTGGACTTTTATTTTACTGGTTCACACAACCTTTAAGCCTTTGAACAATCAGTATATTTAATTAAAGATTTGTCAGTTTCACCTGAGCAGATGACACCAGCATCCCCCCAGTATCCACAGCTATTGATCCCAAATCCTTGATGCCGACAGTGTGCAAGTGAAATTTCATTTCCCAAACACGACACGTAATCAAGCCAGATTTGTCCAGTTCCTTGACCAAAGCCAGTAAAATAGGGAGCACTCAGTGCTGGTCCACAGTCCAACTCTCTACAGACCACCTCAGCATCTGTTAAGTCCCATCCATTACGACAGACTGTTCCCCAGACACCGTCATGGTAGACTTCAACTCTTCCAGAACATCGTGTTGCTCCAGCACCAGCTAACCGGATATAGTCTAGAAGCAGAAGAAGAAACATTCACCAATATTTAGCTTGGATTTGAATTTTCTACATCACAATTACATTCAGTCACCACTAGCAAGATAAAATGACTTAAATGGATACACTGTTCAGTTATCTAAAAAGTTAGAAGCAATGCAAAATATGTTTGGAGCTCCATTATTGAACCAAATTGTTACATATGTACAAAAAGTAAGATGTACAGGTATGTCTATCCCACATTAATGAAAGTAGCTGCTCTGTCATTAATAGTATTGAGAGGAATGTTGGAATTTAGTCTGAGTCATCTGCTGTGTTTTCTCTCCTGTTATTCATAAGTTTGATATTTTCCTCTCCAACCTTTGAGCATAATTTAGCCGTGTTGGGCACTAATCAATAACTTGGTGATTTTGTCTTAGCACATTCCTAAATTATTATTCTTTCATGCTATAATTTAGAATTTAATTTGTGCCTTCAAATACTTGATTTGTTACAAAACATTTCAAAATCCTCAACATGTCAAGATGTACTTCACTCTAGAGAAAGTTATTTACTATTTGGGGACTTATATTTTACTGGTTCACAGAAAATTTAAGCCTTTAAACAATCAATATATTTAATTAAACATTTGTCAAGTTTCACCTGTACAGACGACACCAGCATCTTTTCCATGTGCACAGTTATGGATCCCAAATCCTTGATGCTGACACTCTGCAAGTGAAGTTTCATTTCCCAAACACGACACGTCATCAAGCCAGATTTGTCCTGTTCCTTCACCAAAGGAGGCACTACTAGTAGCAGACAGTGCTGGTCCACAGCCCAACTGTCTACAGACCACATGAGCATCTGTTAAGCTCCATCCATCATCACAGACCGTTCCCCAGACGCCGTTGTGGTAGACTTCAACTCTTCCAGAACATCGTGTTGCTCCAGCACCAGCTAACCGGATACGCTCTTGAAGAAGAACAAACATAGAACAATGTTAACTCGGATTTGTTCACTTTTACATCTTCTACAACATAAAAATCAAAAATGTTTTAGACACGTAGCACCAACAGACGCAGCTACTGTATCTATTTGCTCTATGGTAGAAATATCTGACGAGGTAGCACATATAGTCAGAACACCAGGCCTGCCTGGATTAACAAATATCCAGCCTGTAAACCTGTGCAGTTTATGCTCCTAACATATTTGTTAGAATATATTCACCAAATCGTTTATTTGGACCCAATATTGTTTTTGGGTTTGGTTTTGTTTATTTCTGTCTTTCTGTTCCTCTTAGTTATCAGGTATTCCCGAGTTCAGTTTTGTTTGATCATTTTTAATTAGTTTCCTGATTTGAGTTTACAGATTTTTATTAGACTCTGACACCGGTCATACAAGGACCTAAGAGCCCGTATCAAAGGGTCCGGTACCTCATTCTCCAGAGAACCCCACACAGACCCCCGAAGGACAAGGTCCAACGCCTTCTCCAAGTCCACAAAACACATGGACACCGGTTGGGCAAATTCCCATGCACCTCCAGGACCCTGCTGAGGGTGTAGAGCTGGTCCAGTGTTGCACAACCAGGACGAAAACCAAACTGCTCTTCCTGAATCCAAAGTTCGACTATCCAATGGACCCTCCTCCCCAGGACCACTGAATAGATCTTATAAGGGAGGCTTACGAGTGTGACCCCCTGTAATTTGAGTACACTCTCCGGTCCCTCTTTTTGAACAGGGAACCCCCACCCACCCTGGATGGCATCCCCACTGCCAATCCAGGGGATCTACCCCCAATGTCCATGCAATATTGCAGAGTTGCGCCAGCAAACACAACCTTACAACATCCAGAGCCTTAAGGAACCCAGAACGAAACTCATCCACCACAGTGGCCCTTCCACAGAGGAGCTTTCTAACCACCTCGGCGACCTCGTCCCCAGAGATTGGAGAGCCCGACCCAGAGTCCCGAGGCTCAGTTTCCTCAATGGAAGGCATGTTGGTGGGATTTAGGACGTCTTTGAAGTATTCTGCCCACCGATCCACAATGTCCCGAGTCGAGGTCAGCAGCACACATTCCCACTATAAACAGTGTTGTTGCTGCACTGCGTCCCCCTCCTGTGACGACGGATGTTGGACCAGAATGGCCTCAAAGCCATGCAGAAGTCTTTCTCCATGCGTCTCCAAACTCCTTCCATGTCAATGTTATTGCCTCAGCAACCACTCGTGCCAGATGCCTCTTCAGATGCCAGTGACCATCAGCTGCTTCTGGACTTCCACAGGCCAAAAAGGGCTGATAGGACTCCTTTTTCAGCCTGGCGGCATGTCTCACCGAAGGTGTCTACCAACGGGTTTGAGGGTTGCCGCTGTGACAGGCACCGACAACGTTGTGGCCACAGCTCCGATAAGCCGCATCTACAATGGAGGCACAGAACATGGTCCACTCAGACTTGATGTCCTCCATCTCACAATATGTCAAAGTTTGGCCAGAGATGGGAGTAAAGCTCCGTCTCACAGAAGACTCTACCATACGTTCCCAACAGACCCTCATAACATTTGGGCCTGACAGGTCTGACCGGTTTCCTCCATCACCACCAGAAATAACTCACCACCAGGTAGTGGTCAGTGGACAGCTCCACATCCGAGTGTCCAAGACATATGGCTACAGATATGATTAAAATAATGACAAAGTCAATCATCAAACTATGTCCAGCCCTCTCAAGGAGACTGGCTCCAGAACCAGAGCCTTGCGTCGAGGTGATGCCGACTATTTCTAGTCGGATTCTCTCACACACTAGCTTGGCTCTTTCCCTACCAGAGAAGTGACATTCCACATCCCAAGAGTCGGCTTCTGTAACTGAGGATCGGACTGCCAGGGTACCTTACTTGTCTGCCGCCAACACACAATGCACCCGACCTTTGGGCCTCTCACAGGTGGTGGGCCTGGGGTTTGCCATATCTCCTCTTCGAGTTGAGCCCGGCCGGGCTCCATGAGTAAGAGCCTGGCCACCAGGTGCTCGCCATTATGCTCCTCCAGACCTGGCTCTGCAGTGGGGCACCAGTGACCTGCATCTGGGCGAGGGAACACCAATCCAACGTTCTCATCCGCCATAGGGGTCCTCAGGCTGCGCCTTGTCCCTCGGGAGGACTGTGGGTGGTTCTCCGTACCAGGCCCTTTGATAAAGGCTGTCATGTCCTTGTATGACCGGTGTCAGAGTCTAATAAAAATGTAGGACTTTTCTGCCTTGGTGACCCTACCAGGGGCATGATCCCCAGACAGCATAGCTTCTAGGATCATTGGGACACTCAAACCTCTCCACCACAACAAGGCAGCCCAAGGAGAGGGTTGTCACCTTAATGTCAAGAACATTAAGGTACCACCCTTATAAAATCTTCTTGTAGAGTCTATCAGGTTGCCTCCATGATACAAGATGTTTTGTTTAGGAATATGTCTCTTTACTACAATAAGCTGAACATCTGTAGAAAGATGAGAAGTTTGTGGATTCTTTTAATTATTGTGTGTTATAAAGCATAAATGGTTTTTAACCATGTAATTTCACATTGCAAAGTATATGTACACCGTTGTCTCTGAACTTAGACTTGAAAACTCTCCATAAGAAGAAACAACCTGTGGCCCAATGAAATAAGTTAACATTTATCCCTTATTAATTCTTGTCTTTTTCTTCCAATCAAGAGGATTTGTTTTTTTTATTCCACAGCAATTTATTAAGTCTTGCTATTTCTACTTCCCTGCAGGCTGACTTGTTGTTCCTGAAAAACAGAAATCCAAGGTTTCCTGCTAGAATGACCAGGAATGCCAGTATACTAAGAGTTGCATTTCAAGTAGCAGAAAGCTAACACAAGTTAACATAGAGGTTAAGAAATAGTGTAAAACCCATAACATTAATAATTATCTGAAGAAATTGTTAAGTGACCTAAAAAGTGGTTTACAGTTTCGGACCAGTGTTTAGATAACTTCAAACAATCTCACTGGTGCACAAAAAGGTTAAGTGATAAATATTTTCTATAAAGACATTTATTTGAGAAATAAATGTCAGCTTCACCTGTGCAGATGACACCAGCATCTTGCCAGTGTCCACAGTAATTGAACCCAAATCTTTGATGCTGACACTTTGTAAGTGAAGTTTCATTTCCCAAACACACATGTCATCGAGCCAGATTTGTCCAGTTCCTTGACCGAGAAAGCATAATTAGTAGCAACCAGCGCCGTCCCACAGTCCAACTGTCTACAGACCACTTCGGCATCTGTTAAGTCCCATCCATTATGACAGACTGTTCCCAGACCCATTGTGGTAGATTTCAACTCTTCCAGAACATTGTGTTGATTCAGCACAGCTAACCGGATCTGGTCTAGAAGCAGAGGAAGAAAGATAAAACAATATTTAGCTTTGATATACAATTCATAAACACAATAAATTCACTCACCACAACAAGAGAAAATGAGTCAAAAGAGTGCACTATTCAGTTTGCTGAGAAAACACCACAAAAATATTTAACCAACAACTGTGTTTAATTGTTGAATCAAATTAAACACAGTTTTGGTTTATATGTATATCTTTTATACATATAAAAGATATATTGTATCTTTATATGTATAAAAGATACAATATATTCTGCTGTCATTCTTATTGTTTTGGTGTATGTTGGAATTTAATCAGATTCATTGCTGTGTTCCCCCTATTGTTCACAAGTTAGATTTTTTTCATCTCTTTTCTGATCGTAACTAAAGCAAACTACTAATAATTGTATTTGACAGAACAATATGATCTGGAATCCAGAAAGTGATTTTTTATTTGGGGACTTTATTTACTGATTCACACAACATTTAAGCCTTTAAACATATCTTTACTTCATTAAATAATTGTTAGTTTACCTGAACAGACGACACCAGCATCTTTCCCATGTGTGCAGTTATGGATCCCAATCCTTGATGCTGACACTCTGTAAGTGATTCTTCATTTCCCACACATGAACGTCATCAAGCCAGATTTGTCCTGTTCCTTCACCAAAGGTGCATTACTGGTAGTAGACAGCGCTGGTCCACAGTCCAGCTCTCTACAGACCACCTCAGCATCTGTTATGTCCCATCCATCATCACAGACTGTTCCCAGCACCTTGTGGTAGACTTCAACTCTTCCAGAACATTGTTGATCCAGCACCAGCTAACCGGATCTGGTCTTGAAGCAGCAGAATAACATAAACAAATTTAGTTTGAGTATCCTGAAGCACAAATCAATTCATCCTATTTAAATAGAAAAAACATGTTAATGTTATAAAAACTATTTTGTAGCAAGTGGAAAATTTTGTCCAAAGATTACACTGATCAGTGAAATGAAAAACACTTAAAATTTGAAAAAGCAAATGTGTTTAGAGCTTCATTATTAAACAAAGTGTTACATATGTACAAAAAGTAAAATGTATACTGTTGTATAGCTATTCAACATAATGAAAACAGCTGCCTTGGCGTTATAGTATATTTGACTATGTTGTAAGCGAGTCTGATTCATCTGCTGTGTTTTCTCTACTGTTATTCTCAAGTTTTATATTTTCATTTCCAACCGTTGAGCATAATTTAGCCTTGTTGGATATTTCTGCATGGGGTGGCTTAAGACTTACCAGCAATTTGGTGATTCAGTCTAATTACATTCACAATTTATTTATTTTTTATGCTGCAATTTAGGATTTAAATATATATGCATATTTTAATACATGTGACTTATTACATTTCTGTGGTGTCTTAGGTTTTCTAAAGCTTTATCTGTCCGAAACATTTCAAAACCCTCAACATATCAAGATGTACTTCAGTCTAGAGAAATATCATGTTTTTGACGAATGGAGTTACGTGGATCAAAGAAGAGTGAACAGGTATTCTGTAGGCCAATGGTTCCCAAACTTTTTGTCCTGCGCCCCACCAGGGGTTTCCAAACATTTTCTGGGCCCCCACTATGGATTACAAATAGCTGTGTGGTTGAACGACATGTGTTTGCGGGGGATCGACTTTTAGGGGGGCAAAATGAATCTATGTAGCTGAACATAGACAACAACATAACCTACAAGCTACTTAAACTTAAGGTGCAAGCTTAAGGTGCTGT